>NC_081288.1:50388725-51063725 GCF_030490865.1 Poecile atricapillus | reverse complement strand
CACTTGGGAAGATGTACGGCGACCCTGGGACCTACAGCTACAATGCTTGTGAAGACACTGGAGAAGCAAACCCTACCCAACAGCACTGGTGAGGACCAACACACGTAAGCACTGCTCAGGGCTGGGACCCTCTCAACGGGTGAGCTACCACCTTCACAATTTATACAAGTCAGACTGCAACTTATTTGCACCTCAGATGACCGTGAGATACAAAGTACAATCATTATTTTTGATTCATTTTTCAGTTTGAAATATCCTAAATATTGAGAGGACTGGGCCGCAGATCAGTAGCATGGGGTCTTGACAATGGTGTGAATTGTGTGTCCCTCAGCATGGCACAGGGACACGTGAGGGCATGCAAGGTCACAAGACTTGTCTTGAAGAATTGTCCTGGGTAAAGGGAGTCAGTCTGGCTGGAGTGAATCCAAGGTAAAAAATCCTATCTGCTGTCAAACTGCTTGCTGGGAGGGAAAGCTTCAGGAGAAAGCCTGGGTGGAAACTGGCACAGATACAGTGAGGATGATCGGAATCCCAGCAGGAAACAGAATAAGCCAGGCAGCCAATGCATGTCACATGTGCAGATCATGCACAGTTTTACTCAAAACATTTGGCTTCATGCATGCTTAAAAAAAATATCCGTGGTTTCCAGTGATGATTATGGCTCCTTCCACTCAAACCCAATTGTTGACATTATGTCAACACTTACATCTTTTTCTCTTTCAGAAGGTTAACAGTGTTAACAAATTTCTTTAGGGGAGAATTTAGCGACTTACTAGGAGTGCAATATTTATTCTACATCAATTTATTATTATTTTGAAAAACTGAGCCAGTAAGAACAGTTAACTACTTGTCCATTCTGTAATTAACTCTTGTGGATATAAATCATTCAACCCATGCAAATCCAGGATGGATCATGTTTTGCTGCAAACAGTAAGTTGCCATTAAACTACAACACACAGATGGTCAGGCACCAACTGGTTAATAAGAGTTGTTACTTTACAGCATGTGACCAAGGATATTAGATTAGAAACAGCAAACTGTTTTAAGGCATAAAATATATGCCTTAAAGACTCTGTTTGCAATAAACTACAAATATGTTCTTGATCTAGGGTGTTTGCAAACCTCTGAGAGGTTTTGGCAATAAAGTAAACTCGAACAAGTTGGAGGGAGAGAGGTGTCTAAACCCTGCTTTAGATTTCCTCCCAATACTAGAAATCAGTGTGGGTGCACCAGGAGGAACTTACGATGACTGTAGATCTAAAGATACAATAAAGAAGAAAAACAAGTTTCATTTCACTATTTACAACCCACTGATTAGTCTACTGGTTTTTCTTGTAAATAACCATTTATCAACAATATTTCATTCACAAAAAAACTCTTAGTACACCAACCCATTTTCTCCAAGTAAAACAGCACTTCAGATTTTCAAGATTTGTTTCAGCAAATTAAAGAAAACATGAACAGTACATGGAAAAAACCCCAAACCCAAAACCAAAAAACCCAACCCAAAAAGCCCTCATATCAAAAGACACCATTTACATTTTAGACAAAGACAGACCATCTATACCATCATGAAGACAGAATTCAAAAAACCCTTATCATATTTTTGTGGTTTAGGAATAGTATTCTCCATTTAGTACTCCCACTAAAGCCATGAGCCATTTCTCTGCCCCATCCTCCAGTTGGAGGCAAAAAAGGCAAAGAGCATGGGTTGAGATAAGAACACTTTTCTGGAAACAGGAATGAGATAAGAAAACCCCCAACAATAAACAATACTGGACCACTCCATCTGCCATCTTTACAGGACCCAGAAGAGGGTTCCTTTCCCCCACCCCCAGCAATGATGTGAGGTGAGTACAGAATAATCTCCTTGCCTTGGCCACACCCCTCCCAGCTACTGTAAAAAATTAACCCTGTCCTGGCCACAACCAGGACATGTACACACAAGATATAAAAGCTGGAGTGATTGGTGAAATCCTCCCCCTTAGAACACAGTTTACACACCACGTGCCTCATTGATTCTGGTAAGAGTAGGTAAGTGGTGAAATTACAATTTCACCAGAAACACACAAAAAAAGTAACAGCTCTGCTTTGTTGTTAACAGACCTTTGCAATTAGCAGCCAGCCACCAACACCAATCTTTCTTTCAGACTGTCCTGAGCATGTCCCAGAGCCCACTGCCAGTGGCACAACAAGCAATCATAGGCAAAACCTATTTTCACAAAAAAACCCCAATGGTACCACTGAAATGATTTTATCCATCCTTAATTATATTAAAGGGCTCTCAAAATAGAACAAACTTGCAGACATGTTTTGCCTTCACGGCAGCCAAGTTTGGCAGGTTCCCAGACTCCAGCTACACAGATACTCCTGTCTCTTCCAAAACCAAAATGTATGACGGGATAGAAAACAACACAGTCCTTTCTCATTTAATCTCCAAGAAAAGGGACTGAAGGTTCAATATAATTCACAAGTGCAGAGCAGGGGCCTTCTGCAACTGGAGACCCCCTGGGTCAGCTGAGGAACAATCCCAGCCCTTGCCTGCACCTGCCAAGGGGAGGGTTAAGGAGCACAGTATCATCCTTCCCAACTTCACCATCACTTTGATTCACCTGTTTGTTAGATTTACATATGTTGGGTTTCTTTATTTTTACTTTTTCAAACAATGGATTGCAATGGTTTGTTCTAATGGCATTTATGTACTTTTCTCCTTTCTGGACATTGACAATGAAATGTATCACAGTCAGCAAAGTAAATCACATTTTTCTTAAAAATCTCCTTCAACTACAAGTTTTGTCATCTGATCCCACCCAAAATAAGGCATTCTCTGTCCTTCCTTAAAGAACTTCTGCAAGAGCCTCCTCAGCTTATCAATTCTTGGTCTCATTTACTTCAGCTCCACATTCCTGTCCTGAACTCTAACTCACAGAGTTGGATCTGGTCTTCTGCACTATTTTGGCTCTGACCTGACAGAACAGTGACCTACTGAAGCTATTTTCCATCCAGAATGGAAAAGGACTGAAAAGAAAGTCTTGGAGGTCTGGCTGCAACAGCTCTGGATATTTCAAACAGTGCCACCTACCAAGTCCCAGAAATCAGCACTCTTTCCAGTCACTTTGGAAAGGCTTTCACTCTCATGTATATCTCCAAAATAGCTAGGTTCCACATAAAAAAACCTTACACATCGATGGAAACATTTCTGATACATTTAAATAACAAGTTTCTCCACTGTCTGTAGAAAAAAATTGCTATTTTACTGAGGCCCACATAAACAAGGGTTTGAGCTCCCTCTGCAGGCTTTATGTCTGTAATTAACTAAGAAAAGCTTTTCCCACGGCCATGCAGTCATAAACGAATAATGATGATGTGCAGAAGCAAAAATGTTTTGACAGGATTTGGCATGAGAGTAGCTGAAATTATCATTTATGTTTTTCTTTAAATCAGACATTTGGAGTAAATTGTGGCCTAGTGTAAACAGGTGCACTCCACTGCAGTGGAAAAGAGTACCAGACACTTTGCTTCGAAGGGTTTAGCTAATTTTGTGTTAATTTGAAGGCAACTTAAATAAATAATGATAACTAACTACAAGAGCTAGTATATAGGGAAGGCATTAGGAGAAAAGAGAGCCATCAAGACAGGGCAGCAGGGAAATACATGTAAAATGTTGACTTTTTACTTTAACTAGTAAAGCAGATAATGCTACTGCACCAGACTTACCCTGATTTAGTGGTATAGAGTGTCTGGAGTGCATGCAGTATTAAACTCACAGAGATTTCTATCCCGAGTAGCATCAGAACAGCACACTAAGGAGCTAAATCACCTACAAGTTTCACTAGAGCCACTATCTAATGGGATTTCTTACAGGATTAGGGCAGAAATGTGGATTTCCCTTACGTTTCAAGTCCAGTCATTAAAAAGAACCTCCTTTATCAGACTAATACCATTTTTCTCTTCCCTTTTCACATTAGGGAAAAAAAAAATAGGATTTAGAAATTATATATAATCTTGAAAAAAGCTATTCAGATTACACTGTGATAAGAATATAAAAGTCAGAAAATACCTTTCATAAACAAAGATATATAATAATGATAATTTAAATCCATATCTGTGTTTAGCAGCTCACCTCTGATCCCACCTTTCACTGTATTTCACCCCCAGACTATTCTGGCTGAGACTTTGGTAAGAAGGCAAAAAAACCCAGAATCTAACAATGCACCAAAGAACTTACTTAACAGCCACAGACATCAGAAGTAGCAAATATACAAAATTATCAGAAAACACAATGATATAGAAAAATTCATCTCAACAAATGTGCAAAAAAAAATAGGATTTTGACTATACAATACTCAGACAGTTCTTGCAGAACACACCAGCATATGATCACATGCTACTCAGTAATTATTTCTAATTGACATTCAGGCAAATTTTTCTGTAATTTCCTCTGTTTACATGTCATATTACACTCTTTTCCTATTCTTATATCTTTGAGGTCTATGCATGCTAACATTTTTAGATAATTGCCCTATTTTTGTACTGCAGCCTCTTAGAGGTAAGACTGTATCACACTGTGGAGAGATCTATAATCTATGATATGCAGAAGAGCTCTCTCTGGGGCCAGAAACTGTACTGCAGATTCACTGTGGAAGCTCTGTTCTGCTCATCAGCCCACACGCAGCTGAGACCTGCTTGTTCCAACACAGCTTTTTTCTGTTTGTTGAGATGAAAACCAACTGCAGTCAGATACCAGTGATGCTTCCTAGTGATCAGTACTGGAACAGTACTGTCCAGAGTCCTGGTCAACAGCCTGGACAACAGAATGGAGTGCACCCACACAGATGTATGGATGGTCCCAAATTGTGGGGCTGTGGAAGGGACGTGGAAACACTATGGGGATGCTATTCAGAGCTCAACATGTCAGAGGAATGAGACAATGATGAACTTCATGTGGAATCTCACTGAAAACAAGTGCCAAGTACCTCGGCTGGGCAGTAAGAAACCCCTACTGGAGGAGAGGAGCCACCAGGATACAGAACATCTCTTCAGAGTAAGGTCTGTGCAGTCCAGAAACACAGTTGAACATGACTGAGCTACAGGCTTCTTTCTGCACAAGACTCCAACAGACTCTGAGGGGTCCCCCAGAATACCATCATGATGCTAGGGCAGCAGGGTCACGATGAACAGGGAGAGTTTGAGAAGAGTAGGTTTGTTGAGCCTTCAGAAGAGAATGCTATGTAAGGATGCCTTTACTGTCTTCAAGGACACTCAAAGGTAAGGTGTGGAAGGTGGAACCAGAGGTGCACACTGACAAGAAAAAGGCAATGGACACAAGCTGAAACACAGCGAAATTTAATTAGATGAGAGAAAGAATTTACAGTGACACTGCAACAGATCTCCGCTCTCAGAATCAAAATCAACTAGGAAACACCCTGATCATCCTGTTCTCAGTGAATTGTGTTTTGAGTGGGACACATCACTTCCAGAGGGCCCTTTCTACATTGATTCCACCACCAGCCCATGATCCAATAGGCAGGACTGCTAATGCATATCCTGAAGAGCTGTAGACATCAGCCAAGCCACCTCTGGCTGTTGCATGCAACAGCCAAAAGATGGATAGTAGTGTTTACAGAACTTCCCTGTGCATGCAGAGACCAGCTCACACTCATCCAGCAAGCACAGCAGCTCAGCTGAATTAAGGACATGCCAGGCTTCCTGCCTGCGCTCAAATCACTGCTCCAATATCCCCACAGCAATCACGTCCTTCATATTAGCCAAGACAAACATTGTGCATAGTCTATGCTAAATCTGAATTGGGTAGTCTGCACAGGGCTGCAACAAGACATTCAAATCACATCATTCACAGCTAACTTGGGTAGCTTTGTATCAACTTAGATAACACTGTTCTGGTAACTCATTCTCATTCTTACACTATATCTATCAGAATAGTTCAGAGTACCTGCTCCAAACAGCTTTAGACATGGTTTAAAAAACATCCACCTCATCTCAAAATCTAATATTCATACTATACATATACGTTAAGTCGTTTGAACCTCCCCCCAAAAAAAATCTCTTTTGAAACTGAAGCCCTTCATGTTTGTTTTGGTTAACCAAGGCTCAGATTTAAATGGAATAAATTTATGTAGTAAATGTAGTAAATCATAGTAACAAATTACATAGTTTTACATTATAGTTACAAATTCATGAACCATTAACTACCGACCTGGTGATCTGATACCCTGCTTATAATGGCACCCACATTTTAAAAAGCATTTTTCATCAGCAAGTCAGTATCATTATCCCCATTTTTTAACAGATGAAAAAACTGAGGCATAAAATAAGGAACTGATTGGATCAAGGTCATGTAGCAAGCTAGCAGCAGAGACAGGAATAAAAACAAGGTGGCCTAAGACCCAGTGCAATGTGCCTCACTGTCATTTCCTCACCCCAATGTCTCTTTTGTCTGGGTTCCTGCATTTCAATTTACCCTCTCTAGAGTGTATTAACTTACTTTGAGGAAAAAATAGTCTAATTCTTTTGGTTGTGCGATTGGTCTCTCTACTGTGATCTGTATAGGTACTCAGATACCTTTAGATAAAATATATGGCAAATGAGGTTATATATACATTTTCCAAGATTAATTTAATGGTGACAGAATCTTGATTTTCTCATCCCTGTACAGATAGTTATCATGTGCTGAAAGGTTTTCTTACTCTTGGTGCTGACACCTCTAACCAATTAGTATTTTCCTTGGACTGCATTAACATGTTGTTTAGGAGTACACTGGATAATTAATTAAATAAGAGCAGAGATGTCAGAAGAATACAGGATTCACCAGTTCTTATCTTACCATATTATTATTATTTACAGTCTTTCTAACCAGCTTTGGATTCTAATTTATTTGGGGTTAGTATTCATTAAATACTTTGCCAAAAGTTGTAACAAAATGGCTGTTTGGGTTTTTTTTCTTATTTTTCTCAACAAATTAGTAATTCTATCAAGAAAATAATTGTATTTATTCGACAGAAGAGATGACAAATTTTTTGAACACTGAAGCTCCTCCAAATCCATAGTGTCACACTTGGAAGTCTAAAGGCTTGACTACGCTCTGCAGTTAAATATAACACAAACCATCAGCATTCAAGCAGGCTTCAGAATGGAGCTCAGAAACTCAGCAGGGCTTTTCAGCATTAATACCAAAATGAGCGTCTCTGCACGGGCCTGCAGCTGTGCTGCGCAGAAGTACTCGTGTGGATCACTACTAGCTGAGGCAGAATGAGTATGTACTACAGCACTTTCTATTGTACAACATAAACACACTGAAAGCATCTTTGAAAGACAGTCTCAGTTCCCACAGACAAGTTGCAAACCAGCAATTAAGTGCCTAAAATACCAGGTGGCACTGAAACCTCTAAGTCTCTGAAAGCATTCCAAAGCTTTGCCTCCCTGGATGAAAAGACGTCACCTGAGTGCCAGAAGTTCTGCTACTGCATATGCCGAGAGGCACCACTGTGATAGCTCCGCACACTGGAGGCACTTAGTGATTCACAAATTGCACGTAGGACCCTTCAGAGCTGCAAAGCTCGCAAGGATTATGCCTAGAAGCTAAGGAAAACAGTGCATTGAGCATCAGGCACAGTTGCATGGGTAGTCTTCTTCAAAAGTGCAGCAAAAAGAGGGATAAATTGTGAAAAAGCTGCAAGCCCAAGAACAAGTGATAAGCAGTCCTGCTAAATAGACATAGCAAATAGAAGTGTTATGGAATATCTAAGTAAGTACATAGCTCCTGGTGGCTCACGTAATATCTACTACCCTGGCATGATCTGATTCAGCAGGGTTTAGTTTAGTTGCAGCATGTCTGCAACTAAAACCTTCCAACTATCCCCACCAGCCACACTGCAAATGGTCCACTCAAGTTTCTCACAATGCTGTACTGAGGACATTTGACATACATCCTTACCCTTAACAGATGCATCAAATACTACTTATTTAATACTTATATAGGTGAAAGCATTGAAGTGACTCTTCCCTTTCTCATCAATTCATAAAGAAAAGATGTACTGCACATTACATATTGAAAAGGCTTTCTTTTGCAATTCTTCAAACATTTTGCAATATTAAGAAATTACAGCTTTGCTGTGGGTTTAAAACAAAGGTTATTTTAAATAATGTTTGGGGGTTTTGTTTTGTTTTGTTTTTTAAATAGGAGATCATAAGAAACATCCCACCCATCTCATAGTAACATCTAAGAATTTTCATTACAAATACATCCCATTTGTCTTGGAGTTTCTGCTCTTAATTACTCATGAAAAATGGAACATCTCCAGGAGAGATTAAAAAAGATGCACTGCACAGTTCTCAACACCTCAGATGCCTCACAAGTGAAACAGGAATTTGACAACAGGAATTCTTTCTTTTTGAAGTTTGATGAAGTGTAGTAACAGCTGAAAGCCCAGGGTGATGTCCCTCATCTGAATGCTCATCATGCTTAGCTCTACCTAATTTCTCAACTCCTCTGGGGTTAGTAAGGATCCATTCATAATCCCGAAGTCACCATTTGCTGCCACTTCCAGGGACTTGGCAGCTTGATCTGTACTAGTGAAACACTTCCCAGAAATGCTCCTGAGCACTAGAATATGAACAACTACATTTTAAACTGTTAAAATTGCTCTTGAAATGCTTTTCACTCATGCTAGCGAGCACACTCTGAGAAAATTTGTAGGCACAGTTCAGAAGTGAGACCATTTCAGGAACCATTCCAAATAAACAGGTGTATCTTGCCACAAATTGCTTTGAAAACTCAGGTAATTTACACTATAGACATCAGCTGTTCTATGCAGTGGGACTGCACATGGATCCTGGATACATCTTACTAATAGTCCAGACATAGCATAAAAATCAGTTGCAGTGGCATCCTGGTGAAACCAAGCCTCATCCTAGTGATAAGCCTTTGTTACTTCACTCAAATAACCCAGCTAACACTAGAAAACATAGCTGACAGCAAAATAAAATACACTTGTGCACATTTCCTTCTCTAATATTTTCTAGTGTTCTTGAGTAATTCTTGTATTCTAAACCATCCTGAAGATCTCTACTTCCTCAAAAGGGTGTTCTTTCTTATCTGCAAGTGATTTCCTACTTTTTTGATAAGCTTCATCTACTTGACCATCATTTGATCCTTCAGTGTACCTGCTTGATCAGTTATCCCGCCATGGCCACAAATCTTCACGCAATTTGATGTTTATCTAGTTGGTAGATCATGGGCTTACCCTTGGAAGATACAAGAAAAATTCACACCCACAAAACAGCCAATTGAGTACCCAAGTGAAAGGGGCAATCACTTAAGAAAATAGCACTGAGATAAGAAGTTCAAAAAGTAGTTCACAGTTCTCTACCCTCTTCTGATTTTGGATATCTCAGCTACCTCAATAAAAGGAGCAGATAGAAACCTCTTTCTTGAACCTCCCTAGATCTAGTTCATACAAAAGAGAAGTTGTAACGTTTTCTTTGGGTCAAACTTACCTTATCTTAATATTCATTATGGAAAACAAATGAGGCTGACAGCTTTTTGGACCTTCCACTTTGGATTTTTAAGGCATGAGGGAAGAGAATATCCCTCTGTAAGCTAAGCATATATTGGAACGGATTTAAAATCTATTTTAACAGTAATTTATCTACTTATTGTGCACTATGCTACAGCACATCATGGTAAACTGAATTTTCACATGGCTGCATTAGTTTCAGACATTTTATTACATAATCTACAATGACATTTTTCTTGCAGCATTCATTCTCCAAGAACAATGCAAAAATTACTACAACAATGCAAATGCAGTTTTCATATAATGTCTGCTTAGGATACATGGATAATAATGTTATACAGTATTTATTAATGCTTTCTCAGTCAATATGTTATGATGTACTGAATTCTTTTTGTCATGGGGCTCAATTGCTTAAATTTGGCAGTCAGATGAAATTATAAGAAATAAAAGACCAAAGCTAATCAAACATAAACACGATCCTAAAGTTTTATTGACTGCATTTAACAAATGTTATCCATTAGGGCTGGAATCTCACTGAGAGAAGAAAGGTGGAGAAGTGCTTGGAGTGAAAAAGGTATGTATGTCCCTTTTGCACTTAGTAGAAGTCAAAAATTTTAGGTAGGAGTGCGGTTAAACTCCATTTCCTTTGTATGAGTGACATAATTTTTTTAAGAAAAGTATTGCTTCTGAGTGATATTTACATGTAAAACTGTATTTGAGACAGAATATGTATCAGAGGGCATACAGCAGCATCTTTGCTAGTCAGGCATGAGATGCATGAAACATGTCCAAGTGAACCAGGACTGGTACTCTGCATTGTATATAATGACTCTTTTTTTTCGTAAAAATTGCCTCTTGAAGGTTACTAATATTTGATCAAGTATCCTGTTCTGAAAATTCTGTGTTCACATTTCACTGATAATTATGAAGTAACAAAATACCTACATTTCTGCTCTCTAGAAAGTTGTGCATCACTATCACCTATATACATCTTTGATTTACATGTTTTAAATAAACTGTCATTATTAATTAGCAAGAACAAAAAGAAATATTTTAAGGAGGATTTTAATAAGTAGAAGCAGCATCTTTCCTGGAACTAGTTCTATTATCTCAACAGATGCCTCAAGTGGAAGCTTGGTAGATGATATCAGAATTAGTTCCTCGTAGCATCTCTTCCTTTTTTTGAAGATAATCAAGGACAAGGTGGCACAAGATAATTAGCAACAAGGATTGTTAGCTCCCTGAATCATCCCGTAACTGATACCGAGCTCCTGCAGGCAGCCCTGGCTCACAGTCTGCGACTCCCAGGGAAGGTATTTCAACACAAGAAAGTGGCCCTGCACCAGGGAAGATGGAGCCATGCATATGAATGACTACATAGCATATGAGAACTCCTCAGTACTTCCAGCTCCTCACTGCTGGAGTAAAGCAGTTTACCACGGGGACACCAGACTGTTTCTTTGGTTCATCTTTTGCTTTTGTGACTGTTTTCAAACAGGAACACTGTTCAAAAAAACCCCAAACCATCCATTTCTTAACTCTGAAATAATTGTGGGGTTTTCTTCTAGGAGAAAAAATAACTGCTTCTTACACCAATGTAAGCAAATAATTGGCCTGCATTTTTAATTAATGACATGGATATTGAAGATGTAAGTTTTTCCTTCAGATTTATACCCCAGTGTTTACTATATTGTGGGTGTCAATTCCTGTTTTGAAACCACACACCTAGCAGCAAGTTCACAATTTCCCTAGGTATCTCAACAAAAGGTTCTCATTCTCAAAGGGATGAACCAGTTCCTTACTTTTGAAAATAACACGTAATTACAAATTCAATAGTTTAACTTAAGACAATAAAGTTTAAAATTTTAATCTCTGTGATCTATTGTCTCAGTTTTTCCATCTTTGTAAGTAAAACCACTGAGTTTTTTAGAAAGTGATTTCATTTTCTTGGATAAGAAGATCTGTATCTGCTACGTATTCTCATTTACTGCTATTAAAAAGGTAGCCTTTTCTGCATTTTACAAGGGAAATCTTTACAAGTAGCATGAGAGACTGTTTTTTCATTTGGCATCTTATTTCTAAGCAGGACACCATTATTAACAAGAACAATTTATAGATAATATAAGTAATTTTACTACAAAAAAATTCAGACTGCATACAATGATGTTAGGACAGAATTTTACAGGTATGGATGAAAAATAATTAGGCTTCTTATTTTGAGCATCCAGTTTCCGTTCAAGTGACACATATAAGAATGTGTTATTCATCCTGATGTAAAACCATGGATTTGTCAATACTTATCAGGGCTTAAAAAACTAGAGAATGATGTTGTTACAATAAAGGGTATGGTGCACACACACACACACACACATACAATTTCCCTACATTGACTTTAATGTCTTAATACTACTACATCTTACCAGTAGGCAGCACTGTTACATCTTTTTAGACGTAGGCAATGTTAATGACATACAGTGCCATCTGCAACTTTCTACATAATATCTGACCTTTACTTCCATTCAACCCTCATTATTTTTTCTTCACGCAGTGTTTCTATCTCCCAGATTTTATTTCATAAAAGAAAATAAGAAGAAAATCAAAATGCTGGAATATTTTTTAGCACATCAAAAATGGGAAATGGAAGCTGGAATGGTATATTGGATGGCATTAATCAATTACCATAGCTGTCGCTCTTTAAAACATGGCAATATCTACATCAAATGATGAGTTACCTTAGGCAAATATCTCAATAAAGGAAATTATTCATTTCAGAATTGATTAAATCATTTAGAGCTTTAAGATCTTAAGAGAACAAACTGGGAGAATAAACAATGGTCCTGGTCCAGCAAACCGTTGTTCAAATGAAGAGCATATAAGCCTTCAGTTATGATAGTCTAATCTTAAATTGGACTTTCTTCTCAAGAAGGATTTCAAGTGTAAAATACTGGAAAAATGAATTTTATAAACCAAATAACCTTTTCTTACTGCTTTTTTGAAAATGGCCAAGCCTAAATATACAAACATCTAGAGTCTTCATAACGGATCATTTTCTGGTTTTCCATTTCACAGAGTTTGTATCAACTAATTGGACCCTGATCTTGTATTTTCAAAAAATTAAAATTCACTACTGAGTTCAATATGATTTTTGAATGTACAAGGAAGGAAGAATTTTGTGCCAAATTTATGTGCACCCAGCTGCAAAGGTTACAGACAGGTGTTAATAAGCATATTGACAAAGTACAGATCATGAATACCAACATTAGAATATTTATCTATTTTATATATATTTCTGTGTGTAGAAACACATACTTATATGAGTAAAAGTTTAAAATAAACCACATTATCTTAGTTAATTGGTAAACAACATATACTACTTTAAACATCTTAGCAGTGCCAAAGATTTTTTTTCACTTTCTGTCCTACTTTCACACCAAAATTACAATTTCATATTTCATAAAAAGGCACTGAAACGTAAAATGGGCCAACATCAAAATATAACAAGGAAGCAAAGATAAATTAGAGGAATTCTTTGGTTCTTTCACTAACTAATCAGATATATACAGAAAAGGACCTTTTAAGTTTAATGATACCTGCTCATTAAATGATGCTAAACACTAAAATACCACGAACAGCAGGGAATTTCAGTTTACATTAGAGAAAAAAATAAAAGGGTAAAAATGACTGAAGTTGGCCAGTTCAAGCTGATAGGGCACTTCAAATGAATAACAGAAGAATAAAAGAGACACTCTAGGTTAAATTAGGTTCTCCTATGCCTTTTCTTGAAAGTGCTTAACTTCACAAATTTTATTTGAATTAACTAACCTGCCAAAATCAAAGACTTGAATAGGGGTAAAGTTAAACAAGCAACTATACTTCACAGTAAGTTTACCCATTAAACAGCAGATAAAATCTCTGCATAAGAAAAGATGGGGGAAACAGTTTTAGAACATGCATTTTTCCTTCTCTAGTCAGGAAAATGTTATCCCTGTCATACTTTTGAAGTAAAGCTCTACTTCAGAACAAAATTATTCAGATATGAAACTTAATTCCTCTAATAATTTGCTTATAAGAATACTGTTTTTCTAAGCTCAGTACAGTTGCAGGGTTTTTTTCACTATTTTAAATATATAATACTTGAGTATGATGATTTTAGTATGACATTAAAGGTACTAAAAAATTATACAGTATTACTTGACTAATAACTTTTGCAAATACACTGCAAAGCATTTATAGGAAAATATTCTATTTGAAGAAATCAATGAAGTTGAAGGAAAAGGAACAAAGGTTGTAAATAAAAATGTGGCTTCAAATCTTTCTCAAAGTACATGCCATAGTCTCTATAAATTTTGTTTGAAAATTAAAATTAAATTCAAAGGTGACTACTTTCATCATTAAGAATAAAAAATACTTCCATTCTGTTTCCTGGGTTTTTTTTCCTCTTGCACAGGCAGTTGTAACACAGTAATAAAATACATATTTCACATACTTACAAGCTGTTTCTCTCATTTGCAGCAAATTTTACTTCTGCTCTTAAATTGAATTAAAACAAAAACAACCCCACCCCAAAAAAAAACACACGCAAAAATCACAACAAACAAGAAAAAAATACTAAACTCACTTTATTAAGCAGGCAAACTTTTCCTAACAGAGAAGTTTTGACTGCAAAAACTGCAGTCCCGCAAAATGATCCTTGTAGGCTGCACAACCTGCTTTAAAGACTCAGCTCTAACATCAACCTGCTCTCTGGTATTTGGGGTTAATTTTTAGTGCACAAAATGCTTCTAGACTGTGCTAGCTATTTTTAGCTAGTATCTTAGCAATTTCAGAGAGGGATTAAGTGAAAGAAAGAGAAGAAAGGAGCAAATATATATTTGGAGGTTTACGGGTAGCAAGTAACTCTCTACCTCTAGGTCTTTCTCAGGAAAAATAAGTGTCTGTCCCTTAACATCCCTCCCAGAAACCCCTCACTTTCACAGACTAATGTTCAGCCTGAGGACACAACACTGGATTGGGACACAAGAGCCCATATGTTGGACACTGACAGAAAAAAAATCTGGATTTGATTTTCAGGGATGATTAGCAGTCATGATGGCCAAGCACAACTCATTAATCTCACAGATTTAAATGTTAACCCACAAGATTTGGGTAATGGCTGTCTACCTGATTGAGGGATTGCATGATTATTCTCATGGCTTTGAAACACTGCAAGTGCTCTAGGTATGGCAGGAATGCAAACAAATACGACCCCAAAGTAAGAGGTGCTGACATATTTGTTCTCTTTGGTCACTGACTGACAGCAGACCCTTCGGAAAGGCACCTCCAAGGGGATGAACCCATGCCTCCATCTAGATAAGTGACATCACCTTTAAACCTTATGCTCAAAAACAAAGCTGTTTTATCAAAATACCACTATATAAAGGTGCTGAGTGATGGGTGCTGTATCACCCACAGAAGAAAGACTAGATTGCTTTTAGTATGCCACAGCTATAATTGGCAAGATGCCAGAGAATATCACCCATCTGCAAGGAATCTGAACAACTGAAAAAAGGCACAGTAGCAGTTGTAGAATAACTGAATATGAAAACTCCATATACATAGTGATGGACAAAAACACAAGGAATATTTTTGCTCTTGAAAAGTTGCCATTAAAATACAAGACACATTAAGGATAGGGCAGAGATAAAGTAAATAAATGTCTTCCAGAAAATGAATATTTCACTTTCTGTGAAAGGGCCAGGCAAATCTCTTGGCCCTTGCAACCAATCTGACAGCATCAATCAAGGAACAGTCTTGTGTATGCCCAGAAACACACAAAGGCTCTCCTAGAGCTCACTGACAACAACTAAGCTCACTATAGTATAAAGAACACTAGGTTATGTTTCCCACGCCTTAACAATACAATCAGAGCTAACAAAGACGTGGTGGAGTAGATACAACTTTTTATTCACACCTGCACTGGGTTAACTCAAGTGAATAAACCCAAGCATCTTCTGTTTGTGTGAAACACAGCAATGAAGAGCTTCCTCAGAGACACTTCTCCTAGTCAGAATTTCATCAGTATGCATCAGAAAAAAGTCCCGGTATACCCAGAACTGATTCATGGAAGGTGAGGCTGGATACATCTGATATAAGTATTCTGAAGGAATGTTACTCTCAAAAAAATCTTTTGTGCTTAGTTTACAGTTATTGTTAGAATACTGACACATACCATTGCATTACATTGCACAAATATTTACACAAGATTTTAATTAGACCCCTTAGATGAATATTCCATGATATTCAAGCTCTAACTGATGTCATATAATAGGATGAAGAGATAGGAAAAAATTATCCTAACCATTGATCTAGCTACTTAAAAGCCAATACACTCTTTCAAAAAACAATCAAATATTGTAACTATTCCTGTACTTTGTCAAAAGTGCTGCGAAGTGCTTGGAGATGCAAGAATAAATGCACTCATATTAACATTGGGGGGATTATCTGCTACCCTGGAAAACAAAATAGAAAACCACCTGCCTGCCCAAGAACATCCAACTATTTTAACTGAGTCATGATAGCAATGGCTCCCCTTCAAAGCCTACCAAGTTGCACAGCTCTAAAACAGACACATCAGATTGTGTGCAGACTACAGCACACAAGTGAGAAATTTTATCTCAGGTTTATCTTTAGTAATTTTTATTGCTTTATTTCATTACTTCTGTCTTATCTCTTATTTAGACTTTTTGTTTATATGTTTTGTTATAACTTTTTGTTATATGAAATTGTTTGTTGATCCTAGAATTAATTCTCTTTTCTCTTACACTGCCTGCACTTCCTTTAATGTCATTCTCCCCCTTTGTCCAGTTTCCTCACTTTGCTTTTCCATTAATCTCATTTGTTATCCAGTTACTTCTTTACAATGAAAATCAACCCTTTGATTTAATTTTGAAAAACACATTAATACATAATTCTTTCACTTTTACTTCTAGTTACCTTCTCTCTTCCTTCTTATCTCTCTTTTCCCATCTGAGTCATCTATTCTAGAGTTTCCATTCTCTTCAGTCCCCTCCAGCTTTAAAATCTATCAACTTCATTGATAACATTATTTATTGTCTTCTTTTAAAATGTGAAAAAGCAAGAACTAACATAGATCAGGTCTAACTGAATAAGCCTGCATCTAATAACACAGAGAAGACAGTCGGAATGGCTTTTGGCCCATCTTGAAGGACCATGTGGTATCCGGTTGATTAGAAAAGAGATATCTTCTTTTTGACCAAATTAATACCCATTATATTTGTAAAAGTCTTCTTTGCTAACACAGTTTGACAGACAGTGCTTTCTTATTTTGAAATAATTTATAAGTTTCTGCTATTAACTGATTTGTAAATTAACCTAATACCTGCAGTAGTGGTCACAATTCTTAGATATGTCTCCAGAATATATTCCTTTAATAGATAAATTATTAATTGAACTATCCATGACTGTGAACTGAATTCCTTCTCTTGTGGGGGAGTACCAAAGTATACGAAGTATGGCAAACTGCTAATGACTTTGTAACAACCCCTACACAGCATCAGATTCAAAGTTTCCATATGATGTCAACAGAACATGGTGTTGGTAACACCAAGGTTGTTGGCTCAATCCCTGTATGGACTATTCATTTAAGAGCTGGATTCGATCCTTGTGGGTCCCTTCCCACTCAGAATATTCTGTCAATCTGAGATTGAGATTATAAATTACAAAATTATTTAAACCTGAATGCAATCACAGTGTGCTAGCTGTTTTCTGAACAGTGCAGAAATTATGTGGCTAGCATGAAATTCTGAATAAATGAAGTCATGTTTCCTAATTTGCAAAGAAGGAATAGTAGAACTGGCCTTCTTTAGAAATTACATTGACAAGTGAGAAAACCCATTCCAGAAAAATGAATTTCTATCACAACCCCAAAATTAGTCTTCCCAATGCTAAAATCTAAAGAGGATAGACCTTAAAAGACTAAATTAAATAAAAGACTAAATTAAATAAATCTTTATTAAAAGACCAAAATAAAACATTTTTTTTTAAAAAAATGATATATTTTAGCTATCTTAACAATACTGAGTCATACTCCTGTTTCCTCTCACTCACTTTACCATTATTTATTTGCTTCCTGCACAGATGCTTACAGTCCACATTTTTTATAATAGAAAGAGGCAAACAAAATCTTACAAAATCTAAAAGTGAACAGGAAACATCTCTTTTTCCTACTGTATATGGCAACATACTGAAGCTGACCATTGAGATTAAGAACACACGCGATCACCTCAATTCCTTTAGATGGGAGAGAAAGGTCGGGAACCTATCTAAGAAAAAGTCTAGATGAGGTGATATAGAAGCTTCCTTTATGCTGCTTTTAAAGAACTTCATCAGAAAGTGGTATTTGACCCTACCAAAGGTAAACAGAGTAAAGAAATTGTCTTTAAAACTTAGTATTTCTCAGCAATTGCCTAAAAATTCAGTCTGAGATTGTACCACTTTCCACTACAACTAGAATAAAAAAAGACATTGTTCCTTAACATTTCTTCCCATTATCACAACAAAAATTGATGCTCGACTTGCATCTTTTTGATCTATTTTTCTTAGGTTAACCTTAATTTTGCATCATGGAGAAATGCCTCTAACATGTTTTGACAGTTTTACAATTACTATTTTGATTTAATATACTCTTATATAGCAGGAAAAAAACAACTTTCCTTATGATTTGGACATAGTATTTTCAAAGAGAAGTACAAAAGCAGGATTTAGATTCACATTTAAATGTTTAAATTTAGGTCCTAACATGTTTTATTACTTTATTTCAATCAAGAAGAATTTGTGCTTCTACAATCTGTACAGTCATGGATCCTAGAGAGAAATGAACCCATTCACAAGAGTTCTTAGTTGCTTAAATTTTAACTGTTGTTGTTTTAGCTGACGTAGGATATCATGCCCAATTTTTAGCTGCCAGCTCAGGAGGACAAAGGTCTCCCAATAGATGTGCTAACCCTCTGTAGACACCTCAGTATCTACAGGCATCCCTAGTAACACTAGAAACGTCTGTTTAGGCAAACAAATCCCACTCTTGACATCTATTTAATGGCAAGCAGAATCACCCTCCAGTTGTCTACAATTTAAGTGGGAGGTCCATTCCTTACAAGTCAAAGCTTTGCCACCTACTGCAAGTGCAGACACCTATGATTGAGCTCCAGTCCGAGCTCTGAACCTTACCCAAGATGCATTCAGGGTTGTCAGCTGGACAACATCACTAAACAAGAATTAAAAATGGTATGCATTGAAAATACAAAGAAACTGCTCTCTGTATGTCTGACAGGACCACATATGGAAGCTGCTTCAATGAACCATTTTTGTAGAAGTGACATCCCTTTGAATTTATTTTTACCAAGAGTTAATATAATTAGATTTCAAGAATTTACTATCCAGATCACTTATACCTAAAACAATGAAGTTGATCTCAATTTTTTTCTCAGGTAAAAACCTGTAAGTAGCTTTTTTCTTGTCTCCCCTATTTAAATACAAATCACTGATTTTCATAGAGTTAAACATATTTTTTACGAAAGGGGGAACTTAGGTTAGTATGTTATTTTATTAGTCCAGTTTTCTAAGAGAAGATCAATACAATAATTTTGAACATCAGCCAAAAAATAAGTATCTTCTAGGCCTTCTAAGCCACTCCAAATGAAACAGAGCTTCCATCTTAAGTTTCTCCAAGTTTAACAAAAAAAGAAGATACAGACATTGTTAATGTACCCACCAAAACAGAGGCTCTGTCACAACTGCTGTGCCACATAGGTATCAGATTGATAACATGAATGTGGATTTTTTTTATTTTTTAAATACGACTGGTGTCTATACCTTAGAATGCCAAAATTTACATAAACATATTAAAATCCAGCTGCCAGATTTAGAAAGCTAAATGAATGCTAAGGGCTTAATTTTTAATTTTTCACCTCCTGTTAAAATTGAAAAAGTTACAATGAATATCTGAAATGCATTTCAGTTAATTTGGGTTTCATCTTGAAAACTTGACCCAAAAGTGGTAAAGACTGAAGATAATCAGATATTCAGTACTGTTGTGGTTTTTAAGCAGTGTTATACACTGCTGCAGAGCTTTTTCTATGTAGCAAGGTTCTTCTTGGACACCCACTTTTTCCTAAATCTTCTCTATTTTGGGTAATGTCTTTGATACTGCAAGTGTTTGCCAGCTGTAAGGGGCTCACCAGGGTTGATGCAGGATTCCAGAAAAGACAGAGGTCTCTCTTTGACTAGATTATAACATCCCTCACCCTAAGAAAACACTGTGAGGTAACACCTTATACTTATTTTCCATGACTCTGCCTGCATCAGAAAAGAAAATTATAGAAAGGAGAAATAAGAAGGAAAATATCTTACCTTTGCCCAAATCAGGAAGAGCAGTTGTACTGATATTACAAAACAGAGGAGGGGAAGGCTAATCACCACTGGTTCAGAGATGCTGTTGGACTAAGTACTACTGCTGCTGGTGTTTGTTCTTCTGGAACAAAGTCTGACAGGATTCATGGGCAGGGACCCTACGAGCTGCTGCGCTCTTGGCCAATCCATGAAAAAGTAAGGGAGGACACTAGTTCCTCATCTGAACTTCAGGAAAAGGGAAACAGAAGAGAAGACAGTGTATTTGCAAGAGTAGTGCAAAAGACCCCAAAAACTATATGCATGGGAAGCATACACTAGGAATTATATATTAGTCCTCCAGTAAAGTGGTGCTCTCTGTACAGTGTTTCAGACAGTAAAAATTCTCCTTGTACATCTCCAATAACCGTCTTTTCCCACACCATTCAAATCCTCAGGTTTCCTTCCATGCTCTCACATCCATCACCGTGAC
The DNA here is from genome assembly GCF_030490865.1 of Poecile atricapillus. Classification (NCBI taxonomy): domain Eukaryota; kingdom Metazoa; phylum Chordata; class Aves; order Passeriformes; family Paridae; genus Poecile; species Poecile atricapillus. The sequence goes on along the minus strand of NC_081288.1, from coordinate 51,043,313 downwards.
TGGCTTCACTCAGCACTCAGAGCTTGTTCTGCCAGAGGTTCTATCAATCAATGTGAAATTAAAAATCACATGAACCATTCTGACACCTACCATGGAGTGACTACTACCAACTCCTGATAATATCAATAAAAAGAAAACATTTTTGCAACACATCATACACACTGAAAACTGTGCATTCATAATCCTCATTACTCTTCTGCCTGATGTGTGTTTTCCTAAACAGCAAGGAGTTTGGTTTCTTCTTTCCTCTTGACATAATAATTTATTAGTCTTTTCACTTTTTCACAAATTTGAGATTTGTATTTATTTTGCATAGATACTCTGCAATAAGAGCATTCACCTATTCAGATATTTTTCATAATTATGCAACTTACTATGTAGAGGACCACTAAATCCACTGTCATCTTTCAGCTACTTCAGAAAGCTTACATGCTATGTACATCCTCTTTTATATATATATATATAATTAATTTTTTTTTTCCTCTACCAAAGCAGCTGGTAAAATTCTTCATAAACCAGTGAAGCATATGGTAAATTGGGAATACCAGACATGACAGGAATAGCCGTAACTCTATTCATGTCGACAGTGTTTATAGGGTCAGAAGCTCTTTTTCCAGTCAGAAGAAATAAGGCTAGTGCATATCTGGAGGAGAAATAAAGCCTCAAGAAAAAAAGGTACTGCTCTGCATCACACAGCAATGCGTATCCCTTATTCACAGTAGATTAGCAGAAAATAAAATACAAAATACTACCTTCTGTAATTGCATTGAATCCAATGAATCAATGGTAAGGATTTGAGTAAATCAAATACTCACAAATAAAGCATACATACTGCAAAATACTTAGAGATTACTTGCCTAATAAAATTCAAATTTGAATTTGCCTTCAAAAAGCTAGAAACTCAAGGTGGTGATCAAACTGATTTTACAATTGTTTTTGTTCTTTTTCTTAGTAGATGACAAAGATGCCAGAAATCTTGGATTAAAATATACGGTTTAGGATCTCAGGAAAATGCAGTAATAGGACTGCACCGTGGGAAAAACAGGCAGAAATGCAATAATGTTGGTCAGCATTACACTGCTCGGGATATTGAGAGAAGCCTACTGTCTACAGGAGGGACTTTGAGAACAATGTTGGGGAATAAGGAAGAGAGGGAGAAGAAATCTGAGGAGGCAGATAGGGCCATGTAATTACCATCTCTTTCATATAACTACACTCACCAAGAGACCACACTTACTCCCAGATACATCTTTACAGCAATTACCATTTGCTTCATTTTGGAAGGTGTTTTGAGAACTTGAACTTCTAGAATAATCCCTCACTTATAAATGTGTGGAGTAACTTCAGTAAGTCCAAGACTGAATCCAAATGTTTGGCTACTAGTTACCTTACTTGAAAGAAGTATCAAACAATGTCAAACACTCAGAACAGAAACTAGAAATCTTTTTAGACAGAACGTAAGAAGGAAAACATGGAACAGTTGTAAGTTTGGTCACTGCTCACCACACATCAGAATAAAACATTCAAAACTATTGGGACTATAGAGCTAAAATAAAGCAAAGGAAAAGACAGAAAACCAGTCCTACACAGCCCATGCATTCACTACAACTTTAAAAAAATAGAAGAGAAACACAAATAAATCACAAATGTAGGAAAGGGGAATCTAAAGAGCCTGCAAGTGGGTTTTTTTATGGAAACACTGAGAGGTAACTATATTTTAGTCATGCTACAGCAGCTAGGCTATTCTGCTTTGGAACGGTGCGATGTACGAGACATAGGGATAGCTTGAAGGTGGAGCAGTCTGACCAGAGGCTGAGAGCCATGACTGATGTGCCCCTTAAGAAACTGACATTCAAAGGACAACTCAAAATCACTTCTGTGAAGGCTAGGGTGAGCACTGAATGCTTTATTTATCTCCTCTATCCCAAATAATATTTGAGATTACACCTGTGAAACAGGACACATTTAAAAAGGTAAGGTGGGTAAGTTGATTAGCTAATTAACCAAGCTCTTATATACAACCCATAGGGAGCATCTCAAATGCATAGGACATCTTTTGTTATTAAGAAAAAATAGGACAAGGAAGATTTATCATTAAAATATATTTCACTAATTATACCACCTGGAGTTCCTTCCACAAAACAAACTTTTAATTAGAAACTGTGGGTTTATAGAAAATGTTTGCAATAAAATTTTGATTGTTTATTAAAAGTAGAATGTGGAAAGTTCCTTGCATGCTAGCAGCACAACTCTACCACATCAGAGGGTGCACTTTGTCGTCTTAAAGGGCTCAGGAATATCTTCAGAAAGTATTGGCATTTATTTTTTGTGTCCTTTTTAAGAACACGTAAAAATTGTTTTTTCATGGTAGAAGAGCTTTACTATTTGTAGACAAATTATTTGCTCTTTACAGAGGTAGTAAAATCTGCTAAGAAATTCAATATGAGCCAACCTGAGAAGCTGAAAACTCAAGTCCCATACGGGCCCTTTGTATCACTTGAGTGTTCCAAAGCAGTTGCTTTCCCCCCAGAAGTATCAGTCACCTCATTCTCCATGTATGGAGAAACTCAGCTTGTACACTGCATTGCTCTATGTTTTGCAAAATGCAGCCCTGCCTTGCACTGGAGCTTAGCTACATCTGTCATGTATTAAATCACTTAAATTGCTTATAGAATGTCTTAAGGAACCAGCAGAAAAGTACTGCTTTTAAGAGATGCTGATGAAAACAGCACAGACACATGGGAGCATTTTTGCCCATCTTTATGCTTTTAAAATAACATTTCATTTCTTTCTTTTACTGCATGAATATCCTTCTCAAAATAGCATTAGTTGATTTCTTTTTCTGAATAGGTTTTTTTCTTGGAATATTTGTCTTAAATAAGGAGCTATGAGAAAGGCACTGGACAGGCAAGGGGAAAAGCTGTGTGACTCTCTATGATATCAAAGGGACAAATCCCTGTTTCACATATTCCCTAACTTAGTCCTCGTACAAGGGAAGAACCATGAGGTCCCATCACTGGAGCTGGCAAAAGAAAGCAAACAGCAGTCCTCCAAAACCACGAGTGATCAAGGAAAGAACAATGACCTGCATTTATTGCCGGGTAGTGCTCCCAGTTGAGTTAATAAAGTTGTGCCCTAATTAAACTGAGCACTTCACATCTTGTTTTTCTTCTTGCATGGCTGGGACAATTAAGCATCCTTTGATGTAGAGTGCTCTGAGGAAATCTCCCAATTACTTTATGAACAATTTTTGTCATAAAGCCTGAGAGAATTTGTTGAAACCACCTACAGTGGAATGAGGCCAAAACCAATCAACACTGGATGACCAGACTTAGGGCTAAGGACTTTAAACTAGAGGTCACTAAGACCACAAGCAACACATCCTATAGAGAAATTTAAGCTCTGGAAGTGCTTAAGTGGTTGAGTACAGTAAGCTGAAAAAAATTCTGTGCAATTACTCTCCTGAGCAGGAATAACTCACTACTTGAACAGAAAGTGTTGAAAATCACCCATTTTCTGTGTACTGGAAGTTTTATAATACTCTGACTGTAAACTAAATTAAAGTACATGTAACTGCTCTGCTTAATCAAATTGGAAAAGGCATTTTATTAGTTTTTACCACAAATAAACAAAAATATTACTAATTTCACATATTAAGATATTTGAAATAGTAGTTAATTATCCTAAGCTCAAAGTGTTGTGGACAGAGAACAGTAAGGATTATCTCCCCCTTCAAACCTATGGTTTTCATATCCAGATATGCTGTAGATTTTCCTCTATAAACTGATCCATTTTCAACTTAAAACTAGTTAGGTTAAGTAATGTATCTTAAAAATTAGGAATACTGAAGAAATAGGAAGTAATAGGTACATATATTACAAATAGATATATTTAAATCTTAAGCTCTATATTTATTATTATAACTATAGTGCAATATTTCATTAATTGGTACATGCAATTCATTTGAGTTTAGATGGACCATAAGTACAACTTTTAAAAAATAATTTTTATATGGCAGAATAGGGAAATAGTAAGGAAAAAAAAAATAAGCAGCACCAGTTATAGTGCCTTCCACCTTTAGGAAAAGTATCACTTTCATGTTGTGCTAGTATCTAAAAAATTTTAGGTCAATTCTATTGTATCCATTCAGTGTCCACTTGTGGCAAAAAAAAAGTACCCACAACATAAAGAGGACAATTATGCAATTGGCTTACCAAAAATATACTTTCTTCTTAGCACAAGGAAAGTATAGTATTTTCAACTCTCATTTTTAATTACTTATTTTGTGCATGGGGTAAAATTTGTTTTGTGAAATTTGACTGTCTCTGTAAGTCAGCTCTCTGTCTCTAAGTCTTTTTAATTAAAATGTGAATTAAGTTTTAATGATAGTGTTATTATTCACTTAACTAACACAAACTGGGCAGAAAATATATAAATAATAATAAACCAGCATAAAATTCCCTACAAGGCAATTCATCATTAGGACAAATTAGCTCTAAAATGCATCAGAGGCAAGTAAAAAAAGCTTCAATTATTTTGCCTCACAGTATAATAATGAGTCTTAACTAAGGAGAAAAGATACAGTAATTTAGTAATGTTAAGACCTACCCGCTGGAAAACACCACTTCTGCTGTTGAAATATTTTAAGACATATATTCCATTCAACTCCCCAAACAAATAGCAGACTGTACTTCAAATGCATTGCAAGACTATTAGGTAATCTTTTTCTTTGTTTAGATTCAGTAGGGTTCAGTGACAAACATTCATCTTTTCTTTCTATAAAAGTTCCTGTTCTTTTGCTTATTTAAGAATTGCCTTAATTTTTAGTAGCATACTCACAATTTACTTCACCATTGATTAGCCTCACACAATAAACTTCAAACAAAATGCAAAAACGATCCTTTAAGTATTTTAAAATTATGAATTACTAGTTCAGTGTTTAGATCGCAGTGGTAAGAGCAGTTATATCTGTAGGTAGGCTAATAGAATCAGACACAAAGCTTCTGAAATAAACCAATACCAGCTGCTCCCATGCCTCATTACTCGGCGGTAGCTGCTTGCCTGAAATATTGTACGTTGCAGAATCGTTGGCTTTCAAAAGCCACACAGACTTTTGAGAGGACATAGCTGTACAAAACAGACACTTCCCTCAGACAGAAAAAAAAAAAAAAAAAAAAAAAAGAGAAAAGAAAAAGTCCTGTCCTTCAGGGTATATGTGCCACTATTTTCCATTCTTAGGCACACATTTTCCACCACCATGTATTTTACTTATTTTAACAGGTGAAAGCAATTAGATTTTAAAAATATTACACTGTCAGTGCTCCCACTTTTTAAAAAATAAGTTAAAAATTCTGAAACTACTGAAATATATTTTTGATTAGTAACACATAGTTTGTGCTTAGAGAAGATTTTGAAGTAGGAATGAATATCATAATCAGTCTCTGATCATTTAGCTCACTAAGAGAGGACATTAATGGAAGAAAAAAATTGACTACAGAGATAACATGCAGACAAAAATGCTGTGCACATGTAGCATTTTGTATGGCTATAAACACACTGTTCAAAAAGAGAACTCCTAAAAAATAATCACTTTCCAAAATCCTTATTAAATTAGTTGAGCTTGCTGTATTCTGCAAAAAATAGATTTCAATACTAAAACTCTCAGTAAAAGGTATTGTCAGACCCTCATCATCTCAAACAGCCATAAGGAAAGACTAAAGAGATTCACCTTCTTGAAACAAAAGTAATTTTAATGTAAAAGTTTACACAATTAAAATTAAAGAGGCTTAATTTCCAACAAGCCCCAAAGAATTCAATCTTCCATGGCTCTCAGGACTCATCTTCAACACAGAGGGTTAGCTTTAAACATTCATGTAATACATTTGGTAATAGAATTAAAAACTTGAGTATGTTTCAAAGAACATTTATATTCTAACAGGAATCAATTGTATACTTCTAATTTGCCTACTCAGAAGATAACATTTTGATATACACAAATTAATTAGACAGAAAAATCAAGGCAGACTTCTGCTTTATTGAAAAAAATACTGAGCACAGTGTTGCGTAGGTACTCTGGAGTATCATTTAGAGGCAGTATGTCATAATATCATTCTTAATTTTAAAATATTGAAATAATGAAAAGCAAGTTGTGCTGGTATGTGTTTCAGAACAGCATTGTCCCTTTATATCAATCATTAAGTGTTTTTTCTAATATTTCCTATCTCTGAAAGTGTCGTCTGTGTAATAAAATAAATTTGACTCACCATTTTCAGTCTAATAAGTGCTTACTGAGTATTATTTGCCCTACTCTCATGTGGAAAATTATGGAAATGATTATATGAGATCTAAAATGTAAGAAGTCACTTGCAGTAAGCATGTTAAGTTAGGCAATACCTTATAAGTTCACCAGATAAATTGTTACACGTTTAGAGATTTTCTTGCCTTTTCAATGGAATGATACGATCACCATTATACCTTAGGAGACTAATCATCCCATTTTAAATTGCTTTAATTTAAACAATTTGCTAATAAATAAAATACAGAAATAGGAGCTTAAAAAAAAAAATAAATAACCCTGAAAACTTAATTTTAAATACAGTATTAGGCTAGTTTAAAGAAAGAACATTATTTTAAGTAAAATGACGGTTCTCTTTCTTCTCTATTTGCCAGATTTTAAATAAATTGTACTCAATATCCTGGACTGCCTTTGACGAATAAAAAAACACCAATCAAAAAATTATCATTAAATAGTAGAGGAAAAGAAGTGTCTTGGGTCAAAGAGGTGGAGCAGCACCCAGACAGTGCAAATCTGGACCACAAGTGATTTCTTCACTGCTGGACACTCATCTTATGAAGCAATCAGGCATAATTTGCTCCACCTCTAGTAGAATTACAGCATAGCCAAGCTAAGGAGCCTGGCAATAAATCAGTTCAAAATTCAACATTTACAGTTATATCCCTCATACTAATGACACATCCATGTCTGAAGGCCATAAATTCCTTACCAAGTAAACACAGAGAATAAGAGAGTGTAATCCTTTTGGTATTACTGTGCCATCGCACTTAAAAACCAGCTGAAAGTATAACTACATTCCCAAAACATAATGTCTACTAACAAAACCTGAGATATTGTCAACGGAATTTTGGTTAAATCAGAGCTTTTTCTGCCATTGCTTCATTTAATCTCAGGAGCCCCCACCCTCATATTTTTAGGGAAGTATCTGTAGGCTATGGATCAGAAAAGATAGCATGTAAAAGCTGGATGTGTTCATTAACATAGTGTGAACACTTCATATTTGATTTCTAAGCAGAAAACTAAGGTCTGTTGGTAATACTACAAGTACAGTCTCAGCTATACACCAGCCAGATCCCTAAAGTGAAAGTTTTTAGCAAAAAAAATAAACGGGATTTATACAGCAAGGTTTTGGTAGCTGGGGGGCTGGCTACAGGCGTGGCTTCTGGAACAAAATGCTAGAAGCTGCCCCTACACCTAATGGAGCCAAAACAGCTGGCTCTGGGACAGATGTGCTGCTGGCCAAGGCCAAGCCCATCACCAGCTGTGGCAGTGCCTCTGGGGGAAGGTATTCAAGAAAGAGGGAAAGTTGCTGCACAACAGCAATGGCAGCCAGAGACAGAAATGAGAACATGGCAGAGGAACAACTGTGCAGACACCCAGGTCAGTGAAGATGGAGGGAGAGGAGGTGCTAAATGACTCAAAAGAGAGATCCACCTGTAGGCCACGGAGGACTCTATGCCAGAGCAGGTGGATGCCTGAAGAATGCTGTGACCCCATGGGAAGCCCACACTGGAGCAGGTTCCTGGCAGGACCTGTGGCCCCATGGAGAGAGGAGCCCACACTGGAGCAGGTTCCTGGCAGGACCTGTGGCCCCATGGAGAAGTCGTGCTGAAGCAGAGTGTTCCTGAAGGGCCACACCCCAGAGAAGAGATCCACGCTGGAGTAGTTCATAAGGAACTGCAGCCCATGGGAAGGACTCAACATGAGAGAAGTTCGTGGACAACTGTCTCCCATGGGATGGATCTCACAGTGGAGCAGAGGAAGGGCATGAAGAGTTGTCTCTCTGAGGAGGAAGGAGCAGCAGAGACAATGTGTGATGAATGACTGCAGCCCCCACTCCTCATCCCTCTGTGGTGCTGGTACGAGAGAGGTGGAAGATTTGGAGCAGTTAAACCCAGAAAGACATGGGGCTGGAGGGACGGTGTTTTAAGATTTAGGTTGTTGGGGTTTTTTTCATTATCTTACTCTCATTTTGATTGAAAATAAATTAAATTTGCCTGTTTTGTCCATGTTGGCAATTGGTGAGTGATCTCTCCCTGCCCTTATCCTAACCCTTGAGTCTGTCATTATCTTCTTCTCTGCCCTGTACAGCTCATGAGGGAAGTGATAACCTGGTGGGCACCTAGTGTCTACCCAGGATCAACATGCCACAAAAAGGCATATAATGAGAGAAACCTAAAAGGTGTTAATAAAAATCCACGACCATTAGGGCTTAAGAAAATAACAACCAATTCTTTAAATGTAATTGAGAAAGAATAAGCATTTAGCAAATCTCATTTTGGGAGAAAGGAAGACATTTTATTAAAATCCAGAGAGATCATTTTCTGGGGTACCAGAAGTGCAAAAGCCAATGGAGAGCAATTAAAGCAAAAGTAATTCACTGAAAAATTAACTGTATTTTAACAAATCTAGGGATACTCTACAAGATCAAGAAAATTACAAAACCTTAATGTTGTATTCATGTTTATGAAGATCAGGCCTGGGAAACTTCAGGTTGGCTGACATCAAGCAAGTATAAATTCTAGAAAGGTTGAGGAGTAAATAATTAAGAAATGGTACCGTAATTCATTCACTTGTATGTCTTGTCAACTAAACTTGATACCATTTTTTATGCTACAAGAAGTTTGGCTAATAACATTAACTTGCATTGTCATAGTACACTTAGATAGCTATAAGATTTAATCTTGCATGACATTTTCAAGCACCATACAAAATCAATACCCTACATTACATGGATTAAAACTGTTTAAATACACAGATCTTGAAAACTCTAAGTGGAAAATTGTCAGACAATGTAGGTTCTCTGAAGAACTTTTATTGTCCCAAATTTATTACTTCCATTGTAAATCAGAGATTAATTTTTTCAGATGACCTCAGCCTTGATACAATGGGAAATATCAATCAAACAGATGGGCCCATCTTTCTCAGTATAACTCATCTGAGCCTCACACAGCTAAAATGTACCTCTCAAATTGATATATTAAAACTATAATCCAGTTCATTTATATAACAAAGGGTTAAGAGATAACTTGCTAAGCAACTCAAAGTATCTATAAGGCACAAGATACTTCTGAGTAGACAGCTGTTTAATTTAGCCGAAAAAAGCATTTAGGAATCCACTGGTAGAAAACTATTACTTGACTATTCATGTATAATGACATTTCTTTATTTCTAAATAATGAAAATAAACAACCTATAAGTACCAACTGTAGACAGATATGGAAGATTACCTACATTTTCAAATATTTGTATCTTTCACATCTCTCTAGAAGAGATCTCACATTTCAAGTGGAAGTTATAGTATCCAGGAAGTCACAGAGTCTTTCAGGAGTTTCTGAGATTCTACCCACACTATGTGATATGCCCAAGTAATTTAGGAGGACTGGATTACCCATCTTTTCACACAGAAACCCATCAAAAACAAGAGAGAAAAGCAAAATCTGGCCTTAGCAAACATGTTCCAGAAATTCTCAAGGACTGGAACAAGTTCATAACATAAACAAAAGGACAAGTTTATAGCAATTTAATAACCCCGTTTTCCGGTTTTCTCCACAAGAGGCAGTGAATCTACAACTGGGAAGTTCGACGGTACTCAAATCTAAATTGCATTACTATTTTCTCTACACGTAAGAATGCAGGGTTTTTTATTTCAGTAAAGTAGTTTAGAGCAAGTAGCCTTAAGAGGATTGGATTGCCCCATTTACTACAGCCCAGCTGCGCCCTAAGGACACTGGTTGGCTAGTTGCATTACAGAGGCTCAGAAAGGCAATACAGGTTTTGAATATACAGGGATATATGTCCATAGAAACAGACAGATCTATCTGAGAAGAAAAACGGAAAATTACATTTGTTATTTATGTGATTGACTTTCTAATAGAGGTACAGTGTACAAAAAGTGCTAGACCAATTGTGATGAAACAACCAGATTTTTTTGTGGGCAGCAAAATTAGCAAAGCTTAGTTATCTCCAGAGTGTATAAAAATTTTCTCCTGCATCTTCTTCTCCCTTTTTGTTGCAATCACTTTAGGTCCCACCCCTCTTCCCTAATTCCTTCTCTCTTCCTATCCTATCCCATTTATGTAAGAGAATTGTCATCTCTTCTATCTTTGCTAAGTCCCAGCTGGTCTAGACCGAGCACGTGCTCTGAAGCATGTGCACATAGAGATGCTCTTTGCTGCTCATGCAGTGACTATGGGACAGGGGAAACACCTAATAGTAGTTATTAAGCATAAATTCAGCCTGGGTGTCATACTGACATATTGGTTAGGACATAAATCTAAAAATAATTTGTTCTTTTTCCCGATGGAGATTAGTTGGTTCAGCAGTTGGTACAAAGGCTTAATTGATTCCAAATACTTCAATATGATCACACACACAAAAAATCTTAGCTTAAATTTTATTAACAATATTATACAACTGTGATGAAATTTGGAAATTCAGTCCTACATCCCACAACCTGGACTGTCCCCAGAAATAACCGGTTAATTAATAGATTCATGGCAGTTGCTGATTAAGATAGCCAGATTTTAAAATGAATATGTTTATACACATGCCTCACTCACATGCTCACTGACTAAGTCCTCCTTTTTCTTATCTTATCCAAGCAAAACCTGTACTTCAAATTCCTTTTAAAAATCCCTTAAAAAACCACTTCTTTAGGAAGTCTTTTCATCTCTTAACCATTTTACCTCATGTTCGTATTACACTGAGAAAAATTACAGTGCTACTTCTTCTGCTGCTTTAAGTAAGGATTCAGGGAAGAACTCAAGCAAAGAAGGATATCTTATCCATCCAGGTCTGGGAAGAAAATAATTTTGCAATTATAGGACATGGGTTCTGGGGGCTTCCAGAACATGAAGAAAGGTTTCACTTCTGGCTGATGAGAAGGTCATAAGTGAAGACACAAGCCCCAAAACAATGAGTTTTTTTCTAAAAGAAAATATATACTTTCTTAAGTATAAAAAAACTTCCACCATTGTTATTGGGTTGGTGAGGCAGGTGAGTGTTTACAGCAATAAACACATGAAGTTCTGTTAATGGACAGAAACTCTAAAAACATGCTTTTTTGAAGTGCTGTGGTATTCACTGGATCTTGCAGAGAGAATTCTGTAAGACTTCGTATTTATCTATAGGATAAATAATATCAAGCACATGCATAGCTCCTGCCTCACTTGCATTTTCTTGACTTGAGCTTCTTCTCTTCCAATAAATCTTCAGTGTATTCCACTAAAATTTTCATGTATTGTTAAAACTTCAGAGTGTATTTGAAAGGTGAATACGCATGTTTTAATTCAACTCTGGGTACACTGGTATTAAAAACCTACAAGCTTTCTAGGTCATCCAGAAATACACCATCCAGACAAATCAGATCCCGCACTGTGGATAGACAGATGCTGATAGAACTACGTAAGAAAATTTGTTAAACCTTTCCCCATTTAGAGATTGATACTTGTGACTTTTAAAACAACTGTTAACTGTTAACTGTTTGAAGAGAAGTTGAATAATGCCAAATGAAGTTGGCATTCACAATTGTTTTGGAATGCACGTTAAATACTCATGAACACTGTTTTCTTTTTCTCTGGAAAGAATGGATTTCTCACTGCTTATATTATGTTCAATGTGAGATGCCCACACAAATTCCATATAAAAATAAAAATACTTCCCTACAGACCTCTAGTGATTTTTAATTTTTTTTATTAACAAAAGGCTTTTAAAAAAAGAGTGTTAGCACTTAGAGAAACCATTCAGAAATGAAATCTACAGCTCTCAAAAAAGAAATGCATGTTTATTTATAACTACCTATAACTATGTATATGCTTATTAATATATAAATAAGAATAAAATCCACACTGATTAACACTCTAACAATGACAACAACAAGAATAATGTATTTTAATAAACTCATATTTAAAATTTAAATAGGAAGCATTTAAAATATATTTAAAATTTCATAACTCAGTTTGGTCATACGAAGACGCAAAGCAAAAAAGCTGAGAATGGTGTGACTAGAGAAGGTCTACTTTTTTTCCAAACTATTGCAAAATTCAGATTTTAGACTAATCATTCAATAAGATATAATATTGTTTATTAAATACTAGTTTTACATAGGGTTTTTTTACATATCTAATATAGATGAGAGTATTTTTTAAAAAAATAATTTTAATTTACTTTCTGTGCATTTCTAATCCTTTTCCAATCCTTTTTTGACTTATCAAAGTAAATTCCTAAAAACAGGGATACTTAAAAGTCCTATAAAAAGGTTTGATTTTTTAAAAGCACCATCACTTCTAGAAAAACAATTGAAGGATAAATATGACATGGTTAAAGATAAGTTATGAAGTTAAACTCAACTTGATCATGATTTATTAAATATATACATATATATATATATATATTTGTTGTCTTTTAACAGAAATATAACACTTGCAAGTGCATTGGGGCAGTACCATTTTAAAGAAGTGACTCAGAATACTAATTTACTAACATCTCAATGAATATCCAGACAATATGCAGAAATATTACCAAGTTTGACTATTACCACTCCATTAGGGAGACGACCACATTTCCATTTGTCACTGATCCCTGATGTGCTCTAAAGGTCCCACCAGAGGTTATGGCATGTTGTAACGATAAAACAGTAATTGTAACTGCAAATGTTTCTGAAAGGGGAAGACAAAACCTGACTGGGTAAAACTCAGACACAAAGCTACATGTTATCTTGACCAGCTGTAAGTAATGTCTTCAAGAACTTTTTAATTTAATTGTAAGACAACAAGAAGTATATATATTTTATTCTGTTTGTTATCATATTGACTGCTCTCAAGCAATGTCCTACATGATCCTGTGTTCCCAACAGTCTGTTTGTTCCAGCACAATCACAAAACACATTCTTTCACGCTCTCTGGCACACCACAATCCCAATGCCTCCATTAAGCCTCCACTAAGTAACATATTCTGATTTGGACAATCTTATTATGGATTAAGTTCTGCAGTCAGTATTGTATCGTTACATAAATTTTTAATTAAGAACACAACAGCATTAAATCAATGGAATTCCTAATACATAATCTGAGAAAAATACTCACACTCACTTTGAGCAGGGTAATAATTATCTGAAATGACATACCATCAGAGATTTCATTCCTAAATTAGAAGACTGAATTTGGTTCAGAATTTAGTTTTTGTAGATGATACATTTTATGGACTGATAGTTGCACTTAGATTATTTATCTATAACATTGCTATTGGCTGTTAACTAAAAACTTTCCATGTAAAAATGGGGTGAGGTGGGTGTGTCTTCTTTAGTCTATTCTTCAACCAGGCTTAAATAGCAATCAGTAAAACTCATGCCATTGTGAAAAGATAATTTTCTTTTTTTTATCCAAAATCTTTTGATTTTCTTTAACCACAATGAAAAAAAGAACACAGCATTCAGACTTCAGGGTTATGTAATCTAGCATCGTTTAAGATGAATATACACTTTGAAAACCAAACCTATTTCCAGTGTAAGTCACAAGCATGACATTGAAAAAGGAATTTGCATTTAATTGTGATTTTAAATTTCATTTTTTAAGAAAGAGTAGCAGTATAGACTTTCTTCCTGTCAACCTGAAAGTAGACTATTTTTTTCAAACCTGTCATAACTGTTATTTCTAGCTGATTCTAAAATAGTAGATGTTCATGAAGGCTTGTATTTATTTTCACACACTGGAACTAAAAAGTACCAGTTTTTGTAATTTTTTAAGTAACTTGTGAAAACATTTGAAAGAAAAACAGTAAAAGAATATATGAAGCATTTTCAAATAAGTTCACCCATGAACTTCTAAGCAGGCTGTAAAAATCTGTTGGAAAAACTCATTCCAAAGTCTGAAAGAAATGAACACCTTCTCAGTAGAATGGTATCCTATGCAAATTAAACACAGTCATCCTTTGAAACCACATGTGAGCTTTAATCAATATGTAATTTACAATTAAGCAATCATTTTCTGATTTACAAGCATTACAAGCATAACAAATACGATTAACCTAGTATTTCAGACGCAAATTAGCTCAATTAATGTACCCCACCTATGTGTCACTTTGAATATATGTACATTTTTCCATTTTGATTTTTAATTTGCTCTGAAATATAACTCTAGCAGAGAAGTAAAGATCTAACGCTAAATTACTTGAGCACATATATGTTCATTTTAAAGCAATGATGCAAGTGTAAGATGTTTTTAACGTAAGATGAACTATGCAACAAGTTAAACAAATATCTTGCTTAAATCAGAATATATCAACAAAATGCCATGTATGCACAAGGAAGTTACAAGATGAAAAATTATTAATTAAAAAAAACCCAAAACAATCCCCTTAAAACAAAGTAATTTCATTCTCTGTCCGTTCAGGGGGTGATAATTATGAGTCCAGACATTATGCAGGCAGCTATATCGTAATCTAGCTCAAAAAACTATAAACTCTTATACATCCAGAAACAAAAGAAGTTTAGACATCTCTATCAAATTTGAGATAAGCACTCCTTTATAAATGTCTGTTTTTTTCTACTGGCTATAATGAGTATCTAAATGTTGTTCTCATATCTTGATGTCTACAATATAGGCATCTGTAGCTCGGTTTTTTAAAGGCAGTTTCTGATACCTATTTCTGCAACACATTTAGATATTTGACCTGGTATCTTATTCTTCATGAGTCTTTTGTTATTTAAACACTTTTTATGAACATATTACTTGGTCATTTGTTTAACTGTCCCTTGCATGTTAAACAGGTATATAAAATAGGATTTTTCCCTATCCTTATCTGTCTCCATAGAAAAGATAAATTGAAATAGTTATGTATGGACTTAAAAGTTCAAACACTAATTAATGTTTCAAAATGGAACAGAGAGAAAGAGGTTTGCTATTCAGTCATGCTATTTGGCAAAGATCTAATTTCTAGACAGACAAACCCAGCTAAAATTATCAGTGTATCTCAGCTTAGTCAGTGAAAAAATCCTATTTACCCTTTAATATGGGGTGTACCAATTAATTTATCTTTTTCAGGATTGTGAAAGAAAACAAACAGGATTTTTGAGGTTCCAGGAAAACATTTCTAATTAAGTTCAAATTCAATATTTATTTGAATTATGTCAGCAAAATAATTGATTTCAGTTCCACTAGAACATTACAAAATTTTAGGTCATCCATGACTGCTGATAATTTTTGTGTTAAACAAGCTCCAATTCTATTTAAAAATACTGTATTTTTCCAAGCATCATATTCTATAAATATATATATATATATATATATATATATATATATATAAAATTCACATAGTTCCACATTATCGGACAAGTTAGGTCTTTTAGATGGGGAACTCATACAAATGTGGAAATCTAAAAAAGGTTGGTTACATTCCAAAAGAAGGGAAGACTACTTATGCTCAGATGAGTTACATTAAAGAAATATTTTGGAGTCTTTTATCCTACTTAAGAATACCACATCACCGTTCCTAAATAATAAATGAAGCGTAAAACAGGTCAAAACAAACACAATTATATTTACCTATCTGCATGAAACTGCAGAAGGGTAAATAGATATGAAGGATCAGTTACAGCCAAGGAATCTTCTATTCAATGCAAATTAGGGGAGGTAACAGAACATCTCAGCTCAGTCTAAATTAAATGCCTGTTGAATCATCAGTTGTATCACTGAATGATACTTTCAGAAAGCATTAAGCAGAAAACTTTAATAATGCATAGAGAAATTGGACTTCCACAGGACAAAAAAGAAAATAATGACATACAAAAACACTGGGATAAAAGAGGGAAGATAATAAAATTTAAGATGAGAAAAATTAGGTTAACTTGTTTATGAATTTGAGACAGGACTGAGTATCAGAAATCACAGGATTTAATAAGGCTGAGGTACTGGATAACGAAATAGTGAACAATATTCAACAGAAATAAACATAAGGTGACATGTGTTGATCTAAAAAGGTATCCCAACAATACCTACAGGATGACACAACATGGATGACCAATAACCATCGAGGAATTAAGTCCTGGGTTTTAAATGAAAGTAGATCAAAACCAACATGTTAAAACTGCAATCAAAAAAGTAAATCTATTATTATCAAATGGCAGAACACAGATCAAAAGAAGAGAACAGATTTAATTAATATACCTATTATTTAGCCTCTAAAAAATAAGCATAGTAAATAAAAAAATTATTTAAAAAAATGCAAAATCCCAAAGTGCTATTCATAAATCAATTACTCAACTTTTAATGAATATGATGATATGGAAAACTTTAAATTAATTATTTATTAAAATTCAAGACCTCTGCATAAACTATTTGCTGGGGGGTATCATATCTCTTTTACAAAGGTATTTATCTGAACATTTTAGTTTTTTCACATTACTCTTACAGGCTAGGTAAATTCAAAATGCTGTATTTTATCAAATCTCTCAGCACACAGATGAATAAAATTTCAGAATGTTTTTTGACCCCGTGGAGATCCAATCCACAAAATTAGATTTTGTGGATTTTGTGGGTAAAAAATATATTGGAGTAGTAGCAGAGATTTAAGTTACTAACAAAGTAATCCGTAGCTGCAAAGATCCCAACACAGCCAAACTACGATTTCAGCAAGGTAAGAATAATCCGTCATTTTTAGTACCGTTTGTAATTACACTTTTATTACAAACACCTTGTTTTTGCCTTCTACATCTCACAAACTTTGATGGCTTTGAGTCCTGATCAATGAACTTAAACCTCCTTAGCTTATGTGACAAGGAAGAATAATTTTAATTTTATAACAACACTGCTGCCTCTTTGAGGATTAGCCCAGCCTCTTTCTCCTCTAAACTGACTCACCATTGATCAGATGGAGGAAGCATTCCCATTTAGAGATGAGCATTCAGAGACATGGAACAAGCAGATTAACCCTGGATATGACAGGGAAAGGATTAAGAGAATAAAATTCAGCCTTCAGTGATCTCAGAGGCAAAAGGCTCAAATCAATTTCAATAGCCAGACCATTTCACCCATTTGTGTCTATAAACTGATTTTACTTTTCATAGTCTAACTTTGGTGATGATACTTTGAGATTTTTTTGAAATCTCATAATGTCTGGTGTTTTCTCCTAAAGCTTCAACTGTTGGGATCTAGAAATGTTACAGTCGTTGCCTTTAATATATATATATATAACTTTCCAGTCCCCACAGGTACAAATTAAAAATTAAATTAAACGCATAGAATCTGAAAGGTTCAGAGCTCAAACATCAGATAAAAAGAATAAAAAAGTGTATGTTTTAAAAGACTTCAAAATGCAAAAAAAACCCAAAAAACCCAAAGCCAGATATAAAAATTTGAAGTGAACAATTTGAAATTTCATTAAACTACTTAAATATAACAACATTTTTTATACATCACCAAAACAGCTAAAAACTTTCCTTTTTGTTTTTTTTTTTCCTTTCTCTATTGGCAAAATATATTGCTATAAAACTCATATAGGTACTCTTACATCTGATCCTTATTATGAGTGGAAGCAATTCTCAGTCATGGTTTTTATAACCACACTGAATAGCTGCTGCATCACTAACATTTAAGTGGCATTCAACAGTGATTCAGAGAAATCTGTCATTGAGGCTTATTGTCAACAAAAAGCACTTTCTCTGTGATGGCAGAACCTATACATAGAGCTGGAAGGACGAGTCAAAGTGAACAAAGTGTACAGCAAATTCAGCACTACTTTGTGTTTATGCTTTATTCACAGAAAGGAATTATATTTTACAAAACTCTTCAGCTTTTGAAACAATCTCTTCAAATAAAACTCATATTATGACTTGCTTATATGTTGGTTGCTATTATTTTTGCTATTTGGAACTTTTATTTAGTACTCTCTGGTTCAAGTTCTAAATCATGACATTTACTGTGTTACTTGACTGAATGAACTGAACAGCAGTTGGGGAAGGCTGTGTGCTTGTCATCAACAGGTTGCAGTTTGCTGGGGGTGCTGGCTTCTCTGCTGCTTTCAGGGAAGAGTACAAAAATGCATCTCAAAATTGCTCAGACATTGTGTGTGTGTATGAACACAGATCGGTGCTTTTTCACTAGAAATATTCAAATGCCTCTTAATTTTGCCCCTTCTGAAATCTCAGGCACATCTATCACAGAAAAGACACACTCCTCCGGTTGCTCTGAAAGAAACAACTATGCAAATCTCATCTGTAACATGGAATAGTTATATATTCACTACCACCTGATCAATTCCTAACCACAATACTGGTGTTTATTCTTGCCATGGCTTTATGCAAAAGCAAGGAGTTTATTTTTGCAACCTGTTCTACTGAGGATAAACTTTCGTAAATTAAAGAACACACAGAAAAATTTTCCAAGAATTTAAGACTAGTAAACTCTTTTGAACTTCATTTGATTTCTTTTACTTGGCCATTTAAAAGAACTTTAAAGTATTTGCAAATGTGGTTAACATATTACTCCACAGATTCACAGGTAGTTGCTTATACTTTGATTCTACTGAAGGAAGAACCCCAAAACAGTTACAACTGGAATGATTGTTCTTTTTGGACTTGTTAAATTCAAAATGAGTTTAAAACTTCCCAACTTATGGCTGAAATAGAATTTATTGAAGTATTTTTAGCTTACAGTCTGCGTAATCAGGATAATGCCCACCCAGGCTCTAACAGACTGCTTTCTCTCTTCTAGATAAGGAAATTAAACAAAGAATATTAACAGAGAAATGCAAATGCATTTAAGTATCAATAACATTATCCTGATGAAGCCATTTACACATCTGTCATCTTTTTTTAAAAATACTATTTTGTGGCAAAATTTTAATTCACCTTATTCTATTATGCAGAAATATTTTAATGCTGCATAGTAATAGTAATCCTCCACACTGCAAGACATGCATTTTTCATCTTCATTTGAACCATGGCTAAAGAACTTGGTGTTCTCTTTTTCCTTCCACGTCTACAGTAGTTCCGTTTCCATATGGTATAATATACAGATATAAGCTCTAGTATAAGCAATTGAACTTTTTACACCCTCAGAAACCACAAAATCAGATGGTCCGTGGTTTTTGCAGCTGGTGCACTGCATTCATATTGGGTAGTGTCATATGAAAAATATTTCACTCCCCAAGCCCTAAACAGAGTCACTCATTAATGAAATGCAGGCAGTACAATGAGATCATATAAGGTATAGATTTCAACAGCCACACTAAAAACAGTAAAGGAACATTGAACAAGAACACAAATCAAGTTCCTCTGCCAGAACAGGATTTTTTCTAAAGGAATGTCTTCTTAGATTTAACATTTGCTTTGAAAACAACTGCTAACCACTACCCAGAAAAAACTTCAGTACAAGTGTGAGCAGACTAAACAATCACAATTTGGCAGAGGAAAAACAGTAAATAACTTCAGACATAGCTACATTACAGGATGTCTCACCCTAATACACCACTATCAAATCACAAAATTATTTACTTAATGCCACATATGGAATCTGTTTACTTAAGAAAATAAGCTGTCACCAGCAAAACTTTGTTTAAAAATAATTTCAGGGCTGAGGTTTATCGAATTTCACTTCAGTTTGTTTTTACAGAAATCGAAAAAAAAATCAAAACTGTGCAGCAATCTAGTTGCAAAAATATATTAAGCCCACTTACAGAGAAAATGTATACTTACGTAGAATTTTTAAACTTTATTACTAGCACTATTCATTTAAAGAATGACCAGAATTTTGTAATGTATATCATGATGTTTTGTCAGTAAAATTTATCAGACTAAATTATTTCACTTCTATCTCAATTATTTCAAATGATACCCTTCTTTTTTCCTCAATCTAAAAGCTTTCTTTAACTAAGAAAAGCCTCAGCAGCAGGAGTAAACACCAGACAATACAGCCAAAGTACTTTATGGACTTGATTCTCTCCTCACAGATTCTGATACAACTCTGTGGGCTTTTGAGGCCTGAATATGATAGCTGTAGCTGAGCTAAGTATCAGACTCTGCACAACTACTTTTTTAAAATATAAGGACTATAGCAGATTTGTTTTATCCTGGGGGAAATTATATCAAAGTAAAATAGATTATAGCTTGTATCTTACCTTTAACAGCCAATGAGGATATATTTGTAACAAATGGCCAACTGTATTTGCATTTCTATTACGTGTTTATTTAACTTCTAACACAACAGCATTCTGAAAATCTCATGCAATTGGGATAGCCCATTAACATAAAGGTAAATAAAAAGGACTTGCTGTAATTTAGTAAATGGAGACCAGGAGACCAAGACGTTTTTTTCCTGCTACTCATCACTCTACAATGTAGAAGAAAATAATTCAATGCAACACTTTTGAGAAGCAGCTTTTATGCACAGAAAGTTATGATCACTCTCTCTTTGCAGTAATTACTCTTGTAGTAATTTATATGCTTTTAATTGTCCAATATCAGTCAGCATAGAAGAATTATTAAAGGCTGTATGTCTTAGCCAAACAAGTATACCCTGCACAAGATAAATTCCTTCATTTATCAGCATCTGTTGTCTATAAAATGTTTATATACCTCATTCCTGACACCTGGCAATAAACTCTAGCTTACACTTGAAACACTACACAAACTTGAAATAATCCATAGTACCATAGCTCAATACAGAGAATTAAATATGAGCTAAGAATAGAGCAGCTTTTTTATTAATCCTATATAAGTACTGATGCAAAACCCAGGAGTCAAAAATACCATATATACCAAGAAACAAAATTCTGCAAATTTTCCAGTCATGTATTTTGACACAAATTTCCATAGTTAAAAAATATTTGTTAAAAAATAAAATCCAACCAAACCCACACTCCACCAAAAACCCAACCAACCAACCAAAAGAACCCCAAAATTCCCTACCAGCAAACCACAAAAATCCCCTGAATCCAACTATGTTACAAAGCAATAGAATCATAGAATATTGGAAGGGACCAACAAGGATCATAGAGTCCAAGCCCTGAACAATTAATCTTATATTATATCTTATATATATTAATGTACTAATAAGTAATAAGTGATAAGTAATAAGTAATAATTAATAAGAATAAGAATAAGAATAAGAATAAGAATAAGAATAAGAATAAGAATAAGAATAAGAATAAGAATAGGAATAAGAATAAGAATAGAATAAGAATAAGAATAAGAATAAGAATAAGAATAAGAATAAGAATAAGAATAAGAATAAGAATAAGAATAAGAATAAGAATAAGAATAAGAATAAGAATAAGAATAAGAATAAGAATAAGAATAAGAATAAGAATAAGAAAACCACAGAAACTGGACTTCACTGTGAACTTCAATGACAGACAGACAGTGGTTCTCCAATACCTCTTACTCAAAGTTCCTCATAAGAAATTGTATTGAACACTGTGAGCACAATGCTTTCACAGACTGAGTTTTGAATATGCCAAGTTTATTTAAAATTTTCAAAAACCAAGTCTTCTTAAATCAAATTATTCTACAAGTAACTTCAACCTAGTAAAATTGTTCCTCTTAATTTAGAAAATTATATCAAGGAAAATTAGAAAAAAAATTCTTTAATTACAGACTGTCTTCATGGTTTTTGTATTATATATCAATACAGTATTATGCTTCCTAAATATAGAAGTTAGGAATTTTTAAAGTAACTTTGCTTGTATTAATAAAAATTCATCACTGTGTGTTCAAACAAAATATTGAGACCTCTAATCTATGGCCACCTTTTACTTACACCTGGTTTTAAGCAAACCATCCCACTTCAGTGAAAAATACTTTCTGCATGTTAGCTTGCTGAGCACCACTCCGGGACTTCAAAGCAAGAATGATACAAAATTAACATCAAAAATATGTTATGGATTAGAATGGATTAGAAACAGACAAATCAGTAAGTCTCAGAATGTAATTGCAAACAGGGAATTATATTAAGGGCATTTGTAAGAGCGATCTGCCGTGATAGGTTACTGGTCCCATACTGTTTCACTCTTTTATCAGTGACCTTCAAGAAATTGCAAATTCATTACTGATGACGTTTGCTGACAACACAGCAAATGATAATGAGGAGAGCCGGCTACTAGAATGAAATGATCTGAATCTCTGAAAATGTTTTACTTAAAAGGAATACTTTTCATACCACCACATGTGTAAATGTGCAGTTCTAGCTACAAAGGAAAAAGTCCATATTCAGAGGATGAAACATAGTGTCTCAGAAAAATTACAGACATAGAGTTACGATGCATAGTTAAGTCCCATGGCACACTAGTCAAATGGGCAAAGACCCTTGACAACATAAAGAATGAGAAAAGGAAGGTTATGCTTTTTTAAATCCCAAGGTAACATAACCATTGCAGAACACCGTGACCAGTTCTAATGTTGACCATAAATTGGAATAGTTTAAAAGACAATTCATCTAACCTGAAAACATTTCTTATATATTGAACTCACAGAGTATTCCTCTATTCAGATTCTGAAAACGAAGGTTAAAAGTATGTGATAAACAGAAAGTTCTTCACTATCACATAACATCCAATGACTGCAGATTGAGCCTAGAAATATTCAGGTGAGGAAAAGTATTCCCTTCTTCAGCACTGAAATTATTTACAAAATATCTACAGATAGAGCAGCACTTTAAATCTTCACTAGTCACCCTAATTACCAGTAGACTATCTTAACCCAATCTCCCACCCAGAGGAAGAAAGCAATGGCTTTAGTTGGAATAAAATAGCTGCCCCTCTGTACAAAATGGGATTGTGTATGAATGACAGCCTCATCCAATCCCATTCTAAAAGAAGCTCCATCAGCCAGTCACCATTCTCTTCAAAGACAAGGACACAACTATTTTATGATGGTTCTGGGAACACACCATGCCTCAGCTACCATTTACATGGATGTTAAAGCCATTGTGGGTATCTGGTCACCAGGAATTTGACATCTGATCAGAAAATACAGTTACTGACTGAATTGAACCCTTCTGTTTCATAAAGCACAGGAGGAGATGCAGCCTGCTACATTACCCTCTATAAGTATCATATTTACATTGCAAAAAATATAATCTGAAAATGTAAGCATACATAAAAAAAAAGAAGTAAGCAGAGTAAATTTTTGTAGTAATCAACTCTTCTGAATAAGGAAAAAGAATTATTTGAAAATTAAAATGAAGATCAGAAGACCACATAGGAAAACCAAAAATCTTTGAGGAATACATCACTGAAACTGAAGTATAGTATTCACAGGGTATCTTCACTTACTCAAGTATCTTCTGGGCAACAGAATAAAATCTCACCACAAAATGCCATGTCTTATGCACAACACAAGTTTTTATTCCAAGTGTAAAAAATCCCAGGGAACCTTTCATATTCTCTATTTCATAAACAAAACCAGACTGTTAAAGGAATGATTGAACTTGGAAAATGTAGAAAAATTAACTATATGATTATGCTCCTACTATACAGCAATATTACCTTAGTAGGATCTTTAACTAGTGTAAAATTATATGTATATTATGACACATTACTCAGAACATGACTAGATATGAGCAAGCAGACTAATGATACATGATAGAAAGTGGAAGATGGAAAAGAATTTTACTGATATACCTACATTCTGTTAGAAGTAGTCTTATCTTAAAAGTATTTTGAAGTAATATATCCTTAAGGTTCTAGAGATTAATGTGAATACCAACACCAAAATAGGTAATTTGTAATAAACTGGAAAAACACTGAAAACTGCCACTGTAAACATGGAAATTACAGTTTTACAAAAAGAACTTTAAAAATATTAAAAACATGAGTTTAGCAGCACAATATAAACTTTTTCAATTAATGATGAAAAAATTAAAATCTCAGATTCAATGGGATAGAATAACCCTCACAGTAACATCCCTAAGTGTGCCCCTGAATAGTTAATCGGATATGAAAAGGGACAAAAGACTATGACATGGCAGACACATAAACAGCAGCACATAAACATACAGAAGTGCTGTCATCATGAAAAGGGAATGTCCTGTACTTGCAAACATTTTTGTTAAGATATAACTCGTACTTAGCTGGAGCCCTGGCATATTGTAAACCCGTGAGGTAGCTGGACTTCCAAAGGACTGTAAATCCTAAGGGAAGACATGAATTTCTTTGCTTTTCTACAGCACATGGTGCAAGAGAACCCATGAGAATAAAAGCTGCTACTTGGATTTCTGTTCCAATGACCGCAGCACACCAACTGAACAGTAAATCAATGACCAGAAGAAAGACACAGTAAAAAGCAGGACAGCAAAAGGTGGCTTTTCACATGAAGTATCAGGGAATGTACGAGCTCAGGATATGATCAGAAATGTTTAATGTAAAGTAAACAACAGAAAAGCAGTCGGCAATGCGTGACTATTTTAACTATTTGTAAGAACCAATAGCAATTACGTCTACTTAAATTCTTCCTTAGTAACAACAGTACTGGAGCACTGATAACTGCATCTATCTTGCATGGAACAGGAGAATCATGCAGAAACCTTGGAAGAATATGAAAATACCCCAGGCCAATAAGACAATTTGATTTTTCCAAACATTCTACTGGCTCTGCATATGACAGTTCTTCACATATAAAACCACGACTGCTGAGGAGACCTTGTTTTGATTTGTTCTCAGCTACAGCATTGTAATTCTGAGCAAGGCAATGATCTGTTGCATATGGTAATTGAATCTGGGAAAATGTAACCCAAAATACAAAGGGGATTGTTCAAAACCTCTGGACCTACAGGGATGAGATACTTGTTCTGGTTTCATCCTTTGATCTTTGCAACACCCATGAACTAAACACCATGGCAAGCATGCCTGAAAGCCAGACACACATAGTTTCAAAGAGGAAACAAATATGTATGATCCTTGTTTCATTGACAGAAGATCATATTAAATTACATATATAGACAAAGATAATCCCTAACAGTAAGAATCACATTAGGTAAAGTCAATGAAACAACTTGTCAAGAACTGGACATAGTATGTACCACAACATTTGTAGCTTCCCCAGCCCGCCTCAAAGAGAGTTCTCTGAGCTGCAAGGCAACACGGGCTGTTGGAGAGGTGGCACCACCTCTTCATGAGCAGGGGCTCTTGAAGCATGAAGCAAAGGAAGTCAAACCAGGGGAATCCAACCTCCACATCTCTCCTCCCATCAGAATTAAAGAGATCCCTTAGAAGATTTTTAGTGGGAAAATAAAAACATGCAGGGGGAACCAGACATGGGCTAGGCGGTTAGAAAAATCTGTAGAAGTAGCAGCAGCTGCAACATCAGCTCCCTGGGAGACATTTCAGTAGATTTTACAGGAACAACTCTGTTCTATCTTGTCAGACAATTGGACCAATTCTCTCTTACATTCCTCAAAATTTCTTTCCATAAAACTCAAGGTTATACTTCTTAGTTTTTTGTACCTGACCCTTCCTTAAATCTCAGCATATAAAGCAATATAAAAAAAAAAAAAATGGAACTAGCATAATGAAAATCATAATCATGAAAAACATGAGAAAACAATTGGTATCCTCCCTTCCCTGGCCATCTCATTTCATGTATATTAACTCATTTCTAGGCTTTCTTCTAGAAGAAGCCAAGAAGGTAACCAGTGCTTTCAAACATAAAAAAATTTAGACACAATAAAAAAAAACAAAACAGTTCCTGGGCATGCTCCAGGTTGGTATCAAGGAGCTGTCATCCATGTCATCATTTCTGCTGCAAACCTGAAGCCTGCAGCATCTTTCTTCATGAATCCCACACGCTGCAAGACAATGGCCACACTGTTTCAGGCACTCTAAGCCAACAATTCCCCAAAAACATACAAACCCTGACACAAGCCACCGTGGAGCATTATCTGATTCAATTCCCAGAGTTTTATTATAAAGCAGCACTGGCTCAAGGATCCTACTGCAGCTGGCCATGACCATTTAACCCTGGCCAGTGCCAACAAGCAGCATCCCAGGCAAAGCTTAGGCAGAGTCTGCACAAAGCAGGGACGGGCCCAGCACACAGAACAAGGGGAGGCCTCTCTGTTTGGGCAGTCCATAGGGCTCCTGAAGGGAAACAGAGTGTAGAGGAAAGGGCAGAAGATACTGCGCCACTTCCTTCTGGGGGCAGGGGGAAACAGGCCCTGGCTCAAAGAGACCTGGGCCACGAGCTCCATGCTAGACATGCAATGTCAGACTGCTCCACCATGGGCTGTCCTACTTCTAAACAGGCACAAAGTCACTCCAAATACCTACAGCATGTTCACAGGTTTATTCCTCACACTATTCTACTTCTCCCACATACATCTTTACTCAAAGTCCAAGAGTTTGGGTTTTTTGTAAGGAATGCAAGAACACTGAAATGTTTTTCTTCCTAAATGAAGTACAGTCTGCAAATTTAGACTCTGAAATCTTCATCACAGTGAATAGCACAGATCTACTTTAAAATGAAGTAGAAAAGATACTAGTATCAAGTGTAGACATAACATGTTTGGAGGGATTCTTTTCAGGCATAATCTAGAAGACATTAGTCCTAAGTGAAAATCATCAGCTATAAGCCATCCAGCTCAAATGATCTCCATTATTTTGCCACATACTTATAAAACTTCTACTCAAACTGGGGAACTTTGCTGCTTTTATTAATAGTAGACATTAAAGGACTTGATCTGAAAACTGTGCAAAATTCATAATAACTAATGTGAACTGTGGAGAACAATCACACCATAGTGCCTCTAGGAAAAAAGTAGAAACAAACTATGGAAACAGATTAGGGAAAATGGTTACAATCACTGACTGTACATGTTTAAAAGATAAAAGGATCATTTTGCCCCACTTTTCAGCCCTAATACTTCAACTATTGCAAGAGAAGAAAATAAAATACAAAGAAAAAATCTTGAGTGTGTAAAAGAACAGCAATCTTAATTTTGCATGTAAGAGCAAGAATAAAATCAAATACATTTCACTTTCAGAGATTTAATAGTTTGCCAAGTAGTAATAAGAAAAAAAAAAAAACTGAAGTGCCCCTATTTTTCACAGGAAGATCTTTTTGTTCTAAAATTACAGATCCAAAAGAAAAATTAGATTACTGGAGTCATCTTAAAAAAAAAATTGTTTTTACAAAGACTTGCTAAAAACACTTGATTTAAAATCATGGCCAAAATGACAGGTTTAGAAAGGTTGGGTGTTTATATTAGAACCGATGCAGTTCTCCAAACAGTTTCATATACATTATGTATAATACCCCTTAAGGCAGTGTAGCCATATATGGCAAAGGAGGAAATCTCTTCAGGAACAGATTGTACATTTTCTCACTTTTTTCTCCCCACAGGTGAAAAACACCTACATAAAAGATTTTATGCTTTTCACTTCTTTCCTTCTTTATGATGCAGAAATAGGCCAGAAAGAAATTTCCCCAGATTTCTCTCCCAAAAACATATGGAACAGACACTGAGGTTACCTTGTTTCTTAGTTTAGACTCAGGAGGATAATCACAAGTCTTCCTATACTTTTTCTAGAAGGGTTGGAAGTCAAATGAACTGAAATAGGAACTTTCAAGTTGAATGGATTTTTTTTAATAAAACCTTTGTTTTCCAAAGGAAAGGAAAGAAAATTAAGTTAACTGAAACAAATTCCAAAATTTTAGCAAATAGTCTCTCTCCTGTAACTTTCTGTATTTCCCTGGTATATGGTATGATCTGCTCACTTATTTTCCAATCTTCTAGAAAAAGCTGAAGGGAAATTCAACAATTTTAAAAAAAAAAAAAGAGAAAAAAAGAAAACTGATAAGAACTGAATTGTTAAGAATCAGTAACATCAAATGTTACAAAATTATAAGCATTCATTAAATATTTATATCAGGGAATTAGCCTTTAATAGCACAAGCCTCCATATAAGTCTTACTTTCAGAAACTGAAATGTAATAAATTATAAAGTATAAAAGTAACAGTTTTAGAAGACTCATTTAATATAAGAAGTCGTGCAGTGAGAAACATCTATCACAGAACAATCCATCTGAACAACTGTGTTGAAAATAGTCAGTCAGTGGAAAAAAACCTATGGGCAGTCAGCAGCCTAGAACAGCCCACCTGAACGGGAGGCAAAAGACTTGCCCTTCACAATGCCCTGATTCTTTCCTCTTCTATAACCCCCATCTACCACCTGTATCTTGTGTTGGATCAAAAAAAAAAAACATCAGACATCAGTTCACTTAGACCAGACCCATGACTGCTCCAAACTATAGCAGGGATCAGTCCATGAACGTTTCTGCTGGCCAGCTATCACTGGAGTACAACAGGACCCTGAGGAGTGGGAATCACAAGAGTGGCCTATGGTATTTATTTCATCACATTTGCCAACTGATCAGTGAAGCACAGCAGTACTTCATTTTAAAGCATTAACTGTTTCAGATCAATGCAGAAATATTCCATAGCTGTGCAATAACCCCAATATTGTTTTGAAATGTTCACGGTCTATATGAAAAAAATCAACAAAATATATTTTTGTTTATTACATTATTACTTGATAACTACAAAATAGAACTGTTTTATTTATGCTTTTTCTGGGTTTATGTTACAAGGATTATTGCTAAAACTTTTTTGCTGTTAAATTTTATTTTTCTCATCCTGAATCAATGTAAAAGTAGAAAGATTGTGAATCATATGGATCAAAGACTATCCATCAGCGTGTCACACACCATGTGGCATTGTGTTTTGCCAAGTCAAAGTCACGCTCCAAGTTTCAAAACTTCAAACAACTGAAATACCACAACATTCATAAAACAGAACTGAGCTACTGGGAGTAAGAAAAAAATACAAAAAAGGTAACAGACCTCAACAGCAGATAGTAAAATTAACATTTCAACAGTTTTTGCCTTTCATCTCAGTCTCCATAGTACATTTTTTCTGGAAAAGCTACGATTTAGGTTTAGCAAGATGGAGAATTACATAAAACATCTGGAATATGGGACAAGGAATATTGGCTTATTATCCCTGGTGGACCCTCCCTATGAAAAATTTAATAGGTCTGTTTTGGTAGTTTTAATCTCCAGAGCACCCCAAGCTATGTTATGGAAACATCATCTTGGTAATTTATATTAGAAAGAACACCTGGTGATGAAAGCAAATATACCCTCTTTAAAATTGTGAGTGATTTTTCTTTAATCCTCAAACTTTTCATCTTCTTAAATATATAATTTTTAACAGCTTGACTAAAAATTAGTTTTTGTATCTTTGAGACTGATCACAATGTAACCATTGTGAACTTAACACTATTTTATTAGAGAGCTACATTTCTTCGTTCCTGTCTTCAGAGAACAAGTCATTTTGTCTTTACTTTGACATTGAACTTTTACAGATTACAGAGGAAGCTCTGTTGAATCTTACATGAATATCACAAAATCATTTAGAATGTTGTCCATTTATTACTGCACCACTCTGAACACACAGAGAAAAAAGAACTCTTAAATAGCTTACTACTGTTTTTGTTGCTACCTCTTAATTCTAAAGGCAGAGTTACCCATAAATAATAACAAATACATAAATTTTGTCATAATTTATTCTAGGATCAATCTCAAGTGACAGCATGCAGCATACATAAGTTATATGAATTCTGATCTGTAATTGCTCTTCTGGTTTATATTATGTTTAGCATGTGATTTCGAAATAACCAGTAAAAATCTATATATGAAAGTAATAAAATTATTTTCCATTAAAATCATTAACTGGGTTCCTCTGAATACAAATACAAGTAAAATGGTATATAACTGAAAGGAATTTTACACACAGCTTTCTCATGTCACTGCATTATGCTTTATTATAAAAACACGTTTTTAACTGTTGCTAATTTACTATTTTATTGACTAATGAGAAATTAATGAAAGTACTGGTCAATGTATAAAGCAATTTACAAATAAAAATGTATTCTATACTTTCCAGCTACATTTATCACATTTCTAAAGAAACAACAAATGTAGAAAATAATCTGTTTTTATCATTTAACATTCCTCACTTAAAGTATATCATAAAACACATTTTGTATTTTCCAACAAAAAAAACCCCATCATATTATAATCTGTAGCCCATAAAGATTTTCAGAAACATTTTTTTATTAATTTGACACTGATACGCCTCCATTTCTAATATCCCAACCCTGCAACATTTTAAATGCAATTAAAAGTGGTTATGAAAGAGTGTGGACTTCCTTGTGAAGTAGGAAATCACTCTTGTGATTAACATGCAAACGAGCTCATGCTGGCAGAATAGATTGGGGTTTTAAAACCCCAATTACTTTTGTATGATTATCTATTTACCCGTACACAGACTATTTTCATTTTTCATCTAATACAAAGTCATCCTGCTTACGTTTTTAGCACAGCAATTAATATTTACAATAATTATGACATCAAGCACCATTGAGAGTACACCAAGTAAATAATTTACCATGTTTTTTAATATATATGTTATTAAAATAACATCTGTCGTAATATATTGCAGAGGATGGAAATACTTTATTGGCTTTTACACACAATCCAGCCTAATACAACATTCTATTGGCTTTAAATTTAGTTAAGGGGCATATTATTTTTAGTATCTGAGTAGGTCAACTGCTGTTCATTCAGATTACAAATGCCAAAACTCTCAAGTCTGTAACTGCTTTGTATAAAGTGTAAGGTTTGTTTAAACTTTCACAGTAAAAATAACAATAAAATTACTTCCTCACATTTTTCTTTTATTTTTTCCCCCTCCTTTTTTAGTAAAAACAGACAATTCTTAACTTTCACTAACACACTTTGATTCATACCTGCTACAGAGTGCATATATACACATTTTTTCCAGACTTCTAAAGAAAATTATAATGCATTAATGACAGGAACTATGGTAATGGAAAAAGGTCACCCTCTTTTGAACACCTTCTGTTTTAAACCATTATATATAAAGACATTTGAGAAAGCAAAGAATTAAAAGGCAGCCTTTGTGCAACCCATTACTGAAATATTATAGAATAATCTATATCAAATGTAGTGGAATAGCAGATTCTTTTGGATCTAAATTTACTGCAGCCACAGAAATGCTTTTATGCTTATTATGTATCTGCATGTTGATTCAATTATTAAGAGGACACCTGACAGCAGACTTACTTAATTGAATTAATTAAACTGGATGAATAATCACAGAATTACTATTGTATGAAATTTGTCCTGAGAAGTAACACTGGCATTGTGAAATTGCAAGTAATTTGAATGGTGAAATATACTGAGCAGAGCAGTGTTCACTTACTGTATTCTGGAATTCTTCACCTCATACATGAACAAATGGGACATATAAATGAATAGACAGCTGTGAGTAATGAATGCTTTTCCTTATCTATTGCAATTTTTTATGTGAGTCCAGATAAATCACTAGATCTTTAAAAAACTTTGCAAAAAATTTCAAAATAACAGTAATTTTAATCTCTCTCTCTCTAACATGATACAAGGGAGTGGACTATTAGATACTGAGAGAGAGGGAGTGTAATACTGAAACACTTCCGTAAAGCAGTACTTCTAACCCTAGTATACCTAGAAAAAAATTAAAATGTCAAACTGAAATTATGCAAGTATTGTTTATTGACTAAAGCAAACAAATTAGAGAAATTAAATTATTTAAAAACATTTTAATAGATTGGTACAGTAAGCTTTTACCACTGATTTTAGCAACAGGAGCAATTTTCTTTACTGATTAAATGTTATGACATACTGCATATAAATATATTCTTTTTAAGGTGTACTGAAACAGTTTTATCTTATTATTAAAACCTGTTTACAGATGAAGTTCAGAGGAATGTATTATGCCTTCTTCTATTCAGCTAATTTGATAATTCACTAAACAGAAGTGAAATTTTACATGACAGGTGTTTTTTTTAAACACACATTTTTCTCTTGCCCCTGACTTCACATCAAAAAAAGACACAGAAAAGCCTCACACTGCTCAGAACAGAAGTTTATACTGGCAGAGGACATTCCTGGAGTGCAAGCACCCATCTGGCAAATATCCAAACCCCAGCTATTAGCTCTGCATCAGCACTGGGTATTTTTCTTACTTCCTCTTGCAGGGTTTTTATTTTGTTTTGTTTTAGCAACAATCCCCATAACAGAGAAATGTTGAGAAGTCTAATTTCATATGAAAGAATGGTGGGACTGGATATTTATCTTACTCTAAAGTAATCTACAGCACAGTAGAATCACACCCATCACCTTTCTTTTTTTTTTAATCAGCAATGTGTTTTCTCTTCCTAAAAATTAATATTGATGATTCTACAAATAGAAAATATTAATTTAGAAGTGATTATTAATTTATATTACTAAAAAGAACATGAACATTTATGGGCATTGAGTCAGAATATTTTAGAATTAAATAATATGACATCTACCATCTATATACTATAAATCACTGACTTCTTTTACATTCATATTTTCCTTCATATTCCTACTTGAATATAATTCATTTTACAAATATGTCTGATCCTGCCTCTGACCTTACTACACTTTAAGCTCTTTTCTGCTCATGGAAAGCTAATTTGCATTTTTTAAAAATGTGTCTGTATTAATGATCTAATTTACCACAAAAAGGCTTTATATTAAATACAAAAAGGCCAGCCATTAGCTTTCTTTCCACAATAAAATCAAAACAAAAAATAAAACATCCCATTTATACAACAATTAACGGGGGTATTTTTTTCCCTAACACAATGCTAAATGAATCTGTACAGTTCAGGAATTATAAACATTATATATTGTGGAGAATTCTTGTTCAACAATCAAAATAAGGAATATTATAAATATGCAAAGTTTTACAAAACACTTTTCTAAGAAAACTATACATCCATTTTAATACCTATATTAATAACCAGAGTGGTTAGATTTTTCTTTTACATAAATTATACAAAGTATATTGGAATTACAAACCATTTTAATACCAGTTTATTATAGCTTTATTTCATAATATTGGAGGTGGAAATGGAAACAGTGCCATCATGTGATACTATTCAGGCTACTTCACTTCTTTTATTTCCAAGGAGTGAATCTGTTACAAATAAGGTTTCCTAGAAAAGCACGCAATGGCAGCATAATTTATTACATGTTATGCTGAAACTAGATAATTGTAGGTATTTTTACGCATCAAATATTAAAAACACCTTCTAAATCTGCAAAGTAAAAAAAAAAAAAAAAGCATATGATCAGTACAAATGTTACTTAGCTCCTTTTGTTAAAACTTTACAAATTATCCGACACAGTCTTGTGGAATTCCTTTCAGTTTACAGTCAAGATATTAATCCAAACAGCTTCATTTTTACAAAAGCGTGCAGAAGTTAAATTCCCTGGTTTTAATTAGTACTGGGCAGGCTTCTTGGAAAAATACCCTAATACATGAAATTGTCACAGGCAAACAATATCAAAGCCAAATCCTACTCGTATTATATTTACTACACAAGATATTTTTAATGAAATCAGACACACAGTTATTTTTTTTTTTTTTGTATCCATTTCACATTGAAATAAAGGCATTTTTCTCCCTAGTGGTCAGAATAAACGAGAAAATCCAGACTTGATACTAAACACACATATTTCACTTATCTCTTCCATTTTCCAGAGATCAAGAGAACCATTTGACAACTGCTTAGAATCTAGAATTGCAAGTAATCTATTAAATCTGAAATCCCACTCTACTGTACAACTCACAGCTACCAAATCTAAACACTTTACAGTAGTGGGGTTTTTTAAATGCATTTTTTTAAAAGAAAAATAAACCCTTACAGTGAATTCATTGATGCATGGGTGAAAGTTGATTTAAAAACCACAGAAATTGTAACTTTCAAAAGCAAGGACAGATGCCAGGTATTTCTTATGGTGTTTCAGAATTTATAGAAACAATAATTGAATTCTCCAAGATTAAAAATCTGTACAAAATTTAACTGCTTGCAATTCCACAGGAAAAGTATTACTATTTATGGGTTTATTCCTAAGTACAGCCATTTAAAATGTTCAGATTTCTTTATATGACTCCAAAACTCAAAATATATGAATGCAAGCCACCTATATGAGGTACATTAAAACGTGTTTTGAGTCTGAAACAAACACAAGGAGTTTTTATAAAAGAACATTTCATATGTCCAGAACTCCACTGAAGGCTCAGAATTACAGCTGGTGAACATAACTGCTTTTCCTAAAAGGTAACAAAGCAAATCTCCACCCAGAGAACCTTCAGAGAGCAGGATACAAGAGTGGAAACATTACATACAAGAAAAATACTGCAGTAAGAAAATAATAGGAAGAAATAATGTTCTTACTTAAATTTAATGTGTACTTCTTACAGGTAACATTTTATATATTGTTTGAAGAAAAACCCAAATTCCATTTAGCAGGTTGAAGGCAGGCCAGTGCCCCACTGTGTAAGTGACAAAATGTAAAATGACAATTTCTTGTCATAATAAAACACATAAACCTGCATCTACACTTACTATATAGCTTTATGACTATTAACAATATGACCTTACATAATACTGTCAGGAAACTCACATTGCTGTCCATAAGATTGTAAATCAGATAAAATTGTAGCATTCTAGCTACATTAAGCAATAAGTAAAGGGAATCATCATCTAGTGAGGCATTTGCTGATTGATCAGCTGGGACATTTGAATAATCTGGAAAAGGGAGCCAAAACTTTGGTCCTTTTCAGATCCCTTCCCAGTGACCCTTCTGCAGCCAGCAGAAAAGGAATTTGCATTTATTTGTGATCCACTGTTTCCTGTGGTGCCAAGAACAGGTGCTCATTTAAGAATGAGGTAAGTTATGATGGAGATGAATACTTTGAACATCAGTGAAGGAGAGTGTTCTACATAAACATCTGTGGAAGTATTTCTACAGTTGTGTGCTAAGGGAGAGGCTGCATTACCCTCTGGGTAAAAAGACAATATTACATTTCTTATCTATATTTTTATTTATCTATTGCAGAAATCCAATGCTTTACACAGAAGGCCAGGATAGCAGAAGGAATACCAAATATTTGATGGGGAAGTTCTGATATCTCACATAGAAAATTTTAAAATTTTAAAAAACAAAGCAAGTCATTTTTTCATGAGTGCTGAGACATTTAGATAAGCTGTTGTGTGGGAATCACATGGCAGACTTGTAGATAACTAACCTGGAGGATACTTGTCTAATTATGTAGTACCCACCTATTTGAATAAGCCACAAAACCTGGAAGTAATTCCAAAATTACTAATTTAGGTGCCCAAATACAGAATTCTTCTGATTCAGATCTATCAAAATTAATTGGATAAAACATATAATGTAGAACTTCTTGAGAAAATTATTAGATACTCTCCAAGGTTTTGAAAACTTTATAAAGCACAGTTTTTACTAGGTTCTGTGTATATAATTACACAATCTTCTTAATTCACGAAGAGACTGAAACCAAAAAGAGTTCCCCCACACTTTTCAAGGTATTTTTGAACAACAAGTTTAGCTTCTGTGCAAGACTTTCTCAAATAGAAATACTGTTACTCATGTTAACCTTCCAACCCGAACAAAATGTCAGATTAAATAAGGTAAACAGTCAGAAAAGAAATACAAGCCATATGTGGTGGTTCAAAAACAGGTAAACACCCCAAGATAGCTGCAGCACAATATTCCATCCCCTGGGTGCCACAGGTTGTCTCGTAAAGAGAGTTACACTGTAAGGCAATAGTGACTGCCATCTTCACTGACATGGTTAGAAACCAGCCCTTTACTCAGCAGTTGTCATTCAAGTTCAATGGAAGGAACAGCTAAATGTTCTTTTGTGTAGAGACAGCTGAAACAAGCGGGAGCAGCATGCACACACCCATCAAGATCTCCAGTTAGAGGTTATAAAGCAATGTGTAAGGATGTATGGGACATGGAAATGTCTCACTGAACAGTGAAGCTCAAAACATCAGTCCCCATGAAACACTCTTTCATAGCAAACTCTAAAGTTCTGCAAAGAGGAAAATCAGTATTAACTTAGTAATGACTGTAATTAGGTCAAAGAATACCTAAATAATTTTTTTATTAACAGGCCAAGTAGAAAGTTGCACAAACTATTAATCATATAATATCAAAAAAGCTGTCATTATCACAGTTAGTATAACTGAAAATATTTTTATATTTGATAATATTCACAGTCAAAAGACAGAGATGGTCAACATATGGCTAAATATAACTGGACATATTTTTCTATCTGTAGACTGACAGACAAAAGGAAAATCCCTAGAGGATGAACTCAAGCTTCAAGACAACTTAAGTATAGAGTTTGATGTGTGCAAAAGACACAGGAGGTCAAGTAATCCCCTTATGGTTAGAGAATATATAGTAAAAATTCTATTTGCTTGTAAAGTCTCTTTATTTCACAGGTCTTTCAGATAAAGTATTATGATTAAGTGACACATGGCCTTTAGTGGGATGCACTGTTTTCTGGAATGGTATCTACTACTAGAAACCAGATAGGAGAAGAAAAGACAGAAATAAAGCAAAAGATCTGAAACAAAAACCCAACAAAAAGAAAAAAAATTGCTAAGTCACTCTATTTGGGTGGAACAGAGCTTCCACACTTATCCTAAGACCTTTTTCCAAGTGAACTTAATCTTTAAGTTCTGAAAAACCTGCCTCTCTTCATTTGGACTCCTCTTTTTAACAGGGCAGGGAACAAAACACATTAGTTTTTAATTCCTTTATGCTACCAGCAGGGTTTCTGGGGAGCTGCTAATGTGTAATGGGAAAGCACACACAATACATTCTGTCTCCAAAGAAGCCTCTGATGCTGGTCCCCACACTTAGCCACTCATTGCCACCTAAGGCAAGACTCTTAGGAGGAGAATACGACTCTCAGTAGCAAGTAGAAGCTCAAGGTAAGTTTAAGTTAAGCTGGTTGTTTGATTTAAAGTAGGAACAACCACAGCAAATAGTTTCTTTGAAAAGCAAACAAATATTTACAAAGGAACAACACAGACACAGCATTGAGCAGTTTCTTGATGTTATTTTCAACTTAATTTAACAGAAATAAAACAAGCTGACAAACATGGAAATTCTGAAAGACAAATTAAACTACCAGAAATTGCATCCCAAGCCTGTGACAAACAAGTAGCATGAGATTTTAAGACAGAAAAACTAGTACTGTCTCAAGATGATACAGGTGATATTTTCCTCTGTGTATCAACAATAAATCAATTCCAAATTTTGCCTTAAGAGGAACATGAATTTTATCTGCTCGCAGTATTTCAGATGAACCATAAAAAAGAATTCCTGAACACTTGTGCTTACAGATCGCATTGCACTTCACAGCTGTTGTGTTTTACCCCAGCAGAGGGTGCATTTAAGCGAGTGTAAAAAACCAATTTTCCTTTAAACATAGCCTAAAGTGCTTAGGGGTCTTTTTGAATGACATGTAATGCATATATATATTACATTTAAATATGTTAAATAATTTATAGCAAGTAATTATTAGGTCTACCTGTAATGTTTGTCTCATTTCCTTCTAGTTCCTCATGTGCCACAACGAACAACAGCAAAATGCTGCAACTAGCTGGATGGAGCAGTGAAGTCTGAGGAGCAGACCTAAATTTCACAACACTGTGATAAATACGAGGTCAGTAAATCTGTGCAAAGGAATTGCTATTATGATTACTTTTTAAAAAGCAAATTTTTGTTTCATCTTTTACATTAAAAGAATGCTGAAGTTGCAAAAGCAAAGCATTTAAAAAACAGAACATGCCTGAAGTAAAGCTGTTCGTGTGGCATTATTACAACCTCCTCTGCATGACCTTTCCTCCATTCTTTGTTATTATGTACCACAGTATTTGTTTCCCCAGGACCTACATTTTATCACTGTATTGGACAGACTAAGATTTGAAAATTAACTGTTTTTTAAAATACTCTTATTTCGTGTTACTCAGTGCAAATACTCTTCCTGTGCTCCCTTTGCTGCTGGAAACGAAAATGATATGGCAGAGGTATGCACACACTTTAGCAACTGGAGGAACTTTTTAGGGAAGCAGAATGCCATTTTAAAGAAACTTATTTCTGCCACAAATAATTTTTCACCATGCTCCATAAAACGATAAAAAATATGATCAAATTTCTATTCATTGCAAATTCTACCCTTTATAGAGTCTCACACATATCTACCACTGTGGTAGTTGGATGTAAATAAATACAAGTCTTCCTTAAAATGCATATTCTCTGTTGCATGTAGTCTTCAATGAAGTATCATGATACTTTCACAAACATTTAATTCCTCTGGCCAATGGAAATCAAAATTCAGAAAAGAAACAGTCCACAATTATCTCCTTACTAATTATCATTTCTCCTAAGTGAAAAACAAACAAACAAACAAAAAAACCAAAAAACCAAAAATCAAAAACCAACAAAAAAACCCTCACATTTTAATGATTAAAAGTCAGAGTGAAAAAAGACAGCAGTCATTCTTTATAAAACACAAACTAAATGGTATTTGAAGGAGCTGGGCTTCCTACCAAACCGCACATGAAGCAACATTTAAAAAAAACTCTGAAGTAGTATGTGGCAAGTAGTTCTACTCCTGTAACAGCAACTGGACATGGAATGAATGAACAAAGAAATTATTATGGGTGGAAGCAACAGAACAACAAAACTAGGTAGTTCTGTATGCAGTGGAACTTTATGAATAACAGCATAGGCATTCTTAATGCTGCAGCCTTTTTCCCCAGCATATGCACCATCATACATGTTTTTGTTAAATAGTCCATTTGTTTCCATGGATATTAGTGTCTTTGAAGCCTCCACTTCTCCATCAAATTTGTATGAAGTTGTTCAACAGCTTCAAGAATATTGTGGGGGACTGACAGTATGACTGCATCAACTTCTAAAACTTCTGTTTCCTTACGAAAGTACTATAAAAATAGCAAATCTAGTCTATGTTAGTCCAGGAAATAGATAATACCACAGCAGGGCACTTTTGGCAGGGAAGGGCAAACCAGGAAAACACAGGAATATAGTGTTCATGTCGAGCAGTAAGAATTCTCAAGCTGATAGACTGTCATAATACAGAGAAGAGAGCAGATAAAAATATGCCCAGTACTATACCAAATATAAAAACTAAGATTAAACATTTAGAATTATTAAATAGCATACTTAAAGAAAAAGGAAATACCATATTTTCACATTCTGTAATTAACTGTTGTTAGCAACTTTTCGTTAATTCTGCTTGAAAAGCTTAAATAGGTCTTAAGATAACGAAGAGCTTGCTTCTTTGATTTCAAACTATAGCCTGCTATTGGTTCAGCAACAGAACACAACAGACCAAATTAATTTAACTGCAATACTTCAGACGGCATTTTATTAAGGATTAATATAGCACAATAATTCCAAGTGTTATGAGCATGTGGTCATCAGCTTAGGTGCAGTTAACTCCCCTTTTAGTAATTCAGTCATGCTTTGAATGCTCCAGTGCACTTATCTCACCTCTTATTTATTCATTGGAAGAAAGGCAGCTTTCAAAGCATGGCATGATTTTGTTACAGGACAACTAATACGATATAATATAATTATAAAAATATGATAATAATATGAAATTATATAATATGAAATGAAACTAAAGAATAGAATAGAATTAGAATAGAATAGAATAGAATAGAATAGAATAGAATAGAATAGAATAGAATAGAATAGAATAGAATAGAATAGAATAGAATAGAATAGAATAGAATAGAATAGAATAGAATAGAATAGAATAGAATAGAATAGAATAGAATAGAATAGAATAGAATAGAATCAAATATTTTCATTTTATTTCATTCACTTAGTTGTTTAGTATGAAATCAAGATTGGGCCACCACTGCCATGGAGGAGCTGCCACCCTGAAATATCTTACACAGCATTACTGCTAAAAGTACCCCAAGCATCAGTCTTGCAAGGGTGGCCAGCACTCCTTCACTCACTTGGTTCACCTTGTTCCACATACAGGCAGTCCCATACATAATACAGCACATTCAACACATTCCCAAGCATGGAGTGGCTTGGTTCTTCCTCCTGTAATACACTGGTTGATAAGAACACTGCTGAGGAAATCATTCATGCTGGACCAATGTACTGTATTAGTTATGTATCCCTAACTTTTTTTATTCTGTTGTACTAGACATTAAATTCATATCCACCTTATTTGGTTAATGAATGGGCTTCTCCAGATATAAAGTTACAAACACACAAATTTACGCAATCCTCAATGGCATCACAAAAGGGACGTGCAGTTTGCTAATTTAATTCTAAAGCAACTGAACACAAAGTATGGCTTACACTTTACTAAGGAGAATGGTTTCATACCCAAACCACTGTAGTAGAATAAAATTGTATGAGAAGCAGCACAGCATTATTATTTAAGATAGAAAATACAATGATAAAAAGAAATGGTGAAACCATGAATTAAATTTCACAGTTGCTACATGTATTTAAGTAAGTAAACACAGTTTTCACAAAAGATTTTACAACTGGAAATCAGGAGAAAAAAAAAGCAGTTGGAAGGAAAAAAAAAAGCAACTAAAGAAATCTCTAGCATTCAATTTAAACAGTTTCATATTTTTTAAATGCTCAGTTACAGATAAAAATTGGAATGAGATCACATTTATCAAACTTTCCACTTCATGTAAAATTATTGCATCTCACTGATGAATCTGCCATCAATTAGAAGCTGTAAAACTTCATTAAACATATACTAATCTTAGCTAGCACCGTCACACAACCTATGCATGCATTTCATGTATCACAACATGACAACACTGCACTTCCATATTCCTGGTGCCATCTGAAGGACCTACAATGGAGGTTTTCAGAGACAGAATCAAAAGGAAATAACAGATAAGAAAAAAAGGAAAATGCTGAAACAGAAACACTGAGATAAATATGCAACATCTGCCTGAGGCAGACAGGAATTCAGTACATGATATTCAATACATGATAATACAGGCACATCTATTCAAAAATAAAACAAATAAAATGCTTAACTATGTGACCACATTTCCACCTTGATGTCCTAGTGACTACACAAAGTAGGCAAGCTTTGCTTTCATGCTTATGGCCTGCTATGGAGGGCATAATGGTATTAAAACTCACTAATCCACAGTTGCCTTTTATTTGTTTTATCTGTGTTATTTGTTTTATTTGCTTTATCTGTGTTATATTATTATAGATGTTATTGATATGAATAATATGTCATAAAGACACAGAAGAATATTAATAATTTGTGACATCACTGCATGTTCTTCAACTGTTACACTTCAATTACTCTCTCTCTCTCTATATATATATATTTCAAATAAAAAGGAAAGGAATGAAGGCAGTGTAACCATCAACATCAATAACAATGTGACAAAACACAAAGTTCAGCATAGTTTTTACTTATGGTCTTACAGAACTTTATAAGATGGCTTCCTGATTTAATTCACAAATGACAGAAGACATGTATTACACACCAATTCACCAGAGCTCTTCCAGCCTATTGTCTTTCTTCCTTCCATTATGACACCATTAACAAGTTCCATCCTGTCTTTTGTGGCTCCTGAACCTCTCTTGTACTGTGTCCCTGTCCTGAACAACATCTTTTCTATTAGAGGGCTAATAGATATTCACTTTTCTCTGCTGTATATACATATCATTCTTTTTATATTTCAGAATTATTAATTTCCATGTAAATTTTTCCCTCACTCCTTCTTTTTCCCCTGTTCCTTGGGATTAGAACCAGCACAGAAAGTTCAAGACAGTTGGGAGACTGTAACTACTGACTCGGCATCATACCTAGAAGCATAAAAAATTATTTTTCACTTTTGTCAATAATTATGACTTAACCCAATTACCACCACTGGAATCATCGTTTCATACATGAATACCTTCTTATAGAGATGATAAACTTTAGTCCATTTTTCTTACAACACTATTTTACCTACTTATTAATCAAAACCAACCTAACATCACATGAAATATAGATTACTCAGTTCACCCTAGAAAGCTATCATTAATCTGGCTGATTTACAGTAGAAAAATTACTGAAAAATTTGAATGGCAATAAAATGTAAACCTTTTCCCATCCCTGGAAATGTTCAAGGCCAGGCAAGACAGGGCTTAAAGCAACTAGTCTAGCTGAAGGTTTTCCTGCCCATGGAAGGGAGGTGGGAACTGGATGATTTTTAATGTCCCTTCTACTCCAAACTGTTCTATGACTCTTTGATTTTCTATCAATTTAACAAAACCAACCTCAGCTAAAATAAGTTATGAAGTATCAAACATCAGACTAGCTGCATCTGTTGTGCAGACACTTCTGCTACACTTTTACTAGGGCAGAAAGTGAGAGAGAAGAGAGACTTCCTCGCAACAGGAGGAGAGCTGCATTATTAACCAAAGCTTATCTTTCCACGTCCCTTTAAAAGACCTGGACTGAGGTTTAGGCACACTGCAGCCACTGTTTTAACAACATTTTCCACATCATTACTGGAGCTAGCATGAAACTAGCCAGGCCAAGTGCTGTGACCCACCTAGCCATAGCTCTGATAAACTCAGCACAGGCTGCAGAACCTGCCTGCAAACCAAAATAAATATGCAATTATTAACTCTCTCTGTACCTCCTCTCCCACAGTCACACACCCTGCAGGAACCCCAGATCACCATACAGGGGAGAGTGACTGCTGTTGAATGACATCAGAGTGCCCATGAAATAGTGCCAATATTGAGTGTTAAGCACAGAATTGCAGAAAAATCAAGAAAAAAGCTTGCCTTTATAATGAAACCAGATAATTTAAAGATAAATAGAGAAACCAGACCCTAACAGAACTATCATATACTCAAGTCCAAGAAAATTTAGTAACTTTTGGAAAACTATATTTAG
The DNA here is from genome assembly GCF_030490865.1 of Poecile atricapillus. Classification (NCBI taxonomy): domain Eukaryota; kingdom Metazoa; phylum Chordata; class Aves; order Passeriformes; family Paridae; genus Poecile; species Poecile atricapillus. The sequence continues at coordinate 51,000,119 of NC_081288.1, read as the reverse complement.
TATCTTACATAAATATTTCAGAGGTTCTATTATATCCATTCACACACCAACCCAACTCTTATTAAAAAAAAAATGTTTCATTTACAAGAAGGTGTCTCCAAGATCTGACTAGTTACAGTATCTCCTCCATTTTATGTCTTTCCAAACAAAAATTAATGACATTTTGGTACAGAAATACTTGTTCCAAGACACAAAATGAACGTTTTATATTGAACAGTTACAAGAGTGACACAAAACTCTTACCTGGAAGGGACACTGTACCTTACAGTGGTATTTTAATAAATCAGGTTCTAAAATACAAATAACAAGAACCGATTAAATACTATATATTAAAACAAAAATATTCTGCACCTCCCACACATCCTTTCAAAGAAATGGTATAGGAACAGAGCATTAGTGTGTAGCCCCAGATTTGGAACCTCAGAAGATTAGTGTATCAAACAGAAATATCTGAATATTCCAGGTGGCAATTCTTTTTGACACAGATCACAAAATCTATAATCTCAGTATTTCTGTAATTTATCCATCATGTACAATTTCTTTATATTGCTAGAATTTTTAAGGTTGCTTTGTTTGTTTGTTCCATTTGGTTGAATAAAAAGGTTGGCTGAGGAAGAAGGGAGCCAAAATAAACAAGCAACAACAAAAAAAATTATTTGATGAATGAGAAAATGTAATTCCACAAATTACTTCAACACATCTGCAGTTCCTAGTGGATGGGTTCCCATACATGAGAATCCCAAGTGAGTAGCTATGGCAAGAAGATTTTGATAATATGAGAATGACTTCTGCTTTCTGTTGCAGTTGGACAAGGAAGGGGTTCCTGTACACAAGAAGTTGAAAGCTGACTCATAGCACCCCAGTCCCCTTCTGTGGGTTAAGATACAGAGTACACCAGCACCTGCAGACGCTGCAGACCAGAGATGCAGCATTTTTCTACGAAAGTGCTCCATGGCTACTCAGGTAATCACAAAAAACAGAAAAAAGAGATAACAAACTCTCAAATAGTATCTCTGGTATGAAAAGAAGAAAGGATGCCAAATTTCAGAGATCTTGCTTAAGGCTTTACAGGATGCATCTTCAGGACACACAAGTATACAAAAGTTAATTCAGTTGTACAGACACCCATAAAACACAGTAACAAGCATTGGCACAGCCGGATTTAGAGGGTAATAGGTAATAGGATTGTGCTATAGTTACTACACACTTCCTGCTTTCCAAAACACAGTGAGAATAAGGGTAACTCTAGTAGATGTACACAAACTATGCCTGCTATCCTAAGTACAAAACAATTTAGAACATACAACATTGCATAGTTATATTTCTATGATCATAGTATCCTGACCACAGCTTTTGGTTTTCTGAGGTTTGGACTTGTGGGGTTTTTTCAGGTGTTTTAGTTTGGGTTTGTTGGGGATTTTTTGTAGGTTAAGTGGGAGGGGGAAGGGGAGTGTTTATTTGTGGACTTTTTGAGGTTTTCTTTTGAGGGAGGATGTTGCTTTTTGTTTGATGGTTTTATTTTTGAAGGGAAGAACATTATGAGGACCCATGTGAAATCCTACTTTTACATTAGTCCCATCCTGCTATCACACTGCAATTCCAGTTAAGTAGAATAAACAAATGCTTTGAACTTTAAGAGATTATTAAAAATAAATCAATTTTCCTATAATTTCTGTAGTAAATTTTCTTTTAATACCAGCATACATGTATTTGTGGAAAAAGGAGTGAAAAAGTCAAAACATAGCATTTTCACCATGCCTGTACACCATGTGTTCTTAAGACAATATTTTCCAGTTGTGACAAAGTAAATCTTAGAGGGAAAGTCACAGATTCATGGCTATGGAGTTTCCAAAAGCAGTTTTTAACCAAAAAGCAAAACAAGGGATGAGCAAGCTATTCAACTTGGATACAATTTGGAAATCAATGGATCTACAGTCCCTTTCTTCCATGAGAGCAAAATCTGATCAGACTTAATTGCAAAACTAAGTTACTGCAAGCTTTACCTACATTGTAAATATACCCTTATTGCAGTGCACATTACCTACAGCTGTCAATGAATGTACATTAATGTTATGGAGGGAAAATTACCAAGAATTCTTACTACATGAGTTTTAAAATTGTACAATTACCCTTTTTTATAAAGAGGGCTCTGATAACTCACTTTTTTATGGGATTTTTTTTGTTTCTGGATACAAATTGTGGTGATTTTCCTCTATTTGTCCTGACCTTTATTTTTGGAGAAATTTTAGGGCTCTCAAGATTCTTTTTTCCTTTAATTGTGAAGGAATGGCGTTCTAAATTTTAATTATAAGAGGCTTTCCTTGTCCTCAACTCCAATTAGGCAAATCTGATATTGCAAACTCCATTATTTCTTGCTTCAAACAGATAAAAAAATAGCCATTCATGTGAAATACTCCAGATTATTTTCTAAATAAATGCATGTTGTTTCCTTAACTCTTTTTTAGCTCAAAATGGCATCATACAGAATAAACTTACATTTTTATTTGGCAAATGTTTCTGGATACTTTACCCTCCAAAAGTTGATCTTAATTAACGCATTCCTTATTGATTCTTTCAGTTCATAACAGGTCCAAAAGAGTTATGACAAAACACAATATTCATGTCCCTCTGAAAGGTCAAGGAGACCTTTCAAGTTCCAGCACCTGGATTGGGACAGGACGATCCAGAACACAAGTGCACCTGCCTTTTTTCTTGTTTTTGCCTTCCTGTCTACTATGGGATGTCAGGACTACGTAAAGTGAGGCTTTATGAACCTTGTCAGCATGTATGTTTCACTGCAGAAACTTTCAGTTCCACTGTCTGGAAAGAACAAACTCAATTTCCGTACTCATACCTCCGCAAACTCTTCATAAAAATACTACAGAAATAAGCAATTTGTGACTGCTATCACAGCTGTCTAGAACAGCACAGCATAGACTGCATGAGGTCCTTTCCAACCTTAGTGATCCTATGATTCTATAGGATAGCAGAGCAGAGTGTAGCAAAGACTATTTTCAGCTGGAAGGGGACCTACAACCATCCTCTAACCCAAATGCCTGACCAATTCAGGGCTCTCCAAAAGTTTAAATGTTATTAAGGACAGTGTAAACACTGACAGGCTTGGGACACGCACCACCACTTTAGGAAGCCTGCTTAATGTTTGACCAACCTCTCCATTAAGAAATGTTTCCAAATGTCCAGTCAGATACCCCAGGTGCAGCCTTGAAGTATTCCCACAAGTCCCAGGATCCCAGGGAGAAGTGATCACCTGCTCCACCTCCCCTTTTTCCCCTCAGGAAGCTATACAGAGCAATGAGGTCACCCCCCAGCCTCCTTTTCTCCAAACTTGATGAACCCAAAATCCTTGGCCACTCCTCATTGGACATTTCCTCCAGCCTGTGCACCAGTTTTGTTGTCCTCCTCTGGATGCATTCACAAACCATCACATCCTCTTAAACTGAACACAGTATTCGAGAGTGTTGCTGTACTTTGTTGGTAATAAGCTCTTTACCCTAACATCTAAAGCACCTACCAAACTATGACAGAAATTATTCCAAAATTAAATACTTCTGTTATTTTCCATCTAAAATGGACTTCACAAATCACATTCAGCTGTTTATGGATAACAGTAAATATATATGGGAAAATAAATGCAAACAGCAACAAAAGAATTCTGCTTTAACAAGAAATGTCCTGGAAGAGAAGACTAGTGATACATACAGTTCTGAAAGATGCTAAGTATATATCACAATTTACCTTAATTGTTAATGAATTATTTTATTACTTGATTTTCTAATCTGGTGAAAAATATTGTGCATATAGAGAAAGGAATGAAATGTCAGAAATGCTGCCTTGTATTTCACACAATTTCATCTGACCTTGAAGAATGCTGGTGCAAAGAACCCAGACAAATTAGATTTTACATTTACAAGAATTCCACAGCGTGAACATCTTAGAGTGTGAATGTCTCCTGACAATTTTTCCAGGTTGTTCTCAGAACAGGTAAGAATTTCCTTGCTAAAACATCAATTGACTCCCAATGGGAGTTACTTTAGGTAGGCCTGAGGAATAAGAAGCTTCAGAATTATGGCCTTTTCGTCACAGTACAGCAGCTCAAGAAAAAGGACAAGAGCAAGGGATTAAGGAAGCTTAGATATTGTTCACAATTCAAATTAATCTTTGAGTAGATGATGGGTTATAAGTGACAGATGAATAAGGGAGCAGAATTTTCAAGTAAATGTTGCTTCTGTCCCACAGCAGGGAAGATTTGCTTAGCTGAAATGCAGTTTCCTCAGTCCCTGACTGATGCAAGGACGAACAACAAGACATAAATTTAAGCTAAAAATCTTACATTTGTTAATAAAAGTTAAAGAAGAAATACAGTCTTGGGGTTTTTTTTAACTTTTTAAGCAGAAAGCTGGTAAGTCAAATGAGCATATCAAACATGTAAAACTTACAGAAGAAAAACAACAAAAAATACCAGTGCTTGAGCACTCATAGAAGTCTCTTTCAGTCATTTGAAAAACCTTTCTATCAATGGAAAAAAAATCAGACAGAAATGCTCAAAGATTGCTTATCTATATTGGACAAGAGTAATATCATCTATTCAGTAAAAGCCTAAGTAAACATGAAGCATCCTATATGTAATTATCCTTTATACAATTAAATTATCATAATATTATTTTAAAATTTCATAGATACTGAATTAGTCAATTAGGAAAAAGCTTTATCCTTTTCTCTGGAAGCATGCATAAATATCCTTGACACAATGAATGAAACAAAACCTCAAAACCCCACAAACATTAAACAACAACCCAAATCAGTTAAGACTAAGCATACCTATTTAAAAATGCAGAAACCAAAAATGTGAATAATGTAAGCAATAGTGTCTATTGTATTGAGACAGTCTTTCGTCATACCATGTGTTGGTGTGTCAAAGCAAAAAAATCTGTTTTAATAAGTATAATTACTTAAATAAATAAATGAAGCTGGTCAGGACTGACTTTAAAAGCTAGTTGATTACGTAGAGTAGGACAGCAGTATTTTTTAATTTTTTTATAAGAGGTTTAAAATATTTCAATAAATGCCTTTATGTTACAGGATTTTGTATTCCTGAGACGTAAATAAAACAAAAAGTCTGTAAAGCTCAGAGAATAACTACATAAGCCATTTTACAAGGAGGATATACTTTTCCTTCTTTTCTATGAACATATAAAGCTCTCCTTCAAGCTCTTACTAAATCTATTGATCTGTGAAACACAGTGCACTCCAGGGAGGCAATTCACTTGACGCTATATATCAAATGATGAGATGAATAATGATCATACCATTTGGTAATTAAACATCTTACAAACCTTCTAACTGACTGAACGTCAGAAAGGTCAAATGAGATCAAACCTATTTTTTTTTGTTGTTTTTAATTTTTTTTGTATTTGCAACACAGAAGTTATATTTAACAGCAACTATTACATTATACGGCAAAACCAAATTATTGGACATGTTTTTCATTCCTATTAGGCAGTTTGAATACATAAGAGAAATATTTCTTTCATCTCATGGTCCTATTATAATCTTTATTTTTAATCTTACAGAGAAGTAGCTACTCACCAGTATAGTGCAAATAACTAGCAAAGTTATTAGATTAAGGGAAATGAACAGCACGTAGAGCAAATCTAAAATATATCAAAGCACTAAGAAATCAGGAAACCTCCTTGATAACTTCCTGTAAAGTTATTGGAAAATGACATTTTTTTAGATGCCAAGTAGCTTCATTTCAACAGTTTGAAGTTTGTCAACTTACACATTAATTTGGACATTTTATCTATTATTATATGGTAATAATCTGAATGTCTGATCCTAGAAATAAATACAAAATATTTAATAAAGAAGACAGCTACAGTGCAATTTTATGAAAAATTTTGTATTTTGTCTGTAAATTTTTAAGTTGAAAAGGCAATCAAGAGATGTACAGCAAAGATGGTTTTTACTACAGACCAACAAGTGAAAATCACTTGCCTCAATAGCTAATGCCTCTGTCAAACATAGTTTCTAGAAAAGACAGTATCTATTCACATACATCTCCAGTATAGCCCTATGGGTTACTATAAATCAAGACCTTCATTTTCAGACAGAATAAATCCCTCCATCTTCAAGCTATCAGCAGCCTTCACAGCCCAAATCACATCCCAAATATTAAGGAGTATCTTAGAATTTTCCTTGAGTTGCTTTCCTAGAAAACGAAGAAATCTTTATTAACTTAAGGAAAACACTGAACATCTTTCTCAAAAGCAAATTGAGGCAGATCCAGCCAACTGACACAACTATGGAATTCCACAAACACACAGTCAACACACCCAGTAACAGCCTGTACATACTCAACAGTTCTGTCTTACAGAGGCGCAAACTAGCCACTCTCAAAATCCAGCCTCAGTCTGCTGAAGCCAGTATCCCAGTGCTGCTCCAGGTGCTTCTGCACAGCTAGAGATAACCTGGAAAAGAGAGGTCTCTGGGGCAGAAGTTAAAAGAAAGAGAGGAATTTTACAGGGTATCTGAAGAAGTAATGCAGCAGATGAATTTGGCCACCAAAGGACAGAGTTCTACTGGAAAATCCCACATCCATGAGGAAGAGTGGCACTACTATGGGACCTGAGAAGGATGTGGGAGATGATACCTTCATAGTATCAACTGCCAGCAGCTCACAGTACTTTCTTCCCAGCCTCGAGACAAAGGAAGACAGAGGTCAAGTTCGCAAAATGAAAAACAGGTAATTAAATCACATGTTCTATCTTCTGCGGTCTTTTAAGTACTGGACATAGTATTCAAGTTCCTAACACACTAATTTAAAAACAATGTCCTATCAAATACATTCAATCTATCCAACATATAGCTTTTTCAGGCCGAATCATTCAAATACCTTTAAAATACCTTTAATGAAAATTATTTCTGAAATACAAAAATAAAATAATATTAATGATAATTCTTCATCAGATCTCCATCTCTAATAATGTCCAAATATACAGTATTCAGAAATTTTTCTAGAGACAGAGAAATAGTGAATACTCATTTTTCTACAAGCTCAACATGCAAAAAATCAGAGGAAAATGTCACTTTACTGTAAGGAACTGGACTATTCCATTATACTTGAAGGATAAGTAAATAACTGTGGAACATGCACATTAGAACAACTTCCATTAGAAAAACAAATAAGCAGGTGCTCAGATAAATTTTAGGGGAATATTACACATGTGAATTAAGCACTGACCTGGGAAAAGATGTTCTGTGAAGGCTCAAGGGCTTCAATATAGGCTCACTTAGCAGAGAGCTGCAGCAGTTAAGGCTGCTCCTTCCCTCTCTTTCCTCTCCCTGTTTGTTACCTTCCCAACAGCAGAGCTGCCAGGTACCACTCAAGAGCTGGCAAAATGACCACACAGAATGACCATATGAGTGACTTTGGCCAAGGAGCATGGTTTAAACTATTATGGATTTTCCATGGCATCAGCTGGGCATCCATTCCACATTCATTTAGTTTCCTTTTTTGATAGGTTGAAGAGAAACAAGAAAGAATGCAAGAACAACTTCTGGAAGGGTAATAACAAATTTTGGAGAGTAAGAAAAGATAACTAGAACTGACGTACCTGTTCATTAAATAAGTATGTGCTTTATTTAAAAGGCTTACCAGCAATGGTGAGTAATACTTCTACAGTAAAGATGAAAAATTTACCAATGGAAATGCTTATTCTTTATAATATTACTGCTCAAAGAAGCAAATGTAAAGCAATTCTATAATAAGAGAAAACTTTAAATATTTTCTCATTCATTCAGTAATTCAGTTCAACATTTCAGCTTTATTTTTAAAAATGAAATAAATATTAATATTGTCATTAATTTAGGCCATTTAACCAGCAGAGAGAAACTGGCCTGAGGCAAAAATTCAGTATAGAAGTCTGTTTTGTTGGGTTGGGGTTTTTTGTTGGTTGTTTTTGGATATTTTTTGCTTGTTTGTATGTTTTCAGGAAGAAGGAATCCTAGAAGTAAAATTCTATTTAAGAAGACGGTGAGGGATGATGATGCAAAGATTACAAAACCCTGAATTTATCTTTTTTACACAAGTAGCAACCATCAAATTTAAGAAAAAATACTTCTATCAAAAACTAAAAGCCTTTGATGGGACTGAGTGGAAATTTTGTATATGACATAGTTCTAATTCTTTATTAAGTGTTAAAAAAGATAACTGGATTTGCACTATATCATGAAAATGTATCTTAAAGCAAAGAGAAAACTAAGTAAAAATGAATGACAAATGGCCATGTGAGAAAATTTTCATCCTGAAAAGAAGAAAGCTAAATATTCAGCAACTTGATGGTAGCATGCAGATAATAAATATTAGTTTAAAATTAGCTGCAAAACATTTAAGACATGAGGTCACATGTCTTTGTCATAGCACACTATCCATCCACTCTGATTTGAAGTGTTTAGTAAATAGCTTCACCCAAATAACACTGATATTAGACAGCAAATTCAATTAAATACAGGAACTATATATCTATATGTATCTCAACAGACCTAAAACAATATTTAATTTAGTTTTTCCCTCAAGTATAAAAAAATTGAGATAAAATTACAGTCAATTTCACATTAGCGCTATTATCTGTAAAACTATACTTAAAGTATACAGATTCTAGAATTAAATTTCTATATTTTACATACTGAGGTACCGTGTCCCACACCTTGTTCTTGAGAATTCACATATATTGTGCAAACTATACCAAGCAGTTTTAACTCTGCAGCCTCAGGTTACATGCCTGGTAGTTTGTTTTGTTTTTTTGCAAAGCCTTCACTGGATCTGTCATAATTAAATTAATTTATGTATAGGTACCCAAACCTTTATGCTTATGTTTGGATGTAGGACCAGAACCACCCCATGAACCAAAACATAACCTGTTTTGCTTCCCTGGGATCAAGCTCAGGAAAAAACTCAGAAAATGAATGTGTAATCAAAAAATAAATTGTGAACATCTGAATTTATAAAAATAAATTGATGCAGTTAAGTACAGTTTCCCCCAGAAAATCATCAGTAAAAACCTGTCTTCTATAAGCTGTGACTGACAACAACTCCCACTAAATAGCTGTTTTACAGACTACATTCAAAATTCTGAGGCCTAGTTCCTGAGGGACAGTGATCTCTGTCCAGCTCCTAGATGACAGCGGCCACACAAAAAAAAATATAAAAAATAAATCATTACCTCTTTCTTTCCTAGGTCCCATAATGCGTTTTCCAGAGAAGAGAGCACTCCCCAAGACAGTTAACAAGCACCACTTACAAACACAAAACTCATTTAAAATCATCTTTTTAGGGAGGCTAACTCTCAAAGCAATCAAATAAACATCTATTCCATTTTCATGATCCCATTTATTTTCAGGAATTACATGTGATGCTATTTTTTCCATATGTAGTTACTTATTGCTTATTGTAGTTACTGAATTGCTTTCTTTACTGCCTACTCTCATTTATTTTTATTAATAAGGATTTAAAATAGTTCCTCACATTCAGTATAGAATGATTTCTGGATAAGGTAACTTTAAAAGCATGTCAAAAATACAGGTAATTTTTTTACTGTGTTGCTGAAGACCGTAGGAAACAGCAACATGAAAATTAGTCTTTCAGAATGACTTCAGATACAGTCAAATAAGAGACCATGCTGAAGAAAACAGTACAAATAAGTCATTCTGAGCAATATGGGAAACTGCACTTGATTTTCTTAAGTTTTAGAGAAATCCTAAGTAAATGACTGTTGAGGCTTCCTTTTCTCTTGACTAATCCAGCTTTTATTCTGTCCAAATCAACCTGTGTTGGAGCACTCATGGGCCTCAGCATTTTTTCCCAAGGATTGTGCTAACGGCATAATGGCTTTACAATTTTAGTAGAGAAACCTACTAGAGAGAGAAAAGACCATGTAACACAGAAATGAGCAAGGGCTCCTCGTCTAGGACCTCCTATCACAGAAAAAAACCCAAAGCAATTCTATGTATATAATTAAAAGCAACTGAATTAATTTTCTTGGTTCACTCTGAAGAAGACTTTCCGAGAACTTCAGATGTAGAAAATGAAAGGGTTAAAACAGGGTTTGTTTTGGTTTTTTTTTTCGGCAGAGTTGTGTCTTCTTCAATTCTGTCTCAAAGAAAGACAAAACCCTTTTATCCTACTGAATGAACAGAAAGAGTACCATAGGGTAAACACTGAAATTTTAAGTCTGGAACTGCTTTGAGAGCAGTAAGAGCTTGGCCACATACAGTCATGAGCATGGCAACAAGAGAAAAAAAGATCTGGGCCCAGTGCTCTGCCTTATGAGCACAATAGAGTAATTTTCACTATACATACAGGATGTGGAAAAAGAAGAGTATCAATCACATTTCTTAGGCTTATTTACAGTCTTACTGAAAATATGATTTTGACCAATACCATCCCTGCCACACCAATACCATCAACACAACTAGCTGCATATTCTGGCTAACATTTAACCTGGAAATTCATCCTTACTATGTTTCTCTAGTCTTCCAACTCACTCCTGTGACCCATTTTCAAATAGCTCATTTATAATTTGTTTCTTACCCAATATTCATGAAATCTCAATAGCATCCCATCCAAAAGTACAAATAGCACAATCTTTTACAATCAATTTCTTAACTTTAAAAAATGAAATGAAATTGGTACATAATATCCCTCTCCTTTTCACCCCCAAAAAGAAAGAGCAGATTGTGTTTAAACATAAAGAAAATTTAAAAAATAGTATTGGATATTTAAATGACTGTGTTTTCAAGTGGTAAACTGAGGCTGCATCTGCTAACTTTGTTGATACTTTTTTTAACTTCTTTTGTACTTATTTCCTTTACTAACTTTGAGTTTAGACATAATTTATTATACTACACTAAAATACAGGTGCATCTTGCTTTCTTGAAGTAGTGGTCCAACTAGTAAGAAGTCCACTAGTGTGACTAAAAAGACCAATACTCATTTTTATCCAGCTAAAAAAAATTAGTCACGTCATCTGTTGTGTCTTTAGTCACTTATTATTATGTATTGTCTTATTTCTGAAAATAGCACAGACATACTACAATGCTTAACTACAGAAATACTCTATAAAACAAAATTATTGTGAAGAATACTTGGGACTTGTTGACCATTATTCTGAGCACTTCGCACTTTAGCACCTCATAGTCTTTGTGTATTATATTGCTATGCTTTTAGAAATGTTAGGGCTTTTTTTTTAAACTTTATCTGCAACAGTCAAAATTATGTCACTTAATGATTATTAAAAAACTATAAAAGTAACTATTTTGCATTTCAAAGAATTATTTTCTCAAATACTAATCTCACCCTTAGTTAACATCTATTACTTTTTTTTTTAATTAAATTTTAAGAGACTGGTTATCTATCACTAGTCTTGAAGAATCAGAAGCAATGAGAAAATAAAATCAGTATATCCATTACTTTTATATTAAAAATAATCCCTCTGTTTGAGAGAAGTAACAATTTGAACACCAATGGAAATGTTATTTTCAACAATTATAATTTTGGTAAAAGCCATTAACAGTGTAACAGCAAGCCAGGAGACACCTTTTGCTGGTATATTGTGCATAAAAAGTATTCCCATCTGTTTCAATGCTCTGGCTTTTTCATGGGCTTAAACCTGTCAAATTATTCCATTTGATTTCAGAGAATTCTCATATGGCAATCTATTTTATTTACTTTATCTTCAATAAAATGGTTGAGTGAGCATTAGCAACTATGAGACACAAGTTTCAATCAGTCCTCTGGCAAAGGCGTCAATCTACATTAGACCTAGGATGCTGTGAGCTGCAGCCAGAAAGCTGGAGTGAGACAGGGCAACACAGAATGAGAGAGCAAGACCTAATAAAGCAGCAGTGAAGAGAGAGAAAATTCCCCCCAGACACCAGCATGCACCGCTTATATAATGTGTGTGCCTAGTTCAACACACCAATAGCTCCTTAATAAAGCTGACAGCTAAAAAGGAGATTCAGACTCCAACTTCATTTTACATGACAACTACAGTAATGGTCCTCTGCTCTCAATCAGGCCATGTTTAGAAACCTGAATTCAGTTCAGTTAAAAATTAAGACTTCTCACCTCTCTCATTCATGTCACATAGGAAAAAGAATCATAAAATTATTAAGATGCACACCATTTTCTCCTCATTTCATAGAGCTGAAAAAACCCATCAAGTTTCAACTAGCTTTTACTTAAAAATTTCTGTGCTAGGAAGCACAAAACAATCAGTGTATTTAAGCAATAACTCATTTTTCAAGACAGTATTAAAGACTAATTCCAACAAATGTGGTGCATCACTCCTAGATGCCACAAAAACACCTCCCAAAGCACAAACTTTGTAATAACTGATGCAAGTTCATTATTTGATATGGGCTGTAAAAAGCAGATTATTGCAACAGTGCTCTTCCCAGCAAATCAGACCATTAAGATTGTACTTATTGTTTAGGTGAATTGAAAAGCTGGCCAGTTTAAATCCATAGTTTGACGTTACATGTAATCATAGCAAAAATTTACTGCCTCATATTTCCAGGTCACAAATTCAATTCTTTCAATGTACACTACTTTTTGACAAAAGTTGACTTCAGGTTCCTCCCAAATCACCAATTTATAGCTATTCAAAATCACCCTGGAAAGATAATTCAAAATTCTACAATAAGTAACTCTGTTCTAACACAGTTCCATTAAAGTATAAAGCAGTGTTTATGTTTCAGATTCTTCTTGTTAGAAACCATATTAAAGACAAAGCCCATCAAACCCCATCAAATTACTTCTTGCAAACCATCATTATGCTGTATATCCTCCTTTCATACACTTAGGGAAGTATTAAAACTCCTTTGCCTTCTGACCAGACATGTGAAAGGGTTTGACTTCTTTGTGGACAAAGTTAATGCCCATCCATTATGCAGCTAGTGGAAAATCTCATATCTTTCACATGTTGGTCACCAGCAATGAGTCCTTACATAAATCTTGAGAGAATTTCAGTTCAGATGCAAGATACCTAATCTATATGAGATACAATTCTGTACTAATCTAACAGTATAATTATGTTTGCCCTCTACAAAATAAACACATACATATAGACGGAATATTTAATAGCATACAAAATGCATGCATATACATGTAAATGATTTGTGATGCTTCAAGATTTTGTTTCCTGTGGTACCAGAAAGAAACAGGAATGAGCACACCTCCAAAGTGACAATACAGAAGACCAAAATGAATTTAGTAATCATTACCACCAGAATTTATTTAGCTTTTTTTTTAAGCCTACGTAACTCTGAAAACATAGATGCAAATATGTCACTGACAGTCTCAAAAGTGTCTATTTAAGTTATCAGTCAGAAAATAGAACATTTTTTCTCTGCTTTCACATTTCTCTGAGCTCTATCTCAGTTTTTCTAAAACTTACTCCTAAAAAGTTGTGTTCCATTGAGAGAACAAAAACCAGAGATTTTTTCTCTCTGTTGATTAAAAATGTATTCATAATTTTAATTTTATTTTTATGCATATCTATCATGACATTTATGATTAAACCTCAGTTTTCAATCAGTGCAAACACCTCATATCATGCCATAAAAGAACCCATTAATTCTAAATACCATGCTGAAGAAATAACATTCAGAATTTACTACTGTTTCCTCACTGACTGCAAAAACACTCCTTTTCCACTCTCACATACTGCAAGAAATAGAGACCAATGCTAAAAAGGCAAAAAAGATTTTGGTTTCCTCTACAGAAAGTATTTTTATAGAATTTATTCAACTTAAAGTTAGGAAGAAAATAATGGAGGAATAAGAATAGCAGTTTCTTTCATATGCTTTTAGTTTCAGACATACTGGAACGCAATAAAATTATACTGCCAAAACATTATAGATGCACAAGTCAGTTATACTGCATTTTGGACACTATTTGTCAGAACATAGTAAACTTCCAGAAAAAATACCCTTTAAAAACTAAAACACTCTTGCTGACTCAACAGATTTCAATTACTACAGTTTCTATCAAACTACAGTTTCTATCAGTTTTCCAAAACACTGACACTGTCAAAAAAACTAACATTTAACTACATACAAGTTATACCATTCAGACATGTACACATATGTGACAGAAATCCACCATATTTCCACTGCTACATAGAGAGCAAAGAATCTGGTATTTCTTACTGTTTTTCCTACTGAAAAATGAAAGAAAAAAACTACTGCTTTGCAAATAAATATATTACTACATACTTACATATAGTCATATAAAGTTTGGCACATACCAGTAATATCTACAGTTTCCCTGTACAGTGCTGCATATCCTCTGACTTACAACACTGCTACACCTAACCTTTCTTCTTTTCCTGGCTTCACCATATTCATATTGTAGCCTTCCAGCCAGTGCCTCAACTCCTTGGAAAAAGGTGAAGTTAAATCAGAATAAAGGAATTTCCTTTCTTATTACCCAGTGAAGACAGTCACAGTGAAGCTCATACCAGAACAGTTTTCTTTTACACTACTTTGAACTTGGTTAAAAAGGGCTGAAATCCTCACAGAGGGTAAAACTTCTAAAAACTTGTTATCAAGTTTTAAAACTTATAAAACTTGTTATAGTTTTGTTATAAAACTTGTTATAGCTTCAGAACTAATTACTGTCATCATCATTAACTCCTGTGGAACAGCTTCTTTTTCTTTCCTTCCAGAGGCATCCATACATATGGAGTATACAGGTATATTAGAGTATTTCACAATACCTCAGCAGTTACTACACATGGCATATTATTTGTATTTACATATTTGTTTCTAATTCCTGGTCTAGATACATGGTTTCTACTTTCTGTGTACATGTCATAGTGTACATAGAAGCAATTTGGCCTGTTTATTATTATGCTAGATTTGTTGTACCCTGTTTAAATCTGTATCTTAAAATTTTAGTATCAGGTCAAATTGACCATATTTTGCAATTTATATGTTAAAATATTGCCTAAAAATTTTGAATTTGTAAAGTTGTGTGAATATTCTCAAAAAATTTTATACCTCTGTAGGAAATGTAGAATATGAACAACTGCAACACTCGACATACAGATTTTTTGTTGCAATAGCAATTATGAATAATCCAAAATAAATGTGACTGCCTTTGTAAGCTCATCTTACACTAATTCCTTCAAGATCTCCTTTTCCAGATCTGTCTAAGTTAAAAAGATCTGACAGCCACTTGCACATGACTGACTGAAGATAGCTGGGGCAAAGCAAAATATTCATGCCATGACAAAGTGTTTATGCCAAGGCCCCAGTGGCACTGCCCCGTGTCCCAGGCAGGTTTAGCCTGTTAACACACAAAGCAGTTGAAACAAGGTCTGAACTCACGGTCCTTGGCATCACGGAATTCCTGGTTACCAGAGGAATAAAGATCATCCCAGTTTCAAAAAAACTAGGAATATCCAAACTCAGGGATTCTTCACTATTTATTACAGTGTATTTAGCTTTTAAAAAATTTATTTTTTAAATTACCTTAATTATCATACTCCTAATACAGCTGATGTAATGAAACTGTACAGTGTATGTTAACTCCAGAGTTCCAAAGACCTTGGTGACAGAACTGTGGTTTCACAGATTTTCATGGCAAAAGCTGAAAAAGCATGTAGGGAAATCCTAAATGAATCAGATATTCTCTGCTATCTAGCCATAACACAAGCAGTCATACATCTCAGTGAATCAGGGAAAGCAGAGACCAGCTATTTGAATTTGGATTGGTAAGCATCAACAGCAATTCTGGAACAAAAGAAAGTGGGGAAAAAAAAAAAATCCTCTTTGATTTGTGATGATTGGCCTGTACTCACCTGCTTCTTCTAAGCCTCAAAAAGACCTTTTAACTTCAACCTTGAACTGAAGTGATGTCCAAGATCAATTCTAGTACCACCATCCTGACAAAACAGAGAGAAATGTTTACAGCGATTTAGAATCATTTAACAAACCCAACACAGAATCTGGCCTTATCACCCCCTCTAATTTGTTCTCTTAACAAGTAGTAAGCTTACATGTAGTCCACAAAGAAATATAATTGTTCACCAAGTTTCATCCCAGCAGTAGAGTGACAGCTAAGGCATCACTCAAATTGTATTTTTATTCTATTTTTATTATTATGGTACTCAAGGGCAAACAAAAGGAAGGCTTCCCTGAAGTAGTTTGTTTCAGAGAACTGCACACAGTATCACTACTAGTAAGTTCACAGGGTCATCTGAAGGAGGGTACAAAAGCTGGGAGACAGCATGCCAATACAATTTAAATCTATATGTATGGTAGAAAGGACAAAAGGACAAGCAAAAAGAAAAAGGGGAAAAAAAAAAAAAAACAAAAAACACCAACCCAAAAACCCAGCTTTGAAGCTGAGACTGGAAGACTGCAAAGACAGAAGGTTGGACAAGGAAGAAGAAATTAAGAACATGCAGGTCTGTAGCATATTTAGATTACATCTATGCCTGAGAACATTTCTCTTTCCTGAAATCAACTGGCAGAGATAATCCTCCATCTTTGTAGGATGTAGGATAATCCTACATCTATGTGGCACAGTCACATATGCTCCAAAAAAGAGGGGTTGCATCAAAATTGTCTAATGGAGGTGGTCAAATAAATGTCTGGGAATTTTCTGGAACAATGTTAGTTTGCAAAGACATTAACTGTGGCAGAGACACAGAAATATTTCCAGGCATTTTTTAATTTACTAATATAGACACGGACTTAATGCCTGAAACTCTGCTATCTCTGAAGTAGATCCTACCAGCCTCTCGATGGTGCCTCTTGGCAATTCTCTCTTGCTGACAAGGTCAGAGAGAAGCAGGCAGAAGAGGGAAATGAATGTAGAATTTTATAAAGAAAAGACTGCTTTCCCACAGTTTAAGAAAAAAATCTGTGTTCCAACTGGCATTATTAATACACACTTTGTTACAAGATGTTTGGACATTTAAAAGAACTGCAGTTCTAACTTCTTCCTTTGTTTGTAGAGTGTAACAAAACCTGCTGGGAAGGTCGAAGTTCCTAGAAAACTGAAAGCTACCTGGCAGCCTCTGTAGTAGAGCAAGTGAAGAAGGGAGAGCAAAGAATGACAGGCTGGAGGAATAAACACTACATGAAACCCCTGCACAGTAGGACAGCACTGGGAAATGAGAAGGGTATCTTATGAGCTTAATACAAAGCAAAAAAGAGAAGAAAATGTTAAAAACAGGTAAGGATCCTAAGGCAAATATGAGGAGGTGAAGGTGGGTGGCAATTCTTAAAAGTTTTTGGAAAGTAAAATATGTGTCAATGAAACTTTGCTTGATGGTCATGTGGTCACCCTGGATCCACAATGTAAATGTCCAACCAACTGAGAGAAAAGCATTCATCTCACTGACCTATTTCCCATTAAAAGGTTTTGCCTCTAAATAGCTATGCCTCTAATTCTCTGAAGTTTCTTGTGCACTTGAATTCTAGACAGAAATACACATTCCAGTTATTTCTTCAACACTTCATTTTGTTGACTGATAATATGTAAGCCTCAAATGTGAATATTCTGTATTTCTCTTTTTTCCTATACTCTGTTACACGAAAATGCTTTCATATCATCAGTTTTCTTAGCTTGGAGTATATTAAACATCACATATTGCTTCACCTCAGAAATGAAGCCAGGACAACCACAGTTATTTTATATGAAATCTTATATCAAAACATGACCCATGTTCTTGAGATATAGCCATTTCAGAAAAAAAAAAAAAAAAAAAAAAATCATTGTAGTATTTTTTGCTAATTAGTCCTAATATGGAAACAACCACAATCACTAATCTCGACTATATAATTTTATCTTTGGTCTATTTCTGGCTTTTTCATTTTTCTTCAGAAATCAATAAGAAATATTAAAATTGGTGAGGATGGCACTAAGTAGGTGTGACAGATACATCACAGACAGGTCTTACCTACCAATTCTCTTTTCAACAGTGCAAATTTTCAACTTTAGAATCTTATCTATTCTGTTTCATTTATGCTACATTTCAGCGTGGCTTACCTGACAAAAGCAGCTGACTCCTAAAAAAAAATATTATTCTGTTATAAATATTGATTTGTTTTGATTTTTGCTAACATCCTAAAACCAGGATCTGAATCATTCCAGTTATTCCAGTTTAACACCAACATTTCTCTACCTTCCACCTGAGCTAACAGATTACATCCCTTGGGCCCCAGCAGGTAGAGCTTTTATAGTTTACCCATCCCCTACTGATAGTGCTTGAAGAGATATGTTTGCATTCTTCAATATCTAATAACTCCATCTGAATTCCATCTGAACCTTAAAAATTTAAGAATTTACAGACCCTGTTAACCAAAGCTTCAAAAGCACCCTTACAGAATGTTAATTGTCAGAGTTGTGTCAGAAATCCCTAGAATATTTAATTCAAAATGAAAGTCAAATTCACTGACTGGATGAAGACTTAGAAACTTGACTTAAATAAATGCAATGCTCATGTGCTGCAAGCCATTTCTTTTACTCATTCATTTAGTTGCTGCAATCACCTCTTAGCTTATTCCACGTTTAGACCACAAATCATTAGGATATGTTTACCTGTTATATGTTTGTACACTGCCTCTAAGACAATACTTTGATTTGAGACTATGTGATTTTATTCTTTATCCTGCCTTATTGGTGGTCTTTGGTATTTTTTAAAGTGTAAAGAACCCCACCAAAGTGCACTACAGCGCTTAAGCAATTCTCATATTAGATAGATCAAGTTGCCACGATGTGTCACTGTTTCAGGCAAGACCTTGGTAAAAATGGTTCAAACTGCATTACTGCTTGAAGTGGGTATTTGTATAAAATATTCTAATGAAGCACTTCTCAGCAAAACATGCAAGAAAATTTTAGAACCTGCTTGAGGGCTATCTATAGTTATTAGTAGGTACGCTTGTTTGGAATCACATAGATTGAGCCAAAGCCAACACTGGTTTCACTAAAGCAAAAATGACTTGCTAAAGAGACTGTCCAGTATTTTAAAGACATAAACATTCACTGGTATCTGTATCTTCCAACTCTATCATATAGGACCCACACAATTTAAAAGAACCCTCTTAATTCATAATAGGACATCTGAGCAAGTCTTAAAATGCACTATGTCAATGGGATGTCCTGAATTTTATTTGAAAACACATCACTTACATACAATCTATAACGTATATCTTCTTAAAGTATGAAAAAGTGTAAATTTATCTAACAGACTATGTATTTTTAATTATATTTAAACCACTTCAACACATTTACACTACAAAAAATATGTTATTTGAAGAATATTATATAAATTGCAGAACTGTGAATAGTAAAGAAACACGCCCTTTCTTCCTGATTCCAGGAATTCACATTTCTGTGATAGAAAGATACTCAGAAGCTCATAACCAGACAAGCACTACTGAGTGCCATTATAATTAACAAGAACATGCAAAATGAATTAGTATTTATGTTTATAATCTGTCCAAAGTTAAACGAACCAATGAAAAGACCTTCATACTACCATGATCTCATCAGCTAATTTTTACATACAATTTTACACTACTACTTAGACAAATGAAGGCTGGATTACATTATCAGAGGGTCCAAATAGAAGTTCTGTGGTGGTGGGAGAAACGTGTATTTTTTCGTGTGCCACAGAGAAAATAATGAATTCCTGTATGATTCTTGAGCTTTCAAGCTTCCCCAACTAAATATTTTCCAAATTTTTCAATGCTATGTACTTATAAAGGTTCACACTATATTCTAGGCTAAAAAAAATTATTCTTGAATTATTACAGCATGGAACTTCCTATACAAAACACCCATACTCCATTAATCCATAAAACATGTAAATGTGTAAGGAAGTAAGCCAAGGCTAATAATAAAATTTACCCAAAAAATCATTAAAAATTTAATATTAAATGCCCTGGAAATTGCCCGGTGACAGAAAGATGTCCACATGGACTAAATGCATCATCTACTTCCATTATGTTCCATCCACTGTGCAACTGATGCACAGGTTACATATAACTCCTCTTGGGGAAGAGCAGCTGGGGGGAAATGTTATTCCATTTAGGTCTTACCTGTCCTAAAGATCAACAGGACACCGATTACCTGTACCTATCAAAGCACACTGGAGAACATGGAGACAGTACCAATGAATGGGAAGCCTGGAGTGATGGAAAAATCATCCCTCAGTCTTTTCTACCAAAACATCCACGCAACGTTGTCTGAATAGTTGGATATACAGACTAAACCATCCCTGAGGCAGGTCTAATGTGCTTGACTTGCCCCGACATGATAGATAACCTGTGCTGACATTAATCTTACAAGTATGCATGATACCAATATCATATTTATAGAGATTTCTATCCAGTGTGCACAGATACCATACCTTGCTTTATCCTCAGGCATGTCTGTCTTTCTTCTGAAAACATATAATTTATTCTAAGACAACTCAGAGAAAAACCACTTTCTGCTTGTTGAATTTTCTTATTATAATAAACTGCAACAGTCTACAATAATTGGGGGAGAAGAATAAAAACAAAAAATGAAAGCAATTAACTATTCCTAAATAGTTTGTTCTACAATACCACTAACACAAAGGCACTGCAGTTTTGTGAATTACTTCCAGAATTATGATGTGTTTCTCCCTTTTTCTCCTGTGCTGTGATTAGAAGGGATTTAGAAATATTACCAGATGAGAATGTAGAACAACTTTAGAAAGTAGTATCTCGTAAGTGCACATATATGGTGATCATCCTGAGTTGTCTAACATATCTAGATTGTTCCTGTAAGGAGACATATGTATAGATTTATAACCTATTAACACATAAAGTCAAAATGCACCTGACCCTTCTGCCATGATGCAGACTCTCCCACTCACAGAGTGGCTGTCGAGCAGCAACTGGCATAAGGCACCTGAATTTAGACTGAATCACTCAGGACATTACACAGATGCCTCTCCAAAACTTTCATAAAACGTGATTCCATAACCTGATTTCCCTAGACAACTGTTTCTGTTGTGTGATTATCCTTCTACTGGAAAACTTTTCCCTTCTATTGAATCAAAACCTTCACATGAGACCCATCCATTCCAACTGTTCCTTCACATAAAGGGCAACCCTCATACCCTTTTTCTGCCTGAGTCTTTTACAGAGCCTGCATCCATCCATCACTAAATCCCAGCTTTCTAGTTGTTCTGCCACATGGCAATTTATTCCAATGATACCATCATTCTGGATCTACATGTTGAACTCTACTTCCTCCTGCTTCTTTCCCAGCAACAAGAATCTCATCTAAATAAATATACTTAAAACAAACGGAAGAACAAAACACAGACAATTAAAGAGACACAACTTTCAGGGAGAAAAAGAAACACTAAACTGTGTGAAGTCCACAGCTACGAACAACACAGAACAGAAAACCTATGACACACACTCCTTGAGCTACTAAAGGCCAAAAGAAAACAGACCAAAAAAATTATGATAAATACACCAAAGTAACTGTGAAAAAAAAAAAAGATTAAAAAAACAAACAACAAATACAAAACAAGCAAACAAAAAGAGACTCCAAAGTAATCATTTGCACAGCCTCAGTCTCCTGTCAAAAATGTCACCGTAGAAATAAAGACAGGAAATTGCCCCACCAACTGCTGTCATCTCCATTAAATGACTGTTTGCAGCATCTCAAAGTATGTGTTTTCTACTTCAGCTGAACAGCAGGTAACTCCTTCATCAGCATACAGCTTCCTTGGGGCTTCCACAGCCCTAACACACCCTCAGTTTGGGCACCTCAAGAACTACTCACGTTGCTTAGGAGGTTGGTTCAATACTGATATGACCACCAGGTAGTTACAGGTAATTGCCACAAACTACATGTCCGTAAGATGACTGGCTCCTTGCAGAGCTTCCTGTCCTAAACCCAAAATTTGATATGACTTCATTAATTGTGTCTTTTGCAAAGAAGAGCAGAATTACAACAGAATTGTGTCTTTGATTTCTTCTCAGAGATCCTGACTGGTGACCAGAGTGATAGGTCTATCCAGAGGATACTGATCACACATCTCCATCATTGCCTCTTGATTTCTTACTCAGAGCTACAACAGTCTGCAGAGGGAAAATTCTTACACATAGGCCAGTCCTCCCTCCAGGCACAGCAGGTCTTCAGCTATGCTGTATTTTGATATGGACCGCTTCAGATTACTGGGCAAGCTCACGGATTCCTTTTATGTAATTTCCCATTGGTTAGAGGATGACTGCTCATGGTTCCCAGATCCTTCTGGCAGTTAACAGTCCATTCATGTTAAACAGCCTAGAGACTCCCTGTCACCAACAGCCAAGGTAGAAACATCAACAAAGACACAGGGTATCAAAATGCTCTGGACCATCCCCTAGATACACCTACAAAACAGAACACCTTCATAACACTGAAAAATGTCCCTATAAGTACAGCAGATAAGTATTAGAGCTGTTGGATATTTCTGCCTGACTTGTACAAGCACATGACATATCAGGGTATGACTCAAATTTCTAGCCACAGTCAATAACTGCTTTGATGTAGATTGGAATCTATGCCCTTGAAGGGGCAACAAAAGCCAAAAAAACTCTACCACCATTTCAAAGAGGGTCACTGAATAAAAATGAGTAAGCTTGTTACAAGGAAGAAAAAAGAATCATCTACAAAAGTCATATTTTTACAGGTGGCACACAGACTGATTAAAGACACCTTTTGCAAGCTCAGAAGAAATGCATACAACCCATCAAAAAAGACTGAGAAAATCCAGAGAAGGGAGCTGTCATGACCAAATGGGATGAAGGAGGCTATTAGAAAGTTAAAGGCATCCTTGTAAAAGCTTCAAGTTGTGCCCAAGTAAGGAAAACAGAAAGTATTGTAATCTTTGGGAGGCTTAAATATAAAACACAGACCAGGGTCAGAGGCCTGCAGGGACCAGCAGCTCCCTACGGGCTGGAGGCCAGAGGCTGTGGGGGTCCATGGTCAGAGCAGGACCTTGCTGGCCTTGGCCAGGGAGAAGAGCAGTCCAAGGCAGCCCCAGGCCACGGCACATCTCCACCTCAGTGGAGACAGGCCACGGCTGAGGCCAGAATGAGCTTTAGGAGGAGCCTCCCACAGACAGCTTCTGCTAAGGCTGGCAGAAAGCAGGGGCCACTAATAAAATGGGGCTTTACCCACACCAGAGGAGACTGGAGAAGTTACTAGGCCAGACATCCTCCTCAGAAAAATACATGAGAGGTTCTATCTTAAACTGAAGTGCCATTAGAGAACATGAGAAAAAAATACAAACGGAGCTCTAACAGATTATGAGACTGGAATGTATCTCATCAAAAACTCGAGTATGGACTTGAGTATGAAACACCTGAACTTACAACAGAAAAATCCCTGCTTCGAAGTGTCTTAAAATCAAAGAAAGGTGGCAAATACGAAATCAATCCTAAAAAATCTAGGAACGGTCCAGAAAGCTACAGATCAGTACACATGGAGTACACACTAAGCAACTTCCTACAGGAACAGTAAAGTTTTTGTGTATGTCAATATAAATGGCATGTTGTTTAGGAGTAAACATTCCAGTATGAAAATGGAAGACACACTTTGGATTATCTCAGTTTTTTCAAGAAGTTGCTGAGTACACAGACAATTGAGATGCACTTATAAGTCATGTATTTTCAAAAATTATTTTACAAGCTCTCTTACCCAAAATAAAAAAGGGAGTCTCTGAATTGCTAAAAATTTAAAAATTTAAAAGAGAGAATATTAGGAATAAGAATAAATGACAGTTTGCATTATTTCCCAGAAGGATATCATAGAATCATTATTTATCATAGAATCACTATTAAGGTTAGAAAAGATCTCCAAGATTGCCAAGTCCAACTTTTGTCCGAGCACTACTGTGCCAACTAAACCACCGTGCCAACAAAACCATAGCACTGAGTGCTATGTCCAGTCATTTCCTGGCCACCTCCAGGGATGGTGACTCCATCACTTCTCTAGACAGCTCATTAAAAATCTTGGACATCTTTTCCATGAAAAAATTCCTCCTGAAACTCCCCTGGTGCAGCTTGAGGCAATTTCCTCTAGTTCTGTCACTGGCTGCCTGGGAAAAGAGGCCGACCCCCACCTGGCCACAGCCTCCTTCCCGGCAGCTGTCAGGATGGTCAGGCATTGAATAAGTCGCCCAGGGAGATGCTTGACTCATTGTACCTGAAGAGACATTTGGGTCTGGCTTTGGGGGATGTGGTTTAGCAGTTAAGGGGTTACAGTGGTAGTGCTGGATGGTTGTTGGACTGGACAATCTTAAAGATCTCTTCCAAACATTATCATGTTTCTATCTATCATATCTATTATGTGATTCTATGAAATTTGAATTCAGTTTTTGAAAATACAATGTATGCAGGATTCAAATGGTGCCTGCAACTTTTGGAAACTGCCTCCCATACCTGCAGAACTTGAATACAACTCTTCACACTCAGTACGATTCTGTAAGTTATCCCACACTAAATATTTTTTAATTACCTTTTGGACAATACTGTTAAAGAAGAAAAACACCTTATCCTAGTGATTTAAACAAAATGGTAAAATCCAAAGAAAAAGGGATCAAATATTTCATTTTCCTAAGATAATAAAGTGTGTTTGTTCATAAAGAAGCAAAGCTGAAGAGGGACTTTTTACAAGAGTATAAAGTGATAGGTCAAGAGGTAATGGCTTGAAACTGAAACAAGGTAGATTTACATTACATATATGGAAGAAATTAATAACTGCAAGAGGGGTGAGACACTGGACCAGGTTGCCCAGACACTTTGTGGCTGTCCTGTCCCAGGAAATATTTAAAGCCAGGTTTGATGGTCCTTTAAGCAACTTGGTCTAGTGATAGGTGTCCCTGTCTATGGCAGGGGGCTGGAACTAGAGGATCTTCAAGGTCCCTTCCAACCCAAACCATTCTAAAATTCTATGAAAGATCTATGAATAAGTTCAATCCCTTCAACAGATTGAAAAAATCCACCCATTTTCTAACAAATTTATGGTTCAGGTTAATTTAGACATTTATACTAGTTCTCATTTCTGCATTAGCTTTCATAACAAATGACAAAATTCTTGTAACAACCTCCTGCATTGCATGATGTACAGATTGCTCATGAAACATAAAACATCAACCTGACACATACAAATCAAAACATAATGGGAATGTAGATAGCTTTTACATTTTAAAAGCAGTAAATTATCTTGGATATTTATTACTTTTATGCTTATCTTGTGACTTTTTTCAACCCATCAATTTCACATTAATAAAATGACCCTCTTACAAACAGCTTCAGGCATACAAATTCAATATAAAATAAATACAGTAAAATATTGATAAGCTGAACTATGTAGTTTTGCTTTCCAAAATATTAACATATATATTCTTTTAAAGAGGGATGATTGAAATGCATAGGGTAAGAGAGTCCTGGCAGAATTTGCTTCAAAAAGATACCATGTGATTTTTTTGCCAGGAATGTCAATTGCTTTGGCTAATGCAGAGCCAACAAATTTTAATTTATGACAATTGTCTTTATAGTATCCTATGGAAATTTCTGTCAGTCATGGCTGCTTCCAGCCTCTCCAAGCCACCCACTGCAGAGTGGTGCCTCAGATAGAAGAAGTTTAGGAAAGTGCAAAACCACCACACAGCCAGAGGATTGGGGGGGGGAGGAAAGTGTGAGAAACAGCTTGAGAATACCAGTGAAGGTCAGTGAGCAGGAAGGTGACCTGGTGCTGCCTGAAGAAAGTGATGCTTTCATTATTTCTGACTACCAAAATATATTTTAATTGGAAATAAATTGGATCAGTTTTTCCCAGGTCACACCTGTTTTGCCTGTAACAGTAAGCAATTTCCTATGTCTTAATTATAACCCCTGAACTTCTTCCATTTTCTATTTTCCTATTTTTACCCTCCTGTCCTGTTGAGGAGGGAAGCAAGAAAGCAGCTGGCCTTAGCCAGCCCCCAGCACTGACCTACTGACCCCACAGAATCACAGCACTGGACATTTTGCTAATACTTTGAAGGATGTTCATGTACTATAACATTGTGAAAACTTACTGCATTTATTCTGTAAACTGATAGCCCTAAAACTGTGAAATTAAGAAAGCAGCAATTTAATGTAAAATTTTCCAATGAGATATCTATGGCCCACAATAGAACATGCCTCAAAAGTCTTTTCTACATTACTGAAACGTACATAACAGCAGCCCAAGAGAAAGGTTTTTAAAACTTCTAAATCAAACAGGTCAGAAATTACATGCTCATGGCTTGTTTCTGTAAGGAACACAAATGTTGCCACAATGACTAAAACTTATCTCCAAAAAAGACTATATTACACAGAATTTATCTTAATCCCATTGCAACAAACAGCAATTGATACACGCAATAAGCCCATTTACCAAAGGAAACAGACTTTTCTTGTTTCACAAGCAAATTTAACAAACAAAATTGGAAATATATCTGTTCAAACTGAAAGGAAAACATGATAAATGGTAACAGAAGTTAAGTGCCAAAAGCAAGAGGACAGTCGGAGCAAGCTGTGAAATCCAGGATATGTGCTGGTGGAAGGGGAAAAGAAGAAAAGTAAAAGAACTGGCAGACAAGTGTGTCACTTCTGGGTGTTGTGGGTTGTAAATTCTAACTACATTGGGAGAGCCCGGGCTGCACATGTGACACGTAAACACAAGGAAAAATGTATAATTCCAGTAAATTAAAAAGATCAAGTAAGCTGATATTTAATGGCCTCAGATGATCTGTCACACCACAGCAGATGCACTTCAGATGTTACCCAGCAGTAGCTTTTCCACCTGCCCCCCTTTTCCTGAGTCCTGTACATAGATTAACAGGATAAACACAAGCAGCTGAAGAGTTAAGTAGTGAAAGCAGGAGAGGAAAAACTAACGAAAGACAGATGAAGAAGACGACAAAAAAATCAATGGGAATAATGAAAGAATAAAACAGTGGAATTGCTAAAATGTGTGTGAAAACAAGCACCAGTATGTTGGTGTCAAACATAAAAAAAAAATATATAAAAATCATGGATTACTGATGTCAAGAAGCATTTATTTAAAAATGATCCTGCTGCCCGGAACTGTATATCAAAAAGGACCCTTTTGAAAACTGCCTGCCAGCAATCTTAGAAAGGCCTTGTCTTGTGTATTGCCTGTGGGAAATTTAAACTGTCCTTGATTTAAAGCAACTGAAACTTTTCAGTGAAATACAAAAAATAAATTTAATTTCATGTGATGTTACCATTAAACACTGTACTGTAAGAAGTCCTTTCATAAATGTGACTACATGGAAAAAAAATTCAGGGTAGCTCAGGACTGATGTAACTAGGCTACCCTTCAAGAGCAAAATTCCCACTGATTTCAGCAGAACAGATTTAAAACCAGAACTGAGCACTTTTGAAATTCTCTTATTTATGGATTCCACAGCTGGAATTCATTCAATGCTCTCATATCTATGACTCCACCTTAACTGCACATTTTTTGATAGATATGTTATAAGGAGAAACAAGTATAAAACTGTGATTCTTTCACCTTCCCTGACTCAGCGTTCTATGGACTCTACTGATTGTAATAAAACTTTTTGCCCGAGACAAACAAACAATATCTATATCTGGCCCCTCATTTATTCAAAGTACTTTGTAGGAATCTTACACTGCAAAAAACAAAAGAAAATCTCTCCCTTGGTAACTCCTCAAACACGTCAGACCCTACTGAGCTGCCCACAGAGTGTCCAAGGTAATCCCATCTGGTCTCCAGCTGTCCCTTCAGAAGGGTGCAGGTCTCCTGTGTCATATCTGACAGATGACCTCTCAGGTTATCTCAGATTCACAGGACACATAATAAAGCCCACCCTGTCAAGTATAAAGCTACTGGGCTACCATCGGCAGGTTTTACATTAGTTTTGCCTGGCTTCAGTAGTGGGCCATTATAGCAACATGTAAATCTGTTCAAGTAAACCCTTTATTTGGAAGCTTTCCTAATGCTTAGCCAAAGAATTTCTTACTTACCCTTTCTCTTTTTGCATCTCATCCACTTACTTCTAGCATGAATTTATAAACTACTTTCCTGCTGCCAAACTCTCCATACGATTTATTAAAACTTTAGCCCAACAACTTAATATAAAATACATGCTATTACTAATTATTACTAATTGAAAATCAAACACACAAATTTTTCTGATAATTCCAACTTTTTTTTTCATGGGCCAGACAGGTATTGAAACAGAGTTCACTGACACATAGCAAAACATATATATATATATATATTTGCAAGATATTTTCATCTCTTTCATTGCTGAAGTCAACAAACTCTGACCAAATTCCAATGGCTAATTCTTATTCTTCTTCTCTTTCTGAATGTTACATTTGTCAGAATGTAACATTGAGGGACTTTGGTTGGTATTAATTCCAAGACAAGATTAAGTTCAGTGTTCTACACCTCTATGTTATATGTGAAGAAAATAAAGCAACAGATGACTTGAATTGTTTGACTAATTTTGGTGGAAGAGAAAGTACGGTACTGCTGTTTCATTTAACAGCTAAATCATCAATTCCAAAATTTCCATAGATGTTAGGTATAAGCAATTTTTTAACACCCTTCCTTAAAAAATATTCATCCAAGTGGAGTATATTTTTTTTGGTTTTTTTCATATTTCTCTGCCTCTCTTTATCATCACTGCTTAGATGGAATGTATATACCCACCAGCTGCAAACTGCATAAAAACTTTGGACGGCAAATACGGCTAATGGGCTACTCACTGCCATTTACAGATCAGAAACTTTAGCATATTATCACATTTACTGAATTCTAAAGTATGTTTATACACCCAAATTGTTTAGGGTTTTTACAAATTTTACAAACCCTGACACAAGTCAGAAATCTTTGCACAGAGGCATTTCTGAGGTAAGTTTTGCTCTTATGACTCAGAACATTTTTCCATTTATAATTGCCATTGCAATTCTGCAATTAGAAAAGCAATCAAATAATATACTGACAAAAATCTGCAGCTGCCATCATGCTGTTCATGACGAAAATATTTTGCTGTCCATTGAAATACCCATCATCAACGGATATGTTATGGAACCATGTCTAGTCTCTCTGAACAGGAGGCAACTGAAAGATATATGGAGATGATATAACAAACCAACTTACTGTGACTTAGAAGAAATACTACAGTTGCTGTAACACAAAGAGAAGCAACTAATCTAGTGTAATTAGAATTTTTGAAGACATGTTTTCTACCAAAGTAAATCTACAAGTGCCTTCTGGGCAGTGCATAACCATAAACAGGAACTCAGGATGAGTCTTCAATGAAACCTTTGCTTCCATGACACGTAGATGGGACTGGGGGAGCAGCAGAGATTCACCCCTATCAGACAGGGCAGGATAGGGCCCCTCTCAGCAATCGATATCTGCAATCTTCTCACAAAAATGAAACAGCTAACTATAAAAATTATCAACATGGCTAACAAAATATGACAACACCAGCACACCAGATTATAAAGTAATTCAAATTTGATGGTATGATCAAATCCCTAATGAAAGCAAAACTTTGCTTCTTTTTTTAAAATACATTTATAAACTTCAATAACAGAACAGAGAAAGATCAACTAACCATTTGAAACATGGTGAGTCAAGTGGCTGCTGCCTCCCATCAGGCACAGATCACCTGGCTTCACCTTAAGAACACGGCCCAACTGCAACATTTGCTGTAACACCAACATCTTTGGCTGTTTTACACAAAGATATTTATTTTGTGGACACCTGTAGCATTCTCAATATTCTTACGACAACTTTTCCCCACTGTAGACCAAAGAGCAGCAGTAAGAGCTATGGTTCTATGACAGGTAAATATGTGTAAGGAACCAGGACTACTATTGTCATTATGGGATTAGCAACACAAGACTACAAACACTTCACCCACCTCTTCCTAGAACTCTATCACTAGAACTGCTGGGTAGGTAGAAGTACAGCAAATTTCCCATTCTACCTATGGTATGAAGAAGGAATGAGAAAAGAACAATGAATACTAACCTCTTTTAAGATACAAGGTGTATCTTAACAGTAGTTGTAGCAGTAGTTGTCCTGCTGCCTTGAGAAGTGAAAGGGTTGTGCAGAGAACGATCCCTCCCAAAAAGAAAGGTAACACCCTGGACATTGTCCTCAGCTTCCTCTTACTGGCTCTGAGAACTGTGTCCTTACAAAGAAGACTTTCTCAGAGATAAGCACCAGAAAGCTGAACATTGATATAGTCTCTGGTTCTGATGTATTTGCAGCTATCTTTGAGCCCAATTACCTCTTCTGGCAAAGTAAAGATCTTGCTTTGCTTTGCTTCTTGCTGGAGAACATCAGTATGGTATTCCTTGTGATGCCCTGAGGTGTGCACTAAAGTGAATCACAATGCTCAAGCTCCAAAATAACAAATTTCTCATCAACTACCAAGACCCTGAGTTTAGAATCACTCCAAGTGTGTTTTTGAAGCCTTTTAATGAGGTAAATCAAACTGCCAGGAATGGCAAGGGAAGTATGAAAAGACCACCGCTGCAGATACATTTTGGGTCATTACATTGTATCATAGAAGGTAACTTTAGTAAGGCCTATCTGAGAGAGTTCCCATTTAAAACTAAATACACACTTTTCCTATATGCTATACACACAGCAGAAACACCATTTCCCAGAGACAGAGGCTAAAGGAAAGAAAAACAGAAGGAAGACAGAAGCAATGATAAAATATGGTATCAGCCAGCAATCAGAATGCATGTCATTATTTCTGAGTAAGAGTTAATTTCCATGTATGTTTGCTTTAATCTTGAAAGAAAAAAATGTATGTATTTAATTGAAATCCTCAGTAGCTTTTTCAACATGTCTTTTTTATAAATCAAATGCATTTTATTTGTATGGATATATTTGACATTTTCCCTTCCAATTTTTCCTGTTACTACTGTAACAATACTTAAAGCATAGTGAGAGTACTTACATTCAACTTTTGCCTGTTTCAGCTCTTTAAAAATCTTTAACAATCAGACTTAGAATAATTCTTCCCAATTGAAATATTGTTGTAATATTTATGCATTTATTTTATAGAATTTTTACTGTTGCTTTCTATATTGTTTTAAAAAGTACTTATATTTGAAAACACACAAAAGAACAACTAAAGCCTGTCAAACAAATCAAGAGTATTTCTGCTAAAATGCAAACATCCTGTAATTTTTACATTTCTCCCCATATTCTATGATTTCCTATGCTCTTGAGCATTAAGTTTTCAAATATTCCATTTATACAACACTCTTACCATATAATTTCAGCTGCTGCAAGAATGCTCACCCGCAAAACCACAAACACAAGTCGTGAGTGACAAATACTGCATTCATCCATGAACAAAGAGTATTTGCAACTACACTTGTGGTTTTTTTCTGTTATTTTTAATGATGATAATATATATATATACATAATACCTGAATATATGACATACCACCAAGCTCTTCAGTTTTGCATATTTTCATGGTTGAAGAATAAACTCCAGAAAATATTAACCACCCACAGAGATCACCTTGACATGCTTTTGCTGCAGAAAATAGAACATTATACAAACTACTGAAGCCTGAAGCATACTCAAAACATCACATCCTATTTGTAAAATGCACAGAAAGAATAATGGGATCAGTAAGAACATTTAAAAAGTAATGTCTTATATTAAGTTTTAACTCTATAAAAATGAGACTGCTCAAAAAGCAGGCATACTTATTTTTAACATGATCAGATTAAGCTGAATATAACTGTTGGATAAATCCTTCTTAGTTTTACTCATACAATCTCAAAGACATTAAGGACTAACATTAAGCCATACACACAAAAAACATGTATGCCCCATATGAAGACCAGAGGACAAGCTGCTGGAAGATGAATGCCTTTACATTAAAAACTGGCAATCACACCAGAATTTCCTAAATCCGTATTTGAAAGGAATCTAGTATAAAATTTCTCATAGTTTGAAGGAAATTAACATTTATCAATCTAAAAATTACAACGTACTTCCAATTATGACTGTTCTTGACTTCAGAGAAATCAGTGTCAAGGCTCAGGATGTACTTCTTCCTCACAGGTTCATGCAAACTGCCACAGAACTTCTGACAATAAAAATAGAGTAAACTAAATCCAGCTATGATTTTAAATATTTATTTTAAAGTATTGCAAGAAAATTTACTACTATTATGATGGTAGTAATAATTTACCTTAATGGATTGAGGCAACCCTTCCATACTAAGTTCTGAAGCCGACACAGAAAAGCACACAAATTTATTCTGAATATTTGCACTTATACAGAAAGGACAAATAATGTAATACAATTAGAATGAGGACAAATAATACAACATTGTTTCATAACAAGTTTCATATGCAAAGGTATTTTATTTTTCATTAATTGGTCTCCATTCCATATTGAAAAGGGAAAATATGCATTATTAAAGTATACTGCATATTTTACTACACCTATTGAAACTCTATTTACTGAGTCCTCAATGAAGACGCAATACAAAATAAGGAATTACATCTGTGAAAAAAATTGCTACATACAGTCAGTCATGTGTCACTTAAAGAGAATACTGGACAAGAAGGAAAGCACAACCTATTTTCCTAGCAGGAAATACAACTGTAGTACTTAAGCAAGGAAAAGACCCCGCTAATTTTTGTAGTGATTTCACTAGCAGGACAGCAGACTTTGTTTTTTCACTACAGAGAGTATTGAGATAATCAAGAACTCGATGGAATTCAGTAATTTTACTTGGGATGCTGCAAAAAAAATCTATTAGATTAGACTACCTAGAAATGTCAAAAGGACTTCTAACATTCTTACCCCAATATGGTCCTTCTATGCTGTCAAAAAAGAGAGGGAATGAAGGACCGAGGGGAAAGCTGAGAGGAAGAAGGGAAGTGACAGGGGAGAGAGACACAAAC
The DNA here is from genome assembly GCF_030490865.1 of Poecile atricapillus. Taxonomy (NCBI): domain Eukaryota; kingdom Metazoa; phylum Chordata; class Aves; order Passeriformes; family Paridae; genus Poecile; species Poecile atricapillus. Next base: position 50,967,067 of record NC_081288.1, on the reverse strand, counting down.
ATACCTCATCTATTTTAGTTCACTTAAATCTCTGCTACAGTCTAAGTCTCATATGAGCTTCAATAAATACAGTAATATGAACACATCTCCTTTGGTTCATTATAAAACAGCCTCCTCATCTGGACACAGGAGAGCTCCTTAAGAATTTGGCACTCAAAATGGGACTACTGAAAAGCATATTGGTTGGACACTTTCTAAACTTCAGTCTTCTTCCTTCACAGTTTTTGTGCCAGAACAAACTCCTTTCAATTTTTGAAAGAGCTCAAATTTTCAATGGTTTGGAAAGAATTACAGGTTTCAAGTTACTACCATTAACATCATCTCTATCTGTCCACATCAACTCTTACAGGGCACCCACTGTTCTGCCTGTACCTAGGGAGTAAAATGAGAAACTTCAAAATCTGCAAGACACTGGGGTGGAGGAAGGAGAGGACTGACATGGAAGGAACTAATAGAACATCCAGGAAGAAGCCAGATGAATTCCTGGCAATTACATGATACATTGATACAGAGGTTGGTAGAATCTTTAGAGTAACTTTGCTCAAAAACCAAGCTGTTTCACTGAATGTTTCATGCAACATTTGTTTAGGCATTTTGATGCATCATTAGCATAGGCATCAAAACTCAGGTTTTCCAAATCAGCTTCAACAGCAACTTTAATTACAACAGCTTTAAGTTTCCTCTTTATCTTTTTTTATGATGTACTTTATTTCTGGGACTATCACTCTGCACGAGCTGTAAAAGTCACTAGAGTGACTATTTTTTGCCTTGTCCTTTCATTTCCTCTCTCATCAAGTTACTTACCCCAGTGGCTCCTAGCTTCTTTTCAAAAACTGAACTCAACGTATTTCTTAATTCTGTAGAATTTCACAATAATCAGATGAATTTTTTAGAAAGCAATTTTGTCTGTCATTTTTACTGAAAGCAAAAACTACCTTTCAGAATGACAAATGAAACAAAATAATGTAAAAACTTAAAAAAATTCACAAACATATTCTGTCAGTAACATCTTCTATTGGTAGAGTTTTCAGTGGAAGAAAAAGGAATAATTCAGAGCAGATTCTTAGAAATTCCAATTATGTTTGTGGAATATATCTCATACATTTTGGCAAGGCTTCACTCACCACGTAGATTTCCAAAGTTACATACTAAGCAAAACAGGTATATGAACCATTCCATGAAGTAAAATTATATGAGCAATTAGCTGCTGAAGTGTCATCAGTCAGTTACTGAGAGCTCTTTCACATGCATTGTCACTGCACTCTTAGCAAATCCTCAATGTAGTCATTAGGGAGGAAGAAAATTGAGACTTATCTCAACAGAAGAGGCACACAAAGCATTTAGAAAAAGCTGCACATAAAACGTGGTGCAACATGAGTTCAATTATCTCCTTATTGTACAGTATGAGCATGCAGGATATGAAAATAGAAGGGATATTGTATAAATACTGAGATACAGTCTGCACAATATAGAGAACAATATAGAATATAGTTAGGAAAAGGGCAATAAACCATATTGGAGCGCTGTAATGAACAAGAAAATACGGAAGGGTGTTGGAAGCGAGGCAATTAATGGTGCCATGGCCTGGAAAGCAGTTCTGCTTGGAAAATTATGCTGGACCTTACACCAAGACTGCCTATTGACATGAAATGAAAAGAAATTCTGTTATCATTTTAAAGCTTTTTTTAAGAATTCTGGTGATCACCTAATGCTACTTAACATTTTACATATTTCAATGAAGTCAGCCAAACTGAAGTCTTCCATTTGCCATAATTATATATCCACAGTTCATAAACGTTAACGTTGTTTATCAATATGTCAAATTTTGATAGCAATTAAAAATTTATGTAAATTACACTGAAAAGTCAGGTTCTAGAATCACTCCATTACTAGCTAGTGCTATTGAAATAGTGGTAATTACATTACCCTTGCTTTGGTCCGTACTTTGTAAATGTAATAAGCAGCACAAGTACTACCAAAGGCCAAAATACATAAGACAGAAGGGTTCAGTCTCAGCAGAGTATTACATTTGGTGCCCATTTACACACTAATAATATTAATTATGATGAAAAAAAAAAAAAAAAAGGCTAACCTGCCACCAAAACCTGGAAAACTGGTTAGGCTTTCAGTATAGAGAGTCTCTTCTTCAGTAACAATTACTTTCACTCTTCAACACTGCCAAGGTACCGCTCAGAAGAATATTTATGGACATAAGTGCTATCTTTTTTTGGAATCAATACAAAATTTAAATAGAAATTATTGGTTGACACGTCTGAAATTCTTTTATTTAAGTAAGACCGAGTATCTGATAAAAATACTGCAATAAGGTCTCTGTGTCCTGGGGCATGGGGGATAGAGGTTTAGTTCCACACATTGTTTCCTGCTGCCTTCCAAGTACAACCAGGGAGAACTGCTCTATATTTTATGGAAAATTTCTGCCTCAAAACTATAAATAAAACAAACATTTTGTTGGCCAAGGTAACAAAAAATGCCAAGTGTTCATTCTCAAGCAATAGTCCCAGCATAGCTAAAATAACTCGGAAAACACAATATAAAAGCTCTTTTCCAAATCTTTTCAAGATATTCAAAGCAGCGGCTATATTCCTGAATATTGCTCAGCATGGACTAGGATCATCAGTCCAGTTTAAAATTATATCTGACTAGAAGCTGTTCTAGAGGCTCTACTAATCTTGTGTTGAATCCCTGTCACTGTCATCTTCACGCCCCTGCAATGGATCTAGAACCATTTCAGATCAATTTATATATCCAAATGACATTAAGCAACAGAAGCCTCTAGACAGTCAGAGAAGGGAAAGAAAAAGATGTTTCTAGAAGGACTGAAGAGAATGACCACAGAACCCTACAGCTATCTTGCTGAAGGATCCCATCTCTCTCCAGGGACTATTGACAGATTTTAAGTATACCAGACTGCTGGTGTAGATATCCAGAACAAGGCTATGAAATACACTGTTTTTCCTTGTAAATAGACACTTGGTAATGAAAACTACTGAAGTTTGTTTTCTTTTAAAAAGTTGTGAAGGCAATAAAATACTTCCTTCACATCTCTGCTAATATGAGACTTTTGATCTTTACGTTTCTGTCCTGTGGCATCTTTATTAAAAAAAAAAAAAAAAAAAAAAAAAAACACAGAAAATGATCTTCACATAACAAGCAATGTGTTTACTGCTTCCAGCACAGAAAACCATCTGCTTATTATCTCTGATAGTATGAACTTCTGTTTTATTCTCTGCTAGGCCATCACAACGCATCATCAGCAATGCTGCTCATAGGTGTGCCCCAGAACTGCACATGGTAAAGCAAATTTTATTCTAGTGAACACTCTATCAATGCCACTTTTAGACTTTCCAACAAGTGGCAAAGGCAGGGCAGAAGAAAGGATGAAAAAGTAGAATTTATACTGCCTGTGTTTGTGCACAGTATGCCCAGCAGTCACAAACACCCACCTTCCTCATCTGATTGCTGATTTTGTTTAGTAGTCCTGCACTGACACACTGCTGCAATATTCCAGCATCCCCCTTAGTGTATGTCCTCCATGTCAAACGCCCCCATAAAAGCAGAAATATTAAAAATACAGCTCTTCCACACACATCTGATAACTCAGCTAATTAAATAGATTCCCTGTTATTTAGCATCAAACCAGTTAAAATGTGTTTTTCATCTGCACTAAAAACTCGTATCTGGTACAAAACAAAGTGTGTTTGGGTATGCAGCAATGCTTCTTCAGCTTAACTTGAAACAGGACCTGACTTAAAATGCCTCCTGTAAAATTTTGGGTTAAATCCCCAGTCTTAATCTTTACATACCTGTAACACATCCTGATGGAGCTGGTTCAGTTAACCAGGACATGACATACCGCTAGACTCTAACCAAACACGTTAAAAACACAGACGTCAGCTTTTCAAATAATATCTGGTAAAGAACAAAACAAAATATTTACAGCTTTACACAACTCTTCGAAAATGCCTGCTTCCCTCGACACATTAATCACTTCTGATCACTCTCAGCTTAACTTCATGGTGGCACACTGTATGCCCTGACATATAACTTTAGTCAGAATTATGGAGATTTTTAGATCAGTTTTAAATACACAACACACAGATGCGCATAAGTATCTTAGATTGGGATTTTCTTTAAATCCAAGATATTTAATTTAAAATTACTATATAGAGAACATATATAGCTACGAAGAGCTAGATAAAAGATATTGCAATAACCTGTAAAAACTTCAAATTGAATTTCAATTATTTAAAATTTCTTTTGAAGCTTTACAGGGAAACAAGACAAGACATAGCCCACAAAATACACATGGGGTATAGGGCCTATTGTCAACATGGCTGCTCTTCTTAGGAATAAAGGAATAAAGGAATGTGGCAAAATTACGTATCACTATTTTAAAGCATCTTGAGGACTGATCAAATCAGAAATCTTTGGAAATATGGCAAAAAAAAGATACTGCAGAAACAAAAAAAAATTAACAGGAAAAGGTAGTTGAGTTTACTGAAGACAGAAAAACACACAACTGAAAACTGACTGATGGCACAGATCATTTTTCATCCAAATGACAGTTTCCATTGAAAGAGAAGAAAGAAAAGTGAGGATGGAAAAGTCAGTATGGCTTTTTTGATGGGGAAAACAGAGCTAAAGAGAAAGACTAATGATGTAAATGTGTCAATACACACAGAAAAACTAACTATAAACATTTTTAAAAAGAAAAAAAAATAAAATGTAGACTAAACAGACTTTTTGGTGATACTTATTCTGAGAAATTACTAGGTCATATTTTAAAACTTGAAAAACAGAATAAAAAAGATAGGGGTAATTACCCCCTAATATTATAGATGATAGAGTTACAAGCCACTCTAGGATTCTATGATTTCCAGAAAAAACACTGTGCAAAAAAAAAACCAAATCTGATAAAACCATCCATACTGTGGGTATGCATACACATCTAATTATACTCCCACCTCAAAACACTGGTGTGATGTTTGGTCTTGCTTGTAGCTAATCAGGCAGCATTTGTGGAAGAGCAATCTAAAGTTTTCCAATCCAGAAGAGTTTCTCCTTGTCTGATGCCTTTTTCAGGATTAAATCTTTCCTGGCCCTGTAACACCTCCCCTGTTAACCTATATTTTAAAGCTATGTCTGTATAAACCTTCAACCCCAGAAGGTGCTAACTCATCTGCCCATATATTCACCTTTAACTACACCTATATGGCAGACAGACTGTCTCACACACCACTTATTAATCTGATCTCCTTTTTAACCACACAAAGGTTCAATCTACGTTTTTTTAGCTATCAGGAGCCAATTCACACAGTATCAAGACTGACAGGAGCCCTAGATAAGTTATTTCATGACTCTTTCAGAGTGTGACTTCCTGATGGCATCTTACTTTTCTGCGAAAGAGTCTTAGTATTCCACATGAAAATTGGCACACAAGTCAGCCACCGTCTCATACTGAGTCTCCACATAATTGCATAATAAACAAGGTTGATCCGATCCTTTAAGACAATGTATTTCTAGAAATATAGAAAAGATTGTAGGAGGGGCAAATATAACACTACAATAAAAAAACAGGGAAGAAATGAACAGAGGAGCAAGGGAACATAGGTACTCGAGGCAGGTAAGCATTTCACAGGTATTTTGGCTGGATAGCGACTTCAAGCAATATAGTTTTATAAGTGTAAATTAAAAAAAAGAAAGGAAAGAAGAAAGCTTCAGGAAAATAAATACAGTAGGGACTTTGAGTGAGGCAAATCAGAATGCTGCTTGGGGTCTTTGCTTCAAGTCCAAAGGGTCTTTTTTTATTTTCTGTATGAAAAGCAGAAAAGAAAAGAAAGTGAAATAAATAAATAAATAAAACCTTCCAGTTTCAAGCACACAAACAATTGTCTCACACACAATTTCAGAAGGGACTGAACTTCAGTCTACAGTTATTAATCCTGCAATGTCACTGTGAGTCTGTATCACAGCTGTTTTACTTAGCTCCCTATATATTCTTTGTTACAAAAACAGCTCAAAAGGTTTTCTCATTGCTGAGCATGCCTATAACACCATATTTTATGACAAAATCTTCTAAGGATGACAGTTGATATTTTTACTGCACACAATATGTTTTGAGTAGGAAATTTCAATTTTTTATTTTCATATAAACATCCAAATCTATTTAAGAGTCTTGGCTGGAATTTCTTTTTTTAATCAACATGCTTCTTACAACATAATGACTAAAGGCACATTTCATGTTTCTGGACAAAGTCAGCATAAGAGACTAACAAGTAATGACTGCAGGAATGACTTTGCTAGTGTGCAGGTAAAAATAAATACAAAAATATAAGTTCATCAAAAATAATATTTTAAAAAAAGAACAAACTAGACAAAAGTGGCAATTTCTAAAAATAAGAATGCAAAAATTCCAGAAATTATAAAAAAATTTCAGGTAAGACAAACCTCTATGACATCTTTATCAACGTGACTGAGGGTGCAAGGTAATGAAATTGCATATAGTTAGTGCTTAAACTTTAAGTAACTCAACAAAAGTTCCCTCCAATATATGTGCATATATATGTAAAACAGAGGCCTGTGACACTCAGGCTTCTCTAATTCTTCAGAGGAAGTTAATTGCTTTGAAGAATGTTGCAAGGGTGCAGAAGAACAGCCACCAAATGACTAAGGCAAAAAAAGGAAGAACTGCCAGGACTGAAATCCAAGAGCACCCAGCTGGTAGATTTTAAGCTACATGGATGAGGAATAAGATTTCCTGAGCTTCAAAAGGCAAACTGCATGCCACTGAAAGAAAGCATGGGGGGGGTTACTTTATAAAATAAAGGAGGGGGTTACTTTATAAAATGTACCTAATCTGTAATTTTTAGAGAAAGACAGCTCTTCATGTGAGGGAAGCACAATTTCCAGATACAGAAAAATACATTTAATAGCCATTTTGACAAAATACTTTAAAACTATTATCAAACAATAATAATATGTTATTGCCACATATTGCCTTGTCACAAAAATAACTGAGAACCAGATGGGCGAACACATGATAGAATTCTCAACATTTAACCTCTGACCACAGTCAAATTTAGAATCAGCAAATGTCCAAAAGCTCTTCTCAGTTCATGAACATGTGACAACCTCCATGAAATTAAGCAGATTGTATTTCCATTTGTACCAGACAGATGTTAGCAATAGGCAATATACTAGTTACAGGGAAGTATCTTGACCCTAAATTTATCCAAATGCATTCATTTACATTCCGTGCTTACACACTACACAACACTGAAGGGCAAAACCAGCCTGACACTGCCCTGTAATTGTCCCAAGCACTGCTCTGCATTGCCTTCAGTGGCCTTGCCCAAGCCAGCACTGTGCTCGTGGGCCCTTTTTCCCCTCTGCCTCCCTTTGTGCTCTCCTTTCCACTTCAGCCCATGCCTGCATTACCTCCCTGGCTCCAGACAGTTCAAAGGAGAAAAAAAAAAGTGTCCCAATGCCCACAAACCCTGCAGATGTCTCTGTCTCCCCAGAAAAATGATGGAGCAGCACAGGACAGCTGTGAGCTGCAAGGGCTAGGTCTTCACTGGGTACACAGTACAGCATTTTGTGCTGAGAAACATGATCCAACAAAGTGAGGGGTAGAAGTCTTGTCTGGACAGATTCTGAACCTCAGTTACACCAATTCAGGCAGGGAGAAGACAGAAATTTTAGGAAAGGAGAGGATGTTCAACTCAATCACAATACCGAAAGTCTTCCGTACCACAGAACCCTATACTATCATCTTATAAAAAACGTAGTGCCATTGTCTGTCGCTGCTGGATTCAATACAATCAGCATGATGCAGTTACCCATCAGCTGGGGACCTAATGAGAGACAGATTCTCCCTTTTTGTGGAATAATTCTCTAGACAACATACAGAAAACAGTGCCAATTATTATGGTAATAGGATGACAGGAAAGACGAAACTGTTGCATGGCAGCAGAGTAACACTAAAGAGAAAGCAGTTTTCCCACTCTTCAAAATTCTTCAAAAGCAGAGAGCAAGTTATTGTCAGTTAAAAAAATTTGGAGGAGAATTGCCTATGACACACACTCAGTTGAACAAAACTCTACAAAGTTAAAAAGCTGGTGGTTTGAAAATATTCAGAATCATCCTGCGAAGGTAAAGGAACCATTTAAGTACTTCTATCTAACCTAAGGATAGGAAAGTACAGCAAAGGCAGATGTAAGCATAGATAGACACATTGCTCTTGGACAGCATTATGTGTTTTAAGGACAAAGAAATCTGAGTATGCCTTTTCTGCAGCATCTCCCAGATGATTAAAGCAAATGCAAAATATCATCATACAAATAACAGAATAAACTATAATTACTAGGAAGATTCAGCTTTAGAAGAGATGCCTCAAATTACCTAGTAATGGCTAATTATTTTGTCTTTTAACTTAACACCTGACTTGTGCATATTTGCTGTAAGCAAATGAAGAATATAGAAGTCCTATCATAAGAATATGTATAAATGTACTAAAAACATTACTAAAATAAAAATAAGTGAAGTTGAGAATTTGGTGTAGGAAGCACATAACATGCCTGAAAAGTCAGAAATATAATTTTATCTATGACCACAGGTAGTTTTGTTATTTCTCACACTCAGGACACTGTATTTTCAAAAGCTGCAATAAATCTATACTGTTTTAATTTTTATTTTATTTTTCTGATTTTGCAAATCTTTGTTTATTGCTGGAAAGAATACTGAATACCACCGTCCTCAGGACTCGTCTTTGTTACACCTCTGTAGTTTCACTCCAACTGTGCTAGAAATTATTTTCAGCTGGCCCAGAGGCATTGTCGAATGCTCTGTGCTGCCACAGGCAAGACCAATATTTGATAGCTAACTTAGGATTCCTGCTGCCTGAACTGGTAGAGAACAAGCATGTGGTAGAAGTGATGAGCTTGCTCTCCTGAGGGTAGGGTGCCAGCTGCACTATAAAAGAGAGATAGTGTGGAATTAATAGTGGCCTCACAGGCAGGCTGTATATTTTACCTTTCAACAGAAAAATTCATGCCTTAATGGAAGCTAGAATGGAAGAACGAGGACTCAGAATGCAGAAAAGGCAACTACAAGCTTGCAAAATGAATTTATTTCAGTTCTGTAGACTTTAGATTCACTATTGTAGGATGCTTTTCAGATGCTTTAAAGGATAGTCTGTGCCTAAATAAATGTATTATCTAATGACAAACCACTACAGAATTGCTAGAGAAAAATAAATAGAAGCAAATTCTGTATGTGGAAACTCTGGACTGATGTATGCAAGAAGGCAGAAGTTGGCTTATAAAAAGGATGCATAAGCAAATGAAGCACAGGCTCTTTTTTGATGAGCTTAAGAAGTTCTCTCATGGGTACATAGCTATAAAAAACAAAATACAGCCGTGAGAGAAACTCTTCAAACATGTACACAAGTCTGGAAGTAAAAGGAGGCACCTACAGGTGGAAGTGGAATGAACACATATGATATAATACTTGATTATACCAAAAAACACACACAAAAGACAAAGTTCAGAGATAAATTTCCTAAGATTTTGGACCTAACAAACTTCCTCAAAAATAATCTTTGTAGCACTTATACTTCATTTGGTTCCACCGACGTTTTCCACCCCCTCTCAAATCTATTGCTGGACTGTTCAGCACATTTAGAAAGCACACATGTAAAGCTTAAGTGAGCATCTTAAATTTGAGGCAAGAGGCCTTGAGAATATAAAATGGGAAGGGATATTAATACACAAGCAGACTAAAAGAAGGAATTCTGTGTCTACAATTTACTTTAAGGGAGGCAACATTTGATTTGCAAACAAACAAAAAAAAAGGAAGAACAAAACTGTGAAAGTTAGGACAGAGGCAAGAAGGTCTGAATAAGAAATTTACCAGAAGGATCAAAGGAAAAAATGGATATGAACACTACCAAAAATAAAAATATGTATGATCTGATCCTGGTCAGAATTCATGAAGCATGAGGAAAGTAAGAGTAAATAATAACCCTGAGTCACTGAATCAAAGTGACAAGAAGGATAATGTTCTTGTAATTTGTGATAGAAAAGGAAAGAAGTTGATATAGTTCTGTCTTGGAATGATAAGATAATTAAAAGACATCATGTTAAAGATCCAGCCTGGGACAGAAGACTAGGTGAAAGGAGCAACAACACTGGTGGAAAGAGAGATTTACAAGTCATCAGTATAACCATGACAGTGAAGGCAGTACAAGCTTGTTTCTGCTCCTCCTGTTTTTATTTTGTTTTATGATGAAATTTGTATAAAGCAGAACCTGTATGTTGGAGTTTGGAGCTGTCCCACTTGCTACTCAACTGAATTACTGACTCTAGATTCACTGCCATAACCAGAGGATAGTACAAAATTATTGCTGGTGGTGATTTCCTAAGCCGCAAATGTGTCCCAAGGCTTCTTTTTATGTCACCTGCCTTTGGGACCAAATGATAGGAAAAGCTGGATTTTCTACTTCTCACAGTGTACAGCTCCTTGATGTTTAACACCCTCCCAGACCATTTCAGGGGAATTAGCTTTAGACTTGTCTCAGGAATCAAGTTCTTGCACAACGTGATTCATTCATCATACACTAAAATACAGGAATGATCCCAGCTGTTATTACCCTAGATAACACTTGGTTTATTAAAGTGCTCAGTAAATAAGGATTCACAGTGGGTGGATGAAGTCTGTCACTGGGCTTTGTACCATTTTTGTTACTTCTTATGGAGGACATTCTAACTGTGAAGCCAAGCTGCCAGCATTGAAAGGTTTCAGACATACCATGCACAGTGGACCACCCCAACGTGGGCAAGAACACTTGAGCATTACTGCAGAGCACCACAGGGCCACAAGGGACTGCAGAAAGTCCCACAGTTCACCTGTGCTATTTCAGAATGGAACCAGCAGCCTGTGCCAGGGAGTTCTTAAAGGCTTACAGTTATGAAGGGCTCACAGTCTCACCAGAGCAGCCATTCCAGTGTTTTCCTATCCTCCCACTCCAAAGTACACCCAATGTCTAAACTTAATCTATTTCACTGTAATTTAGATCCACCATTTCTGCTTTTAGCCACTTGGAGTAAGGTAACAAACATTGCAGCAGCTTTCTAATGCCTTGAAAGATTTATCTTGCCTCACTCATTCTCCTCTTCTTTAATCTATCCATTTTTCTAAACTTTTTTAAATTGCCATTGTTTTTACACAGACTCTCATCTATATAGTTCATCCCCATCTTTTCTGAAGTGTCTGGATCTGAATACATTAAACCTGAGCAGCATTGAAATAAAGTTTCATACATCTTCTATACCATATTTAATTTTCCAATGTTTGCTCTTTTTAGGATTGTATCACATCAGCTTCTCATCTTTGGTTAGGAATGCCTACAACTCTAAAACCTTTTTCTAAGAAGCTGCTATCCAGATAACTGTTCCCTCCTCTGTATTCCTTCAGTGGATTTAGTCTTGTTTCAGATGGCTGTTTCACTCCTTCAATTCAAGGCTGCAGTGAGGTGGCACTAACAGGATGCTGTCTTAAGTCTGTCTTGCTGGCATGTTGAGTGAAGCCAGTAATCATTACTAAATCCGTTTCTATTTTATTTCTATTTCTATTATAACACATGTTTTTTGTCATATTTACAGCATGTTGAAAGTATTAAAAATTGGAAGTTCTTCCCATCTGAACAATCTGTGATGTAGAAAAACATATTTTATAGAGTTTATTTTTGGTAAGAATAAAAATTGGGATGCTGAGTAATCCAAGTTCATCCAGGTATGCTCTAGACAGAAAGATCTGCCAAGCCCCACTATGAATAGAAATATTTTATAACTGCTTTCAATTCTCCTCCGCTTCTATAACACTTTTACTGAACAAAGTGAACTTTAGACAAACTGTTCTCAGTCTTTCACTATAAGTTTGAGGTAAGTTCACTCAGTTTCAAATAGTTTCATATGCCATACTTAGCATAAACTTTTCTAAAAGTGCTTGAAAAGGACTATTTTCAATATTCAAATTTCTGTATAGCTGTAGCATTCACAGCTTCAAGAAGATGTGGAAGAACTTCTATTATAACAATACATGATAGTTTCTCTTACAATTTGCTTGGATTTTAATTTTTCCAGTTTTAAAGACCATTATTAAAATGTATTTATTCTTCACTGATTTTTAATCATAATATTCAACTGAAGTTCGGGTCAAAATAAATAACCTGGCCCAAGGGCCCAATTTGCAGTGAGGTCCTATTTAAGAGTTTGCTGATAAGCTCATGAAGAAATAATTAGAACACTTAAAGTGACAAATTAAAGCCCATGCAATTAGCAAAAACCCTCATGATTACTTAATATTTTCTAAGTGGTTTCAAAAAAGCAATGACAGGATTTAATGCTACAAGATAAAAATGCTAGTCATGCAAAGTGAATTACAGATGTTTACCATATTGAAGAGTGTGAGAAAAAATCAAATGCAGTAAAAGGATATTAATAATTTAACACTAGAGTGTATTACCAAAGTAAAATATTCACCCTGTCACTTAGTTCTGTCATGGTGGTCTATGAGTCCTGAATTTATACTGTCAATGCCCAGCCAAAATATATCTCAATTTCTGTGTTTAAAAGTAGTGTATGATCATTTGAACCAATTTATATTTTAGTATCTAATCAAAGAAACATATTTTAAAAGCTAGTTTTCATGCAGAATTCTGAGTAAAGTTTTTTTCTGTAGAACAGAATAAAACTACAATGGATCCATGCAAAGTTTGGCCTTTGTCCCAAAATTCTCTGAATTTTTTTCATTTGTATAACACAGTATCATTCTTGATTCTCTGCTGTTCTCAGAACACCTTAGAGCATAGTGAGAAATACTGTGGATATTAAAGTTGCATGTTACATGCTCACAAACATGTACACCTGCATTTACATATATAAGGCTCCACTGAAAGAACTCAAATCACCAATAAACCTACAATTTTTAGTCATCCCTTGGTTTTCTTTCAATTAAAAATAGTTTCAGAATGGGAAATTAAATTTTCTAAGAGTTAGTTCTACAGTACTGCTTGAAGGAAAAAAAAAAAACCTGTTGTGCTTGAAATCTGTGAAAAGATTTCACATCAACCTCCAGGTCTGGAAACAAGAATAAACTCATTAAATCCAAATAGACTATTGCTCAACTAAGAAACAACTGACTTCAGAAAAAGATGTATCTGTTCAGCTGGTTAGAGACAGGAAACATTTTCTTTTTCTCACCAATAATCAGCACTAATAAGTAACTTGAGTAATGTCAGCACATGAAAATTCCCTAAAAGATTTGCAGCAGCAAACCAACTGTCACTTTATGCAGTATTATTTATATGGAGCCTGTGAAATGAAGTGCAAGTTCTGTGCCTCTATGGAAAAATACAAAAAAGTTTCCAAAACCTAAGATCTTCCATCATAAATGCCTGGCATGTTTATAGCGCAAATTTATATAAAAGACCACCCTTCCTCAACATCTTACAATATGAAATGTAGTGTCCAGTTTCATATGTGGACTACAGGTTCCAGACATATTTCAATTCAGCAAGCAGCGTAATTTTTAAGCCCAGACAGTACTAGAGAAGGATGTATGAGCAGGGACATTTCCTAACAGAGCAGAGCATACTCACAGCACACTTCTTTCCTCAGTGCTCCAGTTTCCCTGCTCTTCTCCCTCCACATCTGACTCCAGACCCTACAGGAACCATTTCTTCCCCTATCCATCGGGCAGCACTGCTTTAAATGTGACCATTCAGTCCCCATTCTCACCTGCTATTGAAACCCATTCTCTTAACACCTAGGAAGGGTTTTCTTCACATAGGGTAGAATACTACAGGAAAACTGTCTTCAAGAAAACTTCTGATGCACAGCTAAAAAGAAAATAAATAGTTAAATGCTGGGGATTTTGATGACTTTCTCTTTTGTGCAGCGGAGTTTTTATGATGGTTTGCTTCTGTTAATCAGGCTACAAATGTAAAATAAGCAGCACTGACTACTGACTCTGTCAGGCTGGTGGAACCAAGGCTCCAAAGAAAAGAGACACAGCCCCCATTTGCACACAGCTTGGGGCAGACACCTCTGTGCGCTCACACATCCAGTGCTGTTCTTCTCTCTTGTCTGTACACAATCTTCTTTGAGTGTCTGAATGGTGGCGATGGAGAATGTCTCATTTGCTAGTAAATACCTATCACCAAGCAGTATTGACTCCTTTTAAAATCATTTGTAACTGAAATTTTGCTCATAAAAACCTTTTACTTACAGTCACCACAATTCCTGTTTTTTTTAAATATCAGCAATAACAGGTTTAAGGCAAAACAAAAATGTGCTTTGCTGTTTAGTGATCTATTATATAAAGACTTTCACTCTTTCTCAGATTTTTTTCAGTGAGCTGACCATTCTCAAGACAAAAAATTTTGGGTAAAAAAGTTATCAAGAAACACTCCATTCCTCTAAAATAAGTAATTATTTTCCATTGAAGAAGAAGCAACAACTGCAGTGTTTGCCACAACATCTTTGCAGATTCTGTAGTGCTCTCAACAACTGAAAAAATGATTGTAGTAGTCACAACCTAGACAGGAAAAATACCTAAAAATAATCAAAATTTTCAAGAAACATTTCTGCTTTGACTGTTTTGGTTTTTTATTTGAAACTCACAATCTTCTTTTTGGAATACTTTACTTTCTTATTGGCAATATTTATTACAGATAGAGAAAACTCCCAAATGAACTTGCACAGACCAATGACAGAGAGCTGGTTTCTTGTTCTCAGTGGCTTTTACAAACTTCTGGTGAAATCCGCATTTCTCTTATATTTATTTCCATTGCCCAAGTACTCACAGATCCATAGAATGATGATGCATAGGCACACAAATTTAGGACACTGGAGAGAAATAGATACAGTAGTTAAACCTTCCCTGGCAAATTTTTCCTGTTCAACACAACAATTTTATTTAGAAACTTATATAATCCTGACAATGCCACCTTCATGTACTAATTTATACAAAAAATTGCATAGGAGAATATTGCAAAAATATATTTAAACTTCAATGTAGTATATTCTGCAGTACTTAATTTCCCCAGATTCTCATAATATTTCTCATATCTGCATATGGCCTCATTCTACAGTCATGTTACGGGTAATTCAAAGTAAATTAAAAATTAAACATTTAAAAGAAAAAATTGTAACAGACCTGGGGAAGACTATTGTTATGTACATCAAATGAAGAGTCTCCTTCTTAAAAATGCGTAAGTTACTGACTAACTACTAACTACACAGTAAATAACTCAATTACATATTTGCGGGTTACTCTGAAGTGTATCTATGTCAGTCTTTTAATCTGATTAAAACAAATGCTTGTATTAAACTATTAAATCTTTATTTTCTCTAATGTAATCAATTGTTTTAAAATTCCACAAAAGACTACAGAGAGATCTGCTGTTTACTAAATAATGCATTCAAAAAATTCCAGAATCAAAGATGCATTGTAAAGCACAAGACAGAGCTTGTGAAGACTTCTATGCAAGAAAGGCATCTGTCAGGATGAAGAAAGCAAAAAATAAAATAAAACATCTACCAGCACAGTACCATGAAATACTGAAATGATAATTGCTTTTGGTTTGAAACACAGGATGTGGTATCAGGGAAAAAACACTCAGGTAAAAATGTTTCAATGCCCACTAAAAAGTAAATAGAGTTTTTTCTTTTCAGTAAACAGAGAAATGTTTCATCTTTTCCTTGAACATTCCTGCTTTCTGTGCTTATTTGTTTCTAGTTCCACTAGCATTTGTATCCATTTTCCTTGTGTGATGGCATACTAAAGAACAACTTTAGAAAAAATTTAAAAGGACAAAAAAACAAAAAGAAAGAAAAATCCATGAAAGAACACAATGTTAAGAAGCAGTAATGTTTAAAAGAGAATCAAAGGAGAGGAGAGGAAAGGAGAAGAGAGCAGCTAAAAAGACTGAAAAAAGATAAAGGGCAAAGGATTTAAAAATTAAACAGAAGGAAAAAGATTAAAGAAAGAATGGCAAAAGGCGATGCAAAAGGATTTAAGAAGCCAGTATAAAGAAAAAACATTCAGTTACAAGAAAGGAATAGTAACTACTAGAGGAAAAATACTTTAATATAATGACTCAAAAAATGGAAAGAAGTTAGAAATTAATTTTAAGAAGACAGAAAGTTAGAAAACTTTTTTTTTTCCTTCATAAAATACATACACAAGACTCACTGAAATTTTAAATCTGTTTCAATTATATACAATATCATCCAACAACTTTCCAGGTTTAGTAATTTTAATTATATGAAAATAAATACAAAGGTATGCAATGCCAAGTATTTCCTAAGCAGGTGTTTATGCATCATGTGCAAAGCTGAGAATAAAATGCATTCCTATTTAAAATAACAAATCCTTTTCTTTTTATTAGTAATTGTAATAAAATTCAAAGAATTTGCCTGTCTACATAGGATTTCAACATCAATATGAAGATAATTAATAGTTTCTGAAGGGTTAATAAAAGCTTACAGCTGCTCATTTTGCAGCCAGAAGCAGTGTATTGCAAGCAGTTAAAGACAAAACTAGAGCCACCAACAGATGGACTGGACTTCACAAAACACCATTTATTTATTATTAATGTTATCATCTCATTAAAAACTCCTAATAAATGTGCTCTTGCTACAATGAAAATATTCTTTGTCAGTAAAAAATGACAGGATACTGGAAAAATGGAAGAAATGTAACTCGAATATAGGAAGCACGAAGAGTTTAAGAGCAGCACTCTCTTCTGAGCATTCTATCAGATACATTCTGATTCTTTCTATTATTATTATTTCTATCATCTAATTTAGGGCATTAATAGCTATTCATTTCAATATGTACTCCATACAACTCAGTTTTCCTCTGAACAAGTAACATCCCAAAGCCAGAAAAAGTTTTGTGATACACAGCCTGCTTTTAAGGGTACTGATTTTATTCCAACCCTGTTTTATTCAATTATTTATTTATTTGACTGTCTCCCACACCCCGGTTTCTTAGAAAAAAGACATTTTCAAACTTTAGGTCTCTATACTATTTATCCTTTCGTATACCGTTTACCTCTGTACTATTTAACATTTTACATACCACTTACCTCTTTTTTTATCTGCACACAATACTAATCTTTTTAATCTCTACCCATATGAAATAACTTCCATACCACCAATCGTTTTCAGTGGCCTTTGCTGGTCCTTTTCTGTTCCTGCAATATTTTCCATGAGATGAAGTAACCAGACTAGAAAAGCTATGCAAAATGAAGGTATAACATAACTTTGTTTAAATGTATTCTAACGCTTGTGGGAATATTCTCCAAAACACCCACAACCTTTTGTTGGTTTTTTTTTTACTTGTCTTTTTTTTTTTTTTTCCTCTTTTTTCTTGTTGGACATTACAATATATATTGAACAAACATTTTATGTGAGCAGAGCAAAAAAACACCTACGTGTCATTACTCAGTAGGAGAAATTTTAATGCACAGGAGCAGCCCAAGGTCCCTCTCAGCATGCCTTGCCATTTTGCACCACCCATTGTTACTTGCCTACTGTGCTGAAAACTGATCATTAATGCAACTTTTTGTTTATGCATTCCATAGGACTCTGTAAACCAGACAGGTAATCTAACCTCTTCCACTCATTATAAAATTTCCTTTTCAAATCTGAAGATCTAAGATCAATCAGTTGTCCTTGTTTTACTGAACTGATGCAATCTGAAAGGCTGGATGAGCACAGTGATTATTTACACAAAACACTGGATTTCCTCAGCCATTTTTTTTTCAATCTTTGTATTTTTTAAGAATTAATGATACTTTCCAAAAAAAACCACTACTAAAATAAGGTTAAAATTTGTTTATTCAGTGCAATAATTTCCAGTTTTGCTCATTTCTCTCTTATTACCTAAAGACTGATTTTGATGTTGTATATATAGCCTTGCTCAGTTTTTTCCACTGTCATGAATATGAGGATAAAGAAACCATTCCACTTTAGCAATTAAAAATCATTTTTAATAAAACCGCAAAATAACAGCCACAATAAAAATCCTCCAGCTGAAAATCACACCTATTGACATCTGTGCCACCAGAGACTCCTCTAAATGTTTTTTGCTTTAAAACTTACAGCTCCATTTATCTCTTCTTAGACAGAAGACTTTGCAAACAAGGACATTCCCAACAGACAACACCATAATTTTGAATTTGGTTGTCAACTTGTCCATAAACAGTTGCTTTGAGCTGAAAACTATAGCCCTGATAGAAAGAAAGTGCTGTAAAATGTGCAATTTAAACACATGAACTCATGAGAAAAGAGAGCTACCCCACATGGTGCAATCAACAGTCCAGTGTAGAATGTTGTTTGCACACATCCAGTAATTTTGGGCTGCAATGTCCTGGGAGATTTTTTTT
This sequence comes from Poecile atricapillus, assembly GCF_030490865.1. Taxonomy (NCBI): domain Eukaryota; kingdom Metazoa; phylum Chordata; class Aves; order Passeriformes; family Paridae; genus Poecile; species Poecile atricapillus. Next base: position 50,948,592 of record NC_081288.1, on the reverse strand, counting down.
TGCAAGCCTAATGAACAAGTGCTTTTCATTTCAGGTGACTGGGGAGATTAATTCAGCTATGGCACGTGAATGACTTCATCAGCTATACAGAAATTATTTCTCATTCTTCACATAGCTGATCATGCATGCTCCATTACTTGGACCCCAAAATAAAACAAAGCCCAGGAAGAGATGTGCTTACAGTGAAATAATATGTGAAGTGTATTCCTGACAGGACTCTTTCTGAAGAAGTGACTCTATTCTTGAGACCAGGGTAACTTTATAAAATATCCTTAGGATGGATTGCCCTGAATCAGGGGGCCAACATGCAAAGTGAGTGCAACAAGCAAAAGGTTTTTCAGGAATTTAATTCAGTGTGTGTTTGTCAACTAATATAGCAAATAAGCTAAACAAAGCATCGATACACACACCAAACCATTCTTCTGGATTACACATACTAGGACTGTGCACTTAAAACTGATAAAGCATAGGAAATTGGTTTATCATACACATCTAGCCAGGCCACTGGAATGAGCATGTTGTATCTTACCAAGTAGCTTTCCAATTACAGCTATGTATAATTCTGGTTTTAAATTTCTGAAGAGTTCTGAATTAATCTATTTCCTGTATATATGAATCCAAACTTATATTTTAGTAGCATGCAATATCACAATGTTGCAAGATCACAATACTGTCACTTTTGAAAACAAGTAAGTCAGAAAGAAGGTTTTTGCTCATGTTTCTGCAGTTCTTTTTCTAACAATTTACGACTTCAATATACAGCATTTACTGAAGGACTTTACAGAAACTCTTAAATGAAAATTTTACATTCATAAAAAGCAATGAAAGATGCCTCAAAGTGACACTGAACACAATAAAATGCTGGAAATGCTCTGGAACAGTGTAAAATTTCACAAAACAAAATAGAACAAAATTTAGAGAGGGTGCCCAAGAAGAGTATTAATAGAAACACATGGTTTGGAGTCTTATTTTTAAAACATCCAAACTGCAACTGAGAAAAAGGAATGCAGCAAAATATCTGTGATAGCTCTGCAAGAAGGAAACTCAGAGTAGCTGTACCCTCAGAAATGCCGAGTTTAAATGTAAAGGGAAGAAATACAAGAGTAACTGCTGCAGCAGGTACAGCCCAGGACAGCTTCTGTGAATGTAGGCTGTGCACAAAACAGACCGAGAAGGAATGAGATGTTGAGGGAAAATGTAAGAAAGTGGGAATATAAGATCAGAAAGCAAGCAAATATGCATAATGGGACAGCTTCAAAGTTCAGAGGCACCACACAAATCTGTGATGCTGGCAATGTGACTGTCTTTAGCAAGTCCAGACAGATAGTCTTACGATTCATTTTATATTACATATTTCTAAGGTTTTGTGTACCTAAGGAACAGAAAGAAAAACAAACTTATTTTCTAAATCAAAGTAATACATCCTACAGAAGCTACAAACAAGATAGAGCTCTATGTCTTAAAGCTAAAATGAGTATTTAAGGATTTTAACTACCCAAAAACTAACAGAAGGGGCACCAATTAAGTGATCTTGAAGAGTTATGCAGTTTCAGGTGAGGCACATGGGCAGGAGGGCATCGAGCCTCAGGAGGTTCATCCTACCCAAGCTCCCATCAGGTCATGGACTCCAGCTCAAGGCACTGCACTTTGTAAGGAGGGAGGAGAGAGATTTCAGCAATACAAACCATGCAACCCGCACAAATGAAGGGACAAAAACTATTTGTGCTTCAGAGCAAGGCTTCTTAGCTTCAAAATTGTCTCTGTACATGACAGAAAACAGAAGGACTTTGGAGCTAAGCAACAATCTGCAGTCAGAACTAATGAATCCCTAGCGATAGCAAAAAAAAACTGAGAAAGACCATGGAATACTTCACCAAAAATCCTATTAGGGCACGTAGCATAAAAATAGTCACATCACCTCCTGTTAGATAAGCAGAAGCTTTAGACAGACACACAGTGACAGTCAACACATTTCTGGAAAGTGACAGAGCTGCAATGTGATGTAGGAGCTGGCAAGTTTTCCAGGTTTGGCAGACCAGACAAAAGGGTTTACCTTCGTAACCAGGTTCTCCTACAGCAAAGTAACACGGAGTGTCTTGTACAATTTACAATTTGGTAAATGCAATAAGCAAATAACTACAGGATCCAAACAAGTAAAAGGATCTCCCTTTGCTGTTTTTCACTCTCACCATCCCCATGTGCTTGAACAATGCTATTCCTCGCTTTTTACTTCTCATATTAATCTCTACATTAGTAAGTATTAATAGGAAAGAACAAGAAGCAATGAAATTTGACACAAGATCTTTTAACTGACATTGAGGTGTGCCACATTTATATATGGCTTATTTCCAGTAACTTTTTGTACAGGTGAAATTTAAAAAAGAGAGGGATGAGAGTATATAACCAAATGGTCTGGGCATTACTCTGATGCTTTTTTTCCTTGAAAATTCAAATGATCCCTGCAGGCAGCCGACAACTGCTAGAACTGTGGAATGTGCTCTTTGAACTGTACAAAACCCTTCAGCCTTTCGTGCATTGCTGCAAACAAAAACTGCCAAGTACAATTATTTCTCAAATTTAATGTTATGGAAGTGTTGCACCATTTTTTTTTCACAGCTTTGAAAACAGCTGTAGAAAAAGAGGATTTACAGAAACATTTGCCCACACAAGTTATACACTGTATTTATCACTTTTTGTAAACTGATACAAATGAGCCAGTCAAATCCCAAAGACTGCCCTTCTTTGGTGCAATGACAATTATATTTGTATGTAAAGAAAGGAAGGAATATGTGGAAGGAGTCTTCCCAAGCACAGTTTTTCATCCTTTAGCCTTTTCAAAAGGAAAAAAAATAACCCTCCAAAACATATCACAAAACAAACCAGAACTTAGAAGCAGCAAACGACAGTGAAAGGAAGACAGAAGCTTGAAAATTCATATTTCACTTCCCCATTTTTTTCTTAACCTACACTGCTGTATCTCGAGTTCCTACAAACATCCACATACTGAAAGTTAATTTGGTAAAAACAAGAACAGTAATTCAGATTATCTTGCATGCATCTGTAGTTCTAGTAAGAACTACCCAGGTTCTGAACACAGAAGTATCAAACTTGTTGAATCAAAGGCAGATGAACCTTACTTGTGGAGTACAAACTTACTCTGTAGTAGGACTTTTACTACTGACTCCAGCTGTATCTGAGATTTTTAAGCTAAAGATTACATTGAGGTATAACCAACTGCTCTTAAATAAAAGTTTCCACATCTGAAATAAATGTTTCATAACCATGAAGACACCCGAATTCAAAACAGTCATTTTTGTTTGGATTGCAGTTGGGCCTTGCTTTAGAAAGCAAGCTATTTAGTGCCAGAGTAAACTTCATTACAATTCAGACTTGAGGTGGAAAACTGTCTACACACCAACTAAGTCCCAAAGCACACCTAAACTCCTAGGTCTTGTCCAAGATCTGTCGCCCACACCCACGCATTAAGTTAGCCACAATATCCTGTTTCCTAGCGGGAGAAAGGAGCTGCAAACAGCCAGATTCAAGCTGTTAAACAGTCCATATGAATGCAAAGTCCAAATGCAATCCTTAACTGATCCAAAATGAAGATCGGCCATTGCCCACTGAATGGCAAAAATAAAACCAAACCAAACCAAACCAAAACAAACAAAAAAATTAAAATATAAAAAAAAAAATTAAAGTAAAAAGAGCTTGACTCTTTAGCTTGATCGTGTGGTCAGAATGGACCAGATGAGGGCATTTAATAGACTTACAGTTTCTTCAGATTTAGTGAGGGCCAAGAACTGGAATCAAAACCCGTGTCTAGCATCTCCTGCTGGTTGCTACATGCAGGCGTTATCAAGACACAAGTCAGTGGCAGCCAGCAACCCCCCCTCGCTGCATTCCTGCAGGTGACAGGACAGACTCTGACTCTGCAGTTGCAAGCTACACCTCCTCAGCAGCAGAACATGCTGTGATCGACTCACCAAGGAGGCTGCTCAGGGGTGCACGGTGTGACACGGTGTCACCGAGCTCTACAGATGTTATAAAAGGGGTGTCCAAAGCGGTGACACCTTGCTTTCATTTCAGAATTAGAAGAGAGGCCAAGAGTACTGCTTCAGTACTGGTAACAACCTACTGAACACCTCAGAATCACAGAATATCTCAAGTTGGAACCTTGCCATCTCCTGGATGCTATTTGCGCTTTTGCATCAAACACAGACGCGTCTGCTATTTTAAAAATAAAATATTAGGTTTGGTGGGTTTTTTTAAGTTGTCTTTGTGGTAGTGAATCTTGGTCAAGATTCAGGTTTAACACAACTTATACAAACACCAAAGAGCAGACCACAGAACTGCCAGTGATGAACATAATTGTGTTAAGAAGGATGTGGCCTTCAAGATTGTGGTAAACCAAGCCAATGCAAGCAAAATTAGTAATGGAGAAATCACAATTAATTTTGAATTAAAGAGGGCAATGGCACTGTTTCTCTTTGTTGATCTTTCCATCAGGATAGGAAAAAGCACAATAATAAGCATGTTCATGGGGCTTTAAAAGCATTCCATGTAAAAAGCAACAAAACATAAAGTACATTAGGTGCAGCCTGAGTGAGGAGACTGTCCTAAGGGAGGCACAAGAGCTGGGCAGTTGATGGAAGACACACAGTTGTTCTTTCTAAAAAGTTACCAACTAAAGTTAAAAAGAAAGTCTGGCATCACAGCAACCACTTACAAGCACTGAAAAAGAAACAAAACATCATGAAGCTGTGTCAGGGGGTATTTAGGTTAGATATCTGGAATTATCCTTCACCCAAAGGGTCTTTGGGCACTGAAACAGGATCCCCAGGGAAGTGATCACAGCACCAGCTGACAGAGTTCAGGAAGTGTTTGGACACTACTCTTGGGCACATGGTGTGACTCTTGTGGATGTCCTGTGCAGGGCCAGGAGTTGGGTTTCAATAATTCTGATAGATCTCCTCCAGCTCAGGACTGTTCTATGATTCTATGAAAAACATACTATTTTGATATGCATTTCTAAATCTGTTAAAAAATAAAAACTGAAACAAACAGAAATTACTTTACCTTTGATATTTTTAAGTTTTTTCAAATAAATGAAGTGGAATATCTCAAAGTCTTACTATTCTTTTACCAATAAGGCAAGCAAATGTCAGGATCTACAAGAGCAAAATCAGTAGAAGGGCTTGTTGAAAATAATCTTAAAATAGGCATGATGAAACTATTTGTTGTGTAGAAAAGCACTTAAGTAGTGATTTGCATAAAATCAGTGATGTCTCATTTTCAGGATGTAGGAAAACTTTCTAGATTTCTTAAATGCATCTCATTGCTGACATTACTCTAAATACTCAGATGGCACAATGGTCAAAATTGTTTACACCTAGAGGTGCTTCCACATATTGCCTATGAAGGAAGAATCAGAAAGGTATGTGAGAAGCAAACATGAGATAATCTGTTCCTCGTGACTCTTTCCTCAAACTTAATAGAAATTTGCCTAATACCAGTCATTCCTCTCTTGACACAAAAATTTCAAACTTGTCAATCTGCATGGAAGCATCAGTGTAAGGCTGTCTAGCTTTTGCACTTCCTAAAACATGACTGATTAAAAAAAATCTGAAAAAAAACCCAACAAGTCTGCCCTTGATTTGAGGAGTTTAATGCCAAACTTTAGCCTAAGGCACATTTCAAAGCCAAAATGTTAATCCTTGGGTGGGGGTTGCTGGTGCCATGTATTTGATGGTTTCTCATTTAGAACATCTGTTATACAAGATGTCTGTAATCTCCTAACAAGAATATTTTCTTTCTTCAAATTCCAAGAGGAATTCCCTATTGGTATATGGCAATATTGGTATTGCCCTATTGCTCCTGCAAGTAAATACAATAAACACAATGGGGTGCCCATAACTTTTGTACTGCACTGATAAAGGGTAGTGGCTACAGTTCTGATTTGAGTTAACATTTTAATGCTGGAAAAGACAATAACCAGAAAAAGAGAGCTCCAAACTTTTACTACAACCTATGACAAAAGAATTCACTAATGGTCTCTGCATTCCAGATATCAAGTCTTGTATCATCTTCCTGGGTTTTTCCCAAACACAAAAAGCCAGCAAAGGCCACTATAGGCTGGCCAAATGAGCAACATAGCTCATCTAGAGGGATGTTAAAAGTAAAATAAAAGAATATATGAACTACCAAGAGTAACTATTTCTGGAAGGGGCCCTCCACCTAGAATAAGAAAGTAGAAACCAGTCACAAATTTAGAAAATGTCTTCAGATCCCCTGATAAAAAAACATAATTATTTCAAAAGGAATTACCCCCTCTCCCTTGCTTTGTTTTTTATCTTATCCCACAAGCCCCTCCCAGTCCAAGTGTATTTCTCTTCTGTTGGCTGTCAAGATTGCCAAGAAGAGGGCCATGTGTTTTGCAGAGTTGCTGAAGTTCAAGAGATTCATGAATTAGAGAGAGTTTAAGGTCAAAAAGGACCATTAGATCATCAAGTCTGACTTCCTATAATATCACAGACTATAAAATTTCAGACAGTTACCTTATTATTGAACCCAAACACTTAAAGCTGACTGAAGAATAAATTCTGTTTCAGCTGAAACAATTGTTTCATGACACACTTTCTTTTTCTGTACTAGATTAAAGAGCTCTCTAGAGCACCAGATATTTTTTTTCTCTGTGAAGGTATGCTGTAATTAAGTAATTTCTCAAACATCTTTTGGTAAGGTAAACAGACTGATCTTAAATATTTCACTGCAAGGCAATTTTCAAGCTCTTAAATCACTTTCATAATTGTTTCTGGCACCATCTCTAATTTTCAAAAAGGTTTTTTCTTTTAGATGTGGCCAGAAGAAACACAAGCTGAAATTCAGTCTGTTTACCAATGCAGTATAAAAAGATAAATTCACATATCTGCTGACATTTGGTTGCTTGTACATCTAGCACAGCCCTTCATCTGTTGAATAACATACTGAGTTTTCTCCTGTCAGGAAAAAAATAATAAAAATTACAGGGGTGGTTGTGACCAAGTAGTGTAAGCAAGTATCAGCAGAACTTGGCAATAACAGCAAACTTAACTATCTGGTCATCTTTTTGGAAAGGAGAGAGCAAGATACAGGCTGTCCAAATATGTGTGAGCAACCATTTTTAGTACAGAAACTGAGGAAAACACTCAAAGCAAAAAATGTTTTAGATTATACTTCAACCTTCAGCTCACTAGGAACGTGAAAATTGAGGGCACATCGGCTGAAAGAAACCATAACATGAGAGAATTCCCATTTCTAAGGATGGGAAGGAAAAGGGAGACTAGAAGAATAAAGTCAATGGAGATTACAGAAAAGGACTTGGGTAAATGAATTGGTGGCCAGGATCCTGTAAAAGGTAACTCGAAGGGAAGAAGAGAGAGTTCAAGAGAGCGCACAGTTACGTCAAGGAGTAATATTTATGGCACAAGAGCAAACTAAGTCAATGCAGAAAAAGGCTACATCACAAGCTCTTCAAGGGCCTGCAACCTGAGGAAACTAGAGGTCCATTAATGCAAGAAGGTGAGACAGAAAAACATGACAGTACAGGGACAAAGTCAGAAGGGCAAAAATCGAAAGTGAAATGTAATTTTAAAAAAAAAAATCGCAAAAAGCATTTTTTACATTCCTTAATCGTAACGGGAAAATTCAAGAAAGAGCTGATCAGGCTATTTGCAGAAGAATCAAAGACATATATTTTGCTTAGCCTTTAATAAAAGAAACAAATACAGTCTGATCGCTAAAACTAGCGACAAAAGGGACAAAAAACTAAAACAGGGAAACCAGATGATGAGACACAGCAGTAAGTTAGATGCTGTCAGATGAGTTCAGCTTAACCACACTTATTTATGTTAGGTAAAAACATGATGTTGGCCTGTGCTGTGAAGCCAAAACTCCAATATTTCCAATGCCTGCCTGCACTGAAATTTCACTTATCCATCATCTTTATCTACTCAAAAGCAAATCAGTGAAATTTTAAGAGTTTAAGTTATCTTTATTTTTGAAATCTATTCTTAACTCAAATCAAACCAGTGACTAAAGTCTTAGTCCATTATTACCATAAACAGCTGCATTTCCTCAATAGGTAAGACATTTAATCACAGTGCAAGGGATTCTAAGACAATTAATTGAAACTCCCTCACTGGCATTAGCAACTTTTCAGAACTTTAGAGAATGAATGGACCTCCAGAAAAATGAAGAGGGAAAAATATGGTGCCTGTCATGAAAAGCTGAAAAAACAAGAGATTTAAAATGATAAATTTTTCAATGAAATTCAGTTTCTGAAATATTTTTGAGAAAACCAAGACCAGGAAGACTTTATTTTTTTTTCTTACAACAAGAAAATAAATACCTGCCAATACAGTTTTGTCACAACCAAAATTTGGCAAGCCAATTACATTTCTCCTTCAGTAGAAAAAGTATTTTTTAATGGGAAAGAAGCAGTGGATGACACATAAAAAGAAGGGGATGACTCATAAAAAGAAGCAAAGGAAACAAAGACTAAATTAAGCTATTTTAAGGCTAATACAAGATGTGTTCAGAAATTTGATACAGAGACTAGGAATAAAAGAAGGATACAATGAATGGGGCTCATCAGGGGTCCATCCTGGTCTGGTGTGTTTTCTTTTATAACTTGGATGGTGAAATGTCATTCATACAGAAACTGTACATTTAAAATTTGAGATGATGCAAAGTTTGAGAAAGGCAGAAAAACACTGGTCTTTCTTCCATGGGATACATGAAAAGTAGAAGGAAGTACATTTAAAGATGTACACACATGAAAATATATTTTAACCATTTTGAGAAGCTATTAGGAACTGTAAGTTCTGAAGTAGCTGAACTCACAATTACACCAAACCTCTTGTAAAACACATAATCACTTGACTGCGTGGCATCACAGAGCAACAAAAGCTCATTCTGTGCACCGTGCTTAGACCTATGTTTTGAAATACATCCCCTTCTCTCCCTGTCTTTCCCTTTTCAACTCTGCATGAAGTGAGACATAACGGAGAACCAGCCACAGCCTGAAAGGTGTCAGCTACTCAGTTCTGACCACCCCACCCTTTGAACACATTGTACTACCAGCTGTTGGTGATTCTTGGTCATAACTGCTGGGACAGAGCGAGCCAGCACTACCACCACCGTTTCAGTACTTTTGGTATAACTAACAGGCTGGTTTAGCTTGCTGGGACATTATCTGTGAACTTTCTTGGAACATATGGACTCATCCATCCCACCCATGTAAATGAATGCAGCCTTTAGGAAAGCATGCCCAGACATGAGGGCTTCAGGTTACCCTCATCTCCTACTCCTCTTACTAAAGGCCCTGGTAGAAACTCTGTCCCCATTTTTATTGCAGGCCCCCTTTAACAACTGAAAGGCCACAGGGAGGCCTCTCCAGAACCTTCCTTTTCCAGGCTGAACAACCCCAGCTCCCCTCAGCCTTTACTCATAGCAGAGGTGTTCCATTCCTCTGATCATTTCTGTAGCCCTCTCTTGGACAGGCCCACGTCTTTCCTGTGTTAAGGACCCTAGAGCTGGATGCTGTACTCCAGGTGGTGTCTTTTGTATTCCCCATGAGGCTACCAGACATGGCCAGATGGCTGGTGCTGCATGCTGCGCCAGGACAGCCTGCAAGAGCAGATACAGCTACAGCAACTGTGCTGAAATAACTGAGCAAAATCACTGGTGTATTAGAGGCCCACGAGAAAAATGTTTGGACTGATGGACTGATGCCCATTTAATTGAAGCAGCATAGAATACACTGAATGAATACTGACTATTTGCTTTTAATGCAATGAGAAGTGTATGTATTTGGTTAATAAAATAAAAAATATAAAATTTACTTTTCAAGAATGTAGAAGAATAGAAAATTTTAAAAATATGTTTTGCAAATACACTAGTGAAGAATTTTGTCAAGGCATCTCAGAAGACAAGAATAAATATATAAATTGATAAAAAAAAAAAGCCACTGAGACCTAGACTTATAATATTTGCTATTCCTTTTCACAGAAGTAATATATCAGCAAAAGCACAAAGTGAAACTAAATGGCTTCCTATTTTCTTGCATATTGAATTATAGATGTTCTTTACTTTCTAAGGTGAAATTGCTTCTTTGTAATTCCATAATCTGATTCTATCCTGATCATCTATTTGATCTTTACCAGATCATACAAAACAAGCAGTAGAAAAAAACATTTCCCAACACACAGGCTGTGAAAAAACTACTGCTTCTGGATTTCATATCCAGAGGTTTCCTAGAAACTATTTCCATTAGTCTGTCCATCTCTGATGCATGTTTAGTGTGGTCAAGTTAATGCTGCTATTGAAACCTAGAATTTTGCATTTCTCAAATGAAAACAAAAATGAAAAAAAGCCCAAATGTTGCAACTACAGGAGTTTTTTTGCATTTAATTTCCCAGGTTCCTTTTAGGGAAAAAAAGGGAAAAAGTCCTTAAGGCAATATAAGCACTTAATCCAACTCAAATACTAAAGAGGACATAACCTTTCAAATCATCTTAAATATTTACGATGCCATAAGCTCTTAAACTTCCTGGAATACTTAGCCTTCCTTAAAACCTCACAGTACTCAAAGTCCCTTGAGCAACATAAGCACCTAAACTGCTTCAAATCCTTTCAAAGGACACAACCTTTAAACCAACGTTGTGTCTAATTTTTAGAAATATTTTTGTTTCTTCAGGCACAATTCTGCCTGGTTTTATCCACAAATCATGAAACTATTCAAGTACTATTCACATGCTTCCGTTGACACAATACTTCCACCGGATGGAAGGCCTGTGCATGCAAGATATAAAGTACCCTGCCAACACTGGAGAAGTCAATGCAAGTAATGGAAAAGATTCCCTTGGTCCTAAGCCTGGCCAGCTTCCACTTCACGGAAGGAGAAGTAATAGAAACACCAGATAGTCACCAAAGATACTTTGCAGTATCTTGTTCATATCTTTACACAGTGCCTGTCAGTGACTCAAACTAGGTTCATGGTATTTGCCCATTAGCTTATGATAGCAATCAAGAAATTGCAAAATTGACATCTTCAACAACAGCAACAAATGTGATCAACAAATGTGTGGGAACCCAGCAGAAAGCACTAAGAACAGAGCAGAATGCAAGCCACATTTAAGTACTCAGCTAACATGTTACAGCCACACACTACTTCAGAACTTTAATTCTTCAGGATGATGTCACTTCCCCATTCATTTTCTAACCTGATTTATCTTTTTAACAACTGTTCAGTGAACTTAAGCCACTGTTCCTTTCCTCCATAAGCCCTTTAGATAGGTCTGGAGTGAGCGGAAAAACATTTCACAGTAACAACTCTACAATTACAGACTCTAATCTACTATCTGACCAAAAAGTGGAAATATTACATCACTCAGAGACATGAAAGGGTGGGGTTTTTTACAGACTTATTTATGACAAGAATACCCATGGCCTTTTATAACTAAGAAAACATCAGCATTAAGAAACAGTAGTGCCCAACAAAAATGGCCTTGCGCATTAGAACAGCTGGAGCTGAACACATTACAGGCATGTGCTTCAAGACACTTCACTTTGTACTTCTGCATAGGTTTGGTCCATTCTTCAAACACTTGCCCTTGTTTAGCTTTATCATCAGGAAGGCTCAATGGGAGGCTAGTCTTTCCTGATACTTCTCAAGTGCAGTCCTGATTTGAACTAAAATACTAAGAGATGCTGCAGAAGCCAATTAATACAAAGAGGGAAATCATTCTTGTTCTAGGTAAAAGACCACATTATTTTTGCTTTCCATAAAAATTTCTAGTTTCTTTTGCTGTGGCAGATTTATATCTTTTCTCTCTTTAGACAACTGAGTATTCTGAGCCGTATGCAGGAACTCAGCTTCATAAGACAACTCCAGAACGGGAGCAACTCATTTGCAGCAATGAAATTTCTGTAATTTAGCTGTAGGGCTTCAAAATGAATTTCTCCAAAGACAAAGGAGGTCTCAACTTCAAAATACCCAAGGGTTTCTATTTCATCATGAATTGTAGAGAACTTTACAGTAATGTATTCATGTTAGGGGATTTAGAATAATAAACTTCAACATGCATGCACCAAATCATTGCAAAATCAATTAAAATTTATCTAGAAAAATGTGATCAGTCACTGATTTTTGCAGGTGAAAAATTAGAATATACATACTTTACTAACATATGGCTGGGGATTGCTCATATAAGTGCAGTTTCAGATAGTCCATCTGGAGCCCATCTCCCCCATGTTTAACATTTTTATCAGAAACAAGAACGAGAGATAAGGATCTCTTGGGGGAAGGTTGATGACCTTGATTCTGCTCTCAATAACTGTCTCAGAAACATTTATCATTAACATTTATCATTTATTGTATCTTGCAAAAATACAGGTATAAAATGCATCCTGAGAATCAAAATACCATTCAACTGCTCCACGAAAGAACTCCTTCTCCCTGAAAGACCTGACGACAGACCATTTTTTCCCCTGGGCTAAGACACCAGTTAAAACTGTGATTCTTCCTCTGTCAGAGTAAAATTAGGGGAAGGGGGTGGAGAGAAAGGGGATCACATTTTAGTTTTATTCCACTGATGCTGCCGCCTGTCAGTAAAAGATGAAGGGCTGAAATCCCATCAGTCTGGATTTGCAGATCTGAGGATGAAGAATTAGTATTTTTCTGTTTTTGCAGAAAACTCCTTGATGTATGGCTCCATTATTGAGTGTTAACAGCTTCGGTTTAAATTACAAATGAGGTTCTATTAGCATAACCCGTACTTGGTTTCTATTTAAAAATATAATTTTCGCCAAAATTGTGTCAGTTGAGAACCTACATGTTTTCATTTGTGGCTACAGATAAAGGAGAGAAGCAATTTTATATTTCACTACCTCAAAATATGAGGTTTAGAATGGCAAGATATTAAAGAACACTTTTAAGATACCACTGGTGTCTCCTTCAACAGGATGGACAAGCGGTGAATGAACGGTCCTTAGGAATGATGTGCCAAAGGCAGCCACAAACAGGCAGCAGTGCTGAAGGGGCAAAACCCAAAGTGTCTTTTACAATTGTCTCTCCAAAACAATTTTCTAAATATGATTATCTTAAAAACCCTAAATTGCACCGTGGAATAACTGTTTAATTAGCTTTGGTTTCCATCATGTATGTTTTCATCAAAACTTACTACACAGCAGATGGTTTCTGCTCTTATACTTTTCAGCTATAGTGTTTGTGTCTCGACCTTGGAAAGTTGTTTTTGTCTAATGTATCACCTACCGATGGTTTTAACACGTAAAGATATGCTGCTTTTCTGACATAGACATGCATCAGCATATCAGAACTCATGAAATTGCTACCCTAAATGGCCAGGTTCCAACTGCACTATTTGCACAGTGTTATCTTCTGTAATATTGCATAGCGCTTCAAGCTGTACGACAGCAGAGATCCAGCAGCCTGAGCCAACTATCACTGCAAACAGCCAGGCTGTTTGGGATGATTTTGGTGTTGGAATGCTTATGCTGGAGCTACTGTTTGCCCAGACCAAGTCAATCTGTTTCTCTATGCCTTATGATCTCCATGTGGAAAATACTGATACTTCCTGAATTACCTGTGTGCAGCAAAGGTACAGTAACCAACTTACCATAAAAATGAGATGGTATTTCTGCATTCAACCCAACCAAGTCTTAGCAGTGCTCCACAGGGGGTTAAGGTGATACTTAATTCATTGATGTTTCCTATAAAGTTCTTTGAAATCCTCAGATGAAATGCAGTGTATTATTAATATTATTACGTTATGACTTATGCCCCAAAGGATCTCACCGTGCTTTGTTAGCTGTATACAAGAATCCCTTCATTACCATCCAAGTGCTTCTACCTCTGAAGAGTAACAATGTAGCTGTTTTCCAATAGACAGTAATTACTTATAAACGTTTACTGATCTTATATGAAGAATATTCTATTCCATCAAAAATGCAAGTTTCACACCATTTCCAGTCCCTAAGAAGTTCAGTGCCAGGGAACTGTAACTGCATGCAGGACACCAGATTCTTTAAAAACATCATTTTAGCAAAAGGCATTTGCTTAGCTGGTATCCTTATTTAGCCTATCACCCAGCTCTCACTCACTTATACCACTGGAAAGAGGTCTCAAAGTTTTACTCAAACAAATACGACTCTATCTCTCACAAAGTAGAAAATTAATTAAATTGACAGAATGGCATAAGGTCCAACCAATTGATGCTCTCAACCAATTCAGGAATCTACTCCAAAATCCTCAAGAGAAAAGAGACCTTATATAGGCTGAAGAAATAAAGATATGCTGGCAAAACCTTTTCTTTCTTGTTTGTCTGCAAATTGAAACAAGATGCATAGCACACAGGTAATTTTAGAACAACTATCAACACATATTTATACTTTCTAAAAATGCCTGAAGCAATCAAAACATCTTTCCCTTTTCCCTATTTGAAACTTCAGGTTGCTTTTAAATTTTGAGTCAGATAACAGTGTGACAGGAACTTGATTCACTTTCCACATGGAATAGGATTGAGCCCATGTGAAATTTTCTATTATTAAAAAGCCCCTGCTGACTTAGATGCCTATGCTGTGGAAAATACTTGTTCTGTTAACTTTGATGCAGTCATTAATGTTTTTCTTGAACAGATACTCCTCAGGTTTCTGTACTCAGATTCATTCACTGAACCCAGATATTCTCAGCCTGTTGGATCTTCTCAGTTTAACCCTCAAACAAGGTCAGGACAAAGTGTCATAAAATTTATAGTTCAATAAAAATAGGCACAGTTCTTCAGTACTCAAACATCCACTGTTTAGTGGCACCTTGGCTGAACTGCCCTTTTCATTTTCTCAGAACTAGGGTCTTTTGGGTTTTTTGTGATAAAGCATAAAATTCCATTCAAAACTGAACATTCTTAAAGTTGCAGAACTATGGGAATAATATAAACCCAATCCAAATAAAGCCAGACAATCTTACAGGCTTGAAAAAAAAATAAAGCCTATAAAACTTGTTTCAACTACAAAAAGAGACAGCTTGCCAGCTTTGGTGAAGCCTTCTGTATTTACCAGTGAGAACCTTGGCCAGCAAGTACTGACGCGACAGTGTTTCTAAGGGAAATATTTTGTTCTTGTTTAGAGCACAGAACTTGGTGATACTGCAATACAAACTTTGGTGAATGTTATTTTGTACAAATATTAGAAGGAATAGACAGAGAAAGTAACTACAAATTACCAACATGAGGTTGTCTCCATTCTTTAACCACTTTCTTTACACCAATTTGCAAGCACTCCTTTAAAAAACAAATTTTTTCCGCAGCCAAATGTAGATTCCAGGAATCAGTATTTGCTGTAGTGTTACGCTATAATTCATGCATGCTGCTACTATGCAATACTGAACTAAATGCACCACTTTAAATTACAGTGAGAGGATGGAAACAAAATGAAATATACACCTCAAATACAAAATGTCATATTCAAAGCAAAATTATAATTGAAAGAAAAGTTTTATACACCCCAATAAGAGTTAATCAGTCAATCATGACTGGATGTACAGAAACAGTGCTTACCATGATCAGCATTTCTGAACAACAGAACAAGTGTAACCGAGACCATCTTTGAAGCATATTCAACTGTTGCCCATAGTCTCATCACAGTGATGACAAAAACATGTATGAAGTCTGGGTAAGTCCTAGCCCCTTCAGGTAATAATTCAAATACATGGCAATTAAACATAAAAAGAGATCTGATAATAAATTATACCACAATTTCTATGTCATATGCCTACATTTTACCTAAAAAACAAATAGAGCCAGTATACATTACTTCTAATGCCTTTTAGACACATTCAATTATTCCATGGCAATTAAGTTCTCCCCACATATAGCCCTTACCCATGAAAACTGGGACTGAAGAAGGTGTTATTATCCTGGGTTAGCCAATGCAGTTGCCATTACACAAGTATAAACAGTTTAAATTACTAAGGAAATCTAAAATACTTCAATACAAATGGAAAATAGCATTTCATCACAATCTCATTTAATAGAACACATTATCAATATTAGTTGATATTAGAGCAAATTGTTTCAAATTGGAAACCCACCTAAATTCTTGCTATTAACTAAAACTGCATTTTTGTCTGTTATATTAGCACCAGATTCTTTCAATCTTTTGTTGAAAGCTAAAGGCAACAATGCCAGCATCTCATCATACATCCTTTTTATTACCTTACCAGAAATTAAATAATGACATAGAGTTAAAACATTCATATTTCTTAACTTAGAATCCAAACATAAGAAAACACCCAAAATATGTTGATACTTCAAAGTTAATATTAAAATGGCATTCAAAGTGCATTGTTTTAATGGTTACATACAGTATCTAAGAGATATGGAAAATTTTATTTTGATCAGCTTGTACATATCACCATAACCATAAAGAAATAATTTTAATAGCTTTTTTTACTAGTGTGAAAGCAGAATGTTTTTGTGAATGTCAGTGATAACATTTCTGCCTTTTAAATCTCAAATTATGTCACATGAGATGGAATTTATCTGTCTTAATGTTTAATAGAAAAGTTAAAAGTCTAAATTTGTGCCAGTCACCTTAGGCTGCTTTTATTGCGAGTGACAAGAAACAGGCATCTCTAAAGAAGGAATTGTCTCATCTAAAGACAGAAATAAAAAGAGGCTATGGGAATCCTCCCCTGGAAGTCTCCATCTCTCTTTACATGACTAAAGATGCCTATGGTGACCAGCCCAGATTTATACCAACTATATTTTTAGAAGGCTACCATCATGGGAAATTAATCCCATTCTTGACACCCTTCTCAATTAGCATTTGGGAAAAGTAAGCATAAAATACAGAAAAACCGGAATTACCAACAAGTGTAAGAATCAAAATACACTGTCCCAGAAAAATTTAAAAAACAAGACCCTTTTGTGAAAATAGCAGGGGATCTGTAAATTTGAAATGTCATACAGCGTTTGATCTCCAAGCCAGGACAGACACAGTCATTTCTAGAAGATTAAGAATATTCAGGGAATATTTTCAGAATATGCTGACAAAGTAATATGCTTCTTCTGTGTATGAGTAAGCAGCAATTTTCAAAAGCTTATAATTCACTGCAATAAGGACAGACATTCAGAGACATGGCAAAAGACACATCTTAAAACCTATTAAAGCTTCCTTTTCAAATTCCAAGTCCTTGCTCAAAAGCAAAGAAGAGGTCATAGACCTTTTTTTAGACTATTTATTTTCCATTTTCAAGAATGATACACCCATCTCACAGAACCTTTCCAGAGACACTCAGGCTATAACAAAACTGTGGGCAGAAAATGTCTGACAAATCAATCAAAGTTAAAATTCAAGAAAGCTGACATTTGAACGGAGAGTCCCTTGCTCCTAAGTATTTCAAAACACAAGAAAGCTCCTCAATCACACATTCACAGAAGATAAGGCTATGTTGTGAAGCCTCACTGTACATTTGCCCAGTTTTTCCATGCTTACATTGGCATCCTCTTTAACTATGGACTGTCCCAGAACAGCCATTTGCAAGTAAGTGAAAATAGAGTTTATCATGAAATTCTTAGGTCACGTTATAGGTCTCACTGATCTCGAAAAAAACTTCAGGAAGACAGCTATTTCTATTGTGTATTAATGGAGATCACCTGCAAGAGTTGTCTTGTCAAGTATGTCTTGTTTTTTTGGTGTTTTTTCCAAGCACAAAATGATACTAAAAATGTATCTTTCTTGCCATGGACCAAGTAAAAAGATGCTATTTTTAAATAAAAATCTCCATCATGTGACGGTTCACATCACGTGAAATCTGGTGCTAATTCAAAGCTGAAAGATAATTTCACAGACTTCAATGTGATTTTCATAGTTACAATCACAAGTCTTTAAATATAATTTAACACATTTTAGAAAGCTTGCAAATTCCACCATGTCTCATTTTCGCCAAAACTTAAGTAAAATATGAAACTGAATAACTAAATACTTCAAAATAGAAAAATTAAAAAAAAAAAAAAGTTTTCATAAAATAAAATGACAGAGTATTTCTGATTTTTTTTACCTATAAATATTCAGCAAAATCATAAAATAGCTGAGACTAGAAGGGACCTCAGAAGCTTATTGAACCTAAGCCCCTGATCAATCAGGGTCAGATGCAGCAAGCTGCTTGTCTGCTTGAGTTTTGAGTACCTCCATGGATGGGGCTTCTACAACCTCTTTGGGCAAGCCCCTCCAGTGTTTGTCCATCCTCAAGATAAGTAAGTTTTTTATACTGTGTTTCAATGGAAACATAATTTAATAATCTGTATGCAGCTTGTACCCACTGCCTGTCATCCTGTCACCAGGTGTCAATGAAAGAAGTCTAGCTCTGCCTTCTTTACACCCTCCCATCCGGTATTTACTGTGAGAATGAAATGTTACTTAGCATTTCACTGCTCAGGAGACAAGGATCTTGTGCCTAAATTAGTCCAACCACTAACCATTCGATATCACCCAACCCACACGTCATGTTTGGTGCTATACAAAATCAGGGTAGCATCTTCAGAATTCAGAGATTATGTATGTATATATGAATTATACAGTATCATGCCTGCACTATAAATCACATGACACTTGCTGACTTGTTAGCCACTTATGACCATTTACTGGTTTTGGAGACCTGAATTTTAATTTACAAGGGACACAAAAGACAGCACTATCACAGTATGAAATGTGCAACAAAACAGTAGCTCCCCATTAGATAATAAGTAAGGGTGTCCCACATATTTTTTAACTCTTATAAATGGCAAAACACTAAAAATATCTGTAAGGTCTGAGACTATTGCTCACCAAGGAATTTAAGCAGCAGAAACTAGCACAGCTGCCATCATGTGCTCCTGCACACTTTTGGCTGCTAATTCCCACTTGCACCACTCTTTGTTCCAGTGACAGCCCTTGGACAGCCACAGGGAGAAAGCGGGGATAAACCCAACTCAAAACAAATGCAAACAAATAATTGGCTATTTTCAGTCTGATCCATTCTCCAAATTTACAAACAGCAACATGTGCTGAGTGAGGGAGAATGACAATATGGGGAGGAGAAAAGAAGCTGGCACTGCTTCCTACACAGACATGCCAGGTTAAAGTGTTCGTTGAACATTTAGGCTAAAGCTAAGCAGTCAACACAAACTCCTCAGCGAGTAATACTGCATTCCTTAGGCATTGCTTTCAGAATAAGATGGACTGGCCTCTGGAGATGCCTGCTCCTCTCCTGAGGGTAAGCAGAATCTAAAATGACTGAGATACAGCTGCTTAGCTTCTATGTATCTAAATTAACCAGTATCTAGATGAGTACAAAATGGTAGAAAAACAGGTTTTTAACTCTTACAGCACTTCATTCCCATTAACAATAGCCATTTGGAAAAAAATAATTGTAGCATAGCTTACCATCACACTAACATCAAACAGGTATGTATTTTCTGCATGGCCCACAATTTTTTTCCTAAACCATATTTTACATCCCTAAGCAATACGTTTCAGTCATGGGGTACTGTATTCCTCCCACAGGGCATATAAATCCACAGGAGAAACATAGCCACAGTTCAGTCATGAATCACTTACATTTCTTCAGTCACTTTGCCACTTTGCTGTGCTGTGGGAGGGTCTTTTCCTTTTTGCTCAAACTGGTCCTCCTTCCAAAGGTGTCTGTCACTTCTATGGCAGATAAGGACAAAAGGTCCTTAACTTTCACTAGAAGTTATCTAAGAGTAAAAAGGGAAAGGAACACAGTAAGTGCAAGAATCTCTATTGTGTTTTATTGCAAGGTATTACAACCATCTCTTTAAAACACACTTCAGTGTCATCCTTACACATACATACTGCACACCCAGGAAAAAAATCCCACACATTTCACATCTTTCTTTCTTTGTATGAGACATGTGAAGTAGTCACTGGTCCTAGAGCAGTCACCCGCTTCACTTCTGAGATTCATAGTAACAAGACTGTAGGTCATTGAAAAAGCAAGTGTACAAGTTAAAGATGACTTCACATTATGATTATTTATTTTGTACCAGAAAGACATTAAATACTTTTGGCTGGGATCAAGTAGGAAATCACAGTTTGTTGAGCCAAAGTTCACTATAAACCGTCCTGCCTAGCCAGTACTGATAAACATTCTAATCTGAAGCTTCTGTTAAACAAAACAGCTCTCTATTGCTTATATCTTACTGCTAATAAAGTGGGACCTGGGGTTTATGATAGGTGTCATTGAAATTTCTCCATGAAAACTTAAAACTCACCACTCCATCAGAGTCAAATCTATAAATTAAATGTTAAAAAATATTTAGAAAGGAATAAAGGACAAAGAGTAACATGTCATTTGCCACTGAATTAATCCCTATATTGAAAAGTGTGCTCCATTTTCTTGTCCAGCACAGAAAACAAAACAACAGAACTAATTAGCAAAGGCTCAGAGAAGAAAACACACACAATCAAGGGCTTAAAACAGTTTCCATATATCAAGAAGAATTCAGTATGCCACCAATATTTAGACTGGAAAAAAGCTGACTTAAGGAAGGCCATGACAGAAAACAACTAAAGTCTGAAGAAGATTGCACAGACATTGTATGTTCCTTATCTTTGAACTCAAGAATCACCTAATAAAAGCCAAGTTGAAAAGAAAAATGTGAGTTTCTTCTAACCAAATGGTGTGGCAGAACTGTGAGCTTCTTCCCAAGGATGCTGTTTATACAAGGAGGTTTCCTAAGTCAAGAGGAAGATGGAGGTATCCTCAGAAGACAGCCACCACTGGAGACAGATGATAGCCTAAGCTGGTCTGAACCAGGATAACCAGTCCTACCTCCTTGTATAGTCACTTACGTTAGTGCTAATTCAACCAATTTTATACTCATTTTACACTGATCTATTCACCACCCACAGTATTGAGAATTACTGCATTAGGTACACAGGGAGTCCAGTCTTAGTTGCATTTGAAGTACAGGCTAGATCCTTTTGAACACCAAAGTGAAATCCCGTGGTTCTCTGTACCTTACTATATGCTTAATAAATTTGATTGATTTTTTCCAAAGCATCATCACCACTGAAAAAAAAAAAAAAATCAAATGAGGTAGCAAAGTCTTACTGTAAAGCAGCAGTAGCCTTCCTCTCCCCGGTCCACAGTCCCAAAGCAGCCAGGGCAGAGGGCTACAAAGCAAGGTTCTGCTTCTCAAGTTGTTTGCTGGTTTCATTGGTTTCATGAGTCTAACTTTATCCATATGTTCGCACTCAGTTCAACACTTATATAAATGCAGGTCAGCATCTCCATTTCCCAAGTTTCATCTCAAAGTAAACCTTAAAAATCATATACTCTGTATTCCAATATCTTCCCTTTTGCTTTAATCTCTAGGATACAGCAGAGTTTCTGATTTATTTTGGGTAAGTGCAGATCAATTAAAATTCCTTCAGGGAAGCCTTCTGAACCAGCAGAAAGTGAATGACTGTCATCAGGAAGAAACACTTTGCTGTCACAAACTGGCGTGTCACACTTTTGAGCAAAAACTATGTTAATTAATTCTATCCATACCTACCAGGTGTACCAAAGGAATATAACCAGTCCTTTCTGCTGTCTTACTAGATACATATCTTTGTGTCTGTGAACCAAGTATCCCTATATGTAGAGCTGTGCATTGGCACATTATATGAAGAAGCAGCCTGTACTAGCACAAAAAACATAGCAGGACAGAAATAACTTTGTTCAGACATCAGTATGCAACCAAAATTCCTTTTGCAAGATGCATGAATTAATACCCTCAATTACCACCCAAAAAACAGACATTTCCCAGTATATCCACATACATACCAACTGATTAATACTCTTTTCAGACCCTACAGTGAGGAATTTGTGTAACTGACACTTTTTCTGGCCAGTTTGAAATATTGGATCAAAGTATGTTTACTGTTCTATCTACTCCCCTCTCTGAAAAAGAAGAGCCTGCTACAGTGTTTGCTGTTCTGTTTGCTTCTGCAGTTTAAATGGCTACACTGAGGAAGAAGGAAATTCACCATACAGCATGCTAATAATCAAAGACTCAGATAACACTGGCCTATAGCAACATTTTAGGCTACCTCTCCCTTCTATCATTTGTCCAGCTTTTCTGTTTAAAATGTTAAGGGTAGGAATATAACCAGACAGCTCAAAAGGTATTCAAGGTCTGATATCCTTCACATCACTTTGATACTAACTATAAATAAGAGCAAGATGTACCGAAAAAGAACCAAATATTTCAGCATTGATACATGAGCAAAGACAAGTTTCTTGAAAAATGGCAAAATTTAGAGATGTGAGTTCCAGGTATACTACAGAAGGTAAAATACAGGATTTTGCAGGAACCTTTTGAAAACAATCTGATAGTAGCAGTAACAATTCAGAATTATCACCACCACTACTTAAACAACGAGAAAAAAACACATGAGAACAGGTGGCTACCTACTGGTTGTCAAATAAAAGTGTTGATTTTTACTCTTTCCACATGTGGCTTCAAGTTACCATCAACAAGTTTAGAAAATCTTCCCATGAATCCTGGCTCTCTCAAACAGGTGCACATAAAGGGGGAAAAGTTGATATGCGATTAGATCACTTGCAAACATTAGAAGTCAACAGTAACCCCAAAAAATCGTGTTAACTAAGAATGCCTTATTTTCAACCATTTGCTATACAATTCCATTTGAAGGTTAAATAAGCATTCATTCCGACTTTAAAAATTTATTCCATATAATCCTTAATTCAATTATACCTGGTAGAAATACAGTTATATCAAAGATGCATGGAGAAGGTTTTATATCAAAACTTTCTTAGATTACGGTTTTGTGGGTTTTTTTTTTTATTTCTGAAACAGCACAGTGATATAAGTAATCTGCACTTTTAAAGACACAAATATATTTCAGAGTACACACATATTAATTTGGGATATTAAAAGCTACACTTGTGTGCAAACTCACACCATTCCTATAAATTACCTAAGACACAAAGTAAAAGCTATGCATCATAACGTGATCTTATTAGTGTAACAGTTACAGGACATTTTTGGCAGTTCATAAATATACAGCTGCATTACAAAGCCATCCCAAATAAGCGCTGATAAAATCCTTTATCTCTTGACTGTCGCGTATTTTTAGAGTTTGCTAAAGAAAAATGCATTAGAGAAAAAAGTATTTGAGGACTATACAATGAAGTTTCTTAATTCTTTTGGGATTAATATGATACAAAATTCCATTTTTGTAGATAAGCATCCTATTAATTTTACTTTCAATACCTATAGCCTATTTGGTGTAACTAAGTAAAAAACCAGAGTAGAATGTGGCCTGATATCATAGTATATAAAATCAAGGACTGGATTGGAGTTTCGATTTTGGTTTGGTTTAAGACTGAACAATATTTACTCTCATTTCTAACTGTATAGACTGTCTAATTCTAATACATTATTACAATCCTGTTTCTTTGGAACCATGTTTATCTAAAAGCCTTTACCCCAAAATCTTATCCCAAAAACATAAACTCACAAAAATAATTACTTCTTTGCTAATAAATGCCAAAAATATCTTTAAGAAAGATGTATTAAAACAGTGACAAAAGATATAAATATATCTGTACTGAAGTCCCTTCCTGCTGATCTGTGGTACCATTGTGCTAATATGGAAACAAGACAATGAGTAAACAAGAGATCAACCATGATGTAAATAATTAAAGCAATTCAAAAGAGTTACACTGCAAACTTCTCTAAATGTTGTGCTGTTAAACTGAATGAAGCTGTTTGGTTTGTCTGCAATTTAAGAAACCTCATTATGCTATGATCGAAAAAAAACAACAATGCTTCAGAAAACATTGAGTTGGGAGTACTTCCCTTCTCCTATACAATAAAATAAAGAAAGGTAGGACAAATTATCTATCTACAAGTAAAAGGGTCTTTCTACTACGCATCAGTGCTAGGAAAATAGTCAAAAATCTTCCTTACGTTTTTATATAGGTACACCTTTAAAAGACCTGAAAATACATGCTAAAATTTGTAATATTTTAACATCGATTCCTCTCATCAGTTGTACACCAAATTCTTCAAATCTTCTGGATTTGGATTACCATTAAGATTTAGAGAAATATTCCTCATTTCTCTTGCAGATTTAGTCAACACTTATTTAAAACATACTGACCAGAAATACAACCTTAAACTGAATTGCAAGAGGATAGAATGGCATGAAAACAAAAGAAAGACTTTTGTCTAAATAATTCCCTTCTTGGCTACCTGTCCACCATCCCGAAGGAAATGATAAATATGAGATGGATGAGAGAAGACACAGGCTGACTAGCTCTACCGGGCAACCCACCAACCAAGAGAAAATACTGGATTTGGGACAATCACATGTAATACTTTGTCAACTAAAATCCAAGCTTGGGAAGGTTCAATAAAAGTGGTAAATTTGTATAGTATTTCTTGGGGCAAATATGTCTGGGAATATTTTACTCCAGTCATCACCAGTGGAAAAGTGCCACCTCCTTTGCCCCATATTCCTTCCAGCTCTATCTGCCCCTCTCTTTCTAAGATTAGGCTGTCATTCAGCACAGGGACATGCAGCAGGAGCAGAAGAAATGAATGTTGAGCAGTTCAGTGTGATTCCAGAGAAGGAGCATCACACACAATTCAGCCCATCAGGGTTATGCAATCAACACCAACACCAATGTGATGGTAGCAGGAATTCAAGTTTGATTTTTAATCCACCTCATTGCTAACTGGTTTGGATCCTTATCACTCGAGAAAAGATTACTCATTAATGTCCAGAACTCTTATGGTGCTGTAGCACTCCTTTATTAACACGCAAATGTATAAAAGGTTTCTGCATAGAGAGACATGTGAGAAATTCCATCAAATTCCACTTGGGTTGGTTTTTTTTCCCCTCTATTTCTCCTTTTTCTCTTTATTTTCTCTCCCACTATCCCTTTTGGTGAAAACACTGTCCCCCTGTGCAGCTCTGTGAGGAAGACAACACATGCATGGAGCCAGCAGGGACAGGAAGACAAGAGGAGAGCACTCAGTGACAGCCGGGATCCCTCCTTGTCACCTTGGGCAACGCCAGAATGCGGGATGGGCTTAGGCAGGATGGAGTGAGAGTCAGTGATGCTGAAGCCAAAGGTACAAGGGCATGAGGTTTTAAAAACAGATTATGGGTGATGAAACTATGGAATCCGTGGCAGGCCAGACAAGAGCATATGTTTATTTGAAGGGATGGTTTATATTATTATGCAGGAAAAGGTAGAGTTTAACTAAAAATGTCAATATGTCTGTCTGTGCTTGATCTTATGGACCTATTTGCTTCTGAGTGTTGTAAATAGGATGACATCCTTGGGATATCTTTAAATTCAAAATTTTACTTCTGAAATTTGGCATATTGGAATGTAAATAAATGTTCATTTACAACGGTGTTTTCTAGGAGAGTTAGATTTATTTTATTGTCATCATTTTATTGTCTGGTATATATTTCTCTCACAAAGCAATGCAAATCACTTTTTTGAATAACTGCTATTTGTATTGTCTGCTTCATTTCACACATACAGGGTGTACAGTGGTCTGGAGGTAAAGGTAAAATTTCCAGAGAATGCAGCAGCACAATGACTTAAACCAGACTAATCTGGAGCTAAAGCAGCCCTAACTTCCCTAACCTTCAGCTCCACCTAGAGATTCTCACTCCTGCCTTGTGCTGACTTTAAAACAGTCCTGCAAAACAAGTGCAAAAACAACTTTTGACTAAAACACGGTCATCCTTGCTAGGGTGAGAGAGGAGTAAGGAGACATAACATGGATAAGGGAAGAGAGATCACACAGTTGTGATGTGGCCAAGGAAAACATGGCCTGCATGGAGCTGTATGATCAGCCATACTCAGAAACTAATCTAGATTAAAAGTAAACTGGCTAAATAGAAGCTGCTTTCAAATTCATGGAGTGCACCCAACCCACAAAACACTGTATGAATATTTTCAGAGGCATAGCAATGAGGAGAAGGAACCAAAAGATGCTTAAGCCAGTCCTACAACTAAAGCAGCATTTACCACCCCATGATCTGATTAGCCTGTGGAGTACACAGTCAAAAACCATCAGCTATCACTGCAGCCTAGCAAGCACCCTCATCCCCAGCTGCCTCCCCCTCCACTCCTCTCAAGCCTACAAAGACACACTGAAAGGAAGTGCAAAGACCTACACTGCAAATGAGATGGAAGTGCAGTCCTCGGGGCACAGGTGTAGGTTCTGCCACAAGGACAGGCTGCAGAAGGGCAGCAAGGACTATAGCATTAACACTCAGCAGCTGCTGGGTTTAATTTACATGTCTTAGAGAACTGGTGCCCATTATTAGAGTGGATGTACACTGGCCTGGCATGCTTTGGTTCATTATCATTACATCTGTACATAGGTATGGACACACTTATGTTTGATACCCTAAACAGTCCATCGTTAGTATTCATATCATAAACTGAAAACTAAATAAAAGTTTATTTTTTGGCTGGCCTTAAGATTGCACAACTTTTTTAAATCTCCAAAAGGAAACCCTAAATTCTATTTCGTACTCCTTTTCATTTTAAAGATATTTGATTCTTAAAATGTATTTATCACATTGTTTTTCAAAAGGACATGGCTGTACTGTACCTAATACGAAGTACCTAACTTACATATATACCATCAACATCATATAGAGCACACCTAAAATAACTGTGGTCCATCATTCTATTAAATTATTTTCCACTTTTTAACAGTTTTGTTTAATGGATTCAGGAAGGCAACCATTAAATTAGAACTTAATATGAGCTATCACTTTGTAAAAAGAGCAGCAAAGTATGGAATGATGGAACTCACAGTTCAAAAAATTCTGGGGTTTATATTTAATAATTTTACATTTGCTTATATATTAATTTTCCACACAATTAAAAACTAGTAATTAAAAAAAAAAAACAAAACACAAAACCACAAACTTTGAGAAAACAGGGGAAAATACCTTATCTGCATTTCTCTTCCAATTCCATTTGGACAACAGTATTTCCTAAATGTAGCCTATTCACTGCTGGATATGTAATTACCTTCAGTTCATAGTCTAGACATTAATGCTTTCGTAGTATTTAAGACTCCTTGTAACATGCTTGCTGCTTTAAGTAAGCAAGGCTAAATCTTGACCAGATAAATTAGCAAAGAATGCAATAAAAGCTGCAATAAAAGAACTTTATCCTCCAAACCTTCAAGTTGCTGCTAAATGAGATTTCTTTGAAATGCAGATCAGTTGAACTAGATTAGTGAATTTTAGCTCCTGTCAACATCATAACAAAATACAAATACAATTGTTCAGTGGCCTTATCTCCATGCTTCCATCTGCTGCCTTGTTATTTACTTTCCTTGATTTACTATGCAGATCTAAATAAGACACATCAAGGAGGGCTTACAACACAATGGCTTCTTAAGCTTTACATCAAGGTATTTGAAACTGAAGCCCTGAAAGGGCTGCCATCAAAGACATATCTCTAATGAACTTCCATATCAGAGAGGTTTGGTATTTAATACTGCTGTGAAAAGAAAAAGCTACAAATCAGAATGGCCTATGAAGGAAAATGTCTGCAAATCTTGATGAGATTAGCACCTACCAGAATTAATATCCCAATAAAAATGATATCTGGTTCACTGAAGAGTTAAAATTCCAACCTTTGCAAAAATAATGCCTAGTGTCAGAATGGGAAAACTCAGCTGACAAGGTTGAAAGGTCAGGGGGGTTATTCTTTTTTTTTCTACAAAAAATGTTCAAAAAAGCATTTTTGCTGGTGGCTTGATTAAAATACTGTTGACAAACTAGCCATGGAATGAAATAATTAACAGACGACAGCGCTATTGTGGTACTTTCTGCAACAGTGGAATTTTACAGTATCTTTAAAAAAATTAGCAGCAAATTCATGGCAAAATAACATAATCTAAAATGACAGCATGCAACATTTCTTCATCAATTTTACTATTTCCCTTTCTCCCCCACAGCAATCTATGGCAGTGCAGGATAAAATCTTCTGTCAGTTTGCTTAAAAAAGCCAATCTTTAAGTGCCATTTCTATTACATGCCACAGCCCTACTTGTGAAGTGCAATAAACAAAGAAGTTTCCTCCTCATGATTTAAACTCTCCTTACATACCTGACAGGTTAAACAAATATAAACACCTTAGAGTTTCCAAAGCTCAGGCATAACCTCGTTCAGTAAACCCCCAGTTCTTGCAGTGTGCTGCCATTTGACAGGAATTTTTTTTGCTGGGCATTGAAGTATACAAACAAATGATACTTTTCTACCTCAAGAAAACATTTCAATCATTTATGTTCTTCTATAGCAAGGGAAGATCCCACAAGCGTGTTCTGTACCGTGGATCAATCAGCTCCAAACCGAAGTAGACATGTTGTATGCTCCAGTGCCCGGAAATCATGCTGCAGGCTCTCCAGATGATGAAACAGAGGTATGCAGTGTAGGGGAGCCCCACATGGCACCCGCTGGTTTCTGGGCATGTCAAATTTCACAACTACCCTACAGTCAATGACAGCAAACACCTTCCCTTTACTTCTTGCCTCCAAACATGTACTTGTCTTTCTACCCTCCTTCCAAATTGCAGGCAGTCTTCCAGAAACAAAGCCGCCAAAGAGAAGCAGCATCCCATGGCTGTACCGCAGAAACCACAGTTGTCTTCTTGCTCTGTTTCATTTCCTACAGGGTATGTTCCTGGCTTACTTATGGCCACGAGAGACCACTACTTTTCCTTGTCGAATGAAATGACAAAACAACAGATTTGCATATGTAGAAGCAGGTGCAGTAACAGGTTCGACAACTCTTGACCTAAAGCACATAAAATGATTTATCAGCAACAGCTGTCCCTAAGGTATTTGGGCTCTGACGGACAGTCAAAACTACACCATCTGCACTGCCGTGTGTTAAAAATGACAATCTGAATTAAAAGCTGGTCAACAAATCTCATATAACTAATGCCTTCCATATCCTCATCCATATGTTGAATTCCCAAGACACACAACACTTGGATTATCTATACAAATATTTGAACCTAAATAAAATAAAATAAGACAATCTAGGAAGATGTGAAAAGTAGGTGTGTAGCAGTTGCTACCCATTCACAAAATACCTACTTAAATAATACTTTGAATGTACATATGTTTGAAATGCGTCTACAATTTCACACCATGATATAAACATACATTCTTTCAAAGTAGCATTTTATGTCTTTTCAGAATTAAAAAGTAGCTATAAATATCTACATAGGCTAATATAGGGTCTTTCTTGAATGCCCTCACAAAAAACCTGATTGACAGCAAAACATCTCACAGTATCTGTGGGTTCTCTGCACAGTGAAGGTATCCCAGGGTAGTGAGGTTTGCAGTTTGTATTCTGATTTTTCTGTGTAAAGGGGAAATGCCTTTTTTCCCCCCAGACCAGGGGAGGGAACCTGAGAATCTGAATATGACCCCTTAGTGAACACAGTGACTTGTTCTGGAGCTATGCTAGCAGAAGGTAGCACCATATGCCCCGAGCCCCAACTTGGATGCTCTTTCTACAGTCTAATGTGCTTGTCAAAAGATGTTAAAATCACAGATTTACTTTCTCTGGATATATTTTATTACTGCAAAAAGCAAAAAGAAAGGCAAATACAATGTATTATGACTTATATAGACTAGAATCCAAAATGTATTTCCTTCAGTTAAAACTGCAAGATCTTTTATTATCGGTGAACTGTTTCTGATGTATTTAATATTACCACAGTCTTGTGTTTGATATCAATCTCAGTTATTGCAATTCTTATCAATTACAAACTACATTATAAACTTCAGTATTACTAATTTTCTTTCTCACACAAAAGAGGAAAAATACAGCTCAGTATCTGGAAATGAGTGAAAACTACCGGATTTTGCTCCGCTGAATTTCACTGAATTTTTAATCATTCCGTTTTAAAGACTCAGAACACCAGACATCTTACCAATGTAATATAGGCAGGAAAACTACTAAAATAAGAAAAAACTAATCCATGAAGCACAAACTGGAAACAAATCTAAAATAACAAAAAATGTGCTTCATAGCATTTCTAAAGATAACTTAAAATGTGGTGCCACACATGAATTCATTTAGATCATATTTTTGCCTCTAGTTTTTAGAAGAAATACAAGCATTTTGAAAAAATATATATTTATGCATATACATATATTTGCAGGCACTGCTGAAAGACAGGAGGTAGTTTTTTTCTCAAGTAAATAATAAAATTATCTTCCAGAATTTTGTAAGATTCTTTCAAACAGTCACAATTTCTTGCAAAAACAATGAAGATTTGAAAAAAAAAAAGAAGTTCAATTTATTTACTTGCTAGGTTGTAACTGTCTGATGAGAGATACAGTGATCCCCTCAAGAGCATAAATATTTAGACAAATTTTAAAATGTGTATTATATACTTGACAGAAGGTATTTACATGACAGCCCAGAGCTTAAGCAATCTGTTATGAAATATTTCTCCATAAAACAAAGTCAAGTTAGAAAAAAAAGTGTAGCTCAGCCACATAAAGAGGCTTGAGATTAAAAACATAAGCATTTAGAAAGAGATTAGCCATATAAGTGTTTGCGTCAAAATTGTGATAACCTTCATCCCACTTCCCAATTCACTGGATCCTATGTATGAGTTTATGAAAATAGAAGATGAGCAGCACACAGCATTTACTCTGTGTCTTCTTTTACTAAGCTGTTTAATTGCCTGCTCGTTATCTGCTGCCCTCTGCTCCCAGCGGTGCCGCATCCCAGGCGGGCAGGGATGCCCGGCTCACCCTGACACCACAGGGAGGGTCAGGGCTGGGCTAGGAAGCTCAGCTCCCTCAACTACACTGACAAGGTGATGTCCAAGAGAGACAGAGATTGGTAAAAGGTGGAAACAAGCCTTGCAGACCTGTTGGCAAGGTGGACTCCTGCCATCTCCCTGAAACACAGCACAGCTCTCCCCAGCACAGATGCTGTGGAAGCTCAGGGGTCATTTATCACTTTGTGACCTACTGTACTTTATTTTGGTGGTATTAAAAAAACGACGTCTTTTGAGGCCAGATAATTTGTCACAGAGTTTGGCAGTAATACACACGTTCATCGAGGACAATTCTAAAACACCAGCATGACGCAGGAGAGTTCTCCCTCCCTCCACAAAGAACATGAAGAGTGAGACTTGGGACCCCAATGCAGCCAAAACAAACTGCCAACACATGAGAAACACATACAGAAAAATCTGACAAATAAACTTACAGGCATAATCTTCCACTGTATTTTGTTCTTTTCCAAAGACAGACAAGCTTTGGAAGGAAGACTGAGTTGGCTCAATGCAGCCACTGGGCACTTCATAACCATGAATTGCTGCCACCAAGCAGCAACTTACCAGGAAAAAGGTGTGAAAGCTTCGTCAGAATACAAGTATCAAAAAGCTAGCATTTTACCTTTTACACTCTTGTCAGGTAAAATAAGTAGTTTAGGAGAACTATATCGATTAAAAGAAGATGCAAAAAGCAAACACCAAAGGGATTAACAAGGAGCAAACCCAAACAATTTGAAATGCCAAATAATTTAGGTTTGAACCATTTTTACTTGCTTCCATACAATCCTAAAATCAGAATAATCCTACCTAACTTTAAACATCTACTCAGGGTATAATCTCTACTTAATGCAGTGCTCCTAGCAGAGCCTGTGGCTTTCCTTTGTAAGGGAAGCCAGGGAGAGGGGCTCTTCCAGCTCAGGAGCATTAGTGAAGCACCTGCTCCTTGAACGGATGAATCCAGACACTGTTAGGCTGAGTCACAAGAGGGAGTGGACTGAAAGTTATTTGGAAGAGAAGAGGAATTGTTGGATACTTTTCTAAACATAATGGAACTTGATTTTGAAAAAAAATCCAACTTTAATTTATAGAAAAAGATTCATGTAGTCCAGAGCGTACATCAAGTTTTACAATGGATATATCAACAGTGGAACAGAGATTTATTTTTCCCTTATATTTCAAATTTTTTAAGTGTCTATTATTATATTCTATGAACTTAAAAAGTATTTCCTAGGTTAGTTTAGACACAGAACCAAACATTTTGCTGCATTTAGCTTTCAACATTTGAAAAAATAAAAAGCCAAGATATGAGGGTGAAAAAATGCTGAAGACACTTGTTTTTAAAGCCCCAAAACAAAAATCAAAATCCCAGCACATACAGACATAATGTATTTGTGGACTATAGCAAACGTAACATTTGTCAAAGAAATTATTTCGTATTCTACCCTCCTTTCAAATTATAAAGCAATCTTAATATTGAAAACTGTTGCCTTTTGTAAAAATATGTGTGTCTTACGAGGTACACAGAATGGTTTGTACCCATAGACATATTTACTTAATATATTAAGTTGCTCAGAGAGGTAATCTATGTTTGCACCACATAAAATATTGATTATAAATATCTTATAATAAGATAAGGTGATGACTACTACATTTTCAGATACAATCTCTCCACTGAAGTGGAGAGACTATTTCCTTTGTTTACATACAACAATTCTCTTTTAAAATTTAAAAGTGAAATCTTAAAAGTGGAAAAAACAAACAATTACAGAATGTTCTTTATTTGCAATTAAATTCCAAGGTTGCAGAATACTGTATCTGTCCCAATTTTAGAGAACTGCTTAAGGCATCTGCCAACCAAATTTCAAGAGGATTAGCTGTAATGAAAATGCAATATATGTAAATACAACCATGTATTTAAATGTCAAATATTTCAAACACAATAGAAAAATTACAAATTCAAAGTTATCTTTTCAACCATAACTCTATCAACTCCTTTCATGAAAGATAAAAACTTGGAAACAGTATTTTTATACTGTACAAAACATACAATGTGTCAACATATTACCTTAGCTTTCTTAATGTATCTCATTATTGAACTGAATGTGTTTTCTTTATGAATGCACAACATACCCCATCTTTAACACCAATTTCACATACTTCATATTCACCTTGAAGATTCAGAAGAATCTTGTTCCTTGTGCTAAAGCCAGCAAAGGTAAGGTAGAGTGTGAAGTTTAAAAAGCACCCTTTCCTCTGTGCTCTTTGGGTATCTTGTTTACTTGATATGATGTACAATATTAGCACAGGAGAAAGAATACAATTACAAAAGAAAATAAAATCATGCAGCTAAAACTCTTCTGACTTCAGACACATTTTTCTCATCTCTGGATGTGGTACAACCTTGCTGTGAACTATTAGCTTTCCAGTACTTAGAGACAGACGGTTTCATACTGCTCAACAGAGATTACTGCTGTCTATCTAAATAGGGCTTACAGTGGCATCAGCATATTTTATTAACTCAGAACCATAAATCCTATTCTTATGTGCTTTAAAAGACCAGTACTCCTAGGGTCAGTTAAATTTACAACAGAGTGGCACCTACAAGAAAATGCTTCACAGTAAGGATATGCTGCTTTCCCCCTGGAAATTTTCGTAACTTTCAAAGTTTGACAAACAATATTTCATCACTGAGACAAAACAACAGTTTTCCAAGCAGATTCTTAGCTCATTGCAACATTACACAGTACCCCAATATACTTTACCTCACAACAGAGGTTTTCTTCATGTTTCAAAATTCTCCATTCTTGGCATGATGAGCATATCTAAACTTCTGCTCTTCTGTGAAGCTTTGTTTATAAACAAGGCCGCTATCAAAGTTCTAAAATTTGGGGACTTGATTTTAAAATAATAAACCAATTTTAATCAACATCTTCTTGAATTGTGGACTGTTCACTATTTTATCTTTTATTGTAACACAACAGCATTCTCTAGAAATTTACTCTCACGTAACAGTATAACAATTCAATGCTATCACAGCTGTGAAAAGAAAAACTGAGCTTTGAAGCTATTTGATTTTCTCCTATCAAAATGCTGTCTTGTACCAATTGCAGAATCTACTTCATTTGGTATTTTGTAACAAAAATGTAAAGAGACTACAAAAAGCAAGAGTCAGAAGTAAACATTTTGATCAACGTAATGCACTTTCAAAACACCCATCAAAACTCCTCCTGCTCCTTTTTAGAAAAACACTTTGGCATTTAAAGACAAAATAAGAGCATGTGTGTGACTTATTTACATGAGATAGAAATAAATCCTTCCTAAATGTATCCAAAGTTTTCTTTTGATAGTCTATGAATAACATCTAAGGAAATGCTTAAAACACTTAGAAATACTTTTTCTATTTAGCAACCTCACCAGTATAGCTGCTTAGACACCATGGTGATGTGCATCACATACAGACTTCTGGAAACACATCATCAATACAAGCATGAAACATACAAGCATGAAACATACAACACATCATCAATACAAGCATATAGAGAGGAACAGCATTTAATTACACTGCATGTAACAAAGCAGGTGTTGCATGATTATACGGTGCATCACAAGGAAACTGGGGAAATGCTGAGTCAAAAACACTGATGACTTGCATGATGTTTATGCCAGCAAAAGTATGGTTTGGAACAAACTAAGAAAGCGGTTGGCCCTCAAAAAAACTCAAAAAAAACAAAACAAAACAAAAAAACCCAAACAAACAAAAACAACAAAAAAACCAACTTCAACTATGCATGCTATATACTTCAAGGATTAAGACATCTCATAAATATGAAATTCAGCTACCCAAGTAAAATTATACAGATGCTCTTTTCTTCAAATGCATTCCAGCCTGCATCTACATGAATACCACGCTGACTTAAAGCACACAGGTACAATGTCTGGTTTCTTATGTCTCAAATATGGTTCTTAGTAGGTTTTTCAATTCATTTTCAATTCCCAGTTGGGCAACCCCCACTTTGCCAACTCTTTTGCAAGAACACCATCCTCAGAGACACTGTTCACAGTGAAACAGGTGAGTCTTTAAGGTGAATCAGTGGTCACAGGATCATTTCTTAAGATGAGGCTAGTGGTTTAACAGCTTACTACTGCCACAATGGAGATACTTCCCACCTCTTCTCTCTCTCTCTCTCTGCCTTTCCCTATCAGCCACTGGCTCCCACTGCTTACCTTATAAAGCCTAAAGCAACCTCAGACCCTTCTGTGAGCCAATTCAGCTCACAGAAAAGGAAGAAAGCCTACACAGGCTTCTGCTAAATTTGTTTTTCACTGTGTTGCTGAGTTAACTTGACAGAGAGAAGGGTTAGCTGAGCTCCAGGTGAAGCCCTGGATGAGCCCACAGATGCGAGAAAAGGGAAGGGGATGGCAGACTGAAGGCAGGGGACCAGGGAAAACCCCTTCTCTTTAAAACTGGCAACAGCATACCACAAGAGATCAGCTGTCTGTGAAATTATAACTCCTCTTCAAAACTGACTGCCTCTAGTTCAGTACCTACAATGAACCAGCTTCTAGCTCATTAATATGTTATCTCTTTACTTTCTCAAGCACAGGAATTTTTTTTTCTTCCAAAGGCTTGAGATCAGACTTGCTTCTCAGAAAATACTTGGGTCCACCAATATGCCATTGGCTACCCAGTAGCTCCAACATCTACTGAAATCCTGGCCAACAAGCCCAGATTCACACTTCTTCCCACCCTCACAATAATCCCTAGCTAAAACAATTGGAGGGTTACAGTCAAATTGCTACTCAATCCGTTTCACAGTAAATAGTATCTAAATTTGTATGCCACTTCCTTCCAGTTTACACAATGGAAATAAAAGCTGGATTTGTAAGTTATTTGTTTGTTTGTACTTAGAAGAGGTGGGGAGGAAACAGAGAACAATAAAAGGAAAAAAAGAGCATTTTACTGAGCCATCATGTGTTCCCATATGACTGTTCCTGGATTTGCCAAATAGATTTACTTACAGTTGTATGTACTCTGCTCTTATGCTCACTCTCAGTCTGTATTAAAGCAAATTGCAAAAAATGCAAGTGGAGACATAAACCTACTTTGTCAGTAGTGTGAGTAAGGGCTACTGCAAACCAAAACACTCAACACAAAGAACCCTTAAATAATTTTAATGAGTCTTTGGAAGCAAGGTCTCACACTTCCTGAACATAACAGACAAAGAGATTAACAGAGAGGTGGCATTTTGGCAGGTATTTGGAGAACTAAGCATCATTTGGTCCTTTTGATAAACTGCAAGCAAGACTCATAGGTAGACATTAACTAAAGGTCATCCTTTAGTCATGGAGGCCAAAGATGTCAAGGGAGAACAGATGGGGACGAAAAGCTTATGAAAGTAGTAGAACATGGTTTCACTGGTGACAGAAGTTTCCAGACTACTACATAGCTCCAAATTAATGATGACTAGGCATTTTGTCAACAATTTGGAGAACAGTTCTTCAAGCTTTCAATGCTTGAAACTAAGCTTTAGAAGGTTTTAAGAACACAGTACTCTCCAACTCAACCCTTGAATATAGCGACTTTTCTTTAGAGAAAAGTGGCTTTTGAGAATGATTTATCATCAAGCTAAAGCTTGTGCTGCCACGTGCAAGACAAGATCCTCCAATACTGTATATTGCCAAAGAATCTGTAGAAGGCTGCAGGTCCAGATCCAGACATCCAGCCACTGATGTATGTTTCTTGGTTGCAAAACCAACTGATTACTCTGTCCGTTTTGATCCTCCCTACTCACAGCAAAGCACAGGCCAATTTTTCACCCACAGCAAATATCCATAGCTCTGCTAGAGAAGCATCTGTGTTCTCCCCTTGACAGCTGAGTGAGTTCACTATTAAAGGCACTATCTGGGGTACTCAGAAGATGTGGATATAACATCTAGAAAAGTGTGAGATACTGTTCTGAGCATAAGTACGTTTTTAAGCAAATTAAGGCATTATGGAAATTTAAACTTCAATATGATGACATTAGTGATTCACACAAACTCCAATCTTTCCATGACAATCTGAGAGAAATTTTGTCTGGAGGATGAAGCCCAAGTTTACTCTTTCATTTTACCACCATACCTAAGAATCTCCCCTATCACACGACCATCCTGTTTGCCCTCTGAAATCCTGAACTGCAAGAACTACCTGGAAGATGGCTCCACAGCAGATCTCAGTACATCAGCTCTGTGGGTGACTCCAGGTGCAATCTTATTGCAGCTGAACTTTACCTCCAAGCCCTGCCCTTCAAGACCTCCATCCTTCCCAGCCTGCTCCCTTCCATGTTTACTGGCCTACTGGATGGACTGTTTCAGAGCAGCATGAATTAGCAGGAAACTTAGAACACAAATACAACTACAAAAATTGTAGCATATTTATCAATTTAGCATGCTGAAAAGATTTACAGAAATCCAAGGCATGCTGGAGTTGATGCAGAGAGATTACACTGAAGTGAGACAGGGTTTACTGAAAATTTATCTCAATCTCTGGTTTCTCTTCCGCAAGTTTTCATTTCATTATTTTAAATTAACAGAAGTATCTCTGAGATCCTCCCTCTGGTGATTCTTCCTACTTCTTTCCTAGTTCCAATCCTTCAAATGTTGCCCCGCCTTTTGTATCTCCTTCAGAAAGAAGGGCAGCTTTCACATGGTACAAGTCACAGCTCTCCTGCTTTCACTCCTTCTGTTCATATTCTTTATTATTATGTTTAACAGAAAGAAGGTACACTACAGGTTCCTATTGAACAAAGAGATTTACAACAAAAATAGAAAACTGAGATAGCATTAAGGCACTGGAGTTTATAGGTAGCTGCAGGAGACAAGAGCACAAGAACACCTGGGGAAAAGGTATGGTATTTAATACCAAGGGAAATGCCTCTCAAAATCTTAAAATTTCTCTTTTTTGCTGTCCACAGTACTCAGCACTCAGAGCTTCTACAGCAAAATATTTCACAGGTGTGTCAAGAAGCTTTACATGGATACATGAGATTTTATTATAAGCCAATAAGACCTAAAAATATGCCATTTTTCTTGTATTTTTTTTTTTTTTACTAGCTTATAACTTTGCAGTTTAGACCAACAATATTTGTGCTACTGGGATTCACTGTGGTATTGCCAGTTCTCAAAATGTTAATACAAATAACAAATATTTTTATACCAGCTTTCATATATTCTGTGTAACCCTAACAGAACTTCAGTAAAAGAAGTATGTGTATTTCATATCAGAGATGGAATAAGGTTCAAAAAAATATATCTGAAGTTTTCAGCCTACGAACAAGGTTTTTAAAAATATCAAAAATAATGAACACTTCGTACATTCTGATGCCTCTGAATTTTACATAAGTTCCTAAAAGTGTTAGATAATACTGTTTGAAATGACTGAATTAATTTTACTGTCCTGTTCTGATTCTGAAAGATGACACTTGTAACATTCCTTAAATAACTGGGACCGAGACAGAGATGACAGTGGTGATTTTTCATAGAAAAGAGAACCTAACTCTGTTACAAGGCATAAGGAGGGATGCAAAGCAAGAGCTGGAAATAAAGCAAAGGTTGTGCAAGTCCACACCAAGCTGGAAGGGCCATCCTCAGTGCTAATGTATCGAAGATCAGAGTTTACAGTATAGGATGACTAGAGAACTGACATCAAACCAAAAACCATGGCTGCATTGTTAAGAATCTTAACAGGGTTTGACTTGTATTCTATACTGAGCTTTAGGAATGTTACACAAATTTCTCAGTCTTGAGACTATTATAACAACTAGAAATTCCTTACAAATGAATGAATGTTAAAGACCTTTGCACAGAAGGAAGGTGCTAACATAAAAGCACTGGAGAGGTGGAAAAGGTAAGCACTTGTCAGAGGAAGAGTCCTGTCTCATCCCTCTCACCACCTCCCTTCTGCATAGGTGTCCACTTCATTGCCAGTACCAATGGAGACACTGGATAAAAGAAAGCAAGAACTTTGATAGCATTTCCCAGAGGTTCTGACATTCCTGAAGCCCCAGTGTCCTGGATTGGAAAGAAATACCTGCAAAACAACCTGCTATGAATACAGAATTCCCACCTGAAACACTACTTCAGAAATTTAAGTATGAGGGATGAAAAAGTTGGAGAAGCACTCAGCTCCTCTGTTTAAACTAGAATTCTATTTTCTTTTCTTTCACCACATCATGTCTCCACCTAAAGCATGGTGTTAAGTCCCTCTGAACAAACCTATTCTAATATTAATCATATTCAATGTTGAGGGCAAGCTCAATGGGAGTGAAATGGACACACGTCATAATTACTCAAAGAAATCAGTGTATGGAGGCAATACCAGGAACGCTTGGGGTAAACAGTACAGAAACAGCCTCTTACAGGGAACAAATTACTAAGACAGGGACAGCTACACCTGAAAATATCATACACAAGTACCAAAAGAGTAGCTAATAGATTCCTTGTCTTTGTAACACAGGTTTTATATTATCTAAAATAATTCTTGTAGCCGTATCTACCAAATTACACTTAGGTTACTATGATTTGTTAACTAGTTTTGCTTAAGATAATTTAATAGGCATTTTAAAAATGTAGGCTCAGACCTTCTCCACTGGCTAGAAAAACACACAAAATATTTAAGGAAATAGAGTAACTACATACTCCATTAAGCACATAATATTTTAAATATATGCTATGTGATCAGGCTACAAAGTGGACCCAACTACACTTGCCTATTTAAAGTTCCTATATTTCAATGTTCAAGAATAACATTTCGTCTATTTATTTATCTTCTTATTTTAGTCTATCATATAAAACTGCATATAGTTTACAACTGAGCAAATAGCATGTATAATATACAAAAAAAAATAAAATCAGCATTAAATTTCAAACAGAAAATGACTGGTAGATAACCATTTGCCACTTGCTATCAGTACCAAGGTTGTACCTAACCTTAAGGACCAAATCCTCCAGAAGAATAAACGACATTTAAAATTATGGGGTTTTTGTTCCTTGAGGACATTCAGAGAAAATCTGGCAATGGTCCTATGCTGACACAGAAACAATTCAGCTAAAAATTGAGTGGCAATGAAAAAAAACCCACAAGTGGCAGCAAATACCATCTCTCAATAGCAGATCAAATTCAGCAGCTGAACAGAAGGCAGAAGAGGACAAACTGATTCGAGAATAAGAAATCATTAGGTCCAGAGATAGCTGTTACTAATTATGTTCTTAAGAGACAGAATCTTTATTTCCTGTTGGAGGACAGCAGAAGTCTGCTTTCTCCACTCATGTTAGATATTAGCATTCTGTTAATTGGCTGAAATAGACTGTTGTTGCTATTTTCAGTAAGCAAAAAAGAATAGTAGCCATTTTCTTTGGGCTCAATGCAAATGCACAGTCCTATATAGAAAGGGGAGAGGGATGAGAAGGGGAGGATTGAGATTCTGCCACACACTCTCTTTACTGCTGCCATCCTGTTTTCACAGGGGAGAGCAGTAT
This sequence comes from Poecile atricapillus, assembly GCF_030490865.1. Lineage (NCBI taxonomy): Eukaryota > Metazoa > Chordata > Aves > Passeriformes > Paridae > Poecile > Poecile atricapillus. Next base: position 50,908,142 of record NC_081288.1, on the reverse strand, counting down.
TCATCGGGGACTATGTACGTTTTCTTTCTTCTCTTTGGTGCTGATGCTGACACACAGAGAGATTCCACAAGAAATGACAGCACTCTGTTAATTATCAAAGGACACCCAGGGCTGAAATTGTGCTAGTACATTCTGTACCCTGCACCTTCCTGAGCTGCAGCACTGTGCTCTACACATAAAGCTTATGCCGCTTCTAGCCTTTAGAATTTCTCAAAATAATTTGAGCATGCTAAAGGTTACCTATTAGCCACTGGAATTTTTCATGATGTGCACTCCACAGGTATTTTCACACTCTGAGAAATCCTGTATTACTTGAGAGTAGAGAAATTTTCTCCTTTGTAGGGCCAGTACAATCTTCTTCCATGGAGCAAGTGAGAATGCCAAGAAGGGCTTTCCAGGTGGCAATTTAAATCCCTCTGAACCACACATAAATACAGAACTTCAAAAAACCCAAAAGTACATGGGAAAGGCACAAACAGATGCAGAATGCATAATTACTATAGTACAAATAAAATATATAAACTATACATGTTTCAGCTGAATGACAGTCCACATGTACACTCACACCATAGATGTCTCCAAGCCACTAAGCTTCTATGATAAATTCCAGGTCATACTGGATAACCTGAGAGGTCTCCAGATAAACTGCAATGCCTTCAGTGTCTCAGACACCACAAAATGCCTGACGAAGATGTGAATACCAAATAACAAAATATTCTGATTTTGAAGGGATGCATTAGGATCATCCCAGTCCAACTCCTGGCTCCACACAAGGCAGCTGCAAGAATCACACCATGTGCCTGAGAGCATTTTCCACACACTTCTTGAACCCTGTCAGGCTTGGTGCTGTAATCGCTTCCCTGGGGAGCCTGTTCCAGTGCCCAAGCACCCTCTGAGTGAAAAACCTTTTCCTGACATCCAACCTAAACCTTCCAGACACAGCTTCAGGCCACTCCCTCTGGTCCTGTAACTGGAAACTACAGATAAAAGACCAGTGTCTGTCCCTCCTCCTCCTCATGTAAGTTGTAGACTGCAATGAGTCCAGTCTGAACAAATCAAGTGATCCCATCTGCTCTTCGTAAGGCTTTCCCTTTTAGGCCCTTCACAATCCTCCTGGTCCTCCTTTGGATGCTCTCTAATTGTTTTGTATCTTATATTGTGGCTCCTAAAACTGCACACTGGGCTCAAGGTTCATCAAGTTAAAGGATCCTGCTTTGGCCATTCATTGAAAATCTTGATCAATGTCTATGCGCTAAGAGGCCACCAAACATGGAGCAATCTTTAATCCTTTCAGCAATAGTGTAGAGGCACTGCCCATGCTAATAAACCAGAAGGGCCAAGATACAGGCCCCAAGTACAGAATCTGTGAATACAGAAACATGGTACTTGCTTGTGCTGCTCTGATGTCAAGTGTCTGAAAGAGGAAACCTGCAGGTGTGAAGGTTAGGAGGAAAAACAAAGACTAAGATAAAATGTGGCCACAACTGTAGAAGTTTCCCTCTACAAGTACCCAAAGTTAAAAAATGTGTATGGGAAATACAGACCTTCACTTATCCCAGACTTGTTGTACCTTCATGGAAAGGTGGAGCCAAACACAGGCAGTTAGGAGGTTACAAAGCAGTCCCATGTAGCTGTGCATGCAAGGTTTAAGTCAAACTAGCCACTCAACAAATATCTTAACAAGCCTAATAAAGTTTTTGATGAACCTGGAAAAGGGCAGAAACTGGAGGCTTACTCCTCTCGTGAGCATGAGCAGCCATGCATGACAGATGGGCTTTTACAGAGCTTTTACACAATTTTACAGAGGGAAAGGACACTGGAACTGATAACAAACAAACACCCTTAATGTCAAATATCCCTCTCTGGAATTTATAGGGACTGGTCTAACTGAAGTAAAGAGTAATGTTCTCACTTGTACTCACAAAACACTCACAAAGCTCTTAGAAATCTTCAGCACCCACACAGTGACAGTGGAGTATTTTGGGAAAGTGGCAAAAGTCAGAAAGACTTATTTATCAGGCGTCACTGCCTGACAGGGCAAGGAACTGGAGGAGTATTGTCCTGTGGCCTCACGCTGCCACCACAGCAAAAGTTTTCTGTAGTATCAGAAACAATAGCCAGACAGCTGAAAGGATACAGAGTGGGAGAGCTCACAGAGGGGAGACAGTGTTAGGTGATGTGTGGCACAAGGCATCGCAGAGGTTAGCTGGGAAGTGTATTGTCAGAAAAAGAAAGCACAGACTAGAATCTGTTCACAGACAAAAGAGCTCTCACAAATTGAGAGTTAATAGTTTCTCCAGTGAGCCCAAGGATTTGCAGTAATATAATTTTTGTTTCAAGTGTTCACCTTGGGACCCAGATGCTTGGAAAGAGACTGAGACATTTGGAAAGATTCAGGTTTTGCACCTTTGTGGCACCCCTTATCAAGGAAACAATTGTAAAAGTAAATGAAAAAAGGCACACAGGGACACAAGTTAACAGCAATGACTACCACCACCATGATGAAAACTGCAAGGGTGACAGACAGGACATATGGAAGAACCCTGAAATGAACACAGTTACCATCTGAGAAGAAAATAAATTATTAACAAGAGGTCAGACTTCTAACTATATGACAGTATGCACCTACAGTTCTAAAAAGTTACAGACCACATACTGAATATCCATACAAATGCTGTCTAAATCCACACTGGATTTCAGCAGAAATAGTGCCAAAAGACCCTTGCTTCAGGCAAGAAACAACATCTGTATAATGCACTCTACTGGGGTGTCCTGCAACTGTAAATTACCTGGGATGAAATCTTCACTGGTCCAAGAACTGAAGAAAGAGGAAAAACCTAATAGGAGGACACTGACAGATATCTGGAGCCAAGATAAATTCATCATCGTCGGAATGGACAATGCAGATTGCCCAGAAGACTCTATGACATTTACAGAGACTAGTAAGAACGTTCTGTCTGTGCCTCTGACCCCATTAGGGTACAGTCTTCCAACGTGTAAAGGGAGAAACCTGAAACAGGTGACATCAACAGCCTCATTTACAAGACAGAACTCCAAGGATGCAATTGAAGAGGCTTACTTCCACTCTCCTGAATACAGCAACTGCTTCCAAGTATGAGGAGCTAGGAGGGATACAGAGCAAGTCCTCTCCCTGGAGCCTGCTGTTGCTTGCCAAGTCCTCCTGGTGGCAGAAGGAGAGTAGGCTGGAGCAGAATGTCTGGCTCTAAAATTACCCCAAAGTGGCCACTCTCATGCAACATGTCCATGCACCAGGACTCATCGTGTTTCTACTTCTTTACTAAGGGGAAGCCTAAAATAGTTTGTGATCACTTAAGCAGGTTCTTGAAGTCACTCTGGTCCCTGATGCAGGAGTAAGACAGGTGAACCCAATATGATCAATAATCAGACAACGCAGTCAAGCTGTGATTACCTTACATTCATGGGTAAAAAAAAAATTGGGCAGGCAAATAAAAAGACTTTTTCTTACCATAAGGCAAAAAGGCTGAAAAAATCACTGTTGCATCATTAGCAGGTTTTTCACCTCAATAATGCAAACTCCTCCTGAGGAGATTTCTGTATCGACCAGATCAATACAAACTGACCCAGTGATGACTGAAGCAGAAGCTTTCATAAAGGAGATATATATACAAATTTGAAAGAGTTTTCTCAGATAATGAGATAATACATAAATATGCTTGCCACATAAATTCAAGTAAAGGACACTGTGAAACGCCCTTTTGACAACCTAAATGATCCTGTGATTCTGTGAAATGCCTCAACAGGGAGGATATTTAATCACTTCACAGTAGCAAGATATTTTATTCAAAATTTTCATTTCAGAAATTATTCAAAATTTCATTTCAGACATTAACTGAACATCAACTCTTAAAAGGAGACAGCTTTAACTTCACAGTTTATTACATTATATTACTTTATTTGTCCCTACATTTCCTTTTTTCATATAATCATTTCTCTCCATTGCTTTTCTTCTTAAAATTCAATTACTTAACTGATGTTTGATGATGAGGCCTAAAAGGAAGCTCTCATATGAAATCATAAAATCTTTCACATTTAAAATTAAAACAGTAGAAAATTTAAGTAAATTACTCAATTAAAAGCTAGAGATAAAAACAAAATTCCAAAATTTCCTCTCAGAAAAAAAAAACAAAAAACAACGAAGTTTAAGGAAACGTTATTTTAAAAAATCAGCAAACTGCAGAGCAGAATACTCTTAACAATGTCAGTCTGCATTCAATTCAAGAAAGATTAATGCTGCCTCACTTCTGTTGATGTTACTATGTTAGGAAATAGTGCTAATTAAAGGTGAGACTCTCAAGTCAACTTTAATAGTAAAGATACAGCTAAAGGAGACATAATTCATTACAAGAGTTCTGATTTTGCATTATTTCTCTGTTACTTCCCTCCTCACCAAATATCAATTAATACAAAACCAGCATGTTCTTTTAAATTGAAAGTTACTCTCATGGATACCAGAGACTGGTATTTGAAGATTCTTATGACTTTGGGAACCTTTTTGAGCTGTATGTTATTGTCTTGGTTTTAAGAACTAAGGTATCTGAAAGTCCAAGGTTCCCATTTCCACACCCACTTTCAAAAGACATGTTACAATAAGAGGAAAACACTTCTACATTTTTAATCATTTTAATCTGTTAACAATACATTTTAATCTGTTAGTTTATCTTGTAAAACCTTCTCTTAAATAAAAAACATGCTTCTTTAAATAACTAGAGGTTGAAGAAAACAAGATTCTTCCAAATGAAAAGTGGAATTACTAATAGATTTTTTTCTTCATTAATAATTCAATGTATATTTTGTCAGCATATAAATTCTATGCTTGTTAGAACATTTTTGAGACTAAAATATTTTTTGCATTTATGATCAAAATGTACATGCAGCATATTGAAATTCAAACCATTTTAAATGCTTTAAAATACTTACCTTCATCAGCATACAACTTTATAATTTTGGTACAGACACTTCAATAAAGTTTTATTCAAATCATATGATAAGAAAATGTCATTTTATTTCATACACAGTAACCAAAAGGCTTACTGGAGGATCAAAGTCATTATTTTGCATTTCTAAATGCAAGATGTTATTCCTGTACAGCCTAAACACAGTATTTTTTCCGTCAAATAATAAGCCTAGCCTTTCAAACATTGTTTAACAATGTAGCTGGTAAAATAAACTGATTCTGCATTCAGCTTAGAGATCATCTGTCTTTGTTTCAGTCCTCCTTCAGGCCAAAGAGGTGCAGAAGTCCCTGAGGAACAGGTACATACCGTTTGACCCAGGAAAGCAGCGCTCCCTTCCCTGCCTGCTCTCAGACTGCTCAGGCTCTGCCCGCACAAGCAGGGAGGACAGAGGTGTGGGCAGGCAGCAGCAGCCCCTTCAGCAGAGGTAACCAGGGCTGGTCCCACGCCGTCCCTGCCGCCAGCTCCTGCCGAAGCCTCGGGATGTGCCAGCTCCAGGTGGCTGCTCCCGCTGCAGTGCCCCCCTGGCTGCCAGCCAGGACCCACCTGTCCTGGCCCAGGGATGCGCCCCCCAGCACCAAAGTGCACCTGCTGGAGTGGCTGCCACCAGCATCCACGTGTGAACCGCTACACGCAAAGATAGATGGTGTTTGTGGACACTGGAGATAAAGTTTACATGCTGAAAGTCATAAAAAGCTTTGAAACAAGCAGCCCACATGTTTTCCTGTGGTATTTTTCTGTATCAGAAAGCAGTGCCTATTAAAGAAGTTTAGTTTATGCATTCTTTGAACCATGGATGAAGTAAAACTTAACATCATGCTAAAATTCAGTACCACAGACATACAGAAACAGAGATATAAAATAATCAGACTGTCTCAAACTGTTTAAAATAAAAGGTTATGTTGATAGAATGTACCATATGCGGTATTGAGTCATCTCTAAGTAATGTTGGTCAAGTTCAATTAAGTAGAACACATAATTTCAGTGAGCTGCAATCATCATTGTTTCAAATTAGCATAACTACAATATTAATTACGCATTCCTAGAGAGCAAGACGAATTAGGTGTAAAGGAGGATATGAAATATCCGTGATTAAAAAAACTCCCTGCAAATCATCGACAACACTGTTATTATAGGCTAATTTTTTTTCTTAATTTGACATGTTAAAGCTTCCTTCCTACCGTATGTGTAAGACACTGAAGGATTTTCAGACCGATACATCACAGTATGACAAGACCATCACGTTGGGCAACTAAGCATGTCTCTTTTGCCACCCGCCATTTCTGTCAGCTCTCCTGAGCAGTTCAGTAAATCTTCCAGTGGAAAATGGTAACATGCCACCATTTATGTTCAAATGATATGGTTTTTAACCAGGATCTGATAAACAAGATCTGAAGCACTCCATTAAAGCTTTCCAGAAGTTCTGCAACCACTTCACTTGAATTAGACACGGTGTATGATGCAGTCATTAATTGAAAAAAAGCAATACCATGAGATCTTAGATCTGTATTTAGTATTCATGTCATTCTCTGCATGTCTCTACCATACAATTTTTAACAGACCAAAAGTTTTGTAATAGTAACACTGGACAGTTGTGTTAAATGGATACCTGCAACCTATGACCTTTAAGTGGGACAACAATTTAGACATTTTAAAAGTCCCATTTTAGCAGCAAGCAGAGAAAATGTGGGTATTTCTGCTTAGAAAGAGCTTACCACTGTAACAGGTAACCCTGCAGACTGCCTACCAGAGAGGGACTTCACTGGAATTGGCTGATGAAGAAACTAGAGTAAACATCAGTAATAATGTGGGTCCCAGTTCTCTAAAGAGTTCTAAATCCAGTAATGACATGTCATCCAGCTAGCAGTCTTCCTTCCAGACCTTCTAACACAGCTCTTGGAGAGTATGTGCTAGGAGCACAGGCTTACCAAAAAAAGAAAAAAAAAAAAAAAAAAAGAAAAAAAAAAAGAAAAAAAAAAAAAGTAGGCAAAACAGACAAAATAAGAGCTTTTAATTTCTTCAAATGTTCCACAGACTTCTAGTTTTCAAAATTAATAGTAAATACCAGAAAATAGAGAGAATTACTGCTGCAAAATGCTTTACTGATTTTCTTTTTTTTCCCAAATAAACATGAATTTTTTGAACAGGATGAAGAATAGGCTTTACTTAAGTTTCTACTGGTTGTGGGCAGGAACTGAGATGCCACTAAAATAACAAGGAAAAGTGGAGAGATCTTTGTTATACTCTTTTATTGATCCAATTAGCTATGGAAAGAAAAGCTACAGCATTAAACAAGAAAGCTTCTCTTTAAACTTATTTCACTGCAGAGAACACTGCTTCCATTCTGTATTTTCTCCTCGTTAAGGTTCTCTGTGCTTTTAAATGCACCACAGTACATGTCTGACAATCTAGCCTAATTTTAGTTCTCCTTAATTTCCTTCCACCACAGCACCATAATCTTCAGGAGATCCTTCCCATGACAACCACGGCCAGAGGTCAGTGATTTTGGGACTGCCCAACAGTTTGGGACCCTCTCTCCTTTTACTGCACAACACAAGGCTTTCTACATTTCCAGCCCAGCCAGGACTGCTTTCAGAAACAGCTTTGAGAGAAAACAGATGCTACTTGTCCTTCCTCCTCTCACTCCCACCTCTTCTAGCAAACACCCCATCTCGGATTTTTTGTATTAGCCCACAGTTCTGCTCTTCACCTGCTGCTCGGGAAATGCACAGGAATCTTTTTTTTCTACATCATGAAAGAGAAGTTAAGCAGATAAAGGAGAGGAAAATATTTCTACCTGGAGAAGATGACGGGAAGACAAGACAGTGGCAGCATAATACTGCTGCTCCTGAAGACTGTTATCAACATTTACAAGTTATGATGGGTAAAGAAAGCAAGGTTAGTAAAAAGAGAAAGACAATCTTCTGAGTAGGAAAGAACCCACAAGGATCATCAAGTCCAACTCTTAGGTGAATGGTCCATACTGGGATTAAACCCATAAACCTCATTATTAGCATCATGCTCCAACAACCTGAGCTCATCTCAAGTCTACCATCACTTATCTTACTTCCAGGACAATCAGTTTATTTGAGAATGAAGACTTAAAGAAGAGAGAATCCTCCCATATGACTATCAGCAGTCAGCTGGGAAATCAAGAGATTAGCCCAAGATCACAGCCCAAAAAATAAGTCTTTGTGAAACTTTCAAATAATACCTTATTTTTTGGCATTGAAGTCTCATGAAGAGAAGACAACATCAGTTTTATAACCAGGAGAACAAGTGTATGCAATATGTAGCAATACATAATGTTTCACAGGTTGGGGAACACCTTCCTGGGAAATAATAACTGTGAAAGCATTACAGTGGTTAATCAGCATGAATGTGAACTAGCATGGACAAGGGATAATGTAATCTCTGTACAATCAAGGAAATGTGAGAAGCAATGCTACCTGAGCATTTGACACTGGGGTCACTCCTAATAAAACAGGGTCACTAGTCTGATAGCCACAACTCCAACAGGACACTGCTCAAATGGGAAGGATTCACAGAACACACTTAAAGTATCATAAAATGATTGACAAAAAGGACTAGATGTGAAAAAATGGATCTGTTTACAAAACAGAAGATCATAGGTCAGTTAACCACAGCCCATAAGTATCCAAACTCAGGGCAGAACCTTAACACTGCTTTTTTTATTCCTCCCTTTTTTTCTCTAAGAAAGGTGTAACAACATTCTGGAAATCTGAAGCAAGATAAATTCAGAAGAGAATGTAGAGACAAGCAAACACTGAATTCCTAACCACTACAGCAGGCTGCTGAGGGCTGCAAGGGATTTTCTATCACTGGAAATTTTCCCTCCCCTTACCCCCGCCTCCATTGAGATCAGCTGGTTTTTTGAGAGGTATGATTTACTCCAGTCTTTATTGGCCTTAAAGCAGAAATGGAGGAAGTCCTCACCACAAAGGAAGTCATGCCCAAAGATTACAGTAGTTCTTGACAGGCTTAAAAGCTCTTAAAGTAGGACAACAATAGCTCAAACCTCTTTTAATCCTTTATGCCCTCATGACACGCTCATCAGCAAAGATCACCTGCCAGGGACTAAGACCCTGCTCTATTCCATGGCATATAAACACAACATGTAGGTAATCCCTGCCTGGGAAAGTTGAAAACCCAAATGCATGACAGAAGACAAAACAGGTGGATTCAGGGGGAGAGCAGGAGGAAACAAGGAAACAATACGGGTCAGCAGGAAAGGCAGGAGCCCTCCTATCCACAGCACATCTATTGTCACGTTTTCTACAGGCAACACAGCAAGGGACAATTTTAATGAGCGATTTGAAGTCAGAAAAGTTTAGACCAGAAATAATTTGTAGAGTTTAGATTATCAAGTGGAGGAAGTTCCCAAGGACTGTCATGGGCTCTCCATCACCACGAGTGTTTTAAAACAATGTTGATTTATTTTCCCCAAAAAGATATGCTGCACTTCAAACAGAAATTAATTCAAGAACTTCTATAGATATTGTTATGTTGAAGATCACAATGGTCCTCTTTGGCTTTACAGACTTCACTTTCCAGGTAACTTCTGCCCCTTTAAAAAGATGCATCATAATCTCATGTCAGACAAAATTATTAGTATCAATATATGGAATCCCACAAACCCAGTAAAATTATTTATAAGATGTATCAGCTACAAGACCATCCCTACACTCTTTTACACTGCAGCTTTTTTTTCCCTGCAATGAAATAAAGAAACCAATAGAAAAGTGACTTCACTAAGCCCACATGCCTCCCATACAATTTAGATAATTTACACCACTGACTAAATTATCAAGTTCTTCAAGGAGGATCATAAAAATATCACCAGAAAAAAATGACAGTATCTCACTTGTGCCACACAGCTTACTTTTGCTTTAGAGAAAAACACAGAAACATAATCACAGTGTAGGATATTAAAGAAAGAAGAAATATGAAATCTCCATTCAGAAAAGATGGAGACCATTTACTAGCAGGTTATAAGGACATACATATCTAATAGGAACATAAAGAAAGTACTTACATTGTCTGCCTTGAAAACATTGTTTGAGTTCTCAAGTGCAAGTCAAGCAGCTTCAGACAGTACTCAGTCACTCACAAAATCACAGAATAGCTGAAGCTGTCTTGGACATCAGGAGTTCTCTAGTCCAGCGCTGCTCATAGCAGGCTCAACTGTGAGATTAGATGGGGTTACTCAGGACTTTCAAGGGGTCAAGAATCTATTACTCAATTTAGGAAGCAAGGATTTAACATCCCTGATAGAGTGACCACAGCCACCACATTAAGCATATGAGCAAATAGGCTTATAAACCAAATAAATTTGTATTTATCATCTACTCATTGATACACTGAAATAAAAAAATGTGTGTGTACACCTCCTAAAACTACAATGTGGAGAAGGTTTTAATCAGTCAAATACTACTATATTTACAACTGCACATAAGTTCCTCTTAAGAGCAAGCTCACACTCTTGGATAACCTCCAAAATTACTTAAACAGTATGAGTTTGAGCATTACAGTGCCTATAGAAGAATTTTTAACTAATCAGCCGTGGCTGGCATCTGTGAAATCCTGGAATAACAAAACTTTTGTTGAGTAAAAAAAACTCTGTGGAATACTGTTTTGTATGACAGATGTTTTCTAAAGTGGTCTAATTAACTTCAAAAGTATTAATTCTGATAACAGAACTAATTTTCATATGGAATGTATAAGGGGCAAGGTAAAAATATAAGAGGAAAGTAAAATCTTGGTCAAAGATGTAAACAGACACTGGAAAGTGCCCCATTTTTTTATGCAAGTGCACTGCATTTGCATTAAAAAATAAACCATGAGGTGGGGATATAAACCTCCTTAAAAGGTATGATCATGAAAGGATTACCAATCAGCATTCTTAAGTGTTCTCCACAAGGCAAAACTGATATTGTCTTGGAAGACTTTTTAGAAATTTATTTTGCGTTTTCACTGATACAGACCTAAAATAAATATATTAACACAGTGAGAGTTGCTAAAGTTGAACCAACCTTTGTAATGCTCTTCCAAAAGATTTCGGGGGGTATTCAGACAATATATGATTTGCCCTGTGAGTAGACACGCTCCAGTAAAAGCTTTTACTGCCATAATTTTTGTAGAGAGTGTGCTTAGATCATTCCTCTCACTTGGCATATGAGCTCACACAGCCAAGCATGTTTAGTACATTTCAGTTTTTAAAAATCTTAAAATGTGCATTTTGAAGGACTGAGGAAAACAGAGAAACAGAGAAACTAACATATAGATGGACTATGTATATGGAAAGTCTGTAAAAGTCAGCTTTTCATCTTTTGAGTAATAAACCCCAAGTAATAAACAGCTCTTCGGGTAATAATTCACAACACTATTATTCACACCGTCAGGGATTCCTAGCAGTAGTGCAGAACCATTAAGTTTGAGGTGGGTGTGACCAGTCCTTCACCTAAGCAAGGCTCCAGCATTGCTACATAAAGAAACAAGGCAGACATTGCTTCTGGGGGTCTTTCCAATTATCTGAAGTTTAGTGAATTTAGACAGGATTCCAAGCAATTCCTAAATAAATGGCATTAATACAGATAATTCACAGTGAGCCACTGATGTACTTTGTACCCAAATGAGAATTCACTTTGTGGCTACAACATGGTGCCACAATCTGCAGTTTTAGGACTCTGCATGGAGGTAGCTACACCTTTGTATTTGACAGGTACTGGAACATAAACCATCTAAAGAGAGTGACAACATTCATACAAAAGAAAACCCCTTTTAATATTGAGGCAATAAGGGAGCCTCTATTCCAGATGTATGGTACTCCAGAGGAGGGAAATACTTAAAATCATTTCCAGATTAGAGAAAGTATTAGAAATCATTTTTTTTTAAATCCTGGGAAAGAAATTATATACTGATGATGTATGTGTATCTGTCAGTCTCTTAGAATTACTTTCTCGAGACAAAGAATAATACATTTTTAGTGTTAGGTGTCTGAACAATGGAGTAAGTTGCCCACAGATGTTGTAGACTCTCCACCAATGTTGAAGAACCCATGCTTCCGAGAAATTCAAAATGCAACCTGAGAAAATCCAGGACAACCCCCCCCCCAATTTGCATAAGAAGAGCAGCTGGACTAAGCACTCTTCAGAGTTCTCTTCTCTTTGTGGGATAAAAAAGAATTGCCAGGAAGTTATAAAATAAGGGACTGGAAATGATTGCCTGAATGAACTAAATGAATGTACAGATTCAGGTTACAGAATAAACTATGAGGAGTATGGAAATAATAACCTTATCTTCCCAGTTGCATGCAAAATACCAAAGGGGGGAAAGCCAGCTACTTGGGTTGGTTAAACCTTGCAACTAGCTGCAGAAGGATGAAGCAAAAAAAAAACTTTAAATGTAGCACTCCCATACATATAAAACAAACAAGAAAAAAAAGTTTTAAAAGTCCCAGGATACTATTGTCAATAAAAAGAAACACTTTGCCTGAAAAGACTGAGGAATCTAACTAGGAATTAAATAGGTGTTGGAACTGAAACAAGCGAAATAATTTTAAAAGGCTTCTCTGAGATTCCTTCTACAAGATTTCTCGGTACTGTGCAACAAGCAAGCATGAGGGTTTGTAGACTTAGTTAGGCAAAAAGATGGTCACAGGATTAGAAAGAACAACGTGAGTGACCATGTGCAATCTTTTGCTAAGGCAATTGTATCGTGCCAGTTTTGCTGATAAGACGCCCTGTTCGAAATCTCCAGTCCCACATGCACTACTTAAATGCTCTCTCTTCCAGCTCAGATTTATCCATAGCTAGTTTACACTTGTTTTGTACTTGTTCTAACAATGTCCTTTAGCTTAAACAGTTCTGCTCCCTATATGATGCCTTCTCTGTCTTTCCATACACACTTATAAATATGAAAGAGATATCATATCCTCTCTCTTTTTTTCATTAAGCCAAACATGTCACACTTTCTTAAGTCTCATCTTGCAAGATAAGCTTTCCATTTCCTGATCACCCTCACAGCTCATCTCTGTTGCTGTTCCAGTAGGAATTAATTATTCCTGGGAAAGAAAAAAAGTGTTAGTGTTTTTCCATCCCAGTTCATCCACAATATTCGTGTCATGTGACCAGAGTTACTGTTCAGATTAGGCAGTGTCTACTTTACATCATAGTTACAAAAAAAACCCAATAAATACAGATACAGAGTATTATCTCAAACATGGTTACAAACTACTGTTCACAAACACTTAACTTGTTTGTTAAAACCAGCACACAGTGTTCATTTGTATCATATGCTTAAGTACTACACAATCTTTCACAACCAAGTGACCACCAAGACCATAAAGACTTCTTCCCAGTACTGTAATATACTCGTTTTAGTAATCCACACAGTTTTACCTGCAAGGATATTATAAACAGGATTTTTGGATTATATAAACAGGATTTTTGGATTATGCATATACCTATGCACCCAGGGAACATTACAGCCTCCAGCTATAACAGGTTAGAGTTTGAAAGAATGCACATGGAGGTAGCTTTTTTCATCCCTTACTTCTCTGTGAAGTTTCTCCTTAATATGCCAACTTTCCTACACAAAGGAATGCACAACGAACCCCCGAAGATGAGGTGAAGGTATTGTGGTAAAGGCAGCATGTCACACTGCGAGTGTAGAGAGAAGTTGTCTGCCTACAGTTTAAAGCTTGGGAAATTTAGGTATATAACTTCAGCATTTCTGTTTCCCTTGCTAGTGTCACAGACTGTCAACAAACATCTGCCTAGACACACACACTGTGCAAAAAGGAATGGCATCCTCCACATACAAACCCACACAAAACAGCTTCAACAATTGTGACTCCTCTTAGTTTTAACAGATTACTGAAGAGTGACTCAATTGCTTTAAAAAGTGATGGTATCACTACTTGAAACAATAAACATTCTGCAAGCAATTACTAAAACAAATTACATTTCCAAAAGAGAAGTCCTGAATATAAATTATGTCTTTATATGCAAGACATGCAACAAGTACCCTGTCTCATACTTGAATATACATGAGCATTATTAAATATTATGCTTCACAAAACTAAGGTCTTTATTATGACAAAACATTTAATCTTTGTTTTGAAACAGACTTTGAGAAGATACTGCAGTACCTTCAAAATAGTCACATTTTTCAACTAATAAAAATCAAATGATCCTGTGCTACACACACTTTCTAGATTCCAAAAGACACTTTTCCATCAGCCTGACAATGAACAGACACATAACAAATGCAAGTTGCTCAGCTCAGTACAGGTACTGCCCTGAACCCTCTGGCTGGTAGTGAAGACACCTGCTGTAGTAGCAGTTATTAATTGATTATCAGATTAGATAATAACTCATCCATCACTTCCAAATGATCTGCCTAGATAGAGCGCCATAAAAAGAAATATCTCACCAAATAAAGTTTTCTTCTGAAAGCTTTCTAACTATCTCATGCATGTACCACACACAATAGTCTACCTGTACTACTATTATGTAACACTTAGAGAGGTTATTTCTGTCACATCTTAGCCATGCCTGCCTTTTTTTTAAAACTTGGGAGAGACAAAACACTTCTACCTAAATGGTATTTTTCTCAACAGAGTACATAGCTAGCATATCTCAGCCATCAGCATAACAACCTTCATCAGCTACATATGAAAACAGGGCCCAGAAATCCTAATTCAAAGTGCCCGTAATTACAGCACTTACAATTCACCCCGTACCATGGAATGTGATTTTTATCAGTGTAAATGGAATAGTTTAAATTTAAAACAACAAAGCAGCTTTTAGGTTATTGTTTTCCAAAAAATGTAAAGGAAAAAATTAACTCACCATTAATGCTTTGGAACTAATAAGTCTAATTTTTAAGTGTAGTGAAGCAAATGGATACTTTTGTACTGATGTGAGTAATTAAAGTACAAGAGCTTCACAGACTCAGAGATGTAATGCAGCCCTTTTATCAAAAGCAGTCACTCTATCTCGGCCTGACAGTTAACAGCATATGATCTAGTAAACAAATACTTTCACACAGTACAAAAGTGCCATTAAAGGCCAGAACTGTCAACACAAATTCCATTCTTGCAAGAGAAAAAAAATATATAAACTGTTGATCACCTCTGGTTGCCTTAACTAGCATGGAGGTTGTCATGGAAACATTTCTGCTAAGTTCACAGTGATGAAACACAAACACTTCCAGTTTAATTGCTATTAGGTTTAGCATACCAGAGTTTATTTATACTCAAAGAGCATTATGATGAAATGCAGTAGAAAGTAGAGCTAGCAATGATCTGGCATAATAAAGCCAATGGATTTAGAAAAGAAAGAAAAAAAAATAATAAAGGAAAATTAAGCCAAATAAGATGGACTTTTTTATAAGTTGAAATACAACAAAAGTGAATTACCTCTCTGCCAAAAATATTAATTAATCATTCAGATAGAACATAACTTGTACAAGGCAGTTTAATGTAACTGTATTAACATACTGACACGTGAAAATATTAATGAAATAAAACATCTTCAAATAAAGCAGTATATATCTGAACTACAATACATATATAAGTATTTATTATACAGATTCAAAACACATTCTTAAAAAAAAGTGCAGCATCATGTTAACTTTTGTAGCACACATCAAGTGAATCCCATGTATTGGCAACCTCTTTTTCCCAGATAAAATAGACCTAGTCCGGCTATTTTCTTACCAACAGAGTTCCTCCAGCATAAATGACAATTCTGTTGTCCTTGCAGACAAACAGAGCCCAATGAGATTTCAAATAATAGCATTGAGTGACTACATGAATACAAGTCAGGGAGAGCTTAATTTTATTTCATTACAGCTAATGGGGATTCACTTTTATTTTATTAGAATTAAACAAAATCTAGAGATGCATGCAAGTTACTAACTAAAATCTGCAGGTTCCTTTCATTATAATCCGATTTTGGTTTTTTTAATACTACATTCATTCCCAGTGCGTGATTTAAGTTAATGCAAAAGCTTTAATAAATTCCAGTGACTTTTTATCTGTTTTCATTAGCAGAAGTTTACTCAACTCAGCTGACAGCCAGTAACACTGAGAAGCTGAACATAGGTCAGGGCTTTGGAAGAGGGACTGGAACCAGTCATTGCACTGGAGTAAGTGCAGGAGGCACAAGGACAGAATGAGGATTCAGCCATGGGAGTGTGAGCTAAACACAGACAGGCAGCAGAGGGATGAAATCAAGTGGGGTGCATCACACTTACTTTAAAGACATTGTCAAATTCCTGCCTGCTGACTGTGGCATGCAAGCACAGGAATGCAATCAATTGCCCATAACCTGCCATCAACTTCTTTTCATTCACATGAGTGATATGTTTTGAATGAAGGTATGGAAGGGAAAATGATCCGTAATAAAATAACTATATTTTGAATAATTTTCCACTATCTGCTTGTTAGGTCTAATATCAAAGTAAAAATACATTCATCTTTACAATTACCATATTTATGCCTCTTAACTCTGTTTTTTCTTTTCCCATTTGCCCATCTTGCATTTATTCAATCTCCACTTTTCTTCTTGCTGATGTTCCTGACAATCATCACTCTCCCCTTCCCAGCTTGAAAAGTTATCATTAATGAAATTTTTAACACTGAATTTTAAAGACCATTATTAGGTTTAGAATGAGTACCTTAAAAAAAGATTAATAAAGAAAATGGAATAAGGATAGAGTTGGTGTTTCAGATTACCATGAGAATCAGGAAAATATCAGAGTAGCAAGTTTACATTCTCAAGATTACAATTATTATCCCAAGAAGAATACATGGATTCAAAATGAAACTTAAGATCTGGAGCAATCCAAAAAATACCATCAATATTTTTGTCAAGTAGGCTCCTATCCACCATGTAGAGATTATTTTATTTCATACTGCTTTCATTACCTAGCTATACTTCAGCTCCTACTACATAATTTAGCTTCCAAGATGCTACTTCCTGTTAATTAATAATGTGTTTCTGAACTATACAAACCTTATTTCTGTGAAAATTACTGAAAGACAGCAGTTTCTTTAACATGACACACTATTCTGCAGGATTATCGTGGTCATTACTGAAGAATAAGAATGTGCCCAGTTCTGCCACTGTAACATGTTTGTCTTCAGGTCTTCTTCCCAGAAGGGAGAAATATGCAGATGAAGTGTCCTGTTTTGTTAAATCCCTTTTCTCTTCTACTTCCATGAGCTACTTTGTCCTAGGGGCTGCTGGAAAGTTGGTTTGTTCTGATAATAAACATACAAATAAGCTCTGATGTACTCAAATAAAAAAAAAATATAATTTAGAAAGAATTTGTATTAAAGTAAAATACAAAATCCATGTTGGTCTTCATTTCTCCTTTCTTCAAGACATAAACAGGCCCCTGAACAAGATCGCTGCTCTGCAGAGCGAATCTTCACCCTTTCCTTCACAGGGAGCTCCCTTTTCCTGGAGAAGCCCAATAGAGAAGCCCACACTGATGGGGAACCAGGCCAAAAACTTCAAAAATAAACACCAAGATACCAAACTTCTTCTAAAGTCTTGTGAGAAGATGACAAAGATAAAGCTGCCTGTCCTGCCTACTTCAGCATTTTCAACTGCTCCATCCTCAGAGACAGTTGTGCCACACAGGTTGTGCTGAATGTATAGCTTGCAAAAGATGTGGATACTGAAAATTACATCACCAGCTGACAAGGTGGTGTGGTGTCCTAACTTACAGAAAATCTTAAATACACATAATTCCCCCTAAAAGGACACTTTGGGGAGTTTTTAATGCATCCATTGAATAGGTGTGTAACAGCTGTACACAGTACTTCACAATGATATTTATGACAATTTATCATTATTCCAAGTAATACTTCAGTATTCTCTAGTGTTGTCTCAGGAGTGTTTGATAGAAGGTAATAAAATCTAGAATTGTTTTTACCTCTGCTTCAGCAGTGAGATACCAGAGATACCTTGTCATGTAGTTTTCTTAGCAGAAGCCCATTGAGAAGAGATGAAACAAATGCCACATATTTTTAGCTCCCTCTGGACCTAGGAAGGATGTCCCACCATGAACATATGGAGGGAAATCACAATATCACAATGCTTGGAGGAGATGATCCTTTAATAATAGCCAGCTTTCTTGGGCCCCTCTCCCCTCCAGGGCTTTATCCCATGGTACTCTACCAAGCAGATCTCTGAAGGGGCCAAAGTCAGCACTCCTGAAGTCCAGGGCAGCAAGGATGTTGTGTGCTCTCCTCTGCCCTAAAGATCTTGAACTCCACCATTCCATGGTCACTGCAGCCAAAACTGGCCACCAGTCCCTCCTAGTCAGTGAGAACAAGGTCCAGCACAGCACCTCTCACCATCAGTAAATTATTTATCACGTGGAAAAGGAAGTGCATTAATCACTTCAGGAACCACTTGGATTGCTTATGCACCCCTGTGTTGTCCCTCCCATAGTTATTGTGAGGTTATTATTCAAGTCTCCCATGAGGATCCATCTATTTCTTCATAAAGATATATTTTTTTATTTCTTTGTATCTATAAATGGCCTCATCCAGTTGGTCTAACCAGTCAGGCAGACTGTAGCAGATCACCACTTTGTCACCTGTCCCTGCCCTCACCTTAATCCTCAGCCATAAACTCTCTGTTGCCTCCTCCTCCATCTCCAGGAAGAGCTCCAGCACTCCAGTTGGTGACTGGCATACAGAGAGATGTCCCCTCCTTGTCCCCTCTGCCCATCTTGTCCTTCCAACACTCCAGCCACAGGAGCCATAAGGTCATGGTTTACCTTGAGGTTTTCCTCCCAGTTCAAAACAAGACTAGCGTAACAGACAAAGCCTGGCAAGGGCAGGACTGGAAAATGTCTCACAGCCTTAGTCAGTGTGAGGGGAAAGCCAGGACAGCCAAGGAGCCACCACCATCCTCGATCGCTGAAGTGAGGAAAGCTGAACAAGGAGGCTGAGAGCACAATTTTCCAGTGTCACATAAACTAATACCAAAAATGGCAGACTGCAGAAAAGAAGTCCCACTGAGGATTTTGGTAACCTGTGGACTTGAAGGAAGCTGTCCATGAGGCCACATTCCCATTCTCTATTTCAGCTGAAGAAAGCAGTAAGTGAGAAAAGGAAGCAGATGTGACTGAACACTAAGCAGTGAGCTAAACCTACAGCATAACCTCATGATGAAGAGGCCATGTAAATCCAGAAAAGCAAAATGAAGAGTCTGTGACTGTGAGAGAGCACAGTTCTCTGACAGCTTTATTCTTGCTGTCAATGGAAATGAAATGGGAAGGAGCTACGAGGGAAGCCCCACCTTTCTTTCAGCCTTTGACTGACTTTTTCTCATCTGTTTCCACATCCTCAACAGCAAAATTCATCCCTAGGGACACCTAAGACACACCCTTTCCTAACAAAATATGATCCCTTTGAGCCAATTCCAGGGCTCTACATCCTCTTGGCAATGAAGAAGAAAGGGGCAAGAAGAAGAAAGAATGAATCTCAGAAATGGGTATTAAGATCCTTTATTCTTTCCTTGCTTTATTAAAAAAACACAAAAAGAAAATGAGATATACTGGAGATGGAAGTGCTGGAAGACACTGCAGTATGCTGTCTTAAATACACTTTAAATCAAATAAGAAAGAGTCAAACTACAGTAATGGAATCTAGAGCCTCTATACCACTGCCCCCAAGTGATTGAAATCCCTCAAATTTTAAGCATTTGCTTCCCAAGAGATTAAATAATTAAGGCACAAAAGCTGTTAAGATTATGACTGTTTACCCCCTTGGCAGCAGCACCTTCACAGGTGAGCAACAACAAGCTCATTCTCACTTTTCATCAAATTCCTTTCTCTCAGTAGAACGACATTGCAAGGAGAGAGGATGGTAACTTTATTTTTAAAATTTTACTCATCATCTTAATTAAAATCTGTATAGTGAATTCATTTTAAAATTTCTTTGTAGCACAATGGCAGTCTGTTAGAGGCACCTACAGAAACGAAAGGAAATAAACCTCCAAGAAAAATAATTTATAAACTTAAAAAAAAATTGCAATGCTTTTAATACTGTTGCTGGCAAACCCACACTAGCAAGTTTACAGTTGATGTGTTCCAGACTACACCAAAATTATGTATGTGTAAAATGTTCATAATAGAGAATAAAATGTCTAAAATTTATTAAGGTTTCATGCTGATCCTCCAGTCTGGCAAATGTTTGTAAAATGAAAAAAAAAAAAAAAAAAAAAAAAAAAAAAAAAAAAAAGAGACAGTGTTAAGTAAACATTTCAGACCCGAACCTTCTTTATATGCCTTTGAACCTTTCCTTTCATGTGCAATACCTGACAGCCCACTGAGAATCAAATGCTGAAAGCCCCAAAGATGGGTAAAACAGAATTTCTGACTCAGGAAATAAAGATCAGCTGAATATGATTCCCATATGGCAAACCAGATCAATGGAAAGCAAGACCAAAATTTACAATATCTATACTGTGCAGTACAACATGGAGGTTGTCTTTTATTGCTGGTAGCAAAACTCCCAGTGGCCAAGAATAAAAGCAGGCACAGAGATTATACTTCCACTAATGGTGAACTCTAAAAATACACATAGATAGATTTCAGATCGGAATAGGAAAAAGAGAAAATTTTGTTTTGCTTTTATTTGGTGTTATGGAATACCAATCATCAACTAGAGCAATCAACTTTCAGCACAAAATCCAGGATTATTAATATAAAGGCATTTTTTCAAAGCCGAGGGGGAAAAAAACTCAGCAGCTTGGATTACCTGATATGAAAAGAAACACTCTTTGCTGTAAAACTAAAACAGCTTCAAGGCTACTTTTGTGATAGCATGTGTGGCTGAATGTGAGAGAATGTATAACAATATTATTACTTTTAGTTCAAGATTTCCTGTAAAACCTCAGGTCATGCTCATGAAGACCTTCTTAAAAAGCAGTGATAAATCTGCTGAATACTTTTCAGAACTTGAAAAAGGGGCAATGGGCAGCAGGGAGGTAATCAAGCAGTCCTCAGTGACTGAGCGGGCACAGCAATGCTCTTGCTGGGGTGAGCAGGAGCCCTCTGCCAGGGATCACCAAGCACGGTACCTAGCGATCTCAGGAGGGCTCCCAGGGCACATGGAGTCACAAGCCTGCAAATAAAAGGAAAAAAGATCCAACTTTTCAGATTCCTCTAACAAAGTTCAGATGGAAACACACCAAATAGAAATTCTTAAAAAGAAAATGAAACTGACAACAATTTTAGTAAATATACAACAGGCCTGACCAAAGTAAAAAGATACTGAATCACTTTCAAGCTTCAGTAAAATATTTGCTCTATTCTAGCATAAAGTCTCGACAAAAACAAAAAAACCAAACCAAAATCAAACAAAAAAACCCAAACAACAACCCAGAAAAAACCAAACCTCACAGCATCTTGGACCTACTTCACAGTGTACTACTCCACCACTGCTCACTTGAAATTAAAGATATCCACAACATGAGAGCCCTGTTCCAGGATGTCCATAGAAAGATGAGGGTGGAGGTAAACGATAGGAACTATAGAGCAAGACTGTCTTCTCCATCCTTCTATAAACAAGCAAATTAAACACTTTGACCATAAATACATGAAGAGAGATGATTTGCCTAAGAATTTTCAAACCATTTTTCTCAACAGGTGGAAACTTATCTATATATTTAAAATCATGTCCATGGCAGAAATTCTACTGGCATTCAACCTGAATAATATTATTCAGGCTGATAATTCATGATTTCACCACTAGGAAGCAATGCAGTCAAGTCATTTTTGGCTCTGAAAACCTAATCACTTCAGCATGTTACTGGTGTATTAATACATATTTTCTGTGATACTTCATCAACAACAGAGTGACATGCTTTTGGTGTAACCATCAGCTGCAAATGCTGCCACTGAAGATCGATACAGAAAAAGCAAAGAACAATAATATCTGAATAAATTTATGAAACGTCTTCTTTCACACGAAAAATGGTAAAGGAGGACCTAAAAAAACTTCTGGACCCCTGCAGATTACCACTCACCTGGGGGAGGTGATTCTCCCCTTACCACTAACAGCACACTGCTGCTCTGAGCTGCATCACAATTTTGTACAGTTAGAAGGAAGTGTGTATCTCCTTTAATAAGCATCCCTCTTGCCCCTTCCTTCAGCAATATTACCATTCATTTAGGCCACTTGGGATATCATATCTCAGTCTTTGGATACAGGCATCTAGGTCCTATAGATTCAAATATTTCCAAAAGATTTACATGCAAATATTGTAGGATCTTTGCAAATACTACCTTTAAAGTACACCTCTTCTCTCAAAGTGTACAGGTGCTATACTCCCATGGCTCTTATTTCAAATCTTGCTCTTATCTTTTGTTCTAATCTTGACAAATGTAATCTCATTCCACTGACATAAATCTAGTATCCCATTATACATTAATCACTTATCTTCCATGTCAAAGCCTTCCTATCATCTCTCATTCCGTATCTAGAGGTAAACTCCCTTCTCCTTTACGTCCAGGCTGCCAGCTTCCATCATCTATGTGTTATTTTTTCAATTAAGTGTCTTCAAGCTTTTTATCCAGGCTGACGCTTCACACTGCTATGAACATTCACAAGACTAGCTGATTAACCTCTCTCAAACTGCTTTGGCAGGAGACCTATGGAAAATTTTTAAACCAATTATTTGCTGATGTGCTATGATATCTCCTTGTTTTTCTGTCTTCCCTTGCCTGTTTCCAAACATTGTCTTTACCCATGTGTAAATTGTCCTACTTCTGGGCTGGGATTCAGTAGTTCTCTGTTTGCACAGCACCCAGTGGTGGCCCTTCCAGTTCATATCCAGATCTCTAAAACACTCTCAAAGGACAGGCAGTTAATGAGTATTGATATGACAGTAAGCACACTAACCACTATCCTGCTTCTTTAAAAAAAAAAAAAAAAAAAAGGAGCCATCAAACCAACACTGATACGTTTCCTGGTTGTAAGGTACTGCCAGTATAATTCCTTCAGCAAATTTCAGTGTGTGTTAGAAAAGTCCTTACAGTGCAATCTATACCAGTGAAATCTACTTTGAAGTCCTTGATAATGTCCCCTTGCAAACAACTACTCTCAGTGTTAAAAACAACCCTTCTCCCAGTGGGCTTCGTTATGCCCTCACAAGGTGGATCGACAATACTCTGCTTCCAAGTATCTTCTCTCCATATCATCTCTTTTCCATATAGCTTTTAAAGAATGTATCAAAAATATTTGACATCAACGAAGATAAACAAAGGAAGGAACTTAGGAAGATATCTAGCTTTGTTATTCCTATTTCAATTATTTTTATATGTCCAAGGGTATAAATTCCCACTTTTAATATATAAAGTTTATATTCAATTAGCCAGAATAAATACATATGCCTTTATTAGAGGCAAAACATTCCAGTCTTGATGTAGATCCTGCTACTGAAAGCAAAACCAGCAACAATGTCTCTCTAGCAGTATGCCGCTGTATTGCCTTGTACTTAAATATTTTTTTATAAGGTCCCATATAAAATTCCAATTAACCAGTATAATTTCTTGTCTTCTTAATCATGCAGTTGTTTTGTCAGCTGGCATATTTCCTCTCAGTCTTGTAAAATTTTTGATCAGCTTTATAATTTCCCTTCACAGAACTAGCAAGTTACAAATATTCATGATTCATGCCAGTCATTAAAAAATAAAAAATATATAAAAATATCAGGCTAACTTTAGCTCTTATTATTCCTTATTAATTTTTCATATTTAAAAAAAAAGCTAAAATCAAAATTTTTGGAGGAAATAAAGCAGTACTATCTAACAAAAAATAAGAGCCAAACCAAGGAAACTGTTATCATGTAACATGTGAAAAAGAGTTTCACTTATGAATCAGATCTTCAAAGATTTTCAGTATCTCAAAACAGTCCATTCCTCTCTCAACATTTTTCATCCCCATGGCATAAAAATAAAAAAATAATTAAAAAAAAATTAGAGGCACAACTCCAAATTGTAAACTGACTTTATTTCCCATCCCTCTTACTCTTTTACAAGCTGAGTTGTGTTCCTACCACACCAACTTCCCCCACAGCATGCAAGATCAATGCAGTTCCAGCCTCTTCTCTGATGAGCCCCAGCTGCAGAGGATGGAAATCCTGCACACTGCAGAACATATGGGGTACCGAGTTTTAATAGCCTGATTCTGTAACACTGGCTTTGGGAAGTTTTTACACATCCTATTAATTATAATAATATCAGTGAGGCTTACCCAGCAAACAAGCCAAAGTAGCTGAGCTCTGCAAGAAGTTTTTCAAAGGTATAATGGAGTTAACCAAAGGGCATTAGTAAGTACCGAAAGAAAAGCAGGGGGAGATAATAAAAACAGACAATCAGCTACAAAACATGATATGAGACTTGAAGGCTACCATTTCCTCTTTCAAGCATAAGATTGATTTTCTACTGCATCTCTAAGCAAATTACTTGAATCTTTCGCCTTACAGAAATCAGGTTCCACTTTAACTTTTCCCTGATACATCTGACATTTCAGCTGACAAGAGGCACTTTCCATTGTACAATGATTTTGGTAAAAATGGGATGATTTCTTGTACTTTCACTGTATCTTATGCAGCTTCTTCCCTCTGCAGCATTCCTCTAGTTAGGTGGAATTGTTAGAACCCTCATTTGCTGATGAAATACTGTGTTTCTAAAAGCATCCCCTCCGTTATTAGGATTCTCTTTAAATAAACACGAGAGGAAAGAAAACTTGAAAAAGTACAAGCAAGAAAAAGCAAACAGAAAAATTTTAGCTGCACTCCTTAGCATTAGAATTGCTCTCAAAAACTTCCAAGAGCAAAGATTAGAAAGGATTATGGCAGAGGAAGGTTTCCTTGACCCATATTCTGGCTTCCAGAAGTGTCTCACAGCCCGATTACAGGGCACACCTGCTTAACATCTCAGCTCTGACAAGCCACTGCCACTGTGCAGGGCATCACATGCCTTGCCACAGCTCTTGTCCAAAAGCTCTGGCCTGGCTGTCCAGGAGGCTACGGCTACAGCTATAATGCTCTAATTTTTCCAAGACCTGTACACTTTTAACAGCTGAATATGAAATGAGTTAAAGTACTTTGGAGAGCTAGAAGCAAGTTAAGCTGTCTGCACAGATATAACCTTTGTATTTTCTGACAGCTCTGTAACAAAGAAAAAGCATCATAATCTCAGAAGTTCAAAAACCATTATAAAAAGTCTCCTTAAAAAATGGAAAACAGATGTTCTCCTCTCTTCTTCTTCATACTTTTAATATCAGAAGAATTATATTTCTTTCTTCCTGTCTCTCTTGTTGTCAGGGTTTTGTTTTTTTTAATTTGAACATATTTTCCAACTGGCCTGTCTTAAGATTTCTGAACTCTTCTGTCTGCCCATTACGTATCTAAGTATGTGAAAATTAGTATACTGCAAACACCAGGAGGTGGATTATGTGTTATTCATTATACAGTGACAATTCAGCTTTTTTGTCAACCACAAATATTTGTGAGACAGCAGTGAAACGCAGGGTACCAGGATTCTGAGTTTTTAAGAGCAGCACATAGTCAGGCACTTCCAAAGAGGAATGGTTACAGCACCTTCCTGTGCATCATCAGCCATGGCCTGGGTTCTGCACCGTAAGTAGAAACCAGAGGCTCCTACTTGGGTCAAGTTCTCCATGTCAGTTATCAGTAAGAGATGAATCCTCTGTGGTGTGTGTGGGTCACACTGCATCAGCGTGACTTACCCAAGCACTCGCTGGGGTCTGTGCTCTCTGAGAGGCACTGCAGCAATGCAGATGGGCCACAGAACTCAACTCCAACTCCACATCAGAAATCTATTTTACATTTTGCATGAAGTGACTTCAGTCAGTGTTCACCCATCCATTTCAGAGGTAAGATAACAGAGTTATCCTTTAAAGAAAGAGTACTGAGCCTTAATGAATAGTAATTATCACAAAGGCATACACATTTAAAAAACATTCGAAGTGAGACATAGGCTTATTATTCTTGTTTCTATTGAATGCTTTAAATAAAGGTACTTGAATGAAAACACGATAACCTTTTTCTAAATAAAAATAAAAACAACATAAGAAAACAAGAGCTTCCACAATGGGGTCTACAGCAGGTGCAGAAATTATGTTTCATAAAATAAATTTCCAATGCCAAGCATTTGTTCCAGTTTGCAGTCTTTTGTTATTGTTTTCAATCTTATTTATTTGTTTATTTAAATCCTTAAGTTATTAGTGGTCAAATTTAACATCCCATCCACACATATAACCATCAACAGAAGATTAAAATTTTTTAAAAAAATACAATAGTCTGCATGAGATTATACTGAACTGCAAACAAAAGTGGCAAAAGCAATTAATCAACCTTAAATGAGCAAAAGCTCTAGATCAACAACGTGGTTTAAAACAAATTAAAACTTTGCAAACAATCACAGAAAAGGCTTTTTATTTCAAGTATACTGAATTTTAAGAGACTTCAAACTGTTTAAATTGCCACCCAAAGACAGAAAAAATACAGCTTATGCAGCCACTCACTATATATATTTTCACGTTGGTAGAATTTTTTTTAACTTTCAGCAAGAACAAAAATGCAGGCCTTCAGTGGAGTTTACAGCTACAGAAGACACAATGCCTTTGAAGTTATATTGCAATAATCAAACTGATCAAGTCACAAGTACAACGTATATCACAATGATTTGCAGAATGGCTAACAGTTGGGGTTTCTTTTACAGAGTTTAGCTTTGTGTAGTTTGCTAGAACAGTTTTTACCACAAGTACTTCAGATCTGCCAAGTAAAATCAAGAAGCACAATCTTCATTTATGCAAAACATGGTTTGTGGGAAATACATGGTTGAACTGGAAGCAGTTTGGGTACAATTATTAGCTGTTTTACACAGTTCTTATTACTAGACGTACACATATGTAAAGTAAATTTAACTTTAAAAAAATTGTTTTCATGCCTTGGAAAATTCCAGAATGAATTATGAACACTTGAGCAGTAGCTAATTCACCTTCCCCTCAAATTTTCTACGACAAACTGAGCAGTTCAAACCAAAACCTTTTTACTCAAAATGCGCAGAAGGTTTTGGAGCAATGAAATGCAGTTAATCTGCTTGAGCAATAATAGGGTTTCACCTTCCAAATATCACATCCATATTAAGCCTATCGAAACACTGTAGGAAATAATTAAAACGACAGATCTCTTCCTGCAGGCTTTTAAGGAAACTATTCCCATTACTTCTATAATTGAAGCAAACAAAAGATTTGGGGGTTAACTCAACAAGAATTTTATTTTTTTTTCCCCCCAAAATCAACATAATCAATACTTTTTCCATTCTCTCTTATTTTTAGCTGGATATCCATGGCACTTTTACCTTGAAATGACCTCAAGCTGCACCAGGGAAGGTTCAGGTTGGACATCAGAAAGAGTTTTTTTTCACGGAAAGGGTTTTTAAGCATTGGAACAATGGCTCAGGAAGGTGGTAGAGCGAGCATTCCTGAAGGTGTTCAGGAAAAAACTGAACATGGCAATTAGTGCTCTGATCTAGCTGAGAGGGTGATGATCAAAGTCTGACTCAATGATCTGGTAGGTCTTTTCCAACTAAATGACTTTATGAATCCAAGTCCCTTTTAGAGCTGGAAGGGTTACACTACAGTTTTACCTCAACACAGTGTTAAGCAAATTAACAGAAAAATTATAAAGAATACCTTGCACAAGGAAAACCTATCAAGGCAAAACACTGACACTTTCCTAAAGAATGTATTTTCTCATACACCTCTATTCTTAAGAGCTCAAGTTAAAAACACAAAGTGAACTTTTGCCTCCTGCAGTTAAACTACCCTTTGTGCAAAAGGCTAATTTCAGAGGTATCTAATTTCTCCATGAAATAATTTCTTCCTTTATTTAAATAATTCACAAGAAAAATGGACTGTCTGCTGAGAGAATGATAACATTCGTTTAGAACAACCAAAAAGCCAGATGTGAGAAATACTGCAACACCAGTGAAAGAAACTGACTTAGCTAGTTTTTCTCATTTGGTCAGTATCTCTTTCACTGGGTCATAAACATCTTAATTTTTCTTTTGTATAAGCATCAGAGCTACCACAAACCAGCGCAAAATTCAGACAGTTAGTGAGAAACACACTAATCTCTGGACACAATCACAATGTAAAAAACCTGTTTCTGCTTTACTTTTTACATCCAATCTTAACTTTTCTTGGGGAAACACTTCTAGTCTTCATCCTAGGCTCTCCCTTAAGAGAAACCAACTTAGTTCTTGCAGTTACTGGGCCTGGAGTAGGGCTAATTTCTCAGTCTTTCTAGAAAGCCTTTCAGCAAGTGAATGGAAAGCGGTGGATGGATTAAATTAGAAGACCAGAGTTTGCAGTCATTGAGCTCCAAAAAGCAATTTACAGGCATTCTCTATTTAATTATAACAACATCTCATAACCATTAATGAATTTATCTTTACCGTTCTGAGATTAAGTAACTCTACCATAAAGTTCTGCAAGTATACATCTGAGCCAAGAATTATACTTATAAATTTTAGGAAGGCACTTTGTCTATATCATCATCATTCTTCACAATGTTAAAAGCAGTTAATTTCAACCCCATAAGCCATGACTGCTGCCCCCTTCCCCACCTACTTAAGATTAAAAATAATGTTTGTTTCTCTTACAGCCATTCTTGCCCACGTCCATATGGATGTGTTCACCCTGACAGCAGTTTAATGAACTTAAGAAAAACAAGTGTTTTTCAGCTATAGGCCTGACATGTCTGAAACCATTCTTCCTCTTCAATCCACAATGCCCCCTTGAGGAAACAGGGAAGAAAAATTAACAAGTGGGGGAAAAGGAAAAATAAACTAAAAAAAATTAAAAAAAAAAAATTAAAAAAGGCTCTGAAGAGTGGGAAAAGAGCTTTCTACACTAACAGCGGAAAGAAAACACAAACGCAAACAAAGGCTGTCCACACTTATAATGCTCATCTTTCTGGGTTGTTTGTTTTTTTTTCCTGACCCTTTTTCTGGTACAAAACTACATTTCCTTCACTACCATTTAGAGCAGTTGCAAGAAGAGTACAGAGAGGCATGTTCTGAAATTCTTTCCATGTATACCAAATCCTACATACATATTTAAGTATCTGGTTAGGGGGGAAAAAAAAAAATGCTTCATTTTAACTTACAACTTTAAGCAAACTTGCATTTCTATTAGGCAATCGAAGGAAGACAAACTAATACCCACAGAGCAAAAGTATCAACATTTGTCACTGAGGAAAATAAATCTTTAATTCTGTTATAAGAAAACATCCAACAGACATGGCCCACGCCTGTATATCAGAAGTTAAGGAAGGAAAGATTTCTGGGAGGCTTTCAGTTTTGTGCCTAAGATCATGGGTTTAGTTTTCTCTCCCTGAAATCTAAATAAAGAAATAATTGTTATTTACCTGTTATATCCAATACACTTTTTGCATTTTTGTATACATCTAAATTTTTTTTAAAAAAAATTCTGGAGACAGTAATTTGCACTAGGTTAAATAATTACCTATAAAAAAGATACTGGAAAACAGTATAGATTTCTTCAATATGCTGTATCATCTTCCACTAGCAGGCACACACAAAACAGAATGAGAACAAATTATATTCAGATGGTACTAATGTTCAGGATTTTAATATTGCTGTCCTTACTACAACTATATAAAACTCTCTGCATAAAGGTTACCTCTAACACATCTTCTAACTCTTAAACACATTAAAAAACACCCTTATTACATTGTACATTTAACCACAACACAAGGAAAGGTTAGCTCCCAATAATAACCTTATAAAGAAAGCACAGTATCAGTTAAATGGATTTTAAGTAAGGGTCCAAGATCATATTAGGCAGCAATTATAAGCTACAAATTGTATTTTATATCTTCAGTGAGAGGTAGCACAAGTCTTGCTGAGTCAAATCTCTGCTATAAAACCTCTTGCTATGCTTTAAATGCTGCAAGCAGCTGAGCCCTGAGGGGTTAAAGCTAATGCTAAAGGTAAAGGCTCGAAGAGTTGACCAGGTATCTTGTGGCCATAGATCTAAGTGTGTCAGTCCCAGGCAAATATACCGTACTGTGCTTGCCAGAGAAGGCCAGGACTAATAGATCAACTTCATCAGCTGTTGAGGAGCCTACCAGAGGTGCAGCAGAGATGAACACTGGTTTCACTGTGCCTACAGTGATCTGTGTAGGAAGGTGACACTGGACAACAACTCACTATTTCCAAGCACCAAAGGAAAGTAAATGCATTAGCAGTGTTTTTACCAAACACCTCCAGAGGAAGAGGCCCCCAAAGTGTCAGGAGTGAAAAGGAATGAGAAAAAATCAGTAGACCTCAAAGAAGGAGCTATGTCTTACTAGAGCTCCCCAGGTTATTAAAGCAGCCATCCCTGCAGCCTGACCCGGAGGGTCACTCACACCCACCATCATCCACCACCATCCACTGCCCTCCACAGCCAAGCTGCAGGCACTTACCTCCCCACCTCAGCCCCCCCAGCCCAGAGCAAAGCAGGGGGACCTCCAGCACGTCCTCACTGGAGGAGGCATCCAAGAGGAGCAGCTCACTCCCTCCCAAGCATGCACTGTGAGGCCTGGGTCTGTGTCTTGTTTTGCTACCGAGGCATTCCAGGCTGTGTCAGTTTGGATTGCAACATAAATATTGTGCAACTGCAGGCTCCTTAGTTCCAATTATGGTAATATTGCAGGTGACAATGAGAAAGATATTTTTAATAGTCTCTGGTTACATTTTGCTCCGACTCATCTGCATCTTAGAAAAAAAGAAATTCAGCTACAGGAAATTTTGTTGATACAACAAAATTTGGAGCAAAACTGTAAGCCTAACAATGACTTGGAAAAAAGGGTCTTCCCCATTCTGACAGTAATTTAGTGTTAGCAACAATGACCCAAACGTCAGTCACTGGATACAGAAGAACGTTTATAAAATTATATTTAAATGATATATAAGTATATTTAGAGGTTTGAATATTATTAAGTCACAAAATGCACAGCCACCTATGTAAAATAAGGCTAATAGTTTCAGTTTAAAATTTAATTCCAGTTACTGAAGACAGGTACTGAAACACATGTTAAAAATAGCACTTTAGTTAAGTCCAGGACACCAGGTTCCATTTTTGCACATAATCAAATAACAGAAATGTATTCTTCTACCGTGTCACAGAAAGATTTAAAATGCAAGTGCTCAGGCTGCAACTCAGGAGGACCAGTCAAGTAGACGGCTTTCTCCATCTGCCACCTTTCTCAGGCTTCACAGTAGCCCTCCTCTTATGCGACATTCAAATGATAAGGAGGAGGAGGAGTATCGAGAAGTGAGAGCAAGGTCTAGCTTTAGCCATACGCTTTCTAGACAAACATACAGGGAATTGCTGGTGTTCACACATTGCCCAAAGCTCCTGCGAAATGCCAGATTTGCTGCATATGCATATTAGCACCAATCATGAGGCACACAACACCTTACAGCTACAGCACACGGTGTGTCATGCCTGGCTCATCAGGCTGGACACTTTAAAACAAGTTATCTGTGTTCATGTTTTCAGAAATGTCTCTTCCATATGTCTCTGAATCCTCAGCAACGATATACTGAATGCTGTATTTTTTAAGATTCACTTACAAAATAAATGAGAGTCCTTCAAAGTATTTAAATGTTATAAAAAAGTCACTTTAAATATGGATTTTTCATGTTAGTGGTGACTTGCTTCAGAGCCTATGAAACAGTTGGAATAAGAACTTTTATTGAAAGAAAAACTGATAACACACTGACTTGGCTTAAATATGCACAGGCAATCCATCACCTGCCTCAGTCTAGGTGGCTTTGAAGAACAGGTAAGCAGCTGGTAAATTCTCAGTCTCAGAAACCTGTTTTGCACAGGCACATACAAACACATCAAAATCATCAACCAGCCTCAGCATCTCAGCCATAAAAGCAAGTCTTCATATGATCTTCAGAAAATCAGGGATTAGGTTCTTGGATTTTTCAACACAAGTGTGTGGCCATTACCTCAAGTATCAACCTCTTCTGAAGCCTGAGACAGGTCAAGCCTGTGTGTTCCAGGAGCGGGGAGGCTCAGTCTGAGCAGAGTCCTGACAAGCGGTAATTTGTCACAGAACCACTGAACCACTCACTACTCCAGGTCCCACTGCTAGACCCCACCTAGACCCATTTAGACCCACCTAGACCCCACAACCACCCCAGAGGACAAATGAAGCTGAAGCATGGTATGACACCAATATCACAAGCCATACTTAGTGTGGAAATGAATGCTGACCTGGTTTGGAAGCACCCCTCCCTCATTTTTTCAAGGAAGAATTTGGAAAGCCGTGTTTTCCCATCACAGCCCATTAAATACCTGTTTTTACGTTGTAAAACACTCTCCACCATGGTCAGTTCCTGCCTGGAGAACCACATTCCTAAGACACATTCCCTGTTTTAGCAAATGATGGATTGCACCCTTCTTTAGAATATTTTTTGTCCCATAATCTTAGACATAAACCCACTAGGATACATTCAGTTTCTTTCTGAAGGCCTTGGTCTCCTTGCCAGAAAGTTGTGGACGGAGACAGAAGCCCTGTGATGCTGCACAGTCACACTGTACAGGCATGGACACACCACTTCCAAAGCTGTACAGCTCCATGGCAGAAACACTGGATTGATCATCAACTTCTTCACCTACCACTCCTGCAGTGATACACAAATATTTTGGCAGTTTACCATTCTCCTGGTTTCTCTGTGATTCCCAGACTCAAAACCAAAAATAATTTTAAAAAATGAAAAGAGGGAAAAAAAAAAAAAAAAAGAAAAAAAATCAAATCAAATCAAACAAATGCAAAAATACACAAAACAAACAAACCAACCCAATAAAAAAAACCTTAACCACACTTTTTAAAAGGTTTTCATATGTCAGTTCATAAGATGTACATTTCTGGTTGTTCAGGTAACCTTCACACCCTTTGCTGGTCAATAATAAATAAAGGCTCAGATCCAGAACTTCCAATGCCAAACATCATTAACTCTTTCTCAAGAAGTCAGTCTCTTAAAATAGAATTAAATACCAAGTTAAAGTTTCAGTCACAATAAACTTAATTCTTCTTCTAAAGCAAAAAAAATGTGCAAGAATCTGACACCATATGAAACTTCTGTATATTCAATATAGTTATCTGTTGAATTACTGACCACACGTATTCTTCAATGTACGCTGACAGTTATTGTGTACTGAGAACAATTTACAGGCATCTTCACAACATTAAAAGTAATTTAAATGCATTCAAGACTGTTAACAAATGGGTCTGAATAAATTTTTGCACAAAAGCATTTCATGATCTTTAGCAAAGTTCCATCCTAATATTTTTACAGTTTTAACACCCATATATTCCACTAATTGATTTTCAATGAGAAATTATTGTTGCCACACATCACAGAGTTCTTAGCACCCTTCCTCTTACATTCACAATATTGTATACATGATATCATTTATTCCTTATTGAATTAAGTGTTGCTCTACAAAGACGAAAACACTGACACCATTGGAAAGTACAACAGCAGATTTGTGTACTTCTGCAGTCTGTGCACACCTGACTGCATTAGGCTTTCATGTTTTCATTTATAGGTCATGAGAATGCTGTAACTACTGTAATGAAACCACAATCCTGTTTGTGTTCTCTCACAGAGAAGTGTCTCGAATCGGAGACATTTCAATTGCTGTGCTTCAGACTCTAAAAAATACTAGTCTTTTGTTTTCTAGACACTTTTCTTCCCCTTTATCTTCAAAAGATCTCTGTTCCCCCTCTATTACATCAATAAAATGATACTTTTTTCAGTAATTACATATCAAATTTCAGTGCAACGACTAATATGTAAGTTTCCAAAGACATACACTAGATTTAACAAGATCTATTATTTAAAAATAAACAGCCTCAATTGGGGCCGGTGTAACTCCTGTGCCTGCCTTGTGCATAAAGCTGGCATGCAAAAAAGTTTGATTTTTCTTCTTACAGAAGAAGTGAAGGTGGAGAAATGCATTTTCTATACTGGGCACCAGATGAAAATCACATTTCTCTTCTGAGAACCGGAGCCCCTATTTTCTGAGCAGCTGCCCACCTCCTGGCAGCGCAGCTTGTGCCTTTGCTGGCTCCTGCCCAGCCACATGTTTTCTCTGGCCTTTTTCCCCTCACTTCCCAACTCTCCATTGTTTGCGCATTGTCCCTCTCCTTTCCAAAGCCCTTTGTGGCTTACCACTGCTAACTCTTAAAATTTCCTCTGCTAAACTTGTCAATTTCTGATCTAATTTCCAAGCTGTTAAACATCAACTACGGGTTTTATTACACACCACTTGTTTTACTAGGTGGGTAACAATTCCAGAAGAATATCCCCTCTCAGCATCAACTGTAAGACTTACAAAAGGATAAATCAACAATGTAATTGTGAGCAATTTTTATAAGACTTAGCACTGACAACATGGCAAAGTTTACCTCTTTTACATTTTCTTCACCATTCCTGGGCAAAGTCAAAATCAACACCTAATAGATAGTTAAAGTATTACCCTGAGATTGTTTCTCCAAACACAAGTTTCGTAGTTTTCAGACTGAATAGAACAATTAGGTTCTTTTCAACAAGCAGTGTAGTATCACAGCCATTCTCCTTCCTTCTCCGAAAGGACAAGATCGCAAAAATTGTAGTGGCAATATGCAACAAGATTAGACTCTTACAATATAAATATATGTCAAAATGCAATTAGTCAAATTACATCAAATACATGATTTCAAATTACAAAGTACACAATGTATCATGTTGGTTTAGACTGAAACACAAAAGCTGAATAATGGAATAAATCAGCATTTGAATTTACTTAAAGGCAAATTCTGACCAAAGTTGCAAAATACACATCATGTTGTTAGAGAAAAAATAAATTATTCTAATATAATTATCAACTAAACATCAATCTTAAAAGATACAGGATTTTTTTGTAAAAATACAAATAATTATTTATGAAATAATTTGCCTAAAAAACCCCAACAACTTTCTAGTTATATATAATGATGTACCCCCCTAGCCTCAAAACGTCACTCTTCAAATGAATTTCCAGGTTTGGGCGCAACAGTAAAGAGTATCTCCCACCGGGACAAGGTTGGCACAGGCCCACTGGAATCTCAGTCATCCTCATTATGTCCTGGAGGCAAATTGAAACAAGACTGAGATCAGCAATTTACAGAAATACGAAATGTGATGCAATTTGCAGCCATGTCTGATTCACCACAGAGGTCCAAAGGACCAGCTCACTGAGCAAAGGACTCGCAGTGTGTGTCCCTGTGGAGCCTGCAACCACCAATGGGCTGCAAACGTCATAAACCAGAGATACTCCTCCACCTTCCTTCAGTACCTGCTGCCCACAGGAAGCTGAAGCTCCTTGGTAAACAAGCAAGTTCTACAGGTAAGCCAAAGCCAGCCTGTGAACCTCAAAGAGGGTTCCTTGTGACTCAGAGGGTTGTATGATGGAGATCTGTAGTTTCTCCTTTCACGCCAGAACGGACATCACGCAGCACTGCAAGGGCAGTGGAGGGAGTGGCCAGGGCAGAAAATCTCCCTTCTGCACATTGAATGAAGGTGCTGCCTGTCCTTTAAACCTGTTTGCTGTTCCTCAGCCTAACCAATTAGAAAGTCACCTGTTACCTACAGCAAAGCCCTCTGCCACCCAGAAGAGACACCCACATTCAGGGCATGTAGGGGGTACAGTACACCATATCCAAGAGAATAAGCTCTGTCCTCATCAGCCAGCCTGATTAATGTACATAGTTAAGCAAGAAAAAAACTGCAGCAAGCCCATTTCCAACTATAGATGTGTAATTACTATTCGCAGGAAAAAGAAATACCTAAGTAAATGAACAAAAAGTTAAACCCACAACGTTCTTATTCCCTCCCCTTAGCAACCTCTACAACTTACTAAAAAGACTTAAGATAGTAGAGTTTAAAGCAGTATACTTAATGTTTTAACTTTATTTTTCTTAGAACAGGATCTGAAATTGTGATATTAAACATAATTCCAAACAAATTCATTCCTCAGAGTTCAAATGTTACTTTCTAAATAAACATCGTAGCAACTGTTCATTAAAGAGATTATTTTCAGCTACTTCAGTGATGACAGCATAAGCAAGCTATTACTGGCATTTTCAAAACCACCTTTCTGACATAAAACATGGTGTTGCCCTTAAACACAAACTT
Source organism: Poecile atricapillus (assembly GCF_030490865.1). Classification (NCBI taxonomy): domain Eukaryota; kingdom Metazoa; phylum Chordata; class Aves; order Passeriformes; family Paridae; genus Poecile; species Poecile atricapillus. The sequence continues at coordinate 50,871,813 of NC_081288.1, read as the reverse complement.
ATCAGAAATGGGATTAAAAAATAAACAAAAAAGAGAAAAGCCAAAACAGATGCAAATCTTGCAACAAAGAATAGATGCCTCTGATAATTTGCAGTGAACGTTTTGTAAGATTTTTAAAAGTAGTAAGTTTTATTAAGCTACTGAAAGCCTCAGAAAGGAGAAAAAAAGATGACCAGTTCTAAATAATACTTGTGAGACTGCTCCTTGTTTTTTTGCCGGTCTAGAGGTTTTGTAATTTAAGTCTAAAGCTACTCTTGGAAATTATTTCAGTAAGTATACTTATTCTGTAAAGGAACAAATGTGGAAGAAAGACTTCAAACAACTAACAGTGAACTATTTTATTGCAATTTTAAGATTAAGAAGTTAGTTTATTACAGCTAAGCTTTTCTGTAATTTCATCGCTTATGTGAGCTTTATCTGGTGCCACTATTTTACACATACAATCAAGAAAGGTATCAAGTCAAAACAGGGCAGGGAGCAGGAATTTAAATGACAAGTATTTCTTCTAACAAGAACAATCCTAATTTCTTCAACAATTAGCTAAGAGGAATGCTACTGTGGCTGTGAAAAAAAAAATAGACAATTTGCATTACTTCTAAACCCATTAGCCATCACAAAATTTTAAGAGTAATCAGTTCCAATGTATATAGAAACACTATTTTACAACAAAGTTGATAGTATTTTTCTTTTTGATTGTGATCTACTTTTTTCTCAAAAAAAAAAAAAAAATGTCAAAATCATTCTATGGGTACTTTCCAGTGACCTATGTCCTAAATCATTTTCATTTCATGTGAGCAAGTGACCTCTTCACAATCCAACCGACAAAGAAAAAAACATGACTCTCAGGAACCATACATTTTCAGCCACCGTCACAGTTTAATTTCTCCAAAATAAACCTGGTAAAACCAGAAATGGAACAAAAAAGTACCCCATGTTCAAGAAATATTAATTAACCACTCTATCAGAAAGATAAATACCAGCCCTCACATTTCAGTGATGAAAAACAAAGAGGTTAAGTGACATTTTCAATGACACATAGCAAAACATTGCCTCAACATGGATCACATCTCAGAAGTTTTCTATTGTTTTCAGCCCACTAGCCCTGAATAACTCCTGTGCATGCAATGCTGAATCAGGTATATTTCTCAGAATACAAAAAGCTTATTCCAGCTCACATAAATTAGTCCTAAAAAAACCCAAAAACTTATTTTACCATATTTTTTTTTAAATGCATTTAAGTCCAACAAGAAATTTTTCGAAAAAATAAAGGAGTCTGACAGGAATGTTTCTAAGAAAATACACCTTTATTCTTAAAATTATAGTCCCAACACATTCTATTATTCTATACATTTAAAAAAATTATAAGCAACAGATGATTACAGAAAAAAATGCAACAACAAAAAAAATAGCCAAACACCAGCAAATAAGCAAGTCACTTCAAAAATCTGTGAAACTATTCACCTGACTACGGTTCACAAACCTTAGTGCAGCTTTAAAAGAGTACCATGTATTTACTGACTGAAATGTCCTGAACTTGGTGTATTTCTTTTACTCTTCCTCACACTCAAACCCACTCTAATTTGATTGCTCCTTATAGACTATTTCATCATTTTACATAAATCTTCTCTAAACAGAATGCTACAAAACATTTAGGTTTTCTCTTCTCAGATGATATAAACAGTGCACTGTAGCAAAGATCCCGTGACACAATGTAAAAATCACCGAGGTTAAACTAAACACAAAGAAATACACAAATATTTATACAATTGATTCTGTTTAAGCTTCCTCCTAAAGTTACTGTTAAACCTTAAAGCCTACACCAACAAGGCCTCACATGAAGCACTGTATTTCAAATAAATTAGGATGTCTAACTACATGCATTTTGGAAACCCTAAATTTGAAACACTCTTCCTTTCCCTTAACCTTTTACTGATCTACTATCCTCAGTAATTAAAGGAATGATTTAAGTATGCAAAAACCCTACAGAACAAAACCGTTTTGTAAGAACTACACTAAAACTGCAGATTACTACAAAACACGAGTATTTTGAGTATTTATATGAACAAATTATTATTGTCAAGAAAAAACTTTAAAAAATACTAGTTTGAACAATTAAAACCATATCTCACTTAAAAGGGTTTAGTGTAGTATTAGAGAAACCAATTTAATAATTAATCATATTTTCTTTAGAGTAATATTACTAGCAGTAATGTTTTTCCTTAATGGCTTTAAATTACTTACCACTGGTGAAAAAATTTAAAATTGTCAAAATCTCTTAAAACTTTGACTTCTTTCCCCCCACACACATGAATTAATGGGGGGAGATATACACACCATGCACAACTTCTGAGTTCCACCTTTGTAAAAAAATTTCTAAGGGCCTGATCCAAGCCTGTGAAATCAATGAAGCGATTCCTACTGCTGTCAATGGAAAGATTCCCACTCTCTAGAGAAGAGTTTGGATAGGGGCTCTAATGCACAGAAAGATCAGAGAAGATCCTCTTTGGAAGCAAGACTTCCTAAAAGTATAAGCAATTCCCAGGTAGAGGGTGCTGCCCATTCCTCCGTCTGTAGCTCTGCACTCTTTACTAATAGAGGACAATACCATCAATTCACGGTGGTTACTTTTGAGATTATTTTTCCCTGGAAAATATACCAGCGGCCCGCTTTCTGTGTGGACTATTCTCGCAAATTTCAGAAGAGCGTTTTCCTGCCAGCCCATAGCCTAAGCTTTATCCCTCTCCAGTGGCTCCATCCCGGGACCTTACCAGCGCTCACCAGCGTTCTCGGCCAGGGGCTGCGCTGCGACACGGGCCCGCTGCCTGCCGAACCTGACACGAGCCGAACTACGGGAAAAGAACAAAACCGCCTCACCGACTGCCTTTACCTTGGCCGTGCAGGCTCCGCCGGGCGGCACACGGCTTTTCGGCAGGTTACGGGAGGCCAAGAGCGCTGCCGCCCGCGCACCCCGCGCTCGGCGCGGCAGGACGGGGAGCGGAGGTGCCGGCGCTCGGCCCCGTCCTGCGGCTGCCCTGGCACTGCCGATGGCACGGCACTGCCCGCTTCACAGCCAAGGCCGCCGCGGCCGCTCCCCTCTCCTCAAGATCTATCACGCTTCCCAAACTTCCCAAGTCCCGAAGCTCTCCTCAACTTCAAAGCAAATTTTAAGGGAAGGCCCCCACGTACCAGGCACGGAGGCCGCCTCCGGAACCCCGCAGCTCCAACACCATTATTTATTAATTCTTGGGTTTAGGCAATTTTGTCTTGGGCGAGAGGACGACACTGTTCCCTGCGAAGCCCAAACAGCGCCCGGGGGCACCGCTACCCCACGGGCACCCCGGCACCCCTGCGCTTCCCCTCCCACGCCAGCGGGGGCGCCCCGGGGCAGCGCGGCGCGGGGCGCCCCGAGGGGGCGGCCGGCAGCGGCCCCTCCGCGCGGGCGGGCGGGAGGAGAGGCGGGGGCTGGGGTGCGCCTCTCCCTCCGGCGGGCAGGCAGCACACAAAGGAGAAACGTGACACGTTTCTTCACCCGGGCTGTCTGCTGGGGAGGTCTCGGGGAAAAAGACGAAGAAAGGAAAAAAAAAAAAAAAAAAAAGAGGGGAAAAAAAACACCAAAACAACACACCACCACACAAACGGGGAGGCAAACGGCGGGCAACCGAGCCTCCCGCACACGCTTCCTCGCCAGCATGGCCCCAAGCCCTCCCCGCCTGGCACTTCCTTACCCGTGCGGGAGGCTACAGGTTGTTTGTTTTTAATTACGCGGGGGTGGGGGGTCCGCGGCGCTGCGCGGCTCCGAGCGGCGGGAGGGAGGCCCTGCCGACCCGCGGCCGCCGCGAGTTGTTTGGGGGAAGCTTACGCCCGCTCCCGCGGCCGATCCGGCCCGGCCCGCCGGGCACGGCCCCAACTCCGGCCGGGGCACCGCAGGCTCCCACCGCAGAGCGCGCCCCCGCCCCCCGCTGGCGGTGCGTGTTTGGGAGCGGTGCCACCGGGTGCCGGGAGACCTGACACATGTCACTGTTGCGGCCGCGCCGGCAGCGGCCAAACTTTCCCGCGGCGGCGGCAAGTCAGTGAGCGGCGGCGGCGGAGGGGGTTGGAAGTAGCAAGTCACACCGGGGAGCGGAGGGAGGAGGGGACGGGTGTGCGGGGCGGGGTGGGGGGGTAGCACTTACCGGGAGGAGACACCGTGCAGGGCGTCCCGGCGAGCTGACACCGAGAGAGAAAGGGCGAGCGGAGCCGCGCGCAGCCGCGCGCACATACAGAGTCCCTGCGGGCGGAGCCGCCGCGCGGGCCGGGGCAGCGGGGGCGGGCGGGCGTGCGGGGCCCTCCGCGGGCGCGGAGCGGCGACGGAGCCTCGCGCCCTCCCGCCGGCTGGTGCTGCCAGGCGCTGGCTGTGCTGCTCTCCCTCCCCCGGCGCGCGTGTCCGCCCGTGTGCGGAGTGTGCCGCCTGTGTGTATGTGTTTTGTTGGGAATGCAAAAAAAAAAAAAAAAAAAAAAAAAAAAAAAAAAAAAAAGACGAGAAAAAAAAGAAAAAAGAAACCGCCGCGCACACCGGCTGCTTTGGTGAGAGGGGAGTGCGAAGGGAGCCCTCCCTCACATGATCGCGGAGTGGCCTGCACAGAAGTGCTAATAACGCAGGGAGGGGTGGGGGTGAAAGCAGCGGAGGGGGAATGGCAACAAAAAAAAGTGCGGCGGGATGCGCCGGGCCGTGCCCCGCTCCGCCCGCGCCTCCCCCGGCCGGTCCCCGGCGGAGCGGGCGCTGTGGGTCGCGGCGGACGGCAGCTCCACCTGCTATGTAAACAAACCGTCGGGGAAGTTGTTTGCTGGCGGCGGCTTCCCCTTCCCGCCCCCTCTCCCCTCCCGCCGCCCCGCTCCGCCGGCTCCGTTAGACACAACGAGTTTAGCAGACGGGCGGAAAACAAAGCCGTGTGTTGTGCTGGCAGTGCCGGCCGGCTGCAGCCTGCTGGCAGCCCCCGAGGTGCAGCGGCCCCGCGCGAAGGCAGCCCAGGGAACCCGAATGGGAGGGGGACGGCGGGGCAGGCCTGGCCGCTGGCAGCATCTCTGCCGAGGAGGCACGCGTGGGCCCTGAAACTTTTCTTCTCCCCGGCCCCGGAACTTGGAGCAAGGTGCAGGATCCCCCCCAGATGTCCGCAGCGGGGATCGGCCGCTCCTCGCCTGTCTGGAACGACCGCCCGGCCCTGGGGCTGCCGTTCCCCCCGGGAAAAAACACTTTTAAGTAATTCCTGCGTGGGGTAGGGTATCAGGGAGAACGGGGAGAGAATTGCTGGCATCGTATCTAGAGCTGGTCTTGTCATCCCTTGTCCTCGCCACGGTTCCCAGTAAATCGGCGCTGGGGGTGTGTTTGCGTGGAAGGACCTTGCGTGGGCGCGGGAGAAAGCGGACGGAGGTGGCCGAGCGGAACGCGGGGTTTGTTATTTCGGAGCCCACCTAATCATCGCGCGGCAGCCCCAGCGTTAGCAGGGCTCTCCGTACGCGCCGAGGGCCGGGATCACAAGTGACTGTCACTCAGAATTAACAGTCACTGCATTTATTAAGCACAATTAAAAATCCCACAAACTTTGCCGCTCGCTGCTACAGGCAAGTAGCAGACCGCCTGCCCGCCGCGCACCGCGCCACTCGCTCCCGCGGCCGCGGGCCGGCCCCGGCGGGGGCACCGCCGCCCGCTCGGCACCGCCGGGGGGCGGGGGGGCAGCCGCTATCGCGGGGCGGAGCCGTCGCAACTCCGGCAACTCGGCGGGGCCCCCCGCGGCGGCCCCCGGCCCAGGCCGCCCCCCGCCCCGCCGCGCACCCTTCCGCCCGCCCGCGGCGGCGGGGCCGGGGGCCAGGGCGGCGGCGGGGCCGTGCGGGGCGCGGCGGGCCGGCCGGCAGCCAATGGGGCGCGGCCGGGTTCGCGAGGTGAAAGTTCAGCGCCGGGGCAGAGGCTCGCGGGGCCGCGGTGCTGCCGATGGGTGGCCGTAAAATATATTTATTTGCTATTCGCGGCTCTTTTGTCTCTTTGCCCCTCGTTCCACCCCCTCCTCGCCCCGTCGCTGCCCCGGGTTACCGGGGCGCTGCCCGCTGCCGCGGAGGGCTACGAGCTCAACGGTTGCGGAGGACGCTCGCCGCGCACCCCGCGGAGCCGGGGGACAGAGTTCCCGCGGGCAGCCGCCCTGCACTGCTCCGCGCCCCACGAGCCAGCGGGGCGGGAGGGGAACCGCGCGGGACCCGCCGCTACGCGCCCCGCCGGCCCGCAAACGAAATTGGGCCCCGCAGGCTCCGGCCGCCCATGGGCTCCGCGGGCAGGGGCGCTGCGCCTCGCGGGGAGCAAGCTGCGCGGGTCCGGAGACCGTCGGCCCCCCTTCTCCTCGGGCGGGAAGCGCGCCCCGGAGGACAGGCAGCTCCCTCTCCCTCAGGAGCCGTCTGCGGTAGCGGACAAATCCCGGTACCTACAGAAGACAGCGTGCCGCGCACTTTCTGTGGGTTTAGCCCGCGGTACCGAACCGGCGAGACGGCGCGACCCGGCCGCGGGCACCGCCAACTTCGTTGGGCGCCGGGCGGCCGCGGCATCTCCGGCCGGAGGGACGGGAGCGGCCGCGTACGGTGACCCGAGGGTCCGGTCCGGCCCTGCCCTGCCCTGCCGCGGGCCGCCGCCGTCGGGCCGGACGCCGTCCGCTCCCGCGAGTACCCGCAGCGCTCCCAGCCCTCTGCCCGGGCTGTGCTTTGTTCCACGAACCCCTCGTCCTGTTCAGTGTGGCCTCGCAGGCAGACCCTCTGTCTAGTGGGCACAACGTGCAGAGAGAACAACACGGCACTTGGCCGCTAATATTACTCGGCGCGACTTGGCAGTTCCACCCAAAATTAAAGCTAAAAACCCACACAATTTCCCCACTTCTTTTTTTTTTTTTTTTTTTTTCTTTCTTTTTTTTTACAGGGACGACTACGGTCTAAAATGTGACTCGGCTGGTGCGTTTTATTTGTTCCTGTTTACGGTTCGAGATTTCATCTGTACAATTGTATTTCTCGCTTGAAAAAACCACTTTGAAACCATTTTCCTTTAATTAATTTAATGTAATTTCTGTCTGCTGCTGGCAGCATTAGGTGTCTATGAGATTACTATTTTCTATCAGGATTGTTTAGGAAGCAAACAAGAGCACAGACTGCTCTTCGAACTAGGTGCACTCCCTTTCCTCCCTGCGTACTGCTCCAAGACACTTGGGAAGGAGCAGAAAATGCTGGTTTTAACCGAAGTCAAGTCGAGGAGGATCTGTATTACAACATCAAAGAAAAGGAGACGTTACCAAATTGGTGGAGTTACACCACCATCTGTCGTTAAGCTTCGGGACTACAAAAGTTCAGACGTATAATAAATCTTAATGAGAGATGGCAACTTTGTTTTTTTCTCTTTCACCTCGAATTCCTGCCGCCTAGGCAGAGTGGGTTTCCCGGCGGTGGATGGTCCCGAGTGACGGGAAGCAGATTGCCGATGCCCTTCACAGACATGCCTGTTCACTGCGGCCTGCCAGGCCAAAGGGTTTCTTCTGGCACCTGGTGTCCCCAAGCACTTGCTCATCAAAACACACAGGCACCAGTACTTCACAGTATTTTTTGGCCTCAGGAGGTTTCATTCATAAAAAAATAAGTCTAATTATTATTATTATTACTATTATTGTTTTTGTTGTTGTTGTCATTATTAATAATAATAGTAATAATAATAATAATAAACAACCAGCAAAACTAAACCACCCTCCCACACTCAAAGTCCCCACCAAAATAAATAAATAAATAAATAAATACATAGCTATAAAAATAACTGGGGGAAAAAGCCAGACAAACAGATCTTTCATGTTACAGTTATAGGATTCAATTTAGCCCATTTTGTGTACCTGTTCTGCAGTGCTGCATTCTGAAAAGGAACATATAGAAAACAGACCTTGGAATATTATCTGTGAAGAAGCTGTGATGGTCTAATACAATCTCTGTTTACCCTTAAAACTTTTACTGCTATAAAAAAAAAAACATCCTTAAGCATAGAATGATTTTATATTCCCCAATGAAAACACAGCACCTTCTATGTCCTTCTGAGATCTCCCCATGAGACTTAAGCCCTTTCTAAATCCTTCAGTCAAATGGTTTGCAAATGCCCATTTACTATAGTTACTGAAGAAACATAAAAAGGAGGAGTGTTTTCTTTGGGATTTTCTGAATATTGGTGTTCTCAGAGGCCAATTGGTACTCATGCAAGCAGGGATCTTCACTGAACTCTACCACAAAAATCATCAAATTTATCATTATTTTAATGATATAATGGTATCTATTTTTGGACAGGTGTGGTTAAGTCAGTATTGATCCAAATGTTTTGCTGGATGGAATGCTTACCATTAAGGTTAACTTTCAGGTGGTTTCTGTTTCACTGTGGAAAAACACAGAACTTTGACTGTCGTCAGACTGGCATTTCACAAGTGCTCAAACCTTACACTGTAATTAGCACTGGGCCTCTCCTAATATAAATCCTGCTTCTAATCTTTTTCCTAAGCCTAGAGAAACTCCATTTCCTATATCCTACCAGCAGTTGTTGACACTAAGAAGGAAATTCTCACTTTTAGTTTGTGGACATGTCAAAAGAGAGAAACTCATTTCCTCTGAAGCCCTGTGTCTACTTTCCAGGCTATCTCATAAAATGCAGAATTACGCTGTAGGCAGTAAACAGTTTCATCATTCCTTTGTCTATTGTGATCATTTCATGTTACTGAAATATATATATATATATATATATATATCTTCTCCATAGTCAACCAAGCTCTTTGTATCAACACTAAAAGCCAGTGTTTGTGAATTGGTGAAACAGGTGTTTAACATTCATCTGACAGAAATAAATTTTGTGACATTTTCTCAGCTTTGAGAAATAACTAGGCTATTACAACCAATTACTGGTTTAGGAATACTTGGTAAAAGACTTGTGGCCAAGAATTTGCTGACAATTTCAGTGTTTGAACTGCCTACAGTTTTATATAACAGTAACAAATAATAATTTCATTTTTAAGTTAATGAATAGACATTATAACAGCAGACAAAATTTAAAAAGGTCAAATAATCGAGAGCTGCTGGGGAAAAGAAAAATAAAGTATGGCTCTCGAAGTTGTCTTGCTTCAGTTAGAACAGATGCTGCCCTGAGCAGCACTGACGAAAAGGAGGGATTACACTGTGTCAGTTCCATTTCTTCCATAGAGTAACAAAAAAAATAAAAAAAAAAAAAAAATAATCAAAACCAAAACACAACAAAATTTTGTGCAAGTCTTGAAACTCAGTTTCTGTATTAGAAAATACATCAAAATTTTTGACATTATATTTGATGTCTGTATATAAGGATGACCTATACATCTTTCTGGATTCTCTTCCTGTTTTGTGCCAAACAGGCCATGAGGACTGTTTGGGTCCTGGTCCCCCCACCATTAGTTTTATATGTGAAAGTCTTACTTAGCCAAAGCTGAGGAAAGTTTTAAGACTGCTAAACCTTTTGGTGAATTTCCAAAGTATAACCCAGGGAGCAGTATCACAAACATACATAAACAAGTAGCTGTGTCAGTCTCATGAACAGCTCATAACTTCTGAAAAGTTTGGCATGTGACCTGTAAGGTGGTACTAAAATATAGGCATGTAAATCTAAGATTGTAACCTTTCAAATCCTAACCAACCCTCTAAAACTGAGCATCCTCTGTGCAGCTGAGGACTAAATTGCAATTAGATAAAATGCCTAGTCAGTCTTTAAAGCAGCCACTGACCCATGGCTCCTATTTCCTGGGTAAACATCCCACCTGCTGCGCTGCACACCCACTCCCCTTCTGATGCTCCCATTGGTCTTTGACTCCTGGTATGCAAAGGGACACTACAGCCCTACTCCAAACCAACAAAAACCAAGTGCTTAAGTCATGGGCCTGAAAGGTGACTAATGGCTTAGGTCCAAGGAGGGTTGTCATTGTTAGACAGGAGATGAGTCACACGGACACAACTCAAGGTGTGGTGAAGGAAGGAGAGAGCTTTATTTTTTCTCTCAGAATTTATAGGTTTCTGACCATGGCCAGGGATTGGATAGTCAGGTTAACACCTTCCCAACCACACTGGCCGTGAGAGATGTCCATCAAAAGACGTGTATCAGAAAGAATGTACACATATCTATGTTTACAGTTACTGTCCTGGGAAAGTCTTTAGAAACTATGTCAACAAGATGGAAAAAATGAGTTTTCAGGGCGACGAGGGTCTAGAAGTCAAGTAGAATAGCATCATAATTTAGCTATATATATATACATATATATACATAAAGACTTCGCAACAATTCCCCTTTGTTGTCAGTTTCAAAGCATTGGTGAGAACGCCTGTGGCTTTTCTGAAATAGACCATATAAACACTTATCTCCAAAGGAGGATTCAGGGCTCTGAATAGAAAAATAGCAGGGCATGGCAACCTTGAGAAGGGCAACACGTAAAGCAGTGCTGTCTCTTCAAACTTTTCTGCAATTGCATTCAGCAACTCAGAGCAGTGACCACTGAATTTCACTCCAAAGTTCCCAACTTCCTCGGCCTGATGCAGAGGCAGCCCAAATGCTGTTTTCAAGATTATAGAATGTATGGGATTGCACGTAGGGGCCAGATAAGCCAAAAAGCAAGTATAACTACAAAAATATAGTCCTGACTGTAAAACAATGAGTCTCCACAAGTACCACCCAGGTCTGAAGTCCAAATTCAATCTTGTGCTCATTTATTTGCATTTTTCTCCTTCATGATTTCCTCAGAGCAAAACGAGACATAGGGACTTGCGGAAATTTTTCATTAAAGCTGACAGAAATATTCCTGAAAGAAGAATTTTTGTCTTTTATTTGTTCGTTTACTTCTACTCTCCTCTTCCAGGTACATTACTTTCTCACTGCTGAGAAGATTGTGTAGAAGTGCCTCTGCCAGAAGCTATGTATCTTCTGGTGGGAAAGCATCACCTACAGATGAACTGCTCCAGCCTCAGTCAGAACAAACAAGGTGTGTGGGTTGGTAGAGGAGTAGAGGAATAGATGAGTGGGCTTCTTGTGGTAAAGCAGCACATAAAATAATAAATTTGATAAACACTCTGATAAACTTGCCCCATTACATCTTCGCAGGGCACACATGACTTGCCCAGGGCCTACAGTTTAATCTCCCAGGGCATAAAATCATCTGCCAGAACCTGAATTTTGTGGAAGGAACAGGCAGGGCTCTACTTCACAAAAGAAAAGAGGATTGATTCTGTTCTCTTCAGCCCTAGGTGTAGTTCTCAACACTGATGTTAAATTATGACTTTGTAATACCGAAAAAAATCATACCATTATTTTCTAGCTCTTTTCTTTTAGGCCAAAATTACTTACATTTAGGGAAACACATGAGTAACCAAACAACAGTTACAGCTGTGTCCAGACAATTCTTTCCTTTGGCAACACAGACACATGAACCGCATTAAAGATGCAAAATTCAGTTTAGTTTCATGACATTTATACATCTGCAGCAACATTCTGAGAATTCTAGAAATTTTGGCAATATTTAGGATTAAGGGACAGAGCTGTCTTTTTAAAAACCATTTCTATGTTATACATACAAGTTAGCATGTATTAAGTAGTCATCTTTCCACCCACAAGCACTTTTATATAATTCATGGGTTGGGGAAGTAAATTGAAAGCAGACTGTGGATGTTAGCAATATGGTTAGATACAGTCAAACACTGGATAAACAAGTCCCTTTTTTAGGTTTATTTAAGAGGACCTCAGGGATACAACCTCAGGACACATATTCTGAAGGCAATAGAGATACTGCCTTGTAGATGTGAATTACAGAGTTACGTGATTCAGGAGCAAAGTAACTTTATTTCCCAAATTTGTATAAGCCTATAATCAAATAAATACTGCTTGTTTCCTTAGCATTCCACTTTTCACTTTCCTTCACCAGAAAAAACCTGCTTTTTATTGCTACAGCTACCCAACCAGCACAGCTAGGAAAAGAATCAGAGAAACTTAGGATAAGGTACCCTCTACACAAGTGGATATCATAGTACTGCACTTTAGATTGTCAGTTATTTTACTCATTGTGTAAGAAACAAAGCAGCAGGCAAAGATAAGTCGTTCAGAAAAACAGTACTTTTTAGAACAAATTATTTGCAAGAAGTACTAGAAGTTTAACCTTTTCATATGTAGTTGCTAGAAAGAAAAAGAACAATTTTTTTTTGCACAATCTAATCTTTTGGTGGTAGAAAAAGATTATTTTTTTTTCTTTTCGCGTTAACAAACTTCAGCCACTCTCAAATCCTTCTAGTAATTCACTGTTACTGACTGCAGTTGAATGATGGACTCCTAGAAGAGTAACATTCACAGGAGTGCTAGCTCCTGTGGTCCACATTCCTGCACGAGGCTCCAGCTGAAGCTCAGTCTAGTATTTGGAAAGTTTATTGAGGCAGCTGCTTGAACCATATGCACCTTCCTACCTCAATCCAGCCATTCAGTAATTTTGTGTGCCTTTGCCAGAGTGCCTTGTCCCAGAAATCTGGCTGTGAGCATCTTAGCTGTAGGAGAGAGGTCAACATATTCTCATCAAAGGAATGATTCTTCCATCCATGGCTGTCCTTTATTTGTCAGACTTTGAAAAGTCACCAGTTTAGGAAGGAAGTCAGCACCTATTAAAGAAACCAGATTATCAAAGGGTACAGCTGAATGTTGAATATTTGGTCTTGAAAAGAGCTTAAATGAATGCTGACTTCTTAAAAATCTCTTCCAGCTACATATATAAAATTCCAGCATTCTTTTTTATTGAAAATCTACCATTACAGCACCATGCTGCACTACATGGATGCCCAGAAAACCTTTATTTTGGACCTACTCCAAATCCATGTGGAAGAAGGGAAAAGCAGTAAGTGCCCATTTGAAGAATTACCTGTGCAGCAGATATGTCTGCATACTTCTTACAGTAATTTATTGAATTTAATATAACAGGTGAACTGGTGCTACTTGCTGTAATAAAGGTTTAAGAGGGATTATTCTAGGAGATAACTGCTAGTTTATTCATGGATTTTAATGGGAGCTGGTCTGGGCCTAATACAAGTATTACCTGAAAGCTTACCCAATGCAAGCATTACTTAAAATCTACAGAAAGATTGCTGTTTTCTCTGTGACTATGACAAGCTAACTAAAAAACATATGGAGATAAAGAACTAAACCACAGAATTATTCAATAAATAGTAACAATAAATCAGTAAGGTATACTTCTCATATTCTTTATACTGATATAAATTAAATCCATGTTATACTAGTCTGTGTGTCACGGATTATTTAAAATGTGCAACTTTGATATAGAAATAGTTTGGCATTTCAAAAACTATACAAATAGAACTTATTTTTTCAAAATTAAGATTTAACTTCTTTTTGGGCAGGCACATTTGAAAGGACTTCAGATACTGTGGAGAAGCTTTAAAATATATCAAAGCAACCCTGAACACCTTCTTCACTCTCGTTAGCTAATAACTCCCTCTACCCACACTGATACCAATGCATATGTAAGCAATGATCCTTTGACATTTCAGTACTGAATTAACCCTCATACCAGAACAGAAACACTCATCCTGAATAATATTCAGGTACTAATAGCAAAATAAAGACCAAATTCTGTACTGTTATATCCGTGTCAGGAATCTAAGTGCTGAACAAGTGAAATTGATATTGTTCATTTATTAAATGACTTTGTCTCATCCAAAAAGCTGATAGGAATGTATACATGATTGGATTTCTAAAATTAATGCTGTAACCTCCTCAGAAAAAATGCCAAGCAGGTAAGCAGAAGTAAGAACATAATCAAACAACAGAATTGTAGGCACTTCCTTAGCAATTTATTTTTTGAATGACATGGTGTCTTCAGGTTTCTGAAATTGTTAGATGAGACAGGAGATTCATGTTGATACTTTGAATCCCTGTAATGTCTTTGAATTAAGTGTAGGGAATGAGACTAGCTTTCAAAATTGAAGACTTAAGTTTGGCTAATATGTACTATAACCACAAAGTAGAAGAATGACATCTTTATTTAGAAGTTGTGATCAATTGCAAACAAACACTAGAACATGAATGTCCTAATGAAGCAACAGGGGTTGTCCACTGCAGAATATCAAACCATACTGTTTGGCAGTACTTAAAGTACCTAAGTGTAGCAAGGGAGAGAGAGTGATTGTTTTAAAACTAGGAAGATCTACATAAGCATAACAAAATAGCATTCACCACTGCCCTTTCCAACAAATCCAATAGAATTTTAAGGGGAGGTTATTCTTACCAGCAATAATTTTTTAACTTAGAGAGCTGCATCCACTGTAAGATAGAATTAGGGGACAGAGTCTTATATGGAAAATGTGATCACAAAATTAAAAAGATAAAGCAGAATGATTTGATCAAAGCACATGATGAATAAACAATTTTAATTTTAGAGCAATAGAAGAGAACAATAAACAGCAGCTACAAAAGCTAGAGATTTTTAAATAAATAGACATAGATATGGACATATATTCAAGAGACTTAAAATAGTTGGATGAGATTTTTGCTTTAACATGAATATAGATTTCCAATAAATCTAGGAAAACAAATGAAGTTCTAAAAGAATGGAAGAATGCAAAATCTCTGTGTTTCTAAGTGGTAAACAGGACAGCATGGACAGGCCTGTCAATCTGATATCAGTGCCAAACAATGAATGAAATACAGGCTAAAGTGATACACGGGGGAAGAGGAATGCAAACTGTGCAGAGGATATTTGCTGGGAGGGAATGGGTGTGAGACAAAAAAACAGTGTTGGAAAAGACCCAGCACTTTTAAAAACCCCACAGGAATCAGGATAGATAATCAACCAAACAAAATTCTTGCTCAGGCATCAGTGCTAGGCTGTGATCAGAAGGAATGCATGTCTGCAGCTGTAGAGAGATGGCTAAAACATGGAAAAGGCTGTTTTAAGACTAACAAGAAGTCAAACACATTTAAAAAATATCCTAATATCTGCAATAATATTTATCACAATATCTGCAATATGTTTTGATAATAGTGGGGTCTTCTCTGTAGCAGACAACGTATAAGAGATTCCAAGGGATGACATAAAACAAATTCTGATTAAAGCACAGAGGAACAATTTTAGGCATAAGATTGTTCTGGACAGTGAGAATATTCTGGGATTATTTCTTACACACTATCACGGGTTCCCCATCATAATGGGTTTTTAAAGAATGTATGGATATTTTCCTAAGAATATACTAATATAAAATAAAAATTCATTCAGAAAAAATGCATAGCCTACATGGTGCAGGTGTTAAGGCTCCATGATCACAAAAGCCAGGTCTGACTTTCCAGTCTATGAGCAGTGTTAAAATTGTCATCACCAGGTACTTAGATGCCCCCAAAAAATAAATGGGACCATACATAATATTCCTTATGGCTGCTCTTTCAGGCAATTTAAAAATTCAGGAACACTGCTGTATTTTATTTCATGAAGGAATATATATGCATAAACAGAAAAAAAAATCTAAAAGAAATGTGTTGTTGTTATTATTATGAATATTTAAGGTGTCTATGTCAACAGCAATTAGCACTTGCAAGCTGAGGACTCTGTTGTACCATGCACTGGGAAAAGACTGTTTCAGTTAGTTTCCAATGAATCCTACAACACAATTTGAAGACAACAGTAATCTGTAGCCAGAGAACAGATGTTGTCGTAGCTGTTGAAGGTACACATCCTACTGCTTGGAAACACTTCTCCACTAATTCATGTGGCATGCGTCACTTTACCACAGCATGGAAAAATTCTGGGTTCAAAGCTTAGCTGGATTCTGTTTTGTACTTATTCTCGATCTTTTATTAATGTGCTGAAGTGAGTGGGAAAACACAAATACGAAATTACTGACAGCACATTTGCAAGTATTTAATGGTTCGTTTTGTTAAACAATAGTTTAAGATGTAAAATTTACAAGGTTTGGTAGTCTGCAAAGTATCTGTGTAGCAGTAGTAATGTTGGTTTTGTATTCGACTTCTCTGTAAAATTGCAGATGAGAGGAAAAGTTTGCAACTAAACAAAGGATCTAACCTCTCTGGTAAAATAAAGCTGTGTTACTCACAAACTAAGATTACAGGTATTAAAGAAATTTACAATTATTTCATCCTCCCACCCCCCACCCCACCCCCCATTCCCCATTATCTTATCAGTTTCTAGTGAAGACTTGAGAGCTGATTGCAAAAATCTTCATTTGAACTAGCCTGAGCAACTTCTGTGTTCATAATTTTCTTAACTGCTTTTCACTGTCTTGTCCAAGGAAGACTTTGCAAGGCATAGCTGCATGGGCTATGATGTAATGAGATCTTATTAGTTAAACAAGACCAGACCTCAAGTTTAAGCAAAATAAATTCAGATAAAGTCTCTGCCCCTTGACCCAGCTATTTTGCAGTCTTTGAACTGTAAAGAAACTTGGAATCTGGTCACAGATGCCAGTGTGAAAATTCCCCTGGCTGAAGGGAGACTGTCAAACACTGTAAAACCAGAGGAGCTGGTTCCCACTGCTTTCTGCCTTGTCCTGAAAAGCTTAAGGGGAAAAAAAAGCTGAGAAATTCAAAGGGAAGATGAACTGTATCTTTATTGTAGTGATTTCTAGACAGAATATGGTCCCATAGGAGCCAAAGCCAGCATCATAAATTACAGTCATATAGAGCTAACAAACTTACTTTATATTGCAACTTCAGCTGAGGAGCAAAACAAGACAGGACAGAGCAGACTACGAAAGAAGAAACTGTAACTAGATCTGGAAGACCACCTAGCAGTTCCTCTGAGCACATTTTTGAAAAGGAGAAAATATGCCCTTCTATGGAGCTTTTTGCAAAATCTGCAATGTTTGTCTCCAGAAAACTTACAATAATAAATATATTTACATATCTATGTAATGTACATATATAAAAATTCAAATATACATTATAACACAGATATCATAAATAGACCTGAATAATGTTGAAGAAAATTAGGATTAAAAAATAGAAATAAAGCATCACATATCATGTAAACAATATTTTTAATAAGAAGTACTATCCTTTTCTGCCTGCTGAAGGCTTCTTTCTCTTCTCATTACTTAATGTTTTGAGACAAGTTGGAGGGATAATGAATCAGTGATATCTTGAAATTATATACAGTGTCCTTACTTTAAAGATGGGACAGGATCTTCCTACTCAGTATACCTGTAAAATCTGTAATTTTGTACACCAGCTCAAATAGCATATTTGGCTAACTATTTTTCTTTTGACCAAATCTTACAGCTTAAGAGGTTTTTTAACAGAAATGTCAATTTTACATCTACTTTTCAATTAAAATTCATCATATTATTAACTTCTTTGGTTAAGAGGTGAGAAAGGATGTTCTAAACAATAGCTGGGATTCAGGAGGACTAATCTTTGCTCTGACACTGTTTTGCAACCTACTTTGCAGAAAAAAATAAGTTTGAGGATATTTAATTGGAATTTTTAGAATTGCAAAGATAATTTAAAGCTATTTAACCCAGTCTTTGTATATGTTCTCATAATACATGTATTATTACAGTATCGGTGATGGGTTAATGTAGAATAAAGGAAAAGCAATTCATCTTCACATAGCAAGTTCTTGAACTGTGGCACTCAATACCAGGATGATGTTGACTACCTTTACTTTGAAAGGTCTTTCTTATCAAGTTGCGCCTGAGATTTCTATCAATCTTATGTGAAAGTTTTGAAAGAATCTTCTTCCATGGACTGAACATTAGGGCCCAGGTGATTTGCCAAAGCTGGGCTATCAGTGCTCAGATCTGAAAACAAAACATTGACTGGGGAAGTGGTCATTACCAACATCAGGTCAAATCCCTTGTAAACAGTACCGAGCTTACTCAGGCAAATATATTTAACGTAACTAAATATCTAAGAACTAGCATTTCAGCCTGTAATTAAGAGAGTTCTGGGAATCAGTACTTCACTAAAAGAGTTGAGGATCAGAGTTCATAGTCATTTGGGTATAATTTCCCAATGTGACATGGTGCACAAAATGTCTAATATGAGCTTAACAAATAGGTATCAGAGGAATAATGAATGAAGATAGGTGTCGAAAGTTATTATGTTACTGTTGTATTTAGCACTGATGAAATCATTACTGTAATATTTTGTCCAGAGTTGGGGTCCATGGTTCAGGAATACTGTTGAAGAAGTTCAGAGAGGAGTCACAAGCCTGACTTGGGAACTGTTAATCATGATTCAGGGTAAAAGATTCAAAGCGCTCAATCTGCTTAGTTTATCAGCTGAGAATACTAAAGATTGATTTGGACCTAACCTCTAAGCTGTTACCATGGGGAATTATACAGATTTGATTGTGGACTCTTAAATCTATCAAAGCCATGACATTAGCAATATAAGGAGATAAAATAGTAGGAAAATTTGGACAAAACGATTCTAGAAATAAAGATGCATATTTTTGCAAACTGAAGTGAGCAACTTCTTATGGCTTATGGTCTCAACAGAAATCTTTAAATATTTTTCTAAAAGACAGTTTGTAGCTCAAATAAGAATTAACGTAAGCAGCTCTATCAGCTTGCTTTATACAATAGCTCTTCTAGTTTAATCAACTGCAAAATTTGGAAAAGACCAGATTGAAATACTGAACTTTGGGACCTTGTAGCCATCAAAATAGAGGCCTTCAAATATAAAATATATCTGTACAAAACCTGTGGGTCTACCGAAGGAACAAGTATATTGTTCTCAGAACAAAACTTCTATGAGATACTACTTTATTAAATTTTCTTTAAAAAAGAAAACCCAAACAAAAAAAAAAAAAAAAAATAAATCCCCAAACCAGAAATATTCCAAGAAACTCCAAAGTTACAGGTATGCTACTGGAAGTTGTTTTACAAACATTAGAGTTTGTTAAGTGTATGCTACTGTATAAAGTAATAACTCTATAAGTAAAACTTGAGACTTTCATATCTCCAGCAAAAAGACCTCATAGACAACAGTTAATGAGTCATGTAACTCAAAAATCCTGAGAATTAGTAACTTTTATTATTTGTGTTATATAGAGAACAAATTGAGGGACAAAGTGATAAAGATCAAAAAGGAATTCTGGAAAGGAAACTAAATATTTTTGAGATGTCTTCCTGGGCATTAACCAATTTTTTTTATTTTTTTTTTTGCCAGGCAAGCTGTAAAGATGCTGGCAGGTGACATTCCTGTGCATGTGTTAATATCAACTCAGTGCTGCTGTGTCCAGTACAAGAAGACACACTGATGCTGAAAATACCATCTCTTTTCAACAACACATAGAAAATAAAGTCCCGAGCATCTACTCCGTAATTTATCCCCACTGCATTCATGTAAGGGAGGGGTGATACTGACTTGGGTGTCTTCTCAAAATGCCAGTTTAGGGCATTAGTTTATTCTTACTTAAACTCCTTGAATTTCTCTATTGATGACATTTTTCATAATCCTCCTTACAGAAAAAAAAATCTGTACTATTATGACAGAAAAGGTTGTAGTATTAAATGAACTAAACTGCAGAGCAATATAATATACCTTCCACTTTATACAAATTTTGTAAAGATCCCTGCAGAAAATCAATTAGGGGTGCATCACTGATTTGAAAAGGGTACAAATAAAAATAAATTCTTAAATTATATTTTTTATGCAAAACTGTTCTGTTCTCGCAAATCTAAAATACAATTTTATGACTTTTTTTAGAAAATGTAAGAACTGCCTTCATGTTATAAAATGTCCATTCTTATGGTTATGTTATGTTATGTTTGGAAGACAAATTTCAAGATAAATTATGAAAATGACACAACAAACTAATCAACAATCAGCTTCCTGCACTTAAAGCAGTTTTTCTTTACAAGAAAAAACCCAAGTCTCATCTGTTACTAGCACTGAACAAAATCAACATAAAATGAACCAACAGTATTTTGGCCTTTGATCTCTTGGATGCTTTACGACAGAGGTCAGAAAGCATGTAATTATTATTTGATATCAAGACAGCTCAAACTAACCTCATATTCCTAAGGCAGTGAGTGCCTTCATCGCAAGTCAAAATCTGCTTGTGTGGAATAAATAACCTTACTGGTGGAAAAAAAAAATCCCTTTCCTCTCAGTTTAATCTGGGCTTTTGAAAATTCTTAGTAGTTCAGAAATGGAAAACATCATACTGAAATTCACCAGATCACAGGCATTTCCTGTTTGTTTCTGAAAGCTGTAGTTATGATTTTTAAATCACATCATCACTTAAGTTCTGGCTACTTTTAATTGTCAACTTCTTCATTCCTTTTGCTCCTCTTCATCAACGGAGGTCAGCTCAAGATGGCTCTATGTTTTGGCTGCTGAGGCTCAGGAAAATTTGTAAGGCCTTTAATTCTGATATTTCATTTCTGACATTGATATGAAACAGCCTACATTTTATGAGCTTCAGAAAACACATAAGAGAAAAGTACACACTTGGATTTTCTTTTCTCCAATAGGCAGCATTGAATAAGTCTAGGCTTTGGTTTTTTACCTCCTTGAACAGAAAATTTCCAGGAATATCAGTGCTTCTTTTTTTTCTTTTAAACATTTTAAAAGTTTTTCCTGTAAATTGCCCAGCAGGAATGATGGGCACATCATGATTAAAACACCTTATTTTTATGTATACAGCAGACAATCATTTGCAGTAGGCACCGTACATATATATTGTGAAAAACAGGCACACAATAGAAGTTCCTTCACAAAAGAAGTGTACTTTTCCAAAAGAGTGATGTACCTGAAATACCAAGTAACAAAAATATAGCAGCTAGACTAAGAACATCAGAACCAGGTCACACAGAACCATGACCAATAATTCAGCATCTTGAGTAAGAGAACAAGAAAAGAAGACAATACATAAGCTTTATAATGAAAAACATAACAGAATAAACAGAGAAGTTTCTTTAACTGGCAACACTTGGAGCTGAAAGACAGCTGAAAGGGAGATGGGCCGGGTTTTGTGCACGCCCTCACAGGATTAGGTAGCTCATAGAATGGGCTGTGTTTGAAAAAAGTTATGTGTAACTGCTGCCCAAGCAGATGGCAGGTCCTGTTTTCAGGCAGCCCTTGCACTGGTTTCCCCACCACTGAAATGAAAAACTAACAATAAACACAAATTTGAGAATCAGGAGGTTTTTCCCTAGTAGCATGCCACTTTTACTCTGATCAATGTCTTCATGGTAGATTTAAGCTCTGTTACAACCCTATGTGGCCAAAGACTTCTTTGCTGCATTCCAATTTTTACTCATTTATCACTATGCCTTAATTGTGCAGCATGATTATTTCTCTGCTTTTTAAATTTTGGACTCATACAACAATAAAAATGACTGTTCAGATTTCTGAGTACTTGGCCAGAATTTTATAGACAGATATTGTATTAGATACTCCCACGATGAGCACAATCAGCTCGATGGCCTTGTGTCCAGCTGGATGCTATAAACTAGACCTGGAGCTCAAGGCAGCGTGTAAGCTGAGTAAGCTCCCACACAGACCAGAGCCTTGAGCTACCAGGGCAGCACAGGTGTACCCAGAAGCTGAGGTGCTGTGCAGTCAGGGCCACACTGAAACAACCCCTCTGTTTTCTGAAAATTCTGCATTTGTCACTGCCTTGGCATTTGAAATAGATTCTTAGGATCTGAGGAAGGTTCCTATTGCCTTTCTGTTCTGCATACAAGCATAGAAAATAGGGACCCATAAGACTAGACCCATCTAGTTCACAAAAATCCAGGCTACAAGGCACTGACTATGAATCATACATCTAGTAACTTGTCTAGTGCATGGGCAATAAAGTCCTGCAGAAGTGAGCAAGCAAAGTTCACCATTTTCGTAACTGAGGCAGCAAAAAGTTAAATTTTCTGAAATATTGAAAGCTTAGTTCCACTGATTTAGATGAATACTTCTGGCACTGGGGTCATCATGCTTCATGACTCAGTGTTCCCTCTTCATAACAAAGAAAGGATGAGACAATGTACAGTATGGCAGAGGATCAGGTATCAATCTCATGCAGAGCTATGAAATTACATAATTTGATATATATATTTCCTTATGTAATGAAACTATATAGTCAAGCTATGCAAATTATGGTATATTATAAAGTTTATTATAACCAGAATGAATGAAAAATAAAAAAGGACAAGATTTCTGAAAAAATCTACCATAACTATTACCTAGACAAGACAGCTCTCTTTTAAACAAAGTTCACCTTTGGCACACTAGTATAATCAGGGTGAAAGCCCCTGAAAACATTAGACATACTAATAAAATCTGCTGCAAAACACAGTAAAATATGACTTAGAGTCATGGGAGACTGTAGCAATAGCAGTTCCTTGATACATGTTACATATTCTAAGCAGGCTAACAATTGGTGCAACTTCTTGAGTTCCCACAAATTTTCAGAAGGATGTTTGAAAGTTCTTTATTCTGCTATGCAAGCAATGATAAAAAAGAAAAATAATAGTAAGAAATGCGTACACATTCTGTATTTGAGTCTGTGTAATGGTACATCTCAATGCACAGTGTGTGTGATGCACAAGAAGCACATGGCTTCACGCCAGATTTATGTTCTTTTGGAATTGGGGCTGACCTGAACATCAAGTTAAAATAATTTGTCCTTTATGTAAGTTGCATTTGGTCTAGCTACAAGTAAAAATTAAACTAAGGGAAGCACTGCTTTCTGAACAAAATATGCTGGACTCATCTTTATCTATCTCCTCAATAAATATTTTCTTGTTAATCTAGGTTGCAAATATCTGAGAATGTCAGATGACCTCAGGCTTCTCTAAAGAGGTAAACCCTGGGGTAGGCAGTGTCTCATGATTGGAATAAGTAATCACCTGAAAGACCAATGTAAAAAGAAATCTATCGACTTCAGGGAATTTTAGATGAAATTCTGGAAGAACCTGGGGGTAGAACTCCGCTTGCACATCACTTCATTCATCTGCTCAGCAACTACAACTACCTACACATTTTGTGACAAGTGAGAGAGTCTGTCAAGTAACTCCCACAGCATTTTCCCCTTTCATCCTGTAAACTCCTTCATTAGTGATAAGCCTTTGTGCCCTGGCATCCACGTACCAGCTGAAGGGAGGAACCTGTTTGTAAACCAGATGCTTTGACATAGTTGGAACATGGAAGGGAGGCAGCAGTACTTGGCAAACAAACTTGTAATAAGTGCACTTTGCTTGAAATGTTTATCATTTGTTCTTGAAAAATATGCTGAGAAGATGGGCACTAGACATCCTGATCAACTTTGAAGTTCAAGTTTGAAGGTGGGGATCCTGAATACCTCCCAAAGAACATTTGAAAAAAACAGCCTGGGGCTCTATAAAGTAAAAAATGTGCTTGAGGAGAGGGGGGCAGAGAATGCTACTAAATCCCATTGTCATGCTGTCTGCAGAGAAATTGCCAAAGTCCAGAGAAAAGCAGCTTCATTTATGAAGCAACAGGTTCATATGAAGCCCTCCTAATTTGCTGGTAGATTTTTAATGGCAAATACACAGGTATACCAAACATCCCTTTCAACCCATGTGAATACTTTCAAGCCAGCAACACATTCAAAAATTAGGTAAAATTTGTAAGCAGAAGTCTCATATTCTGCCTCTTGCTCTCTTAAAATTTGACATATAAAGAAGGAGTTACTTTGCGCAGCTGAGATGTATGTGATGCCTATTTATGATGCACAAAATGCAATTACCAAGGAAAGATCAGCATCTGGAGGTCCTCCAGGAGTCTGATCAAGAAGAAAAAAAATCTCAGGTGCTCAAAATGTGAAGACGTGAAGGTTTCTTCCCTTTGACAGTCCCACTGTTGTGTGGACAGAGAAGAACTGCAGGTATGGAGGGTAACCTGAACAATTTTCTGAAATCAGGCTCAGCAAATTTACTGATATTTAGAATTTGGCTAAATAAAAAAGGGGAAAGGCATGGCACTTTTATAGCTTTTATCTTTATGAACAAAAGAATTCAGCTCAATGCAGATCTCAAGCTAGCAGGGAATGCTAATACATGAAGGGGAGTTGAGGGAAGTTCAACACTCTCAGGAATATTACATCCAGTTCACCTCCTATCAACTCCATTTCTTTTCCCTCTGTACCTACCTTTACTGCTTTGCACTCTTTTAATGGCAGAAGTCCTGCCTTTCCTTTAGGTCTGTAATGATCAGCGTGAACCAGAAAGGACAGAGAGACATGGAGCTCGTATAGCAAGTGGCTATCCAGACAGGAGGTACCTCCTCACAAGAAAGGTGGTTGGTTGTGCAGGGATCTGTCTTTGGAGATGCTGTGAAGCTCTGGAGGCAAGTGGAAGGCAGGAACCTGGCATGAGCAAGGTGAGTTGGCTGAGGCTGATTGGTGGGCAAAGCAATGAAAGCATCCAGAGGGCTTCTCTTGTAAGGTAACTGGCAGGATCTGGGGTAGAGCAAGGTTGGAAGGCTGGAGTGAGGCAGGTTAGCTGGACCTTGAAATGAAGTTTCATCAAGGAGAAACAGACTCTTGTACTCCAGGCATGGTCAGTGTGGCTGAAGGCTGGGGACCTAAAATCCCACAGAAAAAGTAAAGAGCTGAACTGCAGAGACTTGGGAATCACTGCCTTAGAGTCTAGGTTGAAAGACAGATAAGATGCAAAGAGCCAAAGAAAAGGATACCTGGGGATTAACAGTTGCATAAAAAGAAAAATAATAATATCTCAAAAATTTTCTGTGTTAAATTAAGCATATGACTAGTTTCAGTGATACCTAGTGGGACTACATGAGTAAAAATAAATACACAAGATAGAAACCTAAAATAGGAAATGGAGCATAAAACTGGGAGGAATGAATACAGAATAGAAAGGACTGAGGAAAACAAAAGTGGAGAGAGAAAAGACCAAACACAATTTTTAAAGGAAACAAATTAGATGCAGAAAAAGAAAAGACACTTTATTATTTTCTGTTGATGTTTTAAATACACAAAAACATATTTGATACTGATAATGCTTTTAAAGTCTCAACTTAGACTATATTAAAGAGAGTATATTCAGCTTCCTTGGATTAGTAAACCAGTAAGATTTGCATTTAAAATAAGTGTCCAGATCGTGCACCCTCTCAGGCAGGGTTAAACCAAACCAGAAAAAATGGCAGGGTCAGGGCCAAGGCAGCTGCCTGCACGCCTGTTATGTCTGTCATTGTTTGTTTTGTCTTTCTGGACTTGTAAGCCCTTCAGGCCTGGAGCACTCCCCATGGGGCCTGGCCAACCTCCACTGCCTTTGGTGGGCACCGAGGAAGGCTTTGTTTGCCCAGCGTTTGGCTCAGGGGAGTTAGGGCCTGGCTGAGGTTTTTTAAGTTATAGATGTAATAGCAGCAAAATATCACATACATTCACTGAGATATGGCTGCGCTTGAATGCCTTTTCCGATACTGCGACTCCGTGCAGCCGTGAAGTTGCATCCATGTAGAGCAAGACAATATTGGGTTCTTTTGACACCATTATGATTGGTGTGATTGCAATTTTACCCAGGACAAGTGAAAAGGCAGTTTAAAATCTGCTTTTAAAAGCACGTACGCTTATTTTCTCTCAGTTGTGGTGACAGAAGCTCTGCTGGCACTGACACCATGGAGCAACACCCAGAGGAGGGTGTCCAGTGATTCTTTTGGTGGACGCAGATGAATTGCTGTCCTGTTTCCACGCGCCAAGAAAAAGTATTACAAGGGCAGAGAAGAGCTATAAAAGGTGCTAGAGAAACTCTGCCAACACTCACACCCACACCCTGGAGCTGGTAACCGCTCCATTCACACCTGACAGAAAGCGCAGTGAACGCGCTTCGCCCGCAGTACCCTTCAGATAGCTCTTCCCTTCGTTCAGTGACCTGCTGACGGGTTAGGGTTAGGGTGGAGCAGGGGTGCGACCCGCGACGCCCGGAGCAGCGCTGCGCGGGCCTCAGCGCCGCTCCGAGCCCTCAGCGCCACTCCGAGCCCTCAGCGCCGCTCCGAGCCCTCAGCGCCTCTCCGGGCCCTCAGCGCCGCTCCGAGCCCTCAGCGTTCCGCCGATCCCGCAGCACTGCGCGGGCCCCGCTGCGCCGGGCAGTGCGGGCAGCGCGGGCAGCGCGGCGCTCTGGTGCCCCCGCGTGGCCGGCGGCGGAGCAGGGAGGGCGAGAGGGCGAGAGCCGCCCCGGGCCTCTCCCCGGTTCATGACTCCGCACCCTGTTAGCGCGGCGGGGAGATGTATCCAGGCTGAGCCTGCGCGAGGCGTGCAGGGAAACGTCCCGGGATTCAACGGCGCTTAACAGAAGGATTCTTGTTTGTTGGTCTTTGGTTTTTTTTTTGTGTTTTTGTTTTGTTTGGGTTTGAGTGGGTGCTGTTGTCTGTCTCGTGTAGACTCACACCGAGCCCCGAGGGGCGGGCTCGCAGGGGCGCTGCTGGCGGGGCTGTGCCGCGGTTGTGTCCCCGCGCAGCCCCGGGGATGCGGCTCTCCCTGCGCAGGGAACCCCCGGACAGAGACACGACTCCGCAGCAGCCTGTGGTGCCTGGAGTGCAAGTAGGCCGAACTCAGTTTCTTTGGCTATTCTTGGTTTGTTTGGGGTTTGTTTTTTGTTTTTTTTTTCAAACTCTGTATTTTCAGGACGTATCTTTTAGAGTCATTGGGTGCAACGTTTCCTTTAACATTGTGCCAGCCATCGGGAATTGCTTCTAAAATGTTACAAATCTAGAGAATAAATCTCAAAGTAATTTTTTACTTCTGGAATTGGCAGAGTCTTGATATGAATCAGGTCTGTGTCACCTTATTGGGTGTTTCATCTAGAAGCTTTGGACATAACGTCGTGTAATTTGGGAAGTTTCCCTCCATTGTGTTTTTTGGAGTAAACGGTGTCTGAATAAAGTCTGTCAGAGAAACTAGGAGTAAGCACAATGCTTGCTGGAAGGACGACCCATTATTTTATGATGCATCTGCAGAAAGAGTAGCAAAATCTGCTCATAGTGCAGCCATTCACCTTTATGGCCCAGCTTTCCTCCTTCCTTTGTGGTAATTACCATCTCAGGAGCAGTATCAACATCCCCTTCACAGTTAGGGCATGCAGAAAATCCCGTGGACAGCTGGTTAAAGGACCAGAGGGCCCAGAATAGTCTTCATTGCAGTCTCTGTTCTTGGACCTTTAGAGTTGAAACTTGAAGTCTGAGTTCCTACTGCTGGAAGTATATTTCAAGTGTTACTCTCTGTGTGCAAATTTGTAGAATGTTAAGTGTAATTCACGGTTGCCTTTACTGGGGTTTTTTAGGCTTTTTTTTTTTTTATCTTTTTTTAATTGTAATTTTTCTACTTCTAAAGTACACTTTGTGGCTATGATCTAAATTTATGCTCTGCATTTAAAGAAAGCGCGCTGCAATACTAGAACCAGCAATACAATGTACTGCTTGAGCATTTGGGCAGTGCTCTCAGGCACTTGGCCTGATTCTTGCGGTGTCCTGTGCAGGGGCCGGAGTTGGACTTGATGTATCCCTTCCAACACAGCATGTTTTATGAGTCTATGAAAGTAAAACTTGCTGTGAACTCAGTGATAAATTTCCTCTGCGTCCAGGAAATTCAGATCCCAATGAAGGCAATGGCAGAAATTCTAGTGTTTTCAAGAGTGCAAGAATTTCCTGCTATCCTTGGTTAATATTAAATTGCTCAGAGAGAGTGACAAACATTGCAGAGTTTTAGAGCTGTTCTTGGAAATAAATTGTTCAGAAACCCACAGGTATTTTATGTGGTTCTGGGTATTATTTCAACTAATGAATCAGCTTTGGGACTGCAGAAAAAGGCTTTATATTCTTGATCCTAAGGTTAAAGTCAATATACGGTAGTATAAAGGCCATATACTATCTAATCCATATATACATCTAGTTTGTGAGCAAAGCCACTTTTTCATAGCAATGGAAAAATGCACAAGAAGTTTCATATTGGAAAAAAATTCAAACATTGCAAGCCAAGAGAGAAAGAACCAATACTGTGTATTGCCTCCAAGTGGAAGACTAGGACCTGTCACATTCTGGAATTTAGTGATGACCCATCTTGCATATCTGAGCATCTGCAAACTACTTAGAGCTGGCATTAGCTGAGTCACTTGCTACTTTCAGTTATAACTCCCTCACAGAGAAGGTATATTAGAAAAATCAATAGAGAAATCAATACATTTTACCCAAGTTATCAGATGTGCTCCGGATGCTTAAGTTGCTAAATAGTATTTGATTCAAATAAAGCAGATCTCACATCCTTTCTATTAACCTGAGAGTTGGCATATATTTCTCTTCCCTCCCTTCACCATTCCCAGTTGACAAGCATTTGCACTCTGGCACCAATTTATGTGGAATTTCAATGTGGTTTTGAAATAAAATTGATTAACATTTTCTCTTCTGAAAAACCGTCTTATAATCCCAACAATTATGGAAAATTAAATTTTATAAAAATACTTTTAGTTTATTTCTCAAATAAAGTAATAATGCAGGATAAGGAGGGGTTGCACAAGGGATCTCTAGGAGTACTTGGAAAAAGCAACAGTCAGTGAAGTAGAAAAATGAGGGAACAAAGACTGGATTTCACAGCAAACTGTTTCCACTGGATTTCATCTATAGATATTACATTGATATTTTATGTGCATACAAATTATGTTCCTCAGGAACACTATGGGGTAAATTAGCAGTGCATCGCACATGGATTTAGGCATGTAAATGTCAAAAATAGGAGATGAGTATGAAGAAATTGTGTCCCTAAACCACCATGTACTTAATTCATTGACAAACAGGAACATCTGGAAAGAACTTTAGGATCTAGTACCTTTTGCAGGAAGACACGTAGCTTTCGCTAAAGGTGCTGGTAATGCTCTTATTTCTGGTAATGCCCTTATTCTTTAATTCTCTTACAACAGCATTAACCTTTAGTGTAAGATTGATAAGCTTTTTTTTTTTTTTTCCTTTCTTTTTTTCCCAATTAATTTTTATTGTAGATATATGAAAAAAACTAAATCCAGGGGCTGCAAATTCAGGGTGGTAATGGGACAAAGTGCCTCTCATATAGGTTAGAATCACATCCTGGCGCCTTATCAGTGAACTTCCAGTGAAATGGGAATTGCAGCGATTTCCAAAGCTTCATAACCATGTCACCAAAGAACCCACCACTACATTTTGCAATGAAGACAACCCTGAGCAACTGACCAATGTTTCAAGGAATGGAAGCACTGATACTATGAAAATCCAGGGAAAGGATAAGGTTATTATACTGCATGTGCAGCTCCCCTATGCAGTATGAATTGTATCTGTTTACACAGACTTGCAAGACAGCTGGTGAAGAGCTGTTTACAAGGGCATGTAGCGACAGGACAAGGAGTAATAGCTTTGAACTGAAAGAAGGTAGGTTTAGATTTGATATTAGGAAGAAATTCTTTACTATGAGGGTGGTGAGACACTGGAACACGTTGTCCAGAGATGTTGTGAATTCCCCATTCCTAGAAGTATTCAAGACAAGGCTGGATAAGGCTTTGAGCAGCATGGTCTTGTGTAAGGTATACAGGTATACCCTCCCCTGACAGGAATGTTGGAACCAAATGATCTGTCAGATTCCTTCAAAATCAAATAGTTCTATGATTCTGTAAGGTACTCGCAGAGTAAGCTCTGAGTTAGACTGTTGTTGACACAGGCTGCCAGCACCACCCAGTATCTTGTTTCAGACACAGTCAATGCACAAAAGGGTTTCACCTTGCATCTCAGTCTCTTGTGCCAGTCTTGTGTCACTTGCCTCTATGAAGAAGACTGATATAAGGCACAGCTTGGGATAGCAGGATGCTACTAATTCACTAGACCCAACCAGAACCGCAGAAAGATTGGCCATCCCTCTTCAGACCCATTGCCAACCAAACTTCTGCCTCTCAAAATATCTCATTTTGAGCCGAGTATCACTGCGGAGAGGACTGAAAAGCATGATTTTGCACGCTTTAATTAAAGGTCACAAGTCTGACAGGCTGTGACATTAGCTAATACATAGCTTTACTTTTAGAGTTGCAGATCACCATTTTGTGAGGCTGTACATTTTTTGAGTTCTGAGCTCTGCTCCCAGTTCACTGATCCACACCATTGACGTGACAGATCCAAAGTAGTGATGAAACTGTGAGAATGGAGTAGCTCAGCTCCTGCTTGTTCCTGGTCACTGCCATTCTTTTTTTTTTTGCATTTCCTCCTGACTGAGCCATGTTTTTGTGAGGCAACTGGAGTCTGTGATAAGCCAGAGTGAGCAAACTCTCTGATTCAGGAACAGACAGGCTTTATGCCAGAGCCTATCCCTCTTCAACCCATTGTCTGTCTTCTCCCTGTTGAAGTGGCCCTGTCCCTTCCACATACTCAGTGTGGTGACTTCATCTGTATAAAACCTTGTTTTTCAGAAGTCCTGTTGGTTCCTACAATTCCCCTTACACTGGTGTGAAAACTGCAAAATATTAAAAAACAACTAACAGTAGAAGCTTGTGGAGCCTTCCAAATCCAAGTTCAAAGTAAAGAGAATTCTCAAAGATAGTCATTTAAAGGACACAGAAGAAATGGGAAGGACTCTTCCCCTTCTAAGGGCCTCTTTCTGGGCAGGTAGCTGTCAGAGAAATGATGCAGGCCTGGAGTCCTGCCATAGCACAGGAAAATGCCACAAAAGGCCAGAAAGATTCTAAGTCAGATGATGAGCTAAAATAGAGGAAAACTTTAGTGAGAAACATGTACCCGCATGCTGCTGTTTTCTCCATCACTTAAGCATCCCCGGAAAGTCACATTAACTTTGACCCCCACTGGCTCCCATTCTACAAATTTGGGAGCATTTCTTTTGTTATCAGCCTTCAGTGTACATACTGTTCTTACTTCTCTTTCTCTTGTAATGTGTCCTTTTGACTATTCCAATCAGTCAGTATCATTTGATGCTATTAAAAGATTCTGACCTGATCTGAAATACCTCTAAGAGGCCAGGATAATAAACGACTGTTGGATGATCTGCACTAAACCAGGGCTAACACATTTTGAATTCTTCTTTTATTCAAAAATATGATATTGGCACTTTTAGGAACATGGAGATGGTTTGTTTCACTTGTCAAATGAAATATTTGTCAAAAATCCAAGTATATTGAATGTGTTGGATAAATTTCTGCCACTTAGTTAAGAAAATAGGCAGTTTGATGTAGCAGGTACAGAAAACCCTGCATTTAGTCTGTCTCTCTTGTAAGTCACAGAACATAAAAATTCATAAAAGTATATTTGAGGCTGCTGTCTTCACTCATGTAGGCAGAGGACCATATTTTTTGTCCATAGTGGCTTGCACTCTTCAGTAAATCCTGGATGTTCACAATAGGTGTACTTTGGTACTTCACCTGGAAGAGTCAATCAGTAATGTGGAAAAGTCTTAGGCATTTTGTTAAGATACTACAGAAAAGTCTACCATTCTGCAGACAAATGGGTAGTTTTGTTTTCAGAGAAGTTGTTGTAATAGCTTTCTGGTAAAAAGTTACTTTTCAAAAATTCTGCTTTCCAGTAGAATTAAAATTTTCTTTCTTCTTTCAATATTTGTCTCTTGTAGGGTACTATTTAAATCACAGCATAAATTCTCAGTAACATCCACTGGCCATGTTAGACCATATTTCTTCCTTGGTCTTTCAAGTGACAGTATTCTGTTGAAGTGCTGTTAGAAAAATTTGCCATCGCAGTTGCTTTTCACGTACATACATCAAACTGCCATTCTAGGAATTCACTGGCATGTTGGATGCTGGAAACTTGCCTTTACTTTTGTTTGCTAACAGATTACTGTATTATTTCTGAAGGTTTAGCAAGCACCTTGTTTTTTTTTTCCAGCAGAGTTTAATTAATCTGTTCTCGTTCTATATGAATAGGTGTCTTCTGGTCACTGAAACATAGGACTATGCCTTCACATTCATTCCCCATACTAATTATTTTAAGTGTTTGATACCCCAAATATACAAACTGTCATTGGTCTCTGTGGAGTTTGCCAGATTGCACACTGATGGTGGATTATAAAAAAGCATATGGGCATGTTCTGAGTCTGTAAAACAATGTATTTATTCACTGTTATACATTGCACCTGTTTTCTACTGCCTTTCACAAACATTTATGTTGGCATGAAAGGTATAGCTAACTTTCATAAGTTAAGAATCATACTATTAAGGCAAAAAATTAACTAAAATATGAATCTGACAAATGAAATTCCAGTTTGTATTAACTGAGTTATGAGCAAAGTGGCTTTTTTGTTGCCTTGGTTTTTGGTTGTTTTTTTTTTAATTTTTCTGTAGTTCAGATTCTTTTCTTAAGCTACAGTGCTACTAACACTCAAACATTCAGAAGTCAGGTGCCTAGAGGACCAAAAGATTATCCTGAATTCTGTCCCTTTTGATTATATTCTGAAACAAAGGGGAAAGAAGATTGGAGAAAGGAGGAGTGAAGGGTCTGTCTTTGTGAGTGTGTTTATGAAACCCATTTAAGAGGTGGAGGAAGATCTCTTATGTGCCCCCTGACATACTATGTATTTGAAGTGAATAGAGAAGGATGTGCTGCAGCACAGGATCCGCATTTTCAGACACCTCTCCTTGCAGGAAGCTGCCCTGTTCTACTGGGCTGTAAGAACATGCAACATCCAGTTTAGCTTTTACTGACTGTGACTTCCAAAGCTTTGTAGAGGGAACAGCTTCTGCAGGAAGATCAGTGTGCCTGGGAACTATCCCATCACCTGTTGGGTGGTGCATCTTCCTTAAACTGAGGTTTAAATCTTTTGGATATAATAGGAATTATTATTATATTTCCTATATGTTCCTATATAGGAACAGTTGAATGTTTTGAAATTGGTGTAAAGCAAATTTTGATTTTTAGTTTAAATATTTGCACACCAAAAAATAACACTCCTTTTTTCATCTTAACCTTAAGGTACAACAGGTTTACCAAAGTCTTAATGTCTCTGCTTGTGATGCACAGTTGTCATCAAGCTGGCTGCTGAATTATTTCCTTATAAGATCATTTAACTTCAAAACTTCATATTATACAGGTCACATGCTCTGGTGATATTCAGAAGGGAATTGTCACTTTCAGACAACTAATATCAGTCATTCTTCTATCTATATTTGGATTGCAGGCTCAGGAAAGTGTGATGGCAGTTATTAACTGCTCTCAAGAAATCCACTTGCAAGATGGATTTATTTCTTGATTAATGATGGAGATTATTCAAGTATTAATTCCAGTTTTTTATATCGCAAACTTGATATCATCCTTGTTCTCTCCACCCTTAAAATTACTATGATTACTCTAATTGTTAGAAAGCTATTATTTGATTCAGATTTGCAAAGTAATTATCAGCTAGTAGCACATCTGCCATTTCTCACTAAATTTTGGTATGTATTGTTGTATCTCAATTAACAAAAGATCTACTAACTGAAGCACTGCTGTATGAATTCTAGTAAGGCTTTCAAGCATGACATAAATTTTGTCCTGATTGATTCTGACTCTTACTGTGTGCTCTTTAATTTGTTGCTTTGCATTTCAGAATTGTCTGTGAACCTGGTGCTTGATGTTTTAAACAATGATTTCTTCATCTGCAGCAATCAGATGTACATCTAGTGGTTTTAACTGATGGAGTATCCTTTATGATATTATTCCTACTTCTTGTACATGAGTTGTATTCTCATTACCTTTTATCTTTGATTGTGTCACAGGCTACGTGGATTAAACAGGAATTGCAGTTTTTAATCTCGTCTTTGAGTTAGTACTACTAAGATGGTGGGATAATTATCTGTACATATCTAGCTTTTCTGTCATGAATATGAGAAGCAGTGAAGGCAGCCAACATACCAGCTATTAATACTAGAGCATCATTGATGTGCTTTTTACACCCACTGTACTTCCTATATAGATTTTTCAAGTTGTTGCAAAGTCATACCGTTTAAAGATGAGATTTTGAGTACTCATAAATGTGCACAAGTGCTTGTGTGCACACCCAAACACACACACACACATACTTCAAATGTCTTAAAATGTTTCTGTATTAGGTAAACAATCTCAACAGCCTGCTATTGAACTGCTTAAAATGTGTCTTGTACTGAAAATATAATTAGTTCAGTTTATGTGCAACATTGCTTGGTTAACACTGTATACTCTTCTGGATTACCAAATTCAGTTGACATATGTTTTCTGTAATAAACTCTCATGACCTTTTTTAGAAGCTATTACTGAGTCAAGTTTACTATAGGTTGAGCTAAGAAATCTGTGAGACACAGAGGAAAATTAGTGCAGTATGGTCTTATGATAGAAATAAAGTGTGCAAGACTCAGTTTTATTTGCTTTTTGATCTGTTGCTTCCAATGAAATTAGTTCTTTTTTTCATGGCTGTTGATAGAATCAGTTGCTATAGCTTCTTTCTATATTGTTCTTTCAGAAGTTAAAATCTTATTCCAGAATGTTTGACATAAGCATCATTTTGTCTGTGATGAAATGGGAATACTGGGATCCAGGGTTCTTCTCTGACAGTGTTAGCTGAACTGTACATAAGGTAACACACTAGAGCCACAGGAAAACCTTGGAAGACAACAAAGGAACACAGAAACAGAAAGACAGAATAAATCCTGGAGGAGCACAAGGAGAATGAAAAGCTGACATAATTAATGCCAATGACCAGATCCTCAGTTGTACTGGGAACAGATAAGACACAGAGGAGTCATTCAGGGACATATTGAACATAGTGTAAATACACTCTAAAAGAGTTTCAAAGCTCTCAGGAGAGTCTGACCTCCAACTTTTTTCAGTCACATCATATATCAGTCAATAACTGTGCCAACACATTACAGGATCAAGGTGGTCTATGGCTTCCGTGGTAGCTTTCAACCATTTCAGTAGCCTATCCCAGGACATTTCTCACACACTGGGATGCACCTGGTCAGGAATCGGTATTGGCAAAAAGGTTCAAACCTTGGTCTGTGGTACAAAAATTGTGTACTTTGACTCATATCTGCATCATCCATTTGGCATGACACTACCCCTTACACAGAAAGAATTAATTCTGTAAGTCCTCATTGCTCTTTTGTGTGTAATATAGATCAGGAACATTTTTAAACAATTCTTTTTCATATTTTTAACATATGTGCAGCAGATTATACCAACCTAGGAAGATCCTAACTAAAATTACACTTCAAAGAAATTAAAAGAATTTTAACTACAGGAGGACACACTTAAATCAACCATATCTGCATCCTTTATTGGTCACAAATCGTTTCTGATTGGGAAATTTTCATTTTCATAATCTCACTTCCGATTACACCATCTCTCAAAGAAGCTTTGAGTGTTTCCCTTTTTTTCTTTTTTTCCCTCACGGTGTCACTACAGGCCAAACCTGACAAATTCTTTATAGATCCATGTACATGAGCCTCAGCACACTGGATGAGGCACTTCTGTTCTGCTGCCTCCAAAGGTCATCTTCTATAACCTGTTCAGGGACTACAAGAGATGGATCGCTGTTGGGTGAGCATAAGTCAGTGTGTGTGAGTGGTTAGAGGACCTGTAGGCTTTTCTTTCTGCAAAGTTTTCATTTGTTCCTCTGGACAGTGGCTATTTTCAATATGAAGGAGGACAAGTCTCAGAGTCAAAAGTCTTGCTGGGCAGCAAATGTATCAGAAACTCAAGTGTATACTAACTTTCTGTGCTTAGCAGGCAGAACTCTTAAAACTTTAGTTTTAGAATAAATGTATGTATAATCTGGTGAAGGTCAACTGCAAAGTTAATGTTGTTTTCTGGCTTAAAATTATTACCTGTGTATTTTTACCTGAATAAAAGGTTCTCATGCTCAGTCCCAGTTCTCTTACTGCTCCTCATTAAGGCATAGTTTATTTAAAGTATTAGCAAATGTTCAAAATGTTATTTAGTGCAAAAAGAAGATGAAAGCAATTGATGTTTTTATTTGTGAGAGCATATGTGACCTCCATCTCAGCTATTTATGTCATACACTGACATTGCATCTGTGGACTCCTAAAGTAGATCTGCCATAAAAAGATGACCTCTGTCTTATTTTTGGGTATAACAGAGGATTATAGTCAAAATGCAAAAATTCTGACTTCCTGACATTTTTATCAACCCCAGTAATATGTTTCAGTTGGAAAATGCTGAAGTTGTCAACATGCAGATTTCAGATATTTTGTTCTTGTTGGATTTTCTGTAACTCAGCATCTGCAACTGTTGGTTTTGCTTCTTAGGAAGTCTCTTACACCATAAGTACTGCCTCATAAATTCCTGTACAAGCATGTAATTAATCTGTTTAATTTTCAAGAACATTTCTGTCTTCTGATTAAATGGTAATTTCCTGTATCAGAAATCTAATGTCCTCTCTAATCAAAGGACTATATTTCAAGATGAGATTTTTTTTTTTTTTCCTATGCTAAGTGTATTTGAAGGTTTAGAATTCAGGTAAAATATACAACTAGATTTTTTTCTTATTTCTTTGAAATTTTTACTTCAAGTTGTTTTCAAATTAGTACTTTGACATTTTCATCACAAAATGATGGATTAACTCTACTCCTTCAGCTGAAATTTAAAAAAACATCATTAAGATTTCAGACACTAGGGCAGGAGAAAAACGGCATCTTGTCTAAATAGTGTATTCATAACTTGGCCCTTACCTCAGTTGAAGGTATTAAAATATTGCCTGTAGTTGTATGAAAAAATCTGTTTTGCCATATTTCATATTCAAGGTGGACCTTTTTTCTATATTAATTAAAATCATGCAGTGAGGAAATGATGGGTATTTTTTGTTAAATAACTTCAAATTCTGTTGGGGTTTATAGGAAGAAATAGTATTTTCTATATTATGGCAGTTGTAGCTTGCCATAGAGATATGGATTTGCCTCTTTCATCTACTGTAGGACAAGTTATTGAAATCAAACCTATCAGGATGGTCACTTGTTTCCATGTTCTTTGTGTCTTGGGAAGATTCTGAACACTCAGAGCTGAAAGACAGGGCAATGGGAGCTCAGCTGCTGGGCTTTGAGAACAAAAAATGCTACTCAGTGATTCACCAGCCTGATGTCCAAAGTGAATGTCTACAGTGAAGAACAGACTTTTAGGTCTGTTCTTCAAGATGTTCTCTCAGGTTATTTTGAAAGTAAATTATATTATTGCTTTGAAGGATAATAATATAATTGTGATTGGGTAATTTTGTCTTCAGAGCAGTGTTTGAACTATGAACAGTTAGAAAGCAATGGATACCCACTGATTGATGAATGTAAAATAAATAGTAAAATAAATAGGAAAGAATCCTCCTACAATGTGGCATGCAGCTGCTGTACAAACAAACAAAAAATTAAAACACATTGAATAAAACAAAAATCGTGAGAAAGCATATGGACAGCTACATAATCATAGTGGAAATAGCTAAGATGGGAGTTCTCATTCTATGGTATGTGTATCACTAGTGGTATGAAAACTATTTCAAAGTGGTCTTCAAATAAAATCTGAGCATCTGAACAGAAGAATGTCTCCTTCATATGAGTTACTATTATTGCATTCCCACAGGAAACTAGAACAAAGATCTGGAAGTGTGCCTAGGGATTGGTACATGTCACATTTGCACCATCACTAATCTGGTAAAATACAATTCTTTTTCCCCAGCAGACTAAAATGGCTACTTCAAGCATAAAGGATAAGCTGATAAGTGATAGGTCACAACAGCTCAAGCAGAGTGTCATGTTATACACTTTAATACCATTCTCCAACTCTTAGAAGGGAAGATGAAGTTGCGACATTGTGTCATTCTGGGAACATCCTCAGGTGTACTTCACAGGCTTTTTCCAGGTAAACTAGTGAGAACAAACAGGAGTAACTTGTTCTCTTGTGTAATTTTAAAGTCATTTGCTGACAGCTAAAGAACCATGAATATTAGATTTTATCCAATACATAAACTATAGCAGGCAGAGACTTTTCCCATCTACTGCTCATCAAGCCTGCCTGCCCAGACTCTTATCCCTAGCTTTCATGCTCATCTGATTTTAATTGCCTGGCATTCACAATTTGTCTTCCTTAGGCGTCTCACAGCTCCTTGATCAACATGTCTGAGCTCCTTGTCCCAACTCGTTATCTCAGTTTCCTCTAGCCAGTCTCCCCATCCCACCTTCATCTCACCTTCCCCACCTTTGTCCAGTTCTCAGGTTTTGTCCACACACAAGGGCATTTCATGACTGAGACACTGCAGTGCCTTCATCTGCATTTTCTGTGAGCAAGTGTTCCAAAGGAAGCTCTTCTACTAGTTTTATAATTTAGCATAGCTGGGTTTTTTTCACAATGCTTGTTACACTTCTCCATGTGAAACTTCAAAAGTTTCTGCTACCATGGAGTTGCTGGATAGATACATACATCTCAAAAATGTATTTAAGTGAGCACTTTATAATATCATATACTCTGTAGGTATGTACATAAGTATGACTATGTAAATTAAAAATATAGATATAAGCCTAAGCAATAGGTGAAAATATCAAAAAAAATAAAATTTCTGAAATGGATTATACCCAGTTAATGGGTAAACTTGTAATTAACCATGTTGCCTTTAAGTTATCATTTAAGTAGGTTAATTAATATGTGGCCATGCATTTTAAAAGAAGATTTGATCTTAAAAACATATTTTAGATAATATTACAATACTATTTCACTTGGAATATTTATTAATCTGAACAATTATTTAAACAAGAACAAGTATACAACTTAACAGTTAAAGATATATAAAAGTACAAACATACATTTTGATCCATACAATGCAATACAATTAAAAGTGTCAAGTGAGTACTAACCAATGTATAATATTAAATGAGTAGAAGAATAATTCAGTATTGCCAGCAGTATGGGAGATGACAAGTCCAATTTCAAAGACATTCTCAAAAGACAAAGGAAAAATGTATTAATCCTTCCTATTCAAGATAGTGTAAAAGAAAATATATGCCTGTACATATTTGAACATATAGTTATAAATACACATACATGTGTTTTAATTTGAATCCAATAGAAGTAGTATACAATAATATGATTAATACAGAACAATTTAAAAATAATTTCATTAGGCAGTGCTGATGGATTTGCTTTTATACTGAAGTAATCTATGCATGGCCATTGACTAGCAGAATTATTAAAAAATCATTGTTATGGCTTCAAAGCCAATACATTAGGTAATAATCATGGATAATCAATGGATTATATAAGTAAGCAAACTCTTCTGCTGTCTTTAAACATATACAAAATTTCAAAATTGTGCAACATACATATCTTGACAGAGTCCCAAGATACCTGTGAAGTTATTCAAGCACTTCAAATACTTTTTAGTACTTACAGATGTGTCTGAATGCTTCACTTTGGTGCTGTTTTTGAGAAGAGAATAAAAGGGAGTTAGGGAAACCTGGCTGAATATTTAGGAAAATATTCTGCTGCATAAATGAAGTGGCAGGAGATCCATAAAACCAGTCCCCAGAAATGCTGTGGGGTTTATCAGTCTGTAATTGAGGTGAAAACTTCCCCATGATTAAATCACTGTTTACATTCCACTTTTGGTATTCATGCACAAACTGCAGTCTGTCAGCATACAGAAGTTTCCACAGTGGATCCGGAAAATAATGTGTTTGGTAAAGCCAATTTGGTGCTGGGCAGGAAGGAGAGAGTTCCCATGGTGTGAAATAATTCACAGCAAGGCAGTGCTTTACCTCCTTTTGGTGCCCTCGCTTTCGTGACCTTCGATGTTGCCTGAAGTCCCCATGAACAAAGTCATTTAAGTTTGATGGGTGAATACTCCAGTAGTTTCCTTTGCCATCCTCACATCTTCCCACCTTGATGAAACAATCATTTAGTGAAAGGTTGTGCCTTACACTGTTCCTCCAACCTCGACCTTTGTTCCTGTAAAAAGGAAAATTATCTTCAATATATTTGTAGATAGCAGCTAAATTCAGTTTATTTGTGGGGGAAGAAAGTATCGCCTTTGCAATCAAAGCTATGTATGACAGAGGTGGCTTATCCAGAAGTCTTCCTTCATCCACAATCACAGGAAGACCCTTTTTGGCAGTTTTGTGAGAGCTGGGAATTCGGGGTAGAAGCCCTTGAGCCAGTTTTCCTTCTTCTTCTTCTTTTCCTACTGTACAGATGTCTAGACTTCCTTCGTTGTTTTCAGAAGAGTCTTCACTCATTATAGCAGCCTGAAACACAGCATTTATTTTAAGCGCTCTGATATTTTACTGCAAATAGCCAGTTGAATAATTGGCCCACTGAATATAACCAGCAGGAGAAGTGAAAACTGGACTTCAAATGTGCTGTTCTCACGTATCCAGATTTCTATTTTATACTCTGTTAAATCAACATCCTTAACAACGAAAACCGAACTGCCTGTGTTTACAAAAGTCAAGGTGCAAGTCCTAGCTGAATGAAAAAAAAAATACAAAATAATTATACTGTGTTAAGTATGAAGATAAACAGACCATGACGTTAACCTCCCACTTCATTATAATCTGAGAAAATACCCTTCAGTGTTCCCCATTGAAACATAATGATTAATGAGAAATTTAAGGTGCTTAGATAGAGTTGCAAAAGGATCAGACTCTCCAGTGATATGCAGAACAAACTGAAACCAACATGTTGGTTCCTGTGTTTTACACTTAGTCATACATGTTGTATTTAGTACAATAAACATTTGTTTTACCTGCTAATATAAAGTTCTGTGTGAAAGGAAACCACCTATCAAATTTTATAGCTGCCATATAGCTATTGCTGAAATTGAATTAAAGCAAAAAAAAAAAAAAACCCAAACACAAATTTCTCCCTGTTTTTTTCTTATTAGCTCTCTGATAGCAACTAGTTTCTGTGCTGAGTATGCAGGTGACCAGTTCTGCCAACACAAGATACCACTTGAGGGAGCAATTAACACTCAGAGAGTTCTGTGCTCTGTCACCCCCAAAGCACAAACTGTCACTTGAACTATGACATGGCCCTCAGCCTCCTGGGGTCTGGCACTGCTAAGGAGAAGACAGTCATCTCATCTTGGAAAAGGCTGCCCTGACAAGTTGTGGATACTCCCTCTCCATAAGTGTTCAAGGCTAGGTTGGGCTGGTTCTGAGCACCCTGGTCTAGAAGAAGTCATGTCTCTGCCCATGACAGTGGGGTTTGAACCCCAAACATTTATATGATTCAATAATTCTATGATCTCATGAGATTAGTCTAGGAAGGTTATTAAATATGTTGAAATACGTTCTAAAGCAAAATGAAACAACATGGTGGAAGCTTTGAAAGAGGATGTATTTTCTTTTTGGGTCACTTTTGATGTTCAAAATATGTATTAACAAATGAGGTCTATGTTTTGGGGTATCAACAATGGCATCAAAAATTTAACTTTAAAAGCCTGAAGTTGATGCTGTTGTTCAGGCTCTTTTGGGTTCTGAAAATAACCCTTGATTGCTCCTTTCATATGCTAGTTCTGTCAAAGAGAGAGGGACATTAGGGTATCTATTAAAATGATCCCTTTCCTCCTGATCTTGAAGTTCATGCCCTGAGAGATCATCTTTATTGTGCCCTTGTAAGTCTTGTCTCAGTTACATTACCTGAAACCAATGTTTCAGTTGGTAGCCTGATGTTTTTAGATTAGGAAACAAGACTCATAATGCAACGCTATAGGTCACATGGGCTATCTAATATTTCTGTGCCAGGGTAGAATTGCCACCTGCTTGCTTGCAAGATTTAATAGAACACTTTCCCAGTAATCATTGTGAATGGGATATACCTGGTATTTTAACAGCCTTGTGCATTCAAAAATCCTAGTGATAACATGATGAGCTATTTAACAGTTTTTTTCCTGGTCTTCAGTCTCAGCAGTAATTTCTTTTGAAGGCATTAATTTGACCTGCTCTATCCCTACTAGAATTTGTCTGCCTGGAACATCCTAAAGTTGCCATCATCTCTCTGTTACTGGTAGTTTTTCATAACCTTCTGATGACTAATTTACCCAGTTTTTTCTCCTGCTCTCTCATTTGCAGCTGAATGGTTGCCAAGTCATAGCAGAAATTATTGAGATTATCTCTGAAATCTGTGATATGGCACTTAGACTATTTATTCATGCCATTTCTGTTGTTTCAACTTTAAGCAAGTTATACCTAAAGGGGTTCCTACAATAATAATATTAAAAACTTGATTTTAGTTCAGAATACCAGATTTTCTATATTAGGTTATTTCTACATAAATTTGTATTTTTATGAAACATTGCAGTTGTAGACTGGAGAACTAATATTGCTCACTGTGACAAGGACTGTGTGTTCCTTTCCCCATAGCTCCAAGAAACACAGAATCAACCACATGTTCTGCTATTTTAGTAGTGACTTTGTAAATTGAAGGATTGTAAAGAAGGACGAGGCACAGAACCCAGATTTTGAGTGCCTACAAATATCCAAATTAAATTAACAATAAGGAAAACAATCTAATTAGAGTTTTTTAATTTTAAGGGCAGTCTTTCAGGAACAGAGGAAACCGATTTTATTAAAAGGACACAATTTGAAGAAATAGAAATTTAAATGCAGTAAATGCCCAAAAGTCAAATGCATAATACTTGAAGCCAAATCCTATATAAGAAGAAAAATTGTGTTGAAAGGGCTCCATATATGAACAGATGAACAGTTCTTTCAGTAAGTAAAGGAAGATCATACAGGGAATGAAAGACAAAAGGGTGAGCAGAAAAACCTACATTTGGAAGGGCTGCAAGTCCCAGTCTCCAAAATCACAATTTTTGTTTTTCAGATATACCACCAAGGAAAATATTAATCCCATACTCCTGTTTGTCTTGCTTGTTCCTTCTTTCTGCACAATATTTCTGGAGTTAGCTTTTGTTTTCCTCTGAGTCTTTTCATTAAAAGTGGAAATTCCTCTCTGCCCAAAACTAGATTTCATCTAAAAAACTAAGACAAGTTCCCTGTTTTATCCTTATTCTTTGTGGGAACCCTCTTGTCTGAAATGTATGCAAAGCTCTTACATTAGAGGAACAACCTTCATGGGCTCAATGTCCAGTTTTATCTGAAAAGAAAAATGAGAGACAGGGAAAGCATACTGTATATTCTTACTATGCAGACTTTTTCCAGCCTGGGGAAGCAGATTCCTCTTCAAACGTCTGCACACACTTTATTAAAGCATCGTTTTTGTTGCCACATCCTCTTCAATGCTGCTAAAACCCTGCATGGTTATAAAT
The DNA here is from genome assembly GCF_030490865.1 of Poecile atricapillus. Classification (NCBI taxonomy): domain Eukaryota; kingdom Metazoa; phylum Chordata; class Aves; order Passeriformes; family Paridae; genus Poecile; species Poecile atricapillus. The sequence continues at coordinate 50,828,536 of NC_081288.1, read as the reverse complement.
CTGAGATTTCCCACAAAGCTCCATAAAAAGAAGGGGCTGGCTTTATCAGCTAGACTAGTTAAATAGTTTATCATATATATTTGTGAATAAATTATGTATTCTCAAAAAGATGAATGAGGACAAAAGAGTATGTGGAAATTCTGTTCCAGTAATGTAATGTGCTCTGAATTTTCACTGTACAAGGGTTTTTTTCCTCTGCCCTTAATTTAGGTTAAGGAGAGTTTTTCAGTGTCTTAGCTTTGATTGTATGAATCTAGGTGATCCCCTTACATAGAAAGCCTGCAATTTTTCTTCTTGGTACTGTGAAAACAAGCACATATTTTAGGGAGTGGTCTGGTTTCAACTTTGGGTCACAGAGTAGACCAGTTGCAGTCATAGGACAAAGTTTTGTTAAAAAGTCTGACAGTGCCTACAAACTGTAACAAAGAGCAGAAAACAATTGAGAGCAACCTTTGTCCTCACTCAGCCTTTATTACGAAAATTTAACTACAGTCATATGGAATTTAGAAAGAAAATACTGCTTAAGTGTAATACTGTATTTTCTTCCTTGGCTCTACATACTTTCAGAATTAATTGCTGCTTCAAAATACCTCTCAAAATATGCCATCAATGTTTCTTTCTAAAGTATATAACCTTTAAAATATTTCTTCTGCCTCTGGTTCAGCACTTTTGACCATTCAACAGTCAGCAAGAACAGCATTCTCTGCAAGGAGAAGATGTATTTATGCCTTATCCTAATAGATTTATTTAATAGCAGTGCAGAAAGTAATACATCTCATACTATTTGCTAAAGAAGTGCAGTTTTCTAGGGCACTGGGGAATTCACTGTTAGGAAGCCAAGTGGAACCAGATTTTATACTGCTCATCTTTAGTCCGTGCTTAAGACATAATTGTTTTCCACTTGATGCAAAGGTATAGCCTCTTTTCTTTCAGTTAAGGCAAAGAAAGATCAGCTAGTCAGTGCTAATAATAGATATGACAAAAACATTTGACTGTAGTTTTTGTTGTACTGTTGTTTGTTTAATTAGGTCCAAAGTCTGCTAATTCTGTAATGTTTTTCCCTCTAATGTTTACTATGCTGTTCAATACAGAGGCTAACCCATATAGAGCTGTCTTATTTTCTACACATTTTTAATTCTTTCTGTTGTTTCCACTGTTACTTAGAGAGTGTTTAAGGACACCTGGAAACTATTTGTCTTGATTCAACATTTGGTTTTGATGTGTTCAAAGGAATGAGGCTTCAGTAAAGAAGTCATTAAAGAAGTTGTCCCATTAAAATGTTCTAAAATGACCTGCTGCTGTTATACTTTGAAAGGAAATAGCTACTCTGTTGTGTGATTTAGGTATTTTAGGACATCATTTTAAAAGATACGAAGAACAAATTATATTCTTTTTAATTGTGTTATTTTCACAGTGTTAATGCAATCCTTATATTTGTGCTTGATTTGGTGTAACTCTCTGCATATTTTTGATAAAAAAGTGGGTTTCTGTGCAAAGTTTAACTCAGTGCAAACTGTTCAGACAAAAACTAAATCAAATGGAGAACAGACATAAACCTCTTCCCCTCTGCACTGAAGATGAAGCTTGTAGATAGGACATTGTTTTCAACAAGATTGTGGTCTCCCTCTGTTCCCAGTTGTGCTTGTTAGTCTCCCTCCTTATAACTGTTGGTATTTCTTTCTTGTACAAAGTAAGAATCTTTTCCCTCTTTCATATTATTTCTTATACAACATTTTTCTGTTTCGTATTTTAACTGCCCCTACAAAGTACATGCTCTTTCTCTAACTAGATAATGGCACGAGACTGAAGACTTTGTCGATCAGTGGTAGCACTTAGACTAAACTAATAAATGCACCTTTTCTGACCTTTCCTTCCCATCTCCAATGTTTATTTACATCCAGGACAGAAGTAAAGGGTTTGAACTGAGTGAATGGCAAGATGGATAGAGAGGTACAAAATAATATCCATTAATTAATGGATAATTGATTTAAACAAAAATATGTCTTTGACTATGTCTTTGTTTTCAGAACATTCTGTGACCTACCCTTTCTTCCTAAGCAGTCCTTGCACAGCATGATGCAATGCAGTGGTGTGTTTGTTAGTTGGACATAGTATCTAGTCTAATAGCTGCTGAAGCCTATGGAAAGGCTCTCCCTAATTGAATTAGTGCTGGACTGGGCCAAGAAAAAGCACTGTTTGGTTTCAGCAAGCATTAAGATAAGAAAAATTGCAACAACATTAATCAATAAATCAAAACTCTCTTTAAAGAGTTTTTAACCTATTTTCATGCAGTCTAGAGGCAAAACTAATTTCTACGAGTTTTCTTTTTCTGGTTTTCTCCTTCCATTTTCCTAGAAATGAATCCATTCTCAAAGCTTGCCTTGATCGAAGACCAAGCTGCCGGTTGGCAGCTCTCCTCTTGCCTGCACCTCTAGCCTCCATGTCCCGCTATGGTTAATTGGGGAAGTTACCTTCCCATTTACATTTGTCTGTGTAGCTTCTTGTAAAAAAGTATACCAAATGCAAAAGAGGAAACAGTTTTTCACGGGAACAGGTGTAACCAATAAGCTAACAGTGTCATGAATAAATTCTCCTTGTTTGCATAATTACTAAAATAATATTTTCTTAGATTATGTTGACAGAAGAAATTGACTTCCCATTAGAATAAGAAGTTTCATTTTCCAAACTGACTAATTCACACAGTACAAAGTCGAAATGTGCGTGTAGCAAATCAGCTCAAGCTCTGTGCAGAGACATAAGCAGGAGCAGGTAAACTTGGTGCTTCTGGAATCCCTCTGAGAAAGACTTTGGACTCTTCTGTGAGGAAGTTCTGGAGATCTCCTTTCTTAGACAGTCATGAATATGACTGGATAGCACTACTGTCTGTATTTAAACAAGTAGTCTTGAATGTTTTTACAGCTGACCCTTGTTAAAAAACAGCATTGTAAAGGGCTAGCTCAAAGTCAGTAACGTCCCTGGAGTGTAGGAGTTATGTAGTTTATGGTAAAAAGCTATTTTTAAAATATCTTCTGATATTCCATTGTCTCAAAGTATGATATGTGAATTAGGAATGTTTTTGCAATAGCAGATACGATGGCTATTGAAGGGTTTTGATAGAGCACTGGTAAGACCTGGAGATGTTCTCGTGGTGCAGGGGGGAATTCTTCATCAGAAAAGTGGATTTGTGGTAAGATGCAGTTTACCTTGTGGTCTGGAAATAGACATACACAGAGGAGCTTTAAAGTTACCTGTGAAACTATAACAAGGGGAAGGATTCAAAGTGTCCTGAATGAAGAATTTGGTTTCTAACCTGTACTGAAATCTGTGATGATGCTACTCATGCTCTGTCTCTGGCATGGTTAATTTCAAGATAGTCTTGCTATATATCTTAACTTGTACTGTACTATTAGATTACGATGTAGGCTTACCGTTTGATATAGGCAAGGGAAATAGGAAACATTAAATGATGTGATGGAAAAAGGTGACATTTTGAACTTCAAGAACTTTGTTCTGTAAAGACTGAATCTTTCCATGCATGGAGTGCCATAAAAGCAAAAGCCAAATGCTATCTGAATAAGCTGGTTAAGGAGCCACTGTTTCATTTCATATAATGGGAAGATATTCTGAATAAAGCTTGGACACTCCTTAAGAAGCTTAGTGTCTTTCTTCCTCCTGTTTGTAGCTGTATGAAACAGGTTTGTGTTTCAGAGTTGGCTGCTAAATTCTTCCAGTTGCTTTACTCTCCATTTGGCTAGATGATGCTAAATGCAATTTAGCAGGAGATGATTTCATAATCTAATTAATGGTGAGCTCAGCCATATTTACAATGGTACATTACAAGTTCATGCCCAGTGTACTCACCTCACTGTTTCATTGAATTCCTGGTTCGTTGAAGCGGTGATAGCCAATCCTTAGCTAGAAGAAGCTGACTTAGTCCTAGTATCTGGCTCAATTAGTGTGGTATAAAGTCAGGGCAGAATGTGGCATTGCATTTTATATCTGGAAATATTGCAAAAATGGCCTTGAAAATATATATGGGAATATTTTATCAATATAGAAACTATTTACATGATGAAGTATACATCCTAATCAGAGATTAATAGCTCCTCATTAGTGCAATATGATATATTATTTGTGCAGCATAAGTTGATCATCTTAAAATAGCTTTGTGCAATTTAACTATGCAAAGAAGATAGTTTTTAAATGCTGTTCTTCTTAGCCGCATAAAAATAGGGAATACAATATTTGAAATGTATCACCGAAATTGTAACATCTAATACTATCAAATGGAGAGAGGCCAACATAGCTCACACACCATGGCATCTATTAATAGACCTGATCCCTTTTGCAATGTCAACTGTAACATTAATCCTTGTTTTAAATCATAGTATCTCAAATAGCAGCTGCTACTAGTTGTACAGTTCTCTTTCAGTTTATATCAGCAAGCCCAATGGAGTCTTCTAAAGGACCTAGTCAGGTTCACAGAGCAAAGTTATTACAAGTCCCCACTGGAAATGATTTCACTTCAGAGGACGAAGATGTTAATATTGACATTAAACTTCGTTTCTCCCCACGTCCCCGAAGACGGAATTCTTCAGCTTCAGAGGAAGAGGAGGCAGATACTCCCACCAACATCTCAAGAAAAGTTTCATTTGCTGATGCATTTGGGTTTGATCTTGTGTCTGTTAAAGAGTTTAATATCTGGGAATTTCCAAATACAGGACAAGAAAATGATATGGAAGAAGAAGTTTTTCCTCAAGATGAATACTTTTTGTCCCAGCAGTTTACATTGCCTGCTTCTCAAGAAGAGCTTTTACAAAAAGTGCGAGAGCAGAAAGTAATGTTGGAGTCAGTCCTCTTCCTGCCTGGGATTACCTGTATGAACGGCATTATACGAGTCCTCAATGTATCCTTTGAAAAGCAGGTGTACGTTCGAATGACATTGAATAACTGGCTCAGTTATTATGACATCCTCGCAGAGTTCATGCCTAATTCTTGTGGTGGTGAAACAGACCAGTTTTGCTTTAAGATTTCCTTGGTGCCTCCTTTCCAGGAAGATGGAACTAAGGTGGAATTCTGTATACGCTATGAGACATCAGTTGGTACCTTCTGGGCAAACAATGATGACAAAAATTACACACTGATTTGTCACAAGAAAGAAACTGTGCCCAAGGTGGATAATAAACCCCAGAAAGAGGTTACAGATAGGTGTCTTAAAGGCTGCTTAAAGACAACACAAAGCAGGTGAGATTACACCTTAATTTTTGGTAATTTAGAATATAACTGGCTAATGCTGGCTTTCTATGTGTGCTTACTCAAGTCAAGACATGTTATTGTCTTCTGGTTTAAATTTTTTTTCTAAATGAAAAAATAGACCAAGAACTGTTGTTTGTATATGTCAGCCAGTGGTTTTCTGCAGACATATTAGCTGGGATCATGATTTTATGTATGCCATACATTTGAAACAGAGTGTGAGGGTCTATAAACTCTCTAGACACTGCGTACCAATTCTGATCTCTGTAGGATACACACTGAGCTGGCATCAATGGGATCTTTGTTCCAGATTAAGGTAGCTGTACAGTTAAAATAATTTGCATCCACTTCCTTTGTAAGTCAACAAAAATTTAAAAGCAAAACAAAAGCTGGATTTTCACACAATTTATTTTATAGTTATTTCTCTACATGCAATTATTAAATCAGAAACAGCACTAGTGGTTCATGAAGCAGAAGCGGATAACTTAGGGAAGAATCCAGCAATTAAAATAGCTGGTACAAACTTTTCTGCAAGTGGTTGGGCTATTCTGCAACTTGTATATTAGGGGTCTAATTCCTTTTCCCTGCCACTGGTTCATGCTTCTGTTTCACAAATGGTGGAAAGCAGTATATTTAATAAGGCAGAATCAGTAATATATTAAAGAGAAAATATATAGAATTTATCTTCTATATACTGTTCTGGCAGTTGTTAACTTATACTTTAATTGCATATAGAGACACTTAGGAATAGTATTTTCTGGTTTCTTACTTTTTAACTATGTTCTTTCTGTTAGCAAAACAATGTTGCATGCAAAAATCTAATTCTTAATTATTTCCCTCCCCAAATTCACTTCAAATCAGTTGGAATTCTTTAATTCTGCAGAATTAAATCTGTATTTTGCCTGTGATGTCCTTTGCCACTTGGATGCCAGAACTACGTTGATGTCAGGTTTTTTAATTTATGTTGGTGTTTTAGTTCCTATACTATTTCCAAATAAGACAGGGCTGTTTGATTTTGCTGGTGCTCTTCCATTGGACTGAAGTGGTAGGGAAGGGGGAACAGAACTGCAGCAGTGGTGGGAGCTTAAGGAAGAGGGAGACAGCCAGGGCTTCTTCTGCTCCAAGCCTTCATTCCCAAAACCAGATTTGCTGTGCTGGGAACTTCTGCCAGTCCTAAGCACACATTAGCCCTGTGAGGAGAGGTTCACAATATGGCTTAGTGCTTGTATTAACATCACAGGCTAGGAGCCACTCCAAGGCCAGCCCAAGGCCTGGTTCATAGCCAGTCCACAAAACTCTCCTGACAAGTGTCCCTTGGGCCAGCTCTGGAACCCTCATGGGGATACTTCCATGAAGGAACATCAGAGCAGAGAGAACGATGCTTTTACATGTCCTGTGGTCAATTCCTGACATTTGTGTCTGTTTTTCTACAAAATTTCTGTGTTTCAAGGTGTGTCACATGACCCATTCTGGATAAGTAAGATAGCCTGAGATTGCCCGCAGAAGAGCTGTGATATCAAACACCACAGGCAGGTGCAGGCAGTATGACTCCAGCCTGAGCTGAGGTAGCCCACAAGGAAAAGATGGGGACATGGGGAGCTGAATCTCGATTTAGTGAGCCCTGGGCTTCCACATGGTTTCAGAAATAACCTGAAACTTTAGGCTTCTAAGGTGAAATGGCTTCTGAATGCTTAATTCCCTAAAGTTTCCATGACATGCATAATGCTACCAAGAGTTGTAGAAGCCTTCCTTCTGGTGGATACTCTTTAACATAGAGTAATAACTCTTTAACATCATACTAAATGATTTATGTGTAAGCCAGACAGAGAGATGTTTTTAAAAAAGAGAAAGGAGCTAATGTGTCTTCTTCTCAATACAAAATTACTTTGTCTCTAATCAGACTATAAAGTTGTCTCCCCCTGTGTCAGACTGAAGAGGAATGCATATGTATCTATGTGTGTATACATTTATCTGTACAGTTGTCCATATAGGCACGTACACACATGTAAATTTAAAAATATTTAAACCAAGGTGGTTAGATTCTTGTCTACACTAGGACCTACTACACATTTCTGTCGAACAGTTAACAAGCATGCACTTTCAAGACTCTCTTTAGTGGCAGAAAAATGTACAGAGACCTTACAATAAGTGCAAAAATGAGCTGAAATTTCTGAAATCCCAAATATCTTCGGAATATTGTTTCAGTGGTCACCAAGGCTTCTGAAAGACAGCTCTGGCAGTATGTAATCCAGGACTAATTTTATGCTACAGGGACTTTGACTTCACAAGAGTCACAGATTTGCCAATGTAAATGAGGTCAGCATCAGGGCCTTTTGTTTCAAAATAACTAAGATGCCAACTTCCATTGCTCACTTGATTTTCAAAGTGTCTTTGTATGAGTTGCCCCTTTGAGTGAGGAGGAACACCCTGCAGACATCTGCAAAAGTACCTCATTATTCTCCTTCAGACCCTCATTAAAACTCCTTTGCTTTGCTATCTTGAAAAAAGCACAGGAGAAACAAACCCCCCAAAACTGGCAAAGTGAGGCTGCTGATGTGCTGTTATTCCTTCATCTCACATTGAGCAGTGCTGCCCATTTACCAGCTCTCCTCCAGCAGCCCATCTCTCTCTCTCCTCTTACTTTTAGTTTGGATGATAAACTCTGCAGCAACCACCTATGCTGGGCGGTTATAGAACATGCAGCAAAGCTGGGGGAAGGCGGTCCTTGAACGTAACTAACTTGTTCTTGGAGCTGCAGCACTGCAAATAGATAGAAGTAAAAGCCATTTTATCTATGATTCTCACAAGTGACAGGTGGGGCCTATTGCTGTCCATACACATGAGTTAGATATCTTAAAATTTTCCTTATCACAATCTGAATAAAAGGATAATTTTAAAGGACGCTCATTTACGCTTCTGTTTCAAATTTAGAAACTTGTAATAAGATTTTTAATTTTTTTTAAACTCTTGGCTCTGAGATATTTATACTTTCTCTAAAAATGTACAATTTACCTCTGCAGTTAAAAAATAAGACATGAAAGGATCATGTTTTATAAGCAGAGAGTCTGATCCACTCTATGGCATACTTGTGTGGCTCATTAAATGTCATTAGCAAGGATTAGTTGTGTTAGTTAGGTGAAAGGAATAATATTCACTTCCAGTGGAAGTTACTGGGGAAACACAATAATATGACTATTTCAAGTTACGCTTAAGAATATGGTCCAGGCCTAAGATGAGTGAATGAGGGCAACAGGCTGATTTCTGACACCATTATTAAGAAATTAATTTTAAAAATGAACTTAACCCTCAAAAGTTGTTCCTGAAAAAAAATTCATAGTGAAAAGGAAAAATGCATCAAATAATTAATGCTGAAAACTGTCTGTATTTGGCTATTCAGAACCACATTACTTAAAACTCTGCCTCTACAGTTCATATTTCATTTGCTTTTGCTTCCATGTCTTCTCTTAAAGTTTCAAAAGTATTTGGTTCTAGCTGTACTTTAAGAACCTAAAATTATTTCTTCTTAAACTTTTACATTTTTTGTGGTTTTTAAAAGTAAAAGGATGCACAGGGGCAAAATACAGTTTGGGAAAATAATGTTTAAATTAATTAATTTAATTATTATGAAGAAAGTGTTTGCTTAGCTTGTCATAGTCATAAATATACTTCAGGAGAAAAATTGACTCCTAAAATTTTAAGACTGACTGGAAATGAAAAAGCTTCTACCAATAAACAGACCTAATTTCCATCCTATTTTTATAAATATATACACACAAGAATGTTTATTTATATATATATATAAAAGTCAGAAAAATGTAAATTAATTGCATCAGCTCCACTCTTTTCTCTTTTTTTGACTGTCATGCTTTTGGGATTTATCCATAGATAATGATTCTGAATGTGAATTCTTCCCAGTCCTCAGATTTAGCCCACATGATTTTATTGTGGACACTAGGCTCCTGCATTGGTCTGATCAGACAGGAACTGTTTGGGTGTTGCATGAGGCAGACTCCTGCAGATTGTGCTGAAAGGTGCAGAGATGGAGTTACAGAAGCCATGTCCTCTGTCACGGGGGATGCTACATCCCATTTCTGTGCTTGGCCTTGGTTTACCATCTGTCAAGAGCAAAAGTGACAGCACCAGGAAAATGGCTGATAAGCATGAGAATTGTTTTACAGGAGGGTATCTTGTGTTTGGACTTCTGTCCTCCGACAAGGAAGGGGAAGGTTAGTATTTTGTCACAGCAGTTGGAGCTAATCCTCCCTTAGTTCTCTGAGCCCACAAATACACAACTCTGAACTCATCCACAAGTGTATCACTGATCCATCTGATATTGGTCCTATGCTTTTTTTCTGTAACTGCTGAACTGTATATTTTTTTGAGTAGTAGTGCATCGATTCTCTTCCCTCCATGATGCCACTTTAAAACACAACAGAGGATAGGACAATGGCTCTTACAAGAGCTGCTCTTTGTGCAACATGCAACGAGACAGAAGATGTTGTCTGTGGGCTGCCAGTGCCAAATTTGACAGCATATATACTGAATGATCTCTAAGCAATTGTCACTGAGAAAATTTCTTCTGTGCTTGAGTACCTTTCTTTCTTCAGCTGCTGATCATCTCCTTTCTGATGGGAGGCAAAGGAGGTGAAAGTTGCTGAAGATGCAGCTTGGCAGGACTGCACTGTGCTCAGTCAGTCTCCCTAGGCAGATGGCAGAGCAGTGCCTAGGTTGTGCTGAGAAATGTAGTTTTGATTCAGCTCCTCTTGGCCTTTCCCACAAGCTCATCATGTGATTAAAAAAAAATCAAAGGCTTCTGACAAAGATGTTTGGAAATAGTCTCTCATGCACTTTGCTATGAGGAACAACTGTATCATTCCTTTCTGTTCCATTTAAAACATGGCATTTAAATTATATTCCCTTTTAATCCTTGTTCTTTTGATTGTGTGTCATCATAATCAGGAAGGGAAAAGAGGAGCAGGAAAGGTGTTAAAACACACATCTTCTTTGTGTACTTCTATTTAATCTCAGGGTTGTTTCTGGCATTTTAAGTCATGAGCTACATCTTGATCAGCATACAGATATGGGATTTGACTAAAGTTTATTGCTATTAATAGGAAATGACTGCAGTCACTGTTTTTACCAGGAGAGCAGCTGCTACAGAAGCTATCCATTCACAGGGAGCCAGCTAAGAGGAACACTCCTCTCTCTTTGTTTAATGTGACTTAGTATTCCCAGACCTTCTCTTGCCCCCTGGTCATTGCCAGTCTTTCTCAATTGTAGAATTAGATAGGGCTGGCACTGAAATAAGACTTTTCCCTGTACTTGAGGACCATGATTATCAGGGACACATGTTAATTTTTTAAGGTGCTCTGAAACATATTATTCAAACAAGTGGGATAAAGGCAAGTTGTGGAACTGTGTTTGACTCAGCATTAGGAATGCTTCTTAGCAGCAACTCCAGGGTTATCTTTTGGGGAAATTGCTGCAGCCTTACTCTCCAAAGTAATTTAGAATAAGCTAAGATAAACCACTTGAAAAATATTCTCCAGAGAACAATCCTACTTGGCCAGAAACTACACTCAATTTTTTTTTCTGTCTGTTTAATCATAATATTTCAAAATCTGGGCATGCATACTATTTGAAATATGAAACTTATTAAAGGCCCTAAAGATAGATATTTAGGTTAATGGCTTAAGTCTATGAATGCTATCAGAGAAGTTTTAAAGAAAGAGGTGGAAGATGTGGATCAGAATGGCATGCACAGACAAATAGACACATTCTTCCCGTACTTGTGGTCTCCTAGTTGGAGAGCATCTCAAAGCTGAAAACCTGTCACATTTTTACTTTTGGTGGTTGTAAACTGTGCCACCCATCTGCCATCCATTTATTGGACTAGAAATATTAAAAGAAGATTCTTACATTTAAGGGAATAACCCATGAAAATAACATGTTGCTGTACTGGCAATCCTAGCATAGTACTTACACTGGAATTTATTTCTTATCAGTGGTTTCTTATTCATTTCCATGATATGCTTTAGAAACTGTTCTCACCAATGCTACAGAACAGAAATTTATGTTCTATTGTGTGGGAAATATTGGTTGCTACAAAGCTTTTTCAGTTGTTTGCATGAAATCATATAAAACCAATGCTCTGTAATCTGGGTGTCATTTCTCAGCCATGATAAGTACTTGTATTATACATGCATTGCTTGGCTTTACACTTGTAAGATTTTTTTTTCTAGTTACTACAGTTTCACCAGTTTATTTAAATATGCCAATACTGTAACACTATTAGACTGACTTGTAGAACTTTTTAATTCAGCAATTGGCTTTATCCTGCAATAGGCACAATAAATAATTTAATAAATGTCAGGGGTCTCACTGAACTTTGTAGAATTCTTCATGTGTAAAACTGTCTTTGAATGTTAATATTTACAGGACCAGATGCTCTTTCAGATTGCTGGTTAAGAACCTTTGGAAAAATGGAAGTACATTGCTAAATGAACTCCTGTATGTTCAATGATTCTTTTGTTTAGGAAGATATCTATTTTTCAAATTGAACCAGGCTGTAAATTACCATTTCGATACTCTCTCCTGTCCACCATTCAGGTACTACATTTCATAAATGTTCAGTTGGAAAAAAAAAAAAAAATTGTTCCATTACATTCACCTTGGCTTTGCTAAATGTTAGTCTTGAAAAGATGTTTAAAGTTAGTGCAACATTAGCTGAGAGCACTGGAGTCATGTTTAATCATTGCAATGACTACCAGTGTCATTTGAGCTGTTTATTCTGATTATGAACTTTAAGCTGTGATCCAGTTTCAGCACTGTAACTCTGAAAATGAAGCAAATTGTAGCAATGAAATTAACACTACAGTGTAGGTCTAGAGAAACAATTGCCCGTGGTATTTTTAATATAAAATGTGGATTATCTTCTCATCTACAAAAGGTGGAAAAAATGGTCCAAACAAATACTTTGAAAGTTAAATGAAGTCTCTGCCTTAGGGCAAAGGAGAGGGTAAGACCTTTTAAACACCGTGGGAGAATGTTAGAAGTGGCTATTTGATCCCTAGACCTTCAGTGACACACACAAGTATTAGTTGACATGCCAAAGCATAATAGGGGGCTTGGTTTTCTGCGTCTTTCACTCTTCTGATTCGTGAAATCAGCTGATACTCTAACACTAAACCTGAAGATTTATTACTGCTGGTTACTAAATGTAGTCCTGAAGGGCACTGGGCTACACAATTGGATGTGAACGAGGCAAAGCTAGCAGGTTTTTCTTACCTTGAACTTAGGTGCACCAAGTGGACTGACATTTACATTTTGTTTTGATGCACAGTTGTTGTCTCTGCAATAACATTTATAGATGCTGAGTGATAATTATAAGATATGCTAGGCTGAAACACTTCATGTTATGGTAGAGGGCTGGGGAGTCTGTCAGTCTCAGCAGCTACCCTAGTAAATCTGAGCCAGTGTCTCCTAGGTTTTTATGTGTCTTAATAGAAATATTGATACCCATCACACAGCTGCCTTCTTGCTGTGCCATAGTAAGTATGTGAAAAATGAAAAAAAAAAAAGTTATAAAGGCTCTTGTCATGATAATGCCTGGGATTTTCATCCTATTGACATACTTATTGAATTTACAATTGCTTTCCAAGACTTAGATCATAGTTGCCCTCTCTTAGGAACTCTGTAAGGTTGTTTTTTTTGTGGTCACCCTTTCTGTTCTCCTCCCCAGGAGTGATATCTGTGTCTTACTCTCACCTGACTGCCATCTATCTCTCTACATTCTATCTAAGGCACTTACCACGTTCTTGTATACGTGCCTCAGCACACTGCAGGCAGCCTCCTGGAAAATACTCTCTTCTGACATGCCAGGAAGAGACCTCTATTTTTCCCATGTGAGATTCAGAAAAAGACCAGAGGCAACATAGGTTCATGTTTTTCTCCTCTCAGATTTATCCAAAATAGGCACAACTTGAAAGTTTCTCTGTTTCAATATTTTAAAGCAGTAAGGAAAAGAAGCAAGAGAGGAGCAAGGGACACCACCCCCAGCTCCTTTCTACAGAACCATTTTGATATTTGATCATGCCTCTTCTAGACAAAATAGTGACCTATGAAGCATATCTTCTGACATTAGGCCAAGCCTAGTGCTCAGAAAACTTGACTGCTCACTCTCCTTTTCCTTTTTTTCAACAGTTGGCCCTGGAGATAGATAAAGTCCTGCATTACTAATTCACAATGGACCTCTCAATAGACTTTCTAACACTGACCTGGAGAATATTTTTGAAAGAGGTTCTCTGTTTATGAATTAGCCCATTCTGTGAAAGGATGCAATGAATTTTCTGACCAATCCACATATAAAACAGCTGTATTATACTTTTGAACAGGTACTGCTTCAACATTGCTACATGGATATCACTATAAGGTACAACAATCATGACAGAGCTATGAAAGGGTCTGAAAAAAGTGGCAGTGCTCCTGCTTATAATTGCTGTAGCTTAATTTGAGGTATAACTGTCTTATTATGCAATGGGTTCTTATGGAATCTTCATACCTATAATCATGAGATTTGGGGATAGACAGTGCAATATTAAAGGTTTGAGCCTGGCACCAAATTGGTATTGGGCTCCTGGTTCAAACTGGATGGCACGAAAATCTTCAAATGGACAGATATACATCTATATTTTTAAAAAAATAAAAATGTATGAATGTTTTGCTATTAAAACTCAAGGTCTCTTTTAATGAGCTAGAAAATAAAGACTAATTTCTTGGGACTTTGTTTGCTTTGAGGCAATGATTATTCTCATCCCAAGTCAGGCCAATGCATTTTGTTCTGTGCCACCCATGTCCCTGCTTCAATCATAAAATAAGACTGAAAAATGAAAATATTAGTAATTGGAAAAATATAATCCCCTGGATAACACCAATCCAATAATCTTAATAAAAATAGATTTATTACAAACATTGTCTGAATCCTACTGGGAATTATCTTCGCAGAAAAAATGCTTAAATTCCCTTACAGCTGCTCTCTTGATCAATTGTCCCCCTTGATACTATTAATCATAATACCATATATTGCTTATTCTGAGCATCTTTTTCAACTTCACTTTCCAAACTTCTGTTCTAACTTCTCCTTGTTACTGACAGTCCTTTATTGTCCTTTTTTAGGCTCACTTTCTCTCTTTTTCTGGTAACAGCCCCTGTTCTTATGTGAGAAGACAAAAACTAAGGGATATTTCCTCAAGGTGGAGAAATACCACAGGTTAATATTTTCTTCCTCAAATTTCAGACATTTAAGTAGAGGTTCTTTGTGGCTCTGTTTTCATTCAAGATGCTTGTGAAGTTTGCTTGACCAACTCTTCTGGAAGTGAACTCTTCTATTCCCAGGGTAGTTTCCAAAACGCATCCGCAAATGCCCTCACCTCCTGCTCCAATAATGAGGGCACCATGCCGTCTCCTGCCCCTGTCCTCTGCTTCCTGACTATCAACAAGGAAGCTAATTAGTGTCAGTCCCATTTGTTGGGTGACACCTATTTACTAAGAACTAGGTTGAGCCGTCTCTAACAGCTCTGGTAGTTGAAGGTCATAAAAGAAAATAAATCTTGCCTAGATTCATAATCGGGGCTCCTATTTTTCATACAGCTTCATTTTAAAAGGATCAGTCGTACTGGCAATATTTTGAAATATTCCTTTTTTATTTATTTATTTATTTATTTATTTATTTATTTATTTATTTATTATCTAGTGTATATATATATATTATCTAATATATATTATCTAGGTATTTATTATCTAGTTATTTCTGCTTAGTGTTCACACAGCTCTTCATTTATACATGTTGATTTTGTCTGCAGCTTTTGCTTCTGAATCTTTTCCTTTGTGGTCTCAATCAGTTTTGAATCTAATATAATTTTAAATTATGATTTCCTGCACTGTTTACATTAAATTCTTTTTGTTGTGCTTCTGTTTTTTTAAAATACCTCCTGAAAGAAAGTAATGGTATAAACAGAAAGCCATGATACCACCACACATGACATATAATATGGTTCAGACAAGTATAACATAGCATCTCCACAAGGAAGGATCATTTGAAGCCCAAATGTTTTCAGGTGGGAATTGGCCATTTTTCAAGTAAAGCCACCTGAGAAGTCAAAATCAGGAGTGTGCATTAGGAGCCCAGAATCGAGGAATGGTGCTGGCTGAGCTTCAGCTGTCCTCTATTTTGTTGTTGAGCAATTCTCCACATTGTGCTCACACTGCTCTGAGCAGTCTTGGTCTGTCTCTAACTACTGCGGCTGTTGGCTTCTGCTATTCTTAAGGTCTAGTTCCCAGGACTCTGCCTTGAGTTTTGGAAAGTGGCAGTTATTTCAGCCTGAGGATGCTGCCACTGCCCAGGCCCACAGCTCTGCCACCTCTCCATCTCTGCTCCATAACACCTCCCTGAACTTCAGTGCAGCTCCATCAAATTCCAGCACAGCTCTGACACCCCCACCTCATTTTAAGATCATCCTTTTTTAACAGTATGTAAAAGCCTGAAAAACGACCTAGAGCATTTCCCTGAAAAGTGTTTTAGACAAGTACTTAATTTTCTTGCAACTTGCTTTCAGAGCCAATTTAGAGCTTTTTCCAGCTTCCCCTGACTAATGGGTTTGGTAGTTTAGAACTCACACAGGCTGCCTCACACTGACTGCCCTTTGCTGGTTGCTACTTCTGCTCTGCTCACTTTACCCTCTCCTCTAAACCCTGGGAAGACCCTTCCCTGTTCTGATTTTATGTGCCCAGTACCACTGCCTTCTTGGACAGCCATAATTCTGTCCTGTTGTTTAGTGTTCTCCCTAGGGTCTAATACTAGAATTTTATTTTCATTTTCTTTTATACATATGTCTTGTCTTCAAAAAAAAAGAACAGAGGACTATTTAATATTCTCAGGCAGTAATGTCAATTTTCTTGCATTTTCTTTATGTACACCACAGTTTATTGCAAAACATCTTCTTGTAGGGTGCACATCTTTTTTTCATGCACCCTAAGCTTCATACACTCCAAATCTGGTTTGCATTATTGGAATTCTTTAGCGATCATAGCAATAATCTTTTTCTGTATTTAGATTATTTCTAAGAAAAAAATATATTCCCTTAATTTCTGGCAAATTCTTATCAATACCTTTATATACAAGTTGCTATAAAGATTAGCTATTCTTATCTAATTGTTTCTTGGAGTTTAAGACTGTCTCAGCAGGAGTTGCTGAGGGATGAAACTTCTAATGATGATTTAAAGCAGTGAAGTGTGTAGGCTGAAACTGAAATAATTATTGCTGTAACCCTCTAAGCACTCCACGTTCCTCAAGAGAAAATACTTTGTTCAGAACAGACCCTGAACAACAAAATGCGAAGAAAGTAAAATAATAAAAAAACCTCCAACCCTTGAAGCAGGATGATAATTTAGAAATAGAATCAGTATAATGTGAAGATGTTCTCAACAACTGCTCACAAATGCATCAGACATCACAATTAAAAGGAAATAATAATTATGGCCCCATTCTAAAGTATGGAATATTCTATTCCATTCAATAAGTCATGAACACTTTAAAACCATCAGTGTAATCTACAAACCTATATTTACAACATTAAACTGGATGTTCTGCCTTTTCAATAACTGTCATCTCATCTCTATTATTTTCACCTCAGACTCTAATTGTTTCTTTTATAGGAGCTAACCTACCAGTGTCCTTGGCAGTACAGTTTATGGCTCATGCATTTACAGTAATTGTTTGGGCAATTTGCCACACAGTATAACAATCTTCACATCACAATCAGTTTTTTATAATAAACAGCATTAGTTGTGAAAAATACAAGTGATGCATGATTCTTATGGTAGATAAAGGGCACTGAAGATGCCCTTTAGAAAAAGAAAGGAAAACGCTCAAGCCTTGAACTACTTGAGAAAAATACTGATGTCACAATAGAGCTAATTAATTTGATGGTACAAACAAGAGGGGGAAAGGGCCTTGCATTCATTAGTGTCAATTCCAAATGAGAGCATACTGTTCATAAAAATAATATTCTGCCTTGATTTAGACTAAATATGCAGGTAAACAAATAAGAAGCACTAGGTCTGGCAATAACAATGATTCTGCTCCTTAGCTTTATGAAGGTTCTTTTTTTTTCTACAGACACAGGGAGCAGATACAGCTTACAGGTGGAACTCTGGAGGAGGACAGATCCTAGTGCCCACCAGCTGGTTTGGTCCAGTGGCACTGCCAGGCACTACTGGGCACAGGTCCTGGGAAGCTCAACAGGCACTTTATGGCTTCTCTCCATAGCACCCAGGTGGTGGAACATAAAGGTGTCTCACTGCATGCGTCTCTGCTGCAGATGTTTTGTGGCCACACAGTTTTCAAGAGTCCTGGAACAGGAGGTCAAGCACTGATCAGTGGTGAGGCCATTGGACACACCCCAAGCAGGCACTCTTCCATGTTAGAAATTTTCCAGAGGAGAAATAATATATTTTCCCTCTTATGCCAGTGCATAGGCAGGTAATTCTCAGCCTCCTTGTCATCTCCAGACCACATTACGGAGCCTGGTGGTGCTGCAGCACAGCGAGGCAAGGCCCCAGGAGGCACAGAGGCGGGTTTGAGCCATCTGTACCTCCTCTTCCTGAGCTCAGCTGTGCATTTCCTGCAAGCACCAGGGCTTGAGACTAAGAACTGCATGTGATAATAAATTGTGAAGTGGTTTTACTCTTAAACTATAGCTTCAAATGCTAAGAATACAGATATCAGTTTAAATCAGTAGGGAGACTTGTCCCTGTAGTGAGTTTTGAACTCAGCAATATGAAGGCATGGAATGAGTTTGTCTTTGCTCATAAGTTAGTCCATAAATCCAGTCAGTGAGATGGAATAAAATCAACTATGGAGACACCATCACAAAATAAATCAAAGTCTACACTTTGAAGGTCCACATCGGGATCCTTGGTGGCTCCTGAACCAGAATGAAGCTCATGTTTTGACTTGCTTTTTTTATTTTATTTTTTAATTTATTTTTTTTTAGTAACAAGGGTTGTTTTTTTTTTCTTGCATTTTCCTCTCAGTGTGAATTGGTTTCAGAAATATTTTGTCACCTGTCCAACTGGTATTTTAGGACCGATACAAATACAGCAATATTTTAAAGTGAGCCAAATGTTACAAGGGTTGTATTAGTAAAAAAAAATCTTGAATTCTTATTCTTCTGAGCCTTACAAGGAATTGAATAGAACATTAGAGCTCTGCTTAGAACTTTACACGTACAAAATCTTTCTTATTCCTTTCCAAAATTCTTTCTTCCTGAGAAATTCATTCTTGTTTCATGTTTATGAATTTTGAATGATACTGCATACAATACTACTGAATCTTAGAATTATATGCGGAAAATCCTTTCTCTAGTGTCTCTCCCAGGTCTTTGAGAAATTTTGCAGGCTTTTTACTTTTGAAGTGTACATAAACATTTGAAAATAATTTATGCTGTTGCTTGTTTAAATGCAGTTATTTCCTTCTTTACTTCCTTCTGAAATTACATCTGCCTCTAATGATACAAAAATAACCAAACTAAGCTGCCTGCCCTTCCCTCCCCATATTCCCTTTCTCAGCTCCGTGGGGTTACAGTTCTGTGCAGAATTGCCTGTTTGCTCCAGTGACAGCTCAAACATGAGTACTTAACTGCGCTAATTTACTTTTTGCTCTTCTGCTTCTCAGTAAAACACTGCTGACACATGTAACTACCTCATTTTAGGGATCTCACATGTTGTTTACATCCCAGTGGCATCATTCTGCTGCAAGGCTGGCTATTTTTGGCACTCGATCCAAAAGCACTAGTTATATTGAAGGCTGCTGCTGTATGAGGTTACTCTTAGGCTTAGAAATCTGTCCTGAAATTAAAATATAACTATGGTTTGGTTAGCAACTTCAGTCTTGCTAGCTCTTTTCATGAGGACATTTTAGCTTCACCTCAACTTCAATTTCAATACGTTCTGTTCTACCTTCAGGGTAGAATTTTGTTTTGTTTTGAATCTACAGTAAAAATCAGAAGCATGAAAGAATCCACAAAAACCTAAGACTATTTTTAAATAAGATAATGTTAAAAACTTTTTTCCCTTTTACATATTTTAACTAAATATTTGAGAAATACAGTCTTTGAATGCTTTAATAACCTCATAACTCTCTGAATTTCAGACTAAATAGTATTATCCCACATTTTCTTTTAAATATTAGATAGTATAAAATTGATCAGTTTGCATTAATTTCAAAGTTTTTCAGGTACATTTCCATCTCTTTATACTCTGTAATCCAGCAGTTTTAGCCTTTTTTTCACATTTTTAAAAATAAATATCTTATGACTTAGATACTAAGATCCAGCATAAGTGAATACAGCACAGAACAAAGTACCAGGAGTTGTACAAATATATAGACACAACTTTAGCCAAATATTGGTGTGTGAATTAAAATCATGACAAGCTATGATAAACTCCACCCACTATGAAGAAATTTGTTAGTCCTAGCTATTGTCCCAAACCTATTTCAGGCAAGACCAAAGCATCTCCTGTTCCATAGTGAAAACTCCTGCAGGCGTAACTCTCAGGGCATATAGCTGCACAGGAGCGCTTGAAATAGGGCTGGATTGTGACTGTGGGATCATGAAAGTCTTATTCCCTTGGGAAATGTGTTGCATAATTCATTCACAAAAATACATTCATGTTTCCACAGTGAGACCTTCTCAATTTCTTGTATCTGATACTTGCACTAATAAACTACAGGATATACTTTTCTAGTGCTTGCAGATCTTTTAAGTTTTCACAACAAATACTTTTGTGAACTCTTTATATTAATGCATTAACAGTCTCACTGCCTTTTTTGTCTTTTGAGTATTTACACCTTTGCTATATAAATAGAGGGAGTTTATTCCTCCTTTCAGACTTTGTTATGCTGAAAATAGAACTACTCAATCTGTCTCCTTGGTTAATGTAGATTTTTCATTCTGCCAGTCTTCCTCTAGTCCTCTTCTGAACATGTTTCAGGTTGAATCAATCTTTCTTGGACATTATAGACAAACGTTCTAGAGGAGCTCTTGTTGGTGCCTGGTGCCACAACATGAACATTTCTTGGAAATCTTTCATAGCTGGGACTACCTTCCCTGAGACATTACTGCTGAACTTGGTTTGCATTTATATCACAGTGTCTGTTTCATCTCACACCAGTGGCTTGGAAATGGTTTCTGGCAAAAAAACTCCTCTAATTTTTCTTGTTCACCTGTTTCTTCCAACTTCTGAGGCCTAGTTTTGTGGCAGAAATTTTTTCTAGTCCCTAAATGTATAACCTGGCACTTTATAATTTTGAATTTCATCCCTTATCTATTATTCTGATCCTCCAGGCCACCGATTTCTTTCAATCCTCCTCTGCGTTGGTGATGTCTCCCAACTTCCTCTCTGCCACGGATTTAATTTAACTTTGACTTCTTGTGCTTTGGTCTGTAATAACATGACTGAGTAAGTCTGATTACATGGCTTGTCCTCTCCAATTCCCCAGCGACGCCTGCTAGCTCCACAGCCCAGCTCCTGGGACCCTGCTTGGCACCGAGCCCCTCTCCCACCGCCCAGCTCTGATGCTCATCTCCCTCTTCTCTCGTTTAATTAATAAATTTCCCATGTGGCTGCACAACAAATGCTTTAATGAAGTCCAGATAACTGATTTTTAGACAAGGGAAATATAGTAATCTTATCAAAGATAGATATTATCAGGTGAGTCTGGCATTTTTACGCCATTTTCCATTTATCTATATTTCTTCTCTCATTTTTAAGTCTATTGTGAAAACTTTTTCTGAAGACACTTGGGCCTGTAGTTGCCTTGACGCTATTTCTCTTCTTTTTCCTAAATATAGCTTCTACTTTTTCTGCTCTTCTGATATTGTTACAGTATAGGACCACTTGACTAGATCTGAATAGCAAAGGTTTTAAACTGATATGTTTGCCTCTGTTCGGTCTCTCATATTTGGGTCAGAGATTATATGCTTCTCTTAATCGGAGGATATTTAAACAAGTTCTTCTACCAGACTGGATGAAATAATATCATTTTCTAAATTGCTGTTCACATCAGTTATGCCCTGCAAGATTTATCTTCCTGTAAGAATCTGCCCCACCACTACCGCTATGGTAGAAGAGTTTATGAGAAGTCTTTTGTTTGTGGTGTTATATATAGATTATCTCAAATTTTGATGAAGCCTCACTTCTAAAAAAAAAATTCTTATTTAACTTAAAAGGGTTGGTTCAAAAGCCTTGACATTTGTGAGTTTATTCCAACCCTTCAGGAAGTCAAATAAAAATTGTTTATTGACTAATTTTTTTTCTTGTTCCTTAGACATTTTCTGTCTACTCTTCACCTCTTTAGCATTCAAGTTTAACATTTCCTCTCTGGGATGAAAATTCCACATAACTTTGGGACTTCTGAACTCCTTCACATAATGTCAATCACATTTTCAGTCCTCTGGTTCCTACTAATTAACCCGGAACTTCGTATTTGTTCTTTCTAATGCAAAATTACAATGATAACCTGTTTTCAGTCCTGGCTTATTTTTTTAACTCAATACAAGTGAATGATAATTTCATCAAGAATTAATCATATGAGCATAGGTTTTGGCATTTTTAAATTCATAAGTTCCTGGTGTTCTTTATGAAGCTGTGTCCCATTCAGCTGAATGAGAAAAAACAACAGAGCTTCTGCAGGTTTACAGCTACTTATGCTGGAATGGAATTGTGTAATCTGACATAAAGGATTTTTTTGTAGCTTGCATTGTTGTCAGAATACCTGGGTTACTTAAAAATAATACTAAAGGCTTTTAACAGAATACAAATGTTGTGTCTCTCATCATATAGGATATTTAGACCACGCCTCACAACAAAGAACAATAATTAATTTCTGAAACAAAAGATTAATTAATATTCTAATTTAAAATCTGCTCATGGAATTCTGATACTGTGTAAGGACATTTTCAGAAAACTATAGAAAAAATATAACACAGAGAAAAAAACTTATGAACTAGAGAAACACCTTCTAATTGCCCCTGTCTGATGAACGGGCTAAATTTTAATGGCTTTTGGGAAGTATTTAAGTCTTTAAGATATAGAAATAAGTTTCAGATTATTCAGTAGTTATATGCACCTGCAGCCTCAAAATATAATTTCTTAAATTGAAGTAGTGATTTAAATTACTATTGTTTTATGCTCCCTGTGATCCTCAAACACTGGAGTATCAATATCCTCAATTTAAGCCAGTTTTAAATTTCCCCTGAGAATAATTATATGAGGACAGATATTTCTCATCTAAAATTAAATTAAGTAAAATAAATGTTACATTGATGTTCCCTGTACTCAGGTATTTGCAGGGCAGGTGTGCACAAATAATGGGTTATAAACCTTAAATCTTTATAAAATTAATTATTATTAACTTATAAATTTATAAATTAATTATAAAATTAAGTGTAATAGGCAAGAAATTATGCTACAAGCTCTGCAGTGTATCTGTGAGGCTGTGTTATCGTTGCCATTTTTTACCTGTATTGCTGTTGTGAAAAGAAACTTGTGGGCCAGGGCTCCATATACTACTAGAACAAAAGTTAAGGAAAAATTCAGCTCTAATCACAGCAAAAGTAAAACTGAGGGGCTCAGATCACACATACATTGAGTGTTACAGTCCCAGCCACTAAAAATCCATAACTACATTCCAGTCTGAATTTAAAGTTACAAGGTGAGAATCATGCAGCTTTAGATAATTTCCAAAGATGTAGGTTCCTTTTAGTCAGTCTCTTTCAGAGGTAAAGAAGCATCTTTGCAAGATATGTCACTCCACCTTGCTCATGATTCCCATGTTATAGGGAATGAATCTCCTTTTAGAAGTGATAATCACTCACCACTGATAATAGGGATTATATACAGGACTGCCTGAACACAGATGTTAGAAAAATAAGGTTAGATAAGGTAACACTATCCTGGCACACACCCATAATTATCCACTTTGAAGCATCTTTTTACCTGTACATTTAAAGGTTTATAAAATAGGTACTCATCCTTAGCATCCTTATTCAAACACTGTGTGCATATTTCTACACTGAAAATTTCTTAATCGAAACAAAAAATATTCACTGCATAGGAAACACAGGAAATGGGGCAGATTTTAGTTTCTCCTTTCTCCAAGGTATGAAAACAAAGCTAAAGAGTAAGGACCCTGCTTGTACATCCAACTCCATTTGGAGCAGGTAAATCTGCCCTCCAGTTTTTCCCCAGATGTTCTCTATTCTGGCAATCTGGGTATTTTTTGCATGAATGATGTGCAGTGGGGTTTTTTATCACACGAGGGTGTGATAGAAGCTGAAAGTGGCACTGCTACTTGGATGCCACAGTAGGTGCTGTGAACTTTAGCTAGCAGTAGAATATTAGGCTAGATATAGGCATTAACAACTCCCCTTCTTCTGGGAATGCCTCTTGAATGAAAAAACTGTCAAACTCTTGTTCCTTTAAGAATGAGATGAGAGTCCCTTCTAGCAGCAAATGGTTCCATCCCTGCTTTCCAAGAGTTGTGGCATTCATATGGCTGAACACTGTAGGTAGTCAGCTCCTTTCAAAGAAATGTAGACACTTTAGGATGCTCTTTTTTTCACCACTGGGAAGCAGTGGACGGTTTCCTGCTGGGTCCATGTGGTTTTGGGATCATTGTTTTGCGGTGATGACTCTGTTCATGTGTTTTACATGTCTCGGCTCCTAATCTGGGGCATTTGCAGACACCCTAATAACATCTAAATGTTTTGATGCATCTGTATCATGGTTAAACCCCAACTTACACAGTGCCTAGATTTATGGAAGCAGATGAGTGAACAAGATGCAAAAGAGGCGAAGAAAACTGAGAACTAGATGTAACACTAAGACAAGCCTTTGAACTGTAAAAAAAAACCCAACCAACAAACAAACAAAAAGCAACCACTCTCCTCAAACCCCTATGTATAAATAATAACCGCTAATGATTTACCTTAAAACCACCACAGATCAACTGAAAAAAGTTGAATCTGCCACCTTTTTCAGAATGAAATGCAGATTATAACAACTGCAGGCAGGGGAACATACAACTCAGTGTGAGTGGAGGGATGAAAAATACATGGAGGTTATGCACATACCAGAATTCAAGAGTGACATGACATGACATGACATTCCTACACATTGCAGGAGTATTTACCATTATTGCAATTAATGGTGAAAAAGAACCACTGAAAGAGCATTAAATCTTGTGCTTCAAGGACAGCTTCTAGCAAAAAATGGCCAAAAGGAAATTTAATAAGGCAGTGCAAATTACTCCAAGTATTTTCCTACAACAACTCTACACCTTCCCCTGAAGCATCTGATAGTGGCCAATGTCAGAGATCAGATGCTAGACTGGGAAGAGTTTCTGTCTGCTTTAGTCTGGCAAACCCTATAAAGACTGTTTTTTAAAAAGTTGGTGACAGTACATGTCTACGTTCTTTTAATAGAGTATAAATTTAGCATCCTCCTTCTGAATTAAGCATTTAGGTGGCAGAGTTAATGTTATATCAATTCAAATGAAAGACACAAGGAGAAAATAGAAGGAGAAAAGATTAATATTTGAAAATTAGAAAGTAATTTTCAGTAACAGAGGTGGACGGCTGGTTGAAAATCACATAAATTAAGAACTACAGAAAAAAAAATTGCTCCTCATAGAGGAGTCATTAGGAGTGATATAATAATTTACATTTTACATAAGTGACATTCTTTTAACATTTTTTTTCCTTTTCCACTAAAGGTTAGATCCCTATAAGCAGACAATTCCAACTACTAGGACTTGGCAGTTCGATTGATATCAATTGATATTGATGAGGACTGCAGGCACTCAGCATCTCTCTCTAGGTGTTTTTTGTGTTGAACCTGGCCTTTGTTTTCACAGACAGCAAAGCAACAGAAAAATTGCACTAGCTGAAGGAAGCAGAATTTGTTCCTGCTAGCCAGGCATAATTTAGCAACAGGATTTATACTGTACACATGCAGGGAGAATCTTTTGATTTATTTCAGATAACAAAGATGCCTTTTTCCAGCCATCTCTGTAAACATACAAATATTTGAAAAACACAAGCAAGAGAGAGCCCTGGCCTCTCAAACACATATATCCTTCCAGACCCTTGCCTGACCCCAAAATTATGCTCTCCTGTCACTGACCCATCTAATCACCTTTGTGCTGCTTTCTCAGAAAAGGCCTGGGAAAAGCCATCAGATTTGCAGTGTAATCTGAAGCTCAACACATTCTCATTTTCTTGGCCAATTCTTTCTTATGACCAAGCCTTAATATCAGGTCACTCCAGAAACGCTAAATTTTATGTAGCTGTTATTTTCAGAATTTCAAACAGCATTTAAAATTCTGTGTAATTAACTAGTAGTCTTTACATTTGAGTCTAAGGGGGATTAGAACAATATTTTTTGCAGAATAACACAAGAAGTTTCTTTTTGTTTAACAGAAAAGAAGAAATATTGGCAACATCTGATGATGGCACATGGAATAACTCAAGGACTTCAGGTACAACACCCGGTTTAATTAGTTCTTCCTTACTGCACATGTTAATTAAAAATAGTACAACAACCAGCCTCATGGAAATGATTCAACTGGTTTTTTTAACTTTTCAGACACAAACATCCCAGAGATTGTTTATTCACAAGCAGAAGACAAAGACACCAAACTAGCTAATGAAAATATAAAAGAGAAAAATGCAGAATACAGCCAGGGTGATCACAAAGATGATGAAGAAGAATTAGAGTTGCTGGTAAGTGTTATACAATTATATCTACAGTATTAAATGATTTGAATCCATTTACGCTTCAAAGCTGGTGAAATGCCCCCTTTTAACAGAGCTGACTGATGTACTAATTTACAAATGTAAAGCCTTGGTCTGTACTTACATTGAATCTCTAACTGATTCAACAAAAGAAGGTGCTTTGATTTTGGTACTGTGCATCAACTTTTTCTGGTCTTAAATTAATGATGTCTCCCTTTTACTTCTTCACCAGAGGCTCTGAAAGACAGTTCTAAGGAATTAGAAGGGTGACATTTAAAAAAATCTCCCCTCTTAGTCTCTAAGATGGGAATATTTTTAAATATATGCTTTCTATTTGAAAAATTTTATATTTGTATTACTGTTTACTTATGAGATGTTTGAAATTGTAACTATATGAGCATAAGTAAGAATATATATATATATTTATATTAGGGGGTTCTTCTATATCAGTATTTTACATTATGTATTTTACAATGAATTTCACACTCAGTGAATATTCAATCTATTTGGATTTGTGTGCATGCGTGTGTGTGAGGTTTGCCTTGCATTTCTCAGTATGAAAGAAAAAATGGCAATAAATGAGACACGTACAGCAATCTATTATTCCCAGTGTCTGTTCTCAGCTCATATCATTTGGGTGCACAGATTCATAATCATAGATTATAACAGCTATCACCTGTGAAAATGTGAATGCTGAATCAGACAAGAGAGGAAGATGGGAACCATTCTTTTTTTCTTGTTGATAGAGAGTAAAAATTCCTCTCACTTGAATATAAATTTTTCTTGTCTTTTACTTTAAAAAGTTGAAAATTGTTGCCTTTTGTGGGACCTTTCACTGCCTGAAAGTCAACCTTTTGGTTCTTTTTTCTTTATGGTGAAATGTGCAAAGGAGGACCTCTAAAATCCCTTGTTGTTCTCAATCCACCCTTTTACAAAAAAAAAGAGGATCAAATATAACCATTTGTTTATCAATTGCCAGACTTGTCCATACAATAAATGAAGGGGGAGCTATAATTTAGATGTTAATTTGCACTGTGCGCTCTTTAATGAATTAAACAATGAAGGCTTATAATACATGGAAATACAACCAAATCTTTGAAACACACAGGCATTGGCTCACAAGACAGCTGTGCAGTTGACAAGTAACATGAGCCTTATGTGAGAAGAAGGGGAAATCGTAAGATTTGCATATAATTATTGAGATCATGCAAATGTCAGTTATGAGGAGGGGAAAAAAACACAGGCATCTCACTGTTAAATCCTGACAGTTGGCATCACCGAAGAACTCAAATACACTTGAGCACTGGTTGGCAGAGGGTCATTAAAACAGAATTTGCAGAGACATTAGCTCCCTCACTTTTCTTTGAGTGACGTTTTACTATTAATAGTTTGCAGAGGCTTTGCAGAAAACATATTAATAAGAGAAACTGTAACGGGGGTATCTACAGCAAGTGCAAATGTATAAAGGGGTGCCCAAGAAGCTAGCCCCTAATTGATCAGCTAGTGCTATCAGTGTGACTCTGCTAAAGTGAGAAGAGAGTGCAATGACAAGCAGGCACAGCTGAATAATACAATATGATATTTGGAAGCTAGGAGGGAGAATGATTAGTTTCTGGCCTTTTACTTTGCTAATCTCATGTCTTACCAGATTGTCTAAAAACAGTCTGGTTTGAAGCCTGTAAAATGGTCCCTGAGAGAAATGAAGCACAGATAATCCTTACAGTATTTGTCAGTGTGAAATGTGTCTTTGTTTTACTGGACAATACTGTACATTACCAGACACTGATGTACTGTATCAATGCCCTCGTTTAAGCACCGTTCCTCCCCCCTCACCCCACGGCTTCCTTTCTCCAAATCTAGAATAAAATGTATAGAGAACAAATTAGCCTGCCTTTAAGGGAATATTCTCTTCAGATTTAATTTGTATAAAATCCACTAGCAGCTTACTGAACTCATGAATAAAGAGAGAGGGTTCTGAGCACTATTTTATTTCCTGCTCCTTTCAGCACCACCATAAAGCTCATTACCTATGTTAAAAAATACATGCAATGCAAATTTTGCAAATGGTTTGAAACATGTTTCCATAAAAGCTTTGTTACTGAAAACAAAACTTTCTATAATGAAATCCTGCCTCCTTCATTTGGCATATTTTTGCAAAGCACTTTTTGATCATTCTTTTCTATTCTATTGTTTCAGTTAAATCAGCACTTCACAGGAGCTAGAGGTACCTCTTCCAGAGATGAAAGGAATTTATACACAACAGAACCAATTAATTTTCTAAGTGAAACTGAAAGATTGGTGAAAAAGCTAACCTGTATAGAAAGAAGCGGTGACTTGCACCCTGTGCCTATCAGATCCTCATCTGAAAACTCTTCACATGCGATAGGAGAAGAACTAAAAGATAAAGCTAAGTATTCTGTGAGAGATTATAATAATCAGCTAACAGGGAAGGAAGTCACTGCTGGCTCAGTAAACAGCTATGGGCGGTCTTTGGAACATACTGGTACCAGTGAAAGCCTTTTATTGGCAAAACATTTTCCTCTGACAAAGCAGAATGAGGCTATCAATTTTATGGATACTGGCTCAAGCCAACAAGGAGAGAGGCACACAGATATTTCAAAAGGTGAAATAGATAGTGCCTCAGGAAATAAGATGATGGAGAGGTTATTCATCAGTGAGGATGCTGCTGGTACCTCAAAAGGGGCCTGTGAAACGAGACCAGAAACCATTTTGCCAGAGCATGATGAATCCGTGCAATTAAATGCATGCATAGCAAGGACGCTGGATGGTAACGCTAATCCAGCTCTGGAGCACCGGGCACCACAAACGTCTCACCAGACTTTGGATTCATTGTTGTCAGATGCTGACAGAAATGAAGGAAAAATCAAGAAGATTGAAAGCAAAGTTCAGGTACATTTAAGAGGAGATTTATATGTCAGCACTTTTGAACGTGCTGGTGTCTCAACAGATTCCTCACAAAAAAAAGGAGCTGGTGAAATGTCAGAAAAGAACACTGATTTAGGGAAGCAGAAGAAAGTCGTTGAAGTGGCAGACTTGGCATCAATTGGTGAGGAGGAAGCATACAAGCCTTTCAGGTCACACGGGAAACACAATGCCAAAGCCCTGAACTCAGCACCTCTGCCAGCTGAGAACAACAAGCAGGCACCCAGGGCCACCAGCGTGGATGAAAGGCGACCTGAGAACACTCAGGAGCTCAGAGGATTCAGGAGGTTAAAAGACCGAGAGAAGTTAGATGACTCAAATAAAGGGAGACCAACTGGAAAGGAAAGTGAAGCAAACTTTGCAGAGCAGAGGTGGCAAGAAACGGGGAGTGAGGCTCTGTGGAGTGTGAGGGGGAGCATGGAACCACAGACCGTGACTTCCACAAAGGAATTGTTTGCCTGCCAGGAGGCAGAGAGTTGTGAAAAGTCTTCTCTCTCTGAGCAGGTTATTACAGAGAAAACAGAGGCAGGTACAGCTTATATAATTAAAACAACATCAGAAAGTGCTCCAGAAAAAATGCCTGGCAGTGAAAAAGCAGTAATTGTTAAGCTACCTCGAGAGACTGCACTAAGTGACAGGCCCACAGAGGAAAAGGAAACAGCGTTTGATACACGTGAAGGGAGAAATGATGGTTCACATTATGCTCTTTGTCAACTCAACACAGTGGGTGTATTATATGACACTGAATTTGAAAAGGAATCAGTTTTAGGTATTTATAATGCATGCGTACATGAAACACTGCAAGGAGAAATGAAGCCTGTATGCAATAGCAGGGAAAAATGTGCCAGAGCACAACCAGATAATATTCTACCTGTAGGAGAAGCAGTAAAGGCTTCTGCTACAGGAGAGAAAGATTTGCAGGAGGGTTTATGTTCAGAAGTACCTGAAAGCCCCCTGAGTACTCAGAAGCATCTATACCTTGAGAAAGCAGAAGAGCTCTACAGGGAAGAACGCCATGGTGATACACTTTCCTGTTTATGTTCTAAAGCTGAAACAAAAATGCCACCTTCTGGTACAAATACTGTGCCTACTTACAGTTATAAAAGCTCTTCAGTGACATCTTCAGAAGGGCCCACTGTGGAAAGAGGCAGGGAGCACCTGCATAGATACTTTGAATCCAAAGTCATTGAGAAGGTAGTTGCTGAGTCAGGGTACAATTTAAATCTAACAGAGGAAATTACATGTATTAAAACAAGCTGCTCTCCTGAAGTTGAGAAAGAAGTACCTTCCACTTCAGACACAGCAATTTTTGGAGAAGGAAGAGGAAGGAATACAGGTCAATTTTTCCATCAAGCAGAGCTCCAGCAAGAGAAGTCATGGAAGCCAGAGGCTTTCATTAGTAAGTCTACCAAAGAAAATAGAAGAACAGACTCTCAAGCTGACCATTTAATAACCGAAGAGAAAACACTAAACTGGCTTAATGACTCACAGAAAGAAAGCCAATACACTTCTGATTCTGCAGATATTTCTAACCAGAAGAGTGAAGTGCTTAAGTTACCTAGTGAGTCTCCAGGTCTAAAACATATTGCTTTCAAAATATTTTATTTCTTCTTGTTTCTTCTATTTGCTGCAACACTCTACCACTATGATTTGATGGTCTGCCTTGCACTCTACCTGTTCTCCGTGTATTGGCTATACCACGAAGGAAGACGAAACAAGGAGTCTGTCAAGAAGGAATAACAGACTGTCAGCTGTGCTCAGGATCCATGGTCAATAACCTCCAATTCCACCACAGCATTTTCATTGTTAAAGAGTTTATTCTTTGCTAGAACCAAAGCAAGATTTCCACAGCAGCATCTTTTACTAAGAGATCACATATAAAGTTGAGCCTTCATGTAAGTAATTAAACTATGCAGGACCATTTTGTTTGGATCATTAAATACCTATATGAAGATGAGTTCTGAAGCACATCAAGTTAAAATGAAGTACAGCTGTTGCTTCTTAGCAGGATATGAAGAAGCAACGTTTCATGTCTCCATAGTACTTAAGCCCACCACTTACTTGCTTTAATTTCTTTTGCATCAAAGCTTCATATTTTTCTGGGAAGTTTTTTCCTAAGATTCTGTGTGGTACATAACAACACAAGGAACAATATCAAACCTAAGTCAGTATTTTGGTGCTGACATTGCAGTTGATAATCTGCTAGTGTAATTAGCCAATGCTCTAAGCAATGCATCTGTTGATAGTTTAATGCATTTTTCCAAATTTTTATTTCATTATTTTGACTTAGAGCTTCAGCAGTACCCCTGTTTGAAAAGTGTAAGGCTTTGACTTCAATAACGTCATGTAACTTCCAGGATATAACTGTGTAGCAGAATAGATGTGCTGTTTCCACCCTGTAAAGATTGAAGGTCACAGCCACAGGCCTCTTACTGATCACTCACATGCACGAAAATTTTTTGGGTTTTGCAAATGAGGACTGAGTAACATGACTGAGAATTTCACTGAACGGTTATTCTGGGCAAAGCCTTTAAGTGACATTTTTCGTCAGAATTGCTTGAGCGTATCTACAAAGCATTAAATAAATGTTACAAAGGAATGCTATAACTGTGTGGAGCATGTCTGAATTAGATTTACTGCTTTTTTCCCTATGGCTTGCAACCTAGAGATAAAAAAACACCAAGAGAGAGCACTGAGCATGACCCTGCGGTCCAGGGAGGCTATTTTGTCTGGTTTGGGTAAGGCAGAAAAGACTGCAGGGCAGTCAGAATCTGCCCTAAGGAGAGCCCAAATTGACCCTGTGCAGCAGTTCTGTGGGGTAAACACATAGGCAGCTTTGCTGCATGGTGTCCCACACTGCAGGTGTCCCACACAAGATCAAGCCCAATTTTGTCCAGAAGGAAAAGAATGGACAGGTTATGATGCTCTTCAGCCATTTCCCAGAGGATATTCAGAGATGCTATCACAGGTAGGATATTAAAAGAAGCACCAAGACTGCATAATGTCTCTGAAGCCATAGAAATTAAGAAGGTAAAAAAGTTGTTTTAAAGCTGTTTGTTTCACTTTCCTTACTACCACTGTGAAATACCCTAACTGAAAGTCTTGGTTGCATATCTGACTGGTTATGTAATAGCAGAATTATTTAGTTGTTAGCTTAGCTCTGGAATAAATGTTTTAAAGTCTATGTAAAACTTATTCACATATTTCAGGATGATAGAAAACTCTTTTATAGGAGGCACCTTGGCATTCCTGTTCTGCAGGAATGTAAAACTTTGGAACATTTTCATTTAGCAGTGCATTCAGTGGGGTGAGCAAGTATGTGTGTGATCTATTGCTAATAGGTGTTTTGATGGCTGGATACCTTGAAGACTTCTGAGAGCAATCCATGAATGAGTTATAGTGATGGGCTAGAGGCATTAAGGAGCTACCCCAAGGGTTGTGTCCAGATGTTCAAAGGTATATATGAGGAAAATATTCATTGAGATAAAGAAATTAATTCAATAGGCATTAGGAGATGAATCCAATAAAAAGCTTAGGCTTAGACTTAAAGCAGGATTGAAGTTAAATCAGTGTAAGTCCAAAGTAATGATTGCAGACCTTCCTTTATTTGGAGACAACAAATGCTGAAAGAACCTATTCTTTTCATGATGTTTATACATCTCCAAAAAGCACAACATTGCCTTACTTCTGGTGGTTTACCTCCTGCAGTGTGACAAGTCCCTGGTCTAAGTGGATCAGATTTTCAGCTTCACTGGGATAGAGACATCAGGTATTGCTTTACTTCATAGTATGGTGAAAACTCTGAAATAACACCTACTATATTCTGACAGAATCAAGGTCCTTAGACAGAGGGATAAAAAGTGAAGAAAGCATCCTGTACCTGTCCTGCTGAAAGTCTCACAATGCCAGATTCCTCAAGTGAGAGAAATCAAAGACATTGGACACATTTCAATCTTACAATTAAAACAACCATGGCAGAAAGTAAAATCTTTAGATTCAGTCAGCAGTTAAAAGCCCCAACAATCTAATTTACCGCATGGCTTTTTAAAGCAAAATTCATAAACTTCAGAGCAAGGACCAAAGTCCAGGTTCCTGACTGGTTAGGTAAGATCTCAAACTAAGTCACAGGATTCAAACCCATGTTTGAATATCTTCAGCTTTACCAAACCCGGGCCTTTCATCCAGCAGAATGTACTGTTGGAGTAGTATTATTATGAGGAGTAGTATTATTATGAGGAGAACTGTGCTCACCGGGGTTTGGCAGTACCGCTGTGCATAGATGGTTTCCTACTTTCTCAGCTGAATAAAACTGAAAATGGTTCTCTGCACAGAACAATAGATATTTTTTTTTTTACCATTTGAGGCTAGAGACTCATTTGATGCTCCCATCACAGAGGAGTTTTCTTTTCCCAGAACTTGTCCATTTTTAAGAGAGGTCTTAATCTGACACAGTCTAAATCACTAAGCACCTGAGACAGCTAAAGAACTTTAAATGTCTTGGACACATGCCTTGTTTTAAGCAGAGCTGTCACCATGGAAGTAGAAAAGCCTGGTTGTGTTTTTCTATTGAATCTTGGGGTTTCTATGCAGTGTGCATTTTAAGGATCCTTTTGCTCCTTCTCACAGAAGCATAGACATCCTTGGACCCATAGTAGAGCCATACATTTGTGTGGTAGTTGTCTGTATGTAATCTGCAAGGTGAAAATTTTGTTTCCTATGCATTTCAGCCCATAATATTTGGTTCATTGTCAAAGGCTCAGCTCAGCTGATTAAAGAGCAAGAAAAGGGTTAGAGATGATTGATGGACCCAGGACCATGGGTGGAGGAAAGTCAGTGAATTGAATCAGTCTCCGGACAACAGAAAAATGTTACATAGAGCTCAGTAGAGTCAATATGACCTGCAAAAAAATTGCAAGGGATAGATAGAGATGATCTATTAATACAGACGTTCATGAAAAACTAGTGGGCTTTTAATATGTGTCATATTTTAAACAATTCCTAAATATCAGCTAACATTTAGCTAAATTACTTCAATCTCTACAGAAAGTGTGCTTTAAACAGCTGTATTCCTGTAATCAACAGGTTAAACATCTGGGTTTGCCATTTTAACACGTACAGTCATTCAGAGTTGGAATTTAGGGTAAATATTTGAGTGTTAGGATAAGCATATTTCATCTACACACAAGTGGAATACTGTTAGCATTTCTCAGATTTGGATTGGGATTTTATGTTCTATATTTAAAATATTTAATCAGCATATCGTACCTTATGATTGCAAAACAGGACTCAAGACTGATCTGTGAGCACAGGTGCCCGAACTTTAAAATATGTATGTGCTTAAAACAACAAAGCAAGTAATTTTATCTTCTTTTATTTATCATTTGATAAGCGATCTTTTAAAAATCTTCTTACTTTTGTTTCTAGTATAGAAGAAACACCTTTATAACATTGGCAAAGTATTGGGTTTTGCTTACTTTAGGGAATAAATGGTGTGTTGTGCTCTTGCAATGATTCATATTTATCTTGCCTACAAGGCAGCAGTAACATATTTCTAGTTAATACTTTAATTTCTAGTAGATTCTAGTTATTTCTTACAGAAAGAAGGTGCAATCCTAGATGGTAGGGTAATCCTGTGGTCACAAAGGATTTGACTCTGGTACAATATAGTGATCAAAAATAATATAATTTAAAAAGGCTTCCTTGCATTATTGCAAGGTATATGAGGTGTATCTACATTCCATACCATGGCAGGCATGTCCCATGGCTATTATCCAAACTGCACATGTAACAAATAAATTAATTTTCATATTGTGGCATGTCTAATCTGTTGAATTGGCTTAAATATAAATTCAGGGCAGAAGAGAAGAATTTCTGCATTCAGATATCTTGCTAGGAGGTAGTCAGAAGAAGCTGCATCATTAATGACTTGTTGTTGCTAATTGCTTGCTAGTTCTTATCCATCAGTGACTTTTGGCTCAACAGAGGATAGGCTCTGAAACAATCTACAGCCTTTAAAGTCCTAGTTAATATTGGAAATTAAAAAATAAAGAGGACAGAGTATGAACTAGATCCCTAAAGGAAGGTTAATATGATGATGTTCTGAGTCACTATACTAGATTTTATATGCCAAATAATATATACACCCCTGAATAAAACACCTGAACTCTCTAGTCATTGAACATATGAATGAGAATCAAAAGAGACAATGTGTTAAATATGGAACTGTCAAATTTTTCTAATAAAAACCCCTGATGGCAGAGTTAGGTCGTACACCCTTGCCCTACCAGGGGGATTTAGTTACTGCTGGGCAGGGACATGCTTTTTTCAGGTCAGGTTCCATATTCTGCAGCCCTCTTGTGCACTGAGGTACCTAAACAGCTGCCTTCAGGAACAGGATACTTTGCAGAAAACAAACCTAGAGTTTTGGGACAAGAGAAAGAGAAAGTTTAATCCCTTAAGCCATAGATTGGAGGGATATTTTGATATAAACTTTGTTCCAAGAATAACTCATGCATCTTATGTGAAATTCTATTTAGATAAAATACAAAAACAAGACCTTTACATCTCTTCAGTGAGGTCTACTTCTTCCTTAGACTATAAATTAACTTTTCCAGGCCTACATCAGTGCCTCATCAATCAGGAGTGGAGAATTGGTCTAGTCATGACCTGTGAATTTCTCTCTTAGACCTATAAAGGTGCTTAAATCCCAGCACAGTTCCACTTCAGGAAAACATGTCCTTTTGTGACTCCCAGCTGTGCTTGCTAAGACTTGCAGCTCTTCTGAGAGCATTGTCTGCAAAGGAGACCTAGAGCTATATGGATAATGACAGGACTCAAAACGTCTTTCTGATCTAGGAGGTCTTGATGCTGCTGAGGATTCAGAATTCAGGTAGGTGTCAAGGGAGATTTTTTGACCAAAACTAAATGTGCCTGAGTGAGGACAGTATTTGTCAAAAACATAAGGAGATTGAAGGGAACAGATAATTTGTGAGTTCAGAGTAGGTATGAACCAGGTGAGCTGAGCTATTTTACAAGTGTGATATGTGTGATTTGGTGGTACATGAGATATGTGTGTTCATGTGTATAT
The DNA here is from genome assembly GCF_030490865.1 of Poecile atricapillus. Taxonomy (NCBI): domain Eukaryota; kingdom Metazoa; phylum Chordata; class Aves; order Passeriformes; family Paridae; genus Poecile; species Poecile atricapillus. The sequence goes on along the minus strand of NC_081288.1, from coordinate 50,792,398 downwards.
GGGTGGCCCTAGGAAAAGGGAATGGGAAGGTGAGAACTAGATTCCATAGAGGAATGGAAAAGAAATAGTAAACAGAATGTCTAATTGGAAAGTTTTCTCTAGAGACATGAAAGTTTACTAAGTTCTGAGCAGGTTGGACAGACAACACAAATATGGTATTAGCTATATAACGTATAAAAATTAAAATACATGCTAACTTCTTTTTGTAACTTATCAACTGCCACTTAATGGAATTATAGTGGAGCATATCTTGCCCTTGACCTTAATATTCAGTGATTCAAGATTAGAGCATCGCTCTGAGGACTAGAAACACAGCCTCCTTCTCAGGATGTTCTTACCCTCCAGGGGGACAGCCTCAGGCTGGAGCCACAAACCTACCTCATGTCTGTTTATGCAGGTCAGTCCCCAATGACATGAAGCTATGTGTGTCAGGAGAAAACAAGAGTATGTGTCAGACAGTGCTTATTAGTGCAGAAATATAAAACTACCTGAAAATAGTGAAGCTCCCACAATCCCTGTGTTGTCTGGTAGTTCAGAGCCATGTAGGAGCTTCTCTGATTTTCTAGTAGCAAACATGGCTGCAGGACATTTAGATTCCTAAGGACTACAGGGCAGGAGCATGTCTTGAATATATGTGATCACAGGGAGATCATAGGGCACACAGGCTCATTTAAGCCACTATACAAGCTTATCAGATGGAAATTTCTGATCCCCTCTACCAGTGATCTTTCTGGGGCTGCTAGCTGCTTGTGCTCCTGGCACTACCTTCTCCAGTGAAGGACAGAAGGCAGCTCCATACTGCAGATTTTCCGGTGTCTCTGAAGGGGAAATGAGAACTTCTGAGGAAAAGACAAAAGTTACCCTATTAAGTAAGTCTCCTTTATTAGGGAGGAATCCTTTCTGCTTCTAGGGCAACCATGGACAATTAGGAGTGACCTGAACTCTTTAAAAACAAAAAACAATGATTGGCTTGGGGGAAAGTTCCGATTAAGCTCCTCAGAAACTCCTTATTTATTCATACAAGCTATGTACCTGTCTGTCCCTCTGTGCCATGAATGAACCAAGATCCCTGACTGATAAAGGACAAGAGCAGGAGGCCTCTTGTATAGGTTTCATACCTCCTTGAATGGTCTTGGCTGTTGAATGGTCTTAGGGCAGTTAGGCACACTAAGCAAGGCATATGGGAAATGTCTCAGCAGTCACAAGTCTTGGCCTGTACCCATCTTAATTTCATGTTTTGGGAGACAGAAGTAAGGCTTTTGTAAGAGCTTTATAAGATTAGGTGTGAAAGGGAAATACTGCTTGATAAATTACTGGTTTATCAAGCAGTTTTATAAAAATTTGTGACATAATTTTAGTGTCTAATCCCTCTATATAATGCAGCATTTTGGTAGAATTATGGCAGAATTACTAATAAAGCTTATAGATTAGAAGAAAGAATGGAAGATAAAAATAGCAGGAAAAGAGAGGGAGAAAGCAAGGAAGCAAGCAAGCAGGCATGTGCCTGCACTGTTCCATAGTAGACAAGAGATTTATAAATGGGAAAATTATCTTTTTCTGAGTTCAGGTTGAATTTGTGATTAACCACTGTTCTTTAAGCCATGCTGCACTCCAGACAAGAGCACAAACACAGACGAGTCTTTTTATTTTCCCACCTTGTATTTTAGTAACAAAAAAAAAACCAAAAAAACCATCAGTATTAGAAAGCCAGTTAATAAAGGCTTTGTTTCTGGGGGCAGAGGCAATGCCTCTGTTAACCTTGCAGGTGAGGTGGGCAGGCTGCTGTAAATGCAGTGTTCGGATGGTGTGGCCAGGATGTGCTCACAGCCTGCTTTGCTGGGACTGTGCGTTTCACATACACCCACTCATGTGGCCATTAGCAACCACTTGAGCTACCTGTGTCCTTGCCTGCAATCTTATGCTTAGTGTGCATGGTAAACTGCATGTACAGCAATTCACTGTGCTATTCATTACATGATATATAATTTGGTATAAAGAAATGTTTAAATAAATTGTTATTATTTTGAAATTATCAAACATTGGAAGACATACAGTGTAAGAAACTCAACACTATCAACTGCAGCTGTGACCTTTTAGACTAACTGGTCTGAACAGACTTACACCTGCAGCTGTATATCATCCTTTAACATAAACATATCAAGTGAGAAGCAAACATGGTGTTTTTTATAAAGTGTGTTGTCTGATACAGCATAAAGTAATAGCATGACTTGCTATGTACTTTCCTTTTAATTCTGAAAAAGTCAAGAATTTATACATTCAATAAAAATTGATTTTAATTTAGATTAATGACAACTGCAATCTCATTAATTGTATTTTTAATAAACCAATGCTGAACTGTGTTCAACTGCGTGGATACAAAGTGACATTTTCTGCTATGCACTAGATATCACAGTTTTCATGTTTGTTTGTTCCATGAGATATTCACATTGTTGTGGGCAGGTTTTCTTCGCAGTCCACAGGGCTTGAAGCAATGGACAGCTCAGGTGACCATCAGCTGGGACTGCAACCCAGAGCTCTCAGTGCATGAGAAGAGACAGTATTTTGAAAGAAAGTTTAATGGTAATCTAAATTAAATTAGTAACAAAAACTTGCATCTAGATTTCAATACCTATCATGTCTCTTTCTTGACCTTATTTGTCTCTTGTCTAGCATCACAGCTATAATTAAGACAACTTCCTTTTCAGATGCCCAGTTGGTGAAAGATGGCTGGGGATACAATTAGAAGAAACCAAGTTTTATTCATATCCTAATGTAAATTATTATGGTATAGAAATTATAAAATACAGTTGCTGGTCCCTGGATGGAATGAAGTTGGCATATTCAAATCCTACTCCCTAATGATTCCCCACACCACAATCTGCAACCACAGCATCTGCTAAGGGGGATGGAATGGAATGGAATGGAGGGTGGTGCAGAATGGAGAAAGCCATTGACCAGACTCTGTTGGAATCCTCTCAGGGAGGTATTTTGCAGCTGAGAAGCTGCATAACACCTGCCAACCAGGGGAGATAGGAGATGTCTTGCTGTTGAGCCAACAGCTGTGGCAAAATTACTCTCCTTAGATTATACCCTAATTGTAATCTTAACACACACCTTTATCCCAAAATTACCCACCTCCAAGGTATGACCACCTTCACTGGGCATGCACACTGTACTCTTTTTTACTGTATCTTTAAAAGTGAAGTGAGAGAATTTTATACCCATCAGTAAACAAAGAATTTATTAATAAAGTCACTCAAGCTCCACTAAACATAAAGAAATATAAGTAAGTTGAGAGTAGGGGGGAAAGTTAGGAAAGACTCCATTAGAACTGCTGAGATCAGTCGATGGGCTTAACCTCTCTTCATCCTTATAGGGATGCCAATAGGCATCCCTACCAATGCTAAATAATTTTATTGGACCTTTTCTGTGTATTGCTTTGAATATATTTTTGCAGTCAGCTACTATCACTGACAATCCTCAAACCTTAACCTGTCACAATTTTACATTAATTAAGGATGTTACTCCGTTAGTGTGAGTCCTTCATGAGCACTGTACAGCTGCTGGCAGCTCAAATAAAGAGGAAGACCCACTGAGGGGTCATAAAGTGGAAAGACTTGCTGAGGGGTCTCCCTTATGTTGTTAGTGTGTTTGCCTAAGTCACTCAAATCACCCCCTGATCCAGCAGGATTGCTCAGTGAGGAGTCCCCCTAACAGAATGCTGACAAGCTGGTTGGGCACAAAGGTCTTGCCTTTCCTGACAGACAAATTAAATACTAAGGTTCAAGTAAACCTCCCCAAACTAAGGGGCCAGGGAATCTCCCCTTTTTTACATGTTACCTATTCTTTAATACCTATGTCCTTTAAAATATTCATATTCCACAAGCTTTCCCACTCACTCAATTTGACATGATGAAGACTGCCTTTGGGTTTTTGTTTTTTTCTTTTACTTCAGCTTAGTACAAAGACATATTAATGCAAATATATGGCAGATAATTTACTTATATACAAATAAAACCATACCATAGTACAAACTACCATTACATTAGTGGTAAACAAATCATTGAAATTGGACAGCAGCAAGATAAACTGGTGCTGGCAGTCAGGCAGGTAGAGCTTTGCTGTGGTCAGTCTAGACAGAAGTGACTACAAAAACAGAGAATTCAAGCTCCTGACCCTGGAACACCTATGGAATGGTTTATCTTCTAGAGATACACTCCTACAGTTGCTAAAGTCTTCAGGGAAAACCTCTCTAACTGCAACATTTAAAATTGCAATTCCCCTTCAAAAAACCTACCTTGCTACATCTGCAATACTTTTCTTCATGTCTGGCAGTCCAGACAAAGCTGTTTATTAATCACACTATAATTTCCCCTCCTGGCATGGAGTCTCCTGCAGCTGTGCAGAGATGCAGGTGTGTCTAATCAGTGCCTTGCAGGCAAGGGGAGGCTTGGTCTGCTCATAATCTGGGTCAGCACGAGGCTGCTCTCCTGATGGGCAGAGGTGGCTGAGCACATGGCCAAGTTTGATCAGTGAGCGCTCCCTGGGATGGGCTACTCTGAACTACTGAGATGGGAAAGCAGTCCTTGGTTTGCACAAAGGATAGCACAATGAGCCTATGTCTGCTTGGAGGAAACAGAGAAATAGCTCAATAGGTAATGGTGAAGGTGCTGAAGAATGGAAGGTGGGTGGATAAAGTCAAGCCAAGCAAATTACTCCACAAATCTGAATCTGAAATACATGAACTTTAGACAAATTCTTCACTTAGATTTGTTCATAAAATCTTAATGATTTTATACAAATTTTTAAAAAGTGCAAAATTTAAGTTTCACCATGTCATTTTGCAATGCCACAAATGCAGTTTCAAGAAACTGATGAAAATTTCATAGTGCTGCTTAGCAGATTGACTCGAATTCATATTGGAAAATCTTTCTAGTAAAAATCTTGGGATTAGACAGCAGAGATTTAAAAAAAAAAATAAAATCTTACTTAAAATGCACATGCCTAAGACACAACCTGTGGAGCAGGTTTATGTTACCTGAGAGTGACTGGAAGGTCTCACAGGTTGCAGTGTAAGAGGCTTTCAGTAAGTCTGGCTACAGGTTTTGTTATATGCTACAGTGATAAACCATTTTTGTCATACCTTATTAAGAGCCTCTCCTTGCTATTATGACTTGTGCTCTGTATTATGAAGACTGTATCTTTTGGCATGAATATCTTCTCAAAATGCTTCTGGCTGAAGCTGCATATTCATCTCTTGTTAATGGGTGGAAATTAAAAACACTAAATAAAATGATGGATAGGACAAGGACATTTTCTGAGGGGCTTGCCTGGAGCCTAGGTGCAGCAGAAACCTCCACTGAGCTATGATTTCACAGAATGACAGAATGAGCTAAGGTTGAAGGGACCCACAAGGATCATTGAGTCCAACTCTCAACTCAGCACAGGACATGCCCAAGAGTCATATCATGTATCTGAGAGAATTGCCCAAAGGTATCTTGAACTCTGACAGACTCTGATGCTGTGACCACTTCCCTGGGGAACCTGTTGTCCAACCACCCTTTTTCTAATATATCCAACCTAAACCTCCCCTGGCACAACTTCAGGCCGTTCCCTCAGGTGCTATCATTGGGCACCACAAAGAAGAGATCAATGCCTGCCCCTCCTCTTCCCCTCAGGAGGAATTTGTAACTGTGATGATTTTTCCCCTCAGTTTCCACTTCAGCCACTCCTCAAAAGGCTTCTCCTCAAGGCCCTTCACCTTCCTTTTGGATCTCTTTTGGATGTTCCCTAATAGTTTAATATCCTTCTTTTATTGTGTCACCCAGAACTGCCCCCAGCACTGGAGGTGAGGCTGCCCCAGCTCAGAGCAGAGCAGGACAATCCCCTCCCTTGCCTGGCTGGCCATGCTGTGCCTGATGCCCCCCAGGACAGGGTTCCCTCCTGGCTGCCAGGGCACTGCTGGCTCACATTCAACTGGCCATCAACCAGGACCCCCAGCTCCCTTTTTGCAGTGCTGCTTTCCAGCACCACATTCCCCAGACTGTCCATCTGTACATCCAGAGCTGCCCCATCCCGGGTGCAGAATCCGGCACTTTCCAGTGTTGAACTTCATGTGGTTGGTGACTGCCCTGTTCTCTCATTTGTAGAGGTCTCTCTGCAGGGCCTCCCTGCCCTCAAAAGAGTCTGCTGCTCCTCCCAGTTTTGTACCATCTGCAAACTTGCTCAGTGTCCCTTCCTGTACAATGTCCAAATCATTCATGAGGATGTTGAAGAGCACAGGGCCAAGGATGGAGCCTGTGGAACCCCACTAGTGACAGGTCACCATTCTGATGTCACCCCAGTCACTGTAACCCTTTGTGCCCAGCTCATGAGCCAGTTGCTCACCCATCACATGGGGTGTTTATCCAGCTGAGTGCTGGACATTTTGTCCAGAAGGATCCTGTGACAGGCAGTATCAAAAGCTGTGCTGAAATCCAAAGGGATTATTACATCAACTGGCTTCCCTTGGTCAGCTGGGTGGGTTTCCTTGTCATAAAATGAAATCAGGTTTGATAAGCAGTACTTTCCTCTCATGAAGATGTGCCAGCTTTTGACATTAGCAGCTCTTTGAAGATTTTTGGATAAATCCTGTCATGCCCCATAGATTTATAGGGATCCAGCTGGAGAAGCAGATCCTGCACATTTTCATGATTGACTGAGAGCTGATTGTTCTCACAGCCATGGTCCTTCAGCTCAGGGCACTGAGATCCTCTTGCTCATCATCCATGTTGAGGACTGAGGCAAAGAACATGTTAAACACCTCTGCCTTGTCCATGTCCCTGTTTGTGAGGTGACCATCCTCTTCCTGTAATTGTCAGTGTTAATTTTACACCTGGCCAATTGCCATTAATAATTTTTTTTTTTTTTAATAGTTGGTCCCCCACAGTTCTGGCAGCTTCAACTCCAGTTGAGTTTTGGCTATATGAATTTTGTCCCTGCAGTGGCAAACAGTATCTCTGTATTTGTCCCATGTTACCTGACCTTTCTTCCACTAGGCATACACCCTCCTAATTTGCCTTATTTCCAAGAGAAGAATCCTGTTCAGCTGAGCTGACCCTCTGCCTCATCTGCATGACTTCCAGCATTTAGGAATTGCCTGTTTCTGTGCCCTAAAGAAATGATGTTTAAAAAGTGACCAGCACAAATGGACTTCAACACCTGCAAAAGCATTTTTTCCAGGGGACCATACTTACTAATTCCCAGAACAACATGAAATCTGCCCTCCTCATATCCAGAAGCTGAATTTTTGCTTCTTTTCCTCTCACCAACAGTTTTTAAACTCAATCTCTTTGTGGTCACTGTGGTCAAGATGGCTGTGAATCACTGCTTCACTCACAAGAGCCACTCTGTTTACAAGGAGCAGATCAAAGAATTGAGAGGAAAGCAAAAGATAGAACAGAGAAACAGCAGAAAAGAACCATCACAGCATAATCCTACTGTACCTGGGTGGATTTCCCAGCAGAAAGCCCTACCTGGCTTATGAGTACTACTTAGGGCAGCAATAGCTGTCCTGTTGAGGATCTATCCTCCTGCAGAGCCTAGAGGATATGACAAAGGTAGGCTGGGTTTGGCTGGCAAACCCTGAGGCTCTGTCCTTTATGGAGTGCAGGCACATCCCCTAGTTATTTAAGTGACAAGCAGGTGTAGTCTGCACTCCCAGCCAGACCAGAAGGGATGAGAAATATTTAGGGTATAAAAGTAGTAAATTGGAGTGGAATTTGGTTCACTGCTTTGCAGCATATATGTAAGCTGTTCATGTTTAGGACCACATTTAATTCAGGGCCTGAGCATGTCTTGGCACACCAAGGTACAAATATTCAAGTCTAGGAAGTAAAAACTGTGTTTTTAATGGTAAGGATAGTGAAACCAATGAAAGATGCTTAAAACACTTCTGAATTTGGCTCTGGTTTTAATTTAATAGATGATTTTTTTTTTTTTTTTCCTTTTGCAAAATACTTTCATAGCAACTACTGTATAATTTTCATTCTAACAAGTGAAGGGGTTTCAAGGTGGAAGGTTGTACTGGGGCAGTGTGAAAGCTGCAGACCAAATAGGGATAAATATCTCTAAAACTTGCTGACTGTTTCATTTTCAGGAAAGAGGGATTGCAGGATGATGGCAGCTGACAGGAGCCAGAGTCCAGGGATGTGACTGTCCCAGAAGCCAAAATATTCTCTGACATCTCTAACAAAAAATTACCATCATTATTATGATCTCTTGCATAGCGGATCATAGAACTTCAAATAAATGATCCCAGAATAAGAGACAGTGTCTTTTAAAAACAGACCTACTCTTGATTTAAGGAGAGTGAATGAGAATGCTTTGTATCCTTTGATAGTCTGTTCCAGCGGTTAATTATTCTCATTGTCAAAAATGCATGTCTTTGTTCCTTATTTGGATGTATGCTAATTTCAAACAGGTGTTTTCTTATGATTGTGCAATTAGAACACTGTAAAGAAATGTACAAGGCACTTCAGACAAACGGAAATTCTTAACAACTTCTTTATTGTAAAACTTTACAATTGTATAATTATGATAAAACTGTTTTCCACTCTCCCTTTAGCTGCCTTGTAAAGATTTTTCAAAGAATTTGGCACTTTAAAACTATAATTAGGATGTAAAGTTGTAAGACATTTTTATTTGTTTAAAAAAGTATAGATTTTATTTTTAATTGGGAAAAATACTTTAAGATTGTAGTTTATTACCAGCTTAACTGCTATGAAGCTACATATTTTCCAATCCAAATGGGACTGCACTGTGTGAGATTAACCATTCTGAACCCACCCCAAATGTAAGGCTAGTTTCAGTGTCTTACTTCTCAAAGAATAAAAATGAAAAATTATGTTATAACGATTAAGACCCGTGTGCTGTTGCTACACTGAATACAGAGTCAGACTACGTGCCTGATCCACCTCTGTACAGCCCATTATGCCCTTTTCCCACATCCATGACCTTACAGCACTTCTTTGGGCATGTGGGAGTGTGTTCTGTGAGTTCTTGGCAGCGCCGCTGCTGCCTGCTGGTGCACACCACACGCAGCCCCTGGCACCAGCTCCAGGGGAAAGGCAGCAGCAGAAGAGGTCACTGCTGAAGGGCCAGAAGGAGGCACGAAGATCAGCCAGGGGTGGCTGTGGTAGTGGTGGTGGTTCAGACTGGATCCTGCACACAGCTGGAGTAGCTCAGGTGTGGTGTGGTGGGAAACACAGCTGGTGGCAGTGGCATGGCATGGGAGCACAGCACTACGGCCTCAGCTTCTGCCTTCCACAAGTGCAGCTAGGGACATGAGGAAGATTGGTGCGCTGTTTGATGTCTTTATTATTATGACGACTTCTCTCTCCAAAGCCCAGCCTTACATCCTCAAGTGTATACCCTAGCATATCTCACAGTGTATTTCCTTTGTTTTTCACCTGCATTACTAGCAACGAGAGCTTGAAACATCTCAGAAGATGGAAGAACTCTGAATGCAGCAGAATCTGCCTCTCAGGGTTAAAAAGAGTTCTGGACATACAGGACATGTAATTTGGACTGAATGTCATTTGTACTCCTCATGTCTTTCCTTACTGTTGCACAGGAGGCAACTGAGAAAAAACCAGCAGAATAGGGAGTCAAAATGTACTTGGTTAGAAGTATTTCTTTAGTTTCTTAAACTTTGGCAGCAGCTTAGATCTGCTGCAGCACAAGGTCTTCCAGCAAGCTGTCAAGACATGACTTTAAGCTGCCCAGTGGGAAGAAGTGATAGGGCAGCTCACAAGTGAAATGTCAGGAAAGAGGCATAACATTTGGCACATTTTTGAATATGCCTTGTGATTTGGGGTGCTCAACTGAAACAGAATATGGGCCAGATATCTTTGATGGACACAGGATCTGCTTTTAGAAATAGTAGCTGCAATGTCTCATGTGCTGAAGTCACGTCATGGTCAAGAGGGCACTGTGGGTCATGACGTAGCACAGAATTTGCACCTGCAGTGTCTGCGCAGAATGATCCACAGATGTGCTGCTCTCCCACCTGTGTATATCAGTAGCTTTTCCAAGATTTAAGATGTTGACTTGTATAAAATTAGAAACAAATTAGTTCATGTAGCGAATAGTAATTGCAAAATTCTTGAATTATTACAGTTTGGACTGACACAACGGCATAAACTGAAACCTGCATCGCTGTTTTAAAAGCAGTTTGATATTAGATGTCACATTTGCTGTTATGTCCAAAATAATCTAAATGAGAATGAGATTTACAGATAGTTTTTTAAATGCTAATTTTTCATTTATTGTTATTTTTATTTCCCAAATTATTGTCCCGTGCTGCTGTGCTCAGAAAACTTATTTAATACAAGTATTATCTTGTTATGGTGAGAGGTTTTTGTGAGTCACGCTACAGTGAGAAAAACAATGCTATATTTGTCAGTCCAGCAGCACTGATGTAGCTATAGAATAGAGCTGTGTCCCAGGCACTGCATGAATCTTTAACAAGGCTATCAGTACTGCACTTAGATGCTATAGTTATGGTCACATTAGGAATAACAGCTCAACCAGCTAAATGTGGCTTCCAAATCATTATTGCTAATGCTTATGTACTAGATTTGGCAAAAATAACACAAATTGAATTTTAAATGTCCAATACGGTCAGGCTGAGTTGTCAGTGAAAAAAAAAATTGCTTTTGACCTTGTAAAGTGAGTCCATAATTTTCTTTTGTGAATTTATTCAAATTATGAATTTAAAATAGCAAATTTTAAAATGGCACCTAAAGCTGCCTATAATAAAAGTAAGAATGTAAAATGAAACTAAGAATTGAGGATATGGTAAATAATGCAGTTTTCAGAGGTCTCGTATATTCCTTTCACAATCTCACAACCATTACCTCCAGTTCTTTTCAGTTCACCACACCAGAGAAGAGAGTTAGACAAAGTGAGTAAGTGAATTGTCCATCATTCTTTTCTTTATGTAATAGTGAAAATCAATAAATTCCCATTCAAAGGGACTGAGTTTAACCCACTCAGTAATCCTGCCTCACAGAGATTCTAAAATATTTTCTTTTCTTTGACATCACCTTTTAGCATGCAAAATGATGTTTATGGAGAGTGGGAATTACAGAGAAAAGAGGTTGATGGAAGATTAGGTGTGTGTTTATATGCAGAAAATTCACAGTTCATCAAGCAGGTCCTCATATAATCTGTGGTTGGGCCACTTGTAGCACTTGTAGCTTGGAAATTTTTTTGCTCAGGGACATGATTTCTCTGTGCTCATTTTTGTCCCCAACAATTTGTGTTGCTTCACAGCCAAAAAAAAAAAAAAAAATAGTGCATACTTGCATGTATACAGCATTTGACAACATTTTTGGAATTATAAACTTTAAATATAGACAAATGACTGCTCAATGCATCAGACCAAATTCAACAAACCCATTCAGAACAGCTCAGAATGACTTTGTTCACGCATCCCAACATTTTTTCATCAACAGCTGCCTTTTCAGTAAAGAAGGAATTAAGCACTAAGATCCTCTAAACATGAAAGCATTGAGCAACTGTGGCAACTTTCATCACTTGTTACCTTGTGAAACATACTGCAATTCATTTATGTTTTTCCACCCAGGCTTTCAGTACTGGCACTCGCAGCAGTAGGTCTTCCAGCTGTTTGAACAGTACTGTACAGAATGGCTATCAGGAAGGTCTACTTCTGTTTGATTTGGTGTTTATTTTGGCATAAAACCCCTAGAGTTAATGTTTGGTACTCTAAAACAACTTTAAAACTTGCTTGGGAGTGGACCACTCAAGGCATGTATAAACATATACGGATCTGTGCTGGAATACAGCGCTGGCTTGGAAGAGGGTAAATGTGCCTGAGCTAATAACCTACCTTGGAATACCAGTTGATTTTACAAACTTGATTTGGTTTGCACCCATCTACTCAGATGTAAAATCAATTGTCACTCATACCAGGGTCTACCTGGAAAAATAAATAATTTGCTAACTGAACTCAACTGACTGCACAGAAAGACACTCCATTATGAAGAGAGGAGGGAAACGTGAAGCTGGGAATGTGGGGAAAAGGCAACTTGCCTTTCCAGCAGCAATTCACTCTAAAACCAGCTGTCAGCATGTGCCCCTACAATCTTATAGAGAAAGGTGAAAGGTTTACTGCAATTAACATTATAAACTAAGCATTTAAATGTAAATGCATAGAAGGTATTAATGAAAAGTATTTTTATTTCCTTGAAATCGTTTTTTTCAAAACCTTTAGGATTCTAGCTTTCCTAGAGAGAGAATTTACTGGAGTGGCCATAATTTGCATTTTGTTTCTGTGGAAAGTTGGTGAATTTGTAGGACAGTCAAGTCACATATCCTACTGAGTGATAGAGAAGTTTGTATAGAGCTTCTTGTCTTAATAATTCATTGCAGTACCAGTCCTATTCTGTAATGTTAATGGGATACTGTACAAGACTACAGTGTATAGGAAACTGCTCTTAAATACATTCATCTCCTTTCCATCACAGCCACAAGAAGAGAAAGACAATAGCAGGATGGATTTTATGTCTATTCAGTTACATTTTGTGCACAAAGAGAATACAAATATATTGTTAGTCTTGCTCTTTATTAATTGCTTCACTACATATTGACTCAAGCTCAGGTGGTATATTTTCAAAAGCATTAATAACCTCTTTGTGTTCTAGGTCAGTCTTCCTCAGTCTTTTAAAGATGGTAATTCCTTATTTCAAGTCAATACTACAACCACCCCTACATTTATTATAAAGTGAGAGTAAAAAAATGTTTATACGTGGTCATACAATGGGCTGGTTTAATCCAGTGTGTGTTGAAAGAATGTTTATGTCCATGCCTGAAAATCAACCCTGAATGGCATGTCTTGGGCCTCCCTTCCCTGATTGTCTCCGTGTAGGATGTGACCCATCAGTACCCTAGGAGGTACCCATCTTCCCTATCCATACAAGAGTCCAAGAAAGATTGCATGCATCCAGCTCTTGTCCCAACTGAGACCAAAAAACAAAACAAAACAAAAAAAAACCAAAAAACCAAAACCACAAAAAAGAATAATATTTGCACCTATGTTGGAGAACTAGGAAGTGCTACACAGTCAGCATTTTGATTTTAATCAGAAAACACTGGGGACTGAAATAGCAAGGAAGAGTCAGTTGTGGTGGTTGGGAGGAGAGGATCTCACAGATTTCAGGTACCTTGATGGCTTTGACATCCTGAGAGTTATTCTGGGACTAGGGTTCTACTTATACTTTAAACTCTTTGCAGACCCACTAATTTTGCAGTCACGAACTATTACAGCGTGATGACACAGCACTGCTGCAGACAGATAGTGGCTGCAGGCTGAGGAGATGTCTGATGTCCAATTCTGTATTTTTCCTCTTACTCACACAGCCCAGCACTCATTTCAGAAACAACAAACACTTGCAGGTTTTGTCACAACTGCAGTGCCCCATTTCTTCATCCCTCAGGCTTCAACTGGTCTTTTGATTCTGTGGAACCTCTGAAACTTCATCTTCCAGTCCAATATTTCTGGCACCAATTCACTGCATTCCCCTTGGCAAAACAATAATCTATTTCTGCACTTGAGTCCTTCTCTCCTTGAAGGCATTATAGGGCAGTTTAGCCATTTTCCAGTCTTTTAAAAGGACAGTATCATTAATTCCACACAAAAGCATACTGGAGAAGTAATGGCTTCCCATCTCTGAAATAATGGGAAACCAGTGCTTGAAGTTGTATTAAAACTTAAGTAAAATAGCTGGAGACTACCAGCACTGTGTTATCTGTCCAAGACAGATGAGTCCAGCTGGGGTTACTGGCTTTCTTCTTGTGCTCTGGACTTTCTCTGGCTAGGAAGAAGCTCTGTGCATCTGCCAAAACCTGCCAGGCTGGGAAATCTTCTGGGCCTGAGATGGTTTGTGTGACCTAATAGTACTGGGCCCACATTAAGTGTGTCCTTGCAGGGCAAGTAGAAAGTACTTGGGAGTGTGAGAAAATTAGTGGAGCAAGATGGAACCTGTTCAGATCCTACATGTCCGGAGTAAGTAATTGTGGTAGGAGCCAGCTTCATTCCAGAGGGATCAGCTGAGTGTTGCTGTGACGTTTGTGAGTATTTCCAGCTCTGAAACTGTCTTGCAATTTTGCATGAGCTCATTCTCCATGGAGCCAACTAGACTTTTTTATTCTATCTCCAAGCCATACAGAGAGTAGTCAAAACTTTCCCAAAGCCACATGCTAATGCTGGAAAGGGATGCTCTCCCACACCTGCTGGACCAAAACTGTCACCCATATTTGGGACACAGACAATCCACAGCCAAATTCTATCATCATGGATAAAAATACCTCAAAAAATTCTAAAAATCATAATTTATTAATTTCTCTCTTATCTTTTATATCCTGATAAGTCCAAAGTACTTCACGTATAGCTGCACTGTCTGTTTGTCTCAATCTTGTGTTTTTTAGTTTTAGGTGGTGTGTGTGTGACAGAGAACACAATTCAATACCTCTTTAGGATTTCCCCTATGTAATGTAGGTGTTTCCTCCTCAGGAAGGTGACTTGTTGTGACCTTTCAGAAAACTCGTTATCATTCACCTTTGGCTGCTTGGGACTTGCCTTTATTTACTCCCTGCTGTCTGTAGAAACTGCATTAAGTGCTCCTTGTTGTGGCCACTCAGGCAGCAACCTCAGAGTTTGCAAGACCCTAAAGACAGGTTTGTAGTACTGTGCTCATGCTGTGTTCAAGTAGTCTTGGATTCTCTAACACAGGTTTCACCTATTTCAGGAGCATTTCACCAGGCATCAAAGTACTTAAAATATGGTCTTTAAATTGGAAATAGAGCTCATGGGGTGTGGCTTCGAAGGTAATTCCAGTTTTTATCAAGTCAGACGTTTAGTTTAGCACTGTGCTGCTCTCTGTAAGTAAAACTTAATATAGTACTGTGTAAAACAAATTTAGATATGATGGAAAAGTATATCGCTGTTCCCAAGATAAGAAGAAATACAGTTTCAAGTGCAGTATTTGTACTCAGACCTATTTACTGCCTTTGAAACGGCAGTGGGTCAAAAGACAGATAAAATTTCTTGAAGTGGGTAAGTCATGGATCCTTTATGGTTTTTATTTTCTGTGTGGAAACACCATCTGAAGCTCATGCCAAAATGCTACATTATTTCCGTAGTTTTGTGTGTAAATTGTGCTGCTTTAGACTGAATAAAAATACTGAAATTATTCCTTATAGAATTTCTTGATCACTGTAGCTAGGACTTAATGAAGAATGGTGTACAAAAATAAAATAGAATGGTATGTTATGGAAAACTACTTGTCTAAAACCATTTTATGGCTACAAAGTGTATTATTCTATCAGCATTTAGGTAGTTGCCATGACACATTTGATACCATTAACCAAGCCTGAATTTCCATTTGTCTCTACGGTATTTTAGACAAGGAAAATAAAAGTAGATGTATGGTGTTGGTTTTGGGATTTTTTTCCTATTTGATAGGCTTCTTCACATTAGATGATTGTCTTAATTAGGCTGTTAGGAACTTTACCATGACATATTCTCTGTGTCCAAAAGGCTTCAGAATATATGAAGTCATAATGCAACAAAATAAAAACTATACCACAAAATGTAAATGCAGTATGTACAGGTGAAACAGTAATATATGTGAATAGAAGGGACATAAAAATTGTCACAAAATATGATAAACACAGTTTCAAGGAAAGACTCAGAAGTGGTTATTTCCTTGGTGAGATATGGAGGTTTCCACATGACAGAGGAAATCCTGTCTAATGGCTGCTCATTACATATCCTGTTTATTCATAGAGCATCTCTAGAAAAATGTGTATTTTCACTTAGGCTGGTACTAGGAAAAAAAAAAGAAAATACTACCAGAAGATTCCCCTAGACTTCAATTTCTTTGATTGTATGAGTTCTTTTCACTAAAACAAAAGTGTGTCAATGCAAAAGTAAGAAACCAATCAAAACCAAAAAAATTCTTAAACTTCAAATCTTTTCATGTTTGAAAGATAAATATAGTGCAAGTATGCTGATTTTAGAAGTTACTTGGTAAGGACAAAAGCAACATGTCTGCATAATGTCTGCAAGCTTTTCCAGCAACTTCAAAGATGGGCATTTATGGCAGCAAGACCAGGATGTGAATCTACAGTATCATTATGTGGACAAAACTGAAATAAACATCTACTTTATGTCTACTAGGAACTATTTTCCCATCAGTAAAACCCAATAAATGGTTAGATCTACTATTACTATGGAACTGAAGAACAAGATAAAGGCAAAGAAGTTCCTAAGAACAGTTGGAGGCTGTTGAAACCTCTCTCAGCTGTCCTCAAACTCTGCTTAGTAAGAGCCGCTAAATATCAGTAACACAAATGTTCAGCTCACAAGTAAGGAGATGCTGTGAGACCCTCCATTACTCTCGCCTGATTAACACCTAGCACCTGAAATTTATTCTCCCCCAATAAGTGTAGTGGGAATATTTTAAATAAAACCTAGGAAATCTTGATTTTTTTTTCTATTAATTTTTATTCAATGGTATTTTTGTACCCTGAAAACTGTTACATGAAACAACTATTAGTCATATTCATATTCTTAATAGAACAATAATGGAATATCAAGAGAGGAATTAGAATTTTTGGCACAATTTAGAGCAAGAAAATATTCAACAAAGAATAAGATTCTTTTGGTAAACAGTTTTAAATACTGGTGATGTGCTGTATTTCATTGTTCTAAGCATTCTAAAAAATGTTAGGGTACCCTTTTAATAAATGCTGGGGCAATTTTTCCACAACTAAGTTTTCCTTTTGCTAATAATATCATTAAAATTAGTATTTTCAAACAATTTTCACTGCATTAATAAGTTGTTTTCCCTCAGTGTGGGTTCTAAAAAAATCACCAAAACTATGGTAGTTTGATAATGTTGTTTAAGGTTGAAAGACAGAGAAAAGTTTCATAATAAATCTCACATCATACCCTAAGCAGACAAGATACTGTTTAGGCTGGCTTGCTGCACTCTTAATGGAGGGAAATGCTGTCTCTGTGTAGTCCCTCTTCTCACATATCTGTCTTAAAAATAACATCAATAAAGATGTGATATGCCAGTAACATTCATTAGGGCAGACCTGAAGCAACTCAGACTGTGGATCAAATTTCTAGATATTGAAAATGAAGCTAAAATTCTGACACTAAGTAACACTCACATTAGCATCACAATATTTGTATCTGAAAGGTCCCAGCTAGAAGTGATGTGATTCACTGGCTGATGCCCATCTTGATGGACGACACCTAAGACTTTCTGATCTGTGAGGTAACTCAGTTTCAGGAAATGTCTGGTTGCTTACATTTTTACCTTTTTCAGGCATGGAAATCCAAAACCTTGATGAAGAAATTAATTCCTAAGTAAGGAAAAAAAAAAAAAAAAAAAGGAGAGAGAAAAAAAAAAAAGAAAAAAAAAGGAACATGTATGCTTTCTGCATGCCACTTTATATGAGCAGCCTGACACTTTTTTTTTTTTATATATTTTAGTGACATTTGCTGCAATACAGCCTGTACTACAGAGAAAGTAACAGCCTTTTTCATATGTAATCGATACTGTACCAACCCAGTTCAAAGACAAGTCAGACTAACAATACTTTGAGATGGCTGGCACATTATGCATTCTGGAAATTCTAATTTTATGTAAATTTTGAAAATGTATGCATGTGCCAGAGTTTCTCTTTGTTCATGCACTGTTTTAGCATGTGTAAGTAGGAGAGGCTGCCATACAACACGGGATGCAAAACAGCAGATGGGGGTGATTTAGTCTCTGAGGAACTCTAATTTCCTCTGAAAAAGTACTCAGGTTTGTTATTTTATTACTATGGGGAAATATATATTTTAAAATATATTAACAATTAGTGCTTGTCTAGTTGGAAAATATCTCAGAATACCGTTAAGAAATAGTTCTCTCTGTGGACACTAATTCCTCTGCAGGAGTCCACTGTGAAAATGGATTAAGCTAAACTGGAATAAACCCCCGAAGTCTTAGCGTTGCAGAGCATCTACAGAGAGACTTAGAGCATAGCAGTTATTGTGCTTGAAATTTATGCCCTGACATATTTTGTTGTGACTTCCTCATATGGACAGACCCGCTCTTTATTGCCTCCAGATGAGTTACGAAATTATACTACTTCTTTCTGCATTTGCTGATAAAACTCTACACTGAAGACTGATTAGGGGTGACTAAACTTTGCAGTCAGAGGTTGAATAGTGCATCCCTGAAATACTCATTTTATGCAGATTTTAAAAATAAATACATTTACAATGGTTTCCTCTTTGTTCTGCAACTATTCTGGCATGTCAGATTAGTGGTAGATGCCACACAGCAGGAGCTAGGAAATTCTGTCTGAAAAAGAGATGAGGTTTAGAGTAATTTTAGTTGCTGTCACGACCAGAGTTCCCAAGTAAAGGGACACATTTAATACTGTTGTAATCAGGATATTTTAAGCATTTAAAGAATTTATGTTTGTGTTGTCAGATTATTTGCTGGAGTTTCATACCCAAGCAACTGTACGTATGTGGTGAGGGTGTAGGAAGGAGGTTGCATTTACTGTGCTCTTTTGCATTATTTCAGTCTCAAAAAAATTGTGGCTAACACAATTTTGAACTGTCAAACTGATATTGCTGAAGTGCTCATTTTGGTTATTACCTTCCAGATACAAAATGCAAAGGTGGCTCTAGGTCTTGCTGGCAGTAGGATGACCCATCACGCCTGTGTCTGTGCAAAAGTTCCCTCTGATTCAACTGTACTGAATTTATGACAAATGTATGGTGTTTGGGGAAAGTGTGTTTAGATTACGGGTCTACAAACTTTGATTTTTCGAGAAAGCCAAGATAAAAAAAATTACTATATTCAACTGAAAATCCATGGTCTGCAGGTATTCAGCTAGGATCTTCTGAATGTATTAAGTAACAAGATTATGTTGTATTTTTTTGGAAAACACTTGTTGTGAAAAGAAATACTGAAATATTTTCCAAAAAAACAGTCACAAAAGTTTCTGTGGTGATGAACCTCTAGTGATTAATAGGCTGGCTTGGTTTCCAGATTTGCCCCACCAAGCATTTATTGGACTTTGGAGTTTGAGAATCCATGTGTTCGCTTGAATGCTTTTGAGCTCCTTTTGCTTAGGTCAAACACACAGAACTGTTCTTTTCCTTGGTCTCTGGCCCATATCTAGTCCTAGAATGTCTGCAAGGTACATCTCCAAAATAAAATGAAACCCAAATAGCCAAGCAGCTGAGGCCCCAGGAACAGGCCTGCTAAGTTTTCCTTGGTAAGAAAAGCAATTTTCCCTCAGAAGAACTCTTTCATGGAGGCTTAAAAATATGTTTCAAGGAAATTAGTTGTGCTTTTCAGACCTCTAGGAACACACATATGGGGTCAGCCACCACATTTCAAATAAGCTACCGCATTTCAAATGAGAGTATCATATTTATGGAAGTGTATGGGACATGGGATTTATGGAAGTATATTTTAATATTTTTTTTATGTATAGATGTGTATAGCAGGATCCTGATCTTGGATCTTATGTTCTGGTGGATGCAAGGACCCCACTACCATTATTGTGTCCAGCTATGAAGAAATAAATAGAATACTTTGTATGTGAGAGAGAGAGAGACAGCCTGTGGGCTGGGATATGGAAGTATTTTCACTTTTAGTTTTCATTGGTGGATTTTTCACTGAGGATTCTCTTCTATCCTATCTGTTGCCTCTTATAAATCATACAAAGAAATTTGAAATCTGAAGCTTGCTGTTGTTGGCATTTGAACCTAATGTCAAAGTGCTTTTGCTGTCCTACTTGTGAAGTAGACAACCTGTGTTGAACGTCCTTGAAACAGTAATTTTGGTAGGCTCTAACCTTTTTCATGCATAGCAGTCTGGGTTCAGAAGCATAGATAAACCAAATATTCTTAACATTCCCTAGCACATATTCTCACCTTTGAAGAGAGTTACTAGTATTAGCTTTAAATTATCAGCAGGAGGAAAAAAGAGTAATCTGACTGCCCTTTCACAGTCAGTCTTGGACCCTGAAAGAAAGACGTGTAGATGCTTCACTTGTCCAGAAGCAGCACCAACAACACTTACATCTGTCTCATAAAGAAATGCGAAATCTATCCCATAGCTGCTTCACTAAATACACCTTCTGTGACAGTTATAACATTAGTTTTACATAGTCAGTAAATTATACTTTCAAGTTTTCACAACTGATATGGGTTTGGATCCAGTCTTGGCCCAAACCTAAAAAGTTCACCACTGCGTAACCTCACTGTGTAGCTTTGCATAGCAAAATATTTTCATCATGTTCTGTGAAGCTGTGGTTCACATTAATTCAGAAATAGGCATGATCCAAGGAGACCCTGCAGAACATGAACATCTGACTCTCCAGAACAGGCAGATTATATTAAAGTCTACAATATATCCTAGAACACAGATACAAGCTAAGAAGCTAGTACAGCAGTATGACTGAAGCAATGTAAGTATATATAAATAGTCTTCCTATTTTAATAAATATTAGTTCTTCTCAAATTAGAAATGTTTCCGTAGTAGAACAGTGAATAAAAAAATAAATAGAATTATATCTCACCACTTATACATATTTACATTTTGTATTAGTCATACATTCCTTCTTTCCTTTGCTTTTCTTTTTTCCTGTCTGACGTATTACAGTTACATCCTAACACCGACTTCTTTCAGGCTGTTTCCACCGCTCTTTTTTATGAAGGATGAATTAATTTATGAAGGGTATATTCTTCACTTACAAAACTTGTTTTGTCTGTGATATTTCATCTCTGGTAGCAATGTCCAGTCTCAAGGATTCACATGATCACTGCATGCCCTACTGATGCAGTAAGACAAGGATGCATTTAAAATTGTAGTGTATATTAGGGTTCAACTGAGGTTTGGGGCTGCGTTTGCACATGGAAAAGCTTGGGTCCTAAGGAGATGGACTGTGCAAGAGGTTTTGCACCCAGAACCAAAAGATGCTGTATTTAAGCTCCTCTTGTCTTCTCAGACGAAAATTGCAAAGAGTGGGTGACAGGGATGTGTGGGTGTAATTGTATAGTTAGGCACATGCTGCTGAATTTTAGCACATACTGTCCCCTGCTGGGAATAATCATATTACTGGTAAAAGTGAAGTTGTGTGTTCATCCTTCCATTCAAAAAGTAGGCTGGTAAGGTCTTCTTTGTCTTTCCCTTTCAGACAAAGGTATGTTTTTCCTTGATCACCACCATGCCAAGGATGTAAACATTTCCATTTCTTGAGGATTTCATTCTATCAGATGGTATTGCTGTATGTAGGATGCAGCTGAAGGCACTGCAGAGGCTCTCACAGGCAGGGAATGGCATAGCTTGACCTCTCCATGGGATGAGCTGCCATGTGCCCACCAGCATGTATGATATCCATATTGGTTGTCCCAGGGAAAAGCTTCTCATACAGTGTTAGTGTCTGCCTGCTAGTGCCCCACACAAACCTCACAGAGCTTCACAACCATTTTATTTCTTCAGAAGATGTCAAATGGAAAGGAGTCGTCTCTGCAGTTCTCTGTTCTATTGCAAAAATAAGAGATAAACACTGATACTCCCCTCATCTCACCAGACGTCAAGGCTTTACTTCCCCGCGACCATGTGGTCAGTGGAAATCAAAGGTCTGGGGCAGGAGGGCAGCCTGGGGTCCAACAAACATAACAAGTCTTCTGGCCTGACTGCAACTCATGCCCATCCCTTCTCTTGCCCATCTCTAGGTGTCTGGAACTCCCTTGCCAACGGCACGCAAGGTTGTTTTGGTGCCCATGCTCTCTGCACACCAAAGCAGTCCTCTCGGGAACAAGAAGATTGTTAATACAGAGATGGGGTTTATTTGCTAAAAGATGTCATGGCTATTTTGGTCTGGCTGTTCAATTAAAAATGGTTCTTTTGATTAAACTACACTAGACTTCATGAATTAGTTTATACTCATCTTTTTCCTCTAAAATTTTACTTGTTAGCTCTATGCACATGAGGTATATTCTTTTCATTCATTCCTGCCTGGCAGTCATAAGAAGTTTCAGGGACTGAAACCCCATACGTTCTTCATCAACAGTTTTTCTGTTTTGCAGACTGAATTTCTGACATTCAAGGTGGCATTTTCTATAAAGCTTAGCAATGCTTAGCAATACGATAACTGTCTGGCGAAGGTCTTAAATGATGTACATTTTGACAATTATGCAGTCTGTGTGTGACTTTCAGAAACAGGAACAATTTTTGTTAGCTGCATTTTATGTTGGTGTCCCTCTGTTTGTCAATTACCATTTTCTTTTATCTTTCTCAGCAGCTGTTTGTCTTCCCTTTTAGAGGGTAGACTGTATCACAGACTCAATGTGTTACCAAATATTTGTTTTTCTTAGAACCTCAGAACTGAGGGATTTGGATAAGAAAATTTTTCACTGTGAGCCACTGTTCATATTCTTTTTCAACACACTGTATAGCTAATATTAATAAAGCTATAAAATAATGTGTGAGTAGGAGTCCCCAACATTATTTTTTCCCTTATTTAAAAATACAGTAACAAATCAGAAATCCAAATTTTCCATTGCAGATGGATAGATGGATATTGGCTTACAGTGTCAGCCATGGGACATGCTGGCACATTATATGAACATTGCATAAGTTCATTACTACTATGAGGATGCACATATTTTTTTTTTATTGAACATTGGTAACTTAAACATTATAGGCCGAAAAAATGAGAATTGCAGGAGGGAAAAGAGTCTAAATTAGAGTTGGGACATTTTTATATAAGTGCTGTTTTGTTTTTTTTTTTCTTTTTTCTTAATGTCTCATCTTGAAGATTTGTTTGTCCTGTCCCTTTAAAGATTGTTAGTTCCAAGTTAAAAAAACCCAAGAGAATGAAAAACAAAAGGAAAATGAAAACAGGGGGGAAATGCCAGCTGCCTGCCATGTATGTGCATGTGGAAAATGGGTTCTCTATGAGACTCTGTCCATGCAGCACATCAGCATATTGGACAAAGTCTCCATTCAAAGCCCATTATGTTCTTTAGCTAAAACTCCTTTAGAAATCTTTTCCTTTATCTAAAATATTAAGGAGCTGTAAAATTTTACCCTGCATGTTCACAGGAGAGGTTCAAGCCATTGATGACTCTTTAGCAGGACTGTTAGCTTCTCTTCTGTGTCCTTCCTTAAATTACTGGTTCTTATCCACCTGGCCTTCAGCTCTCATGATAAAAAAAGTGTGATAAGAAACAATTGTTTTTCAAACTAATAATCTAAGTATTACAACCACAAAAAGAAGTGTTTTTTGTGGAAGATGGGGAATTGACGTGGAAAGTAAGACTAGATTGATCTCCTGTCCTTATTCCAAGCTGCTGGAACGAGGTGGGACTCAGGCTGGAGGTTGTAAAGCCATGCAGAGATGACACACTCTCCGTGTGAATGTGCTAAAAGAGAGGTTATATTGGTCTGCACACTTTTTCAGTTTTGTGTTCTTCTGGAGCTGAATGATTCCAGAAGGGAAGGTGTTGTTTCACTGTAAAATACCTTAGGCCCTAATTATTCTTAATGCTTAAGGTTTCCTCCTGGAAAGTAGGACATGTGAGTTCAACTTTCCTCATCAGCTGGGGACATGCTGTATGTTTGGTGCCTGAGGAAGCTCACTGGGGAAAGTAAGGAATACCAATGATACTTCTGAAACATAAACCCAGGCCCTTAACACCACACTATCTGCCTTGATTGGAAATGAGGTTTTTAAACAGAATTATATTGTTTCAGGTCTAAATCTTATGATGACCTTTGGACGCAACTATCCTATACTTCACAGTACTATCCTATACTACATGGTACTTCACTTAAGGCTTTGATTTTCCTCAGGCTGTCTCCTAATGTACACTACAGATATCCTCCAGGGTCAAAACAAAGTGTTAACAGAGTTAGATCTGAAGACAGAAGTTTGGATTTAAAGTAAGAAATTTGAATTCACCACAAAGGAGACCTCAATTATGGTATTGTAATTACAAGCTGATACACTCTAATTTATTACAGTCAGGGATGAAGTTCTTAGGGAAACTTAGGTGTATTTTAGGTTACTAGATAAAAATTATAATATTTTCTTCATAAAGAGAACATATTCTGATTCATTAATTTTAAGCTACATTGAGTAAAAGGAATATGCTTCACTGGTCTTGTAAAACACTGTGAAGAAAAGCAGGCTGTGGAAAGCAGAAAACATGTGCATCACTGTTTTCTGAAAGAGAAATGTTCAGGGTATTTTCAAAGGCTCAGTTAGAAGCCTGGTATTTAGCTGCCACTTGTGGCTTTCAAGTCCTTCCCCAGAGATTAGCAGTTGTCTCAAGGACAGGCAAGGGACCAGGTCACTTTCTCCCCTCTAATGAGTGTGATGGGAGCATGTGCCTGGGGTTTAGGCAGAGGACAGGAGTGACAGCATGAGATGAGTCACTTCCCATGCCAGCTACTTAATCTCTTTGCTTTTAATGCATTAATTTTTGAAGTGAAAATGTTTGTGTGAGAAAGCCGTCACAAGCTGTGGCCAGGCTTTGGCTGGTCACTTACAATAGGAGCACTGACACTCTTCTTGCTTGGGTTGCCTTTTCACAGTCTAAGCTTAAAGTCAGAATGTTCTTTTTCATGTCTCTTCTGAACCTACAGATTTTTGGAGGAAAAATTGCCAATGTAAAATAATAGAAAAAATTGATTTAAACTAGACTGGAAAGCACAAAAAATGAGCTGTTAGTTGTAGGAGAGTTATCACACCAGTGCCACGTTCTTGTTACTCTTACTGAAGATAGAATTTTCAAGAAACACATGCAATGTTTAGATTCTTACTGCATCACCTCTCAAATGTAATAACAATAACATTCATGTCTGTTTCTTTGAGAACTCTACTGATTAGTAAAATGACATCTATGTAATTAAATATGTAAATTTGTAATTTCATTTGTAATTTGTTCACTATGTAAACAATAGGAAACCATTTTTACAAGAAAATTATTTTGATATTGAAACAGCATATGCTCTACTTTTGTCTCTCACATTTAATACAACAACATGCAGTGGTGACAACATGAATGCATGCATTGCACTGCTTTCTTCCCAGGCCATGTGTAAGGCAGAGGCCGAAGAAGTCAGCAAACCGTTGAGTTTTTTGGAAAACAATTTTCATTTTGCTCCTGGGTTTATGTTGATTTTAGTCATTAATAACAAAATTAATTCATGTTACTTGAATCAACATTTTTTATTTAAGTAAAGGTCAATAAATATTCACAGACATATCGAATGGTTTTCAGAGAAACTGGAAGTTTTTTATTGGTTTGGATAAACATATGTTTATTTAAATCATTCAAAATAACTAAACATGTTTGTTATGCACATTAAGACAAAGACTATAAAAGTATGGTTGTCCATAGGGTAGTTTACCATGTTTGTCGCTTTTCAGAGCTGAATAGAAAAGATGCACTATGTTGTATAATCTGCTTCATTAAAGCAATGCTAATTTTTGCCCTAAAAAAGATTTTATCAGACACTTTTTTTTGTGGGTGAGCAGGATTTTTTGAACCAGTCTTTCAAGTCATCTCTCAAACACAATATGTACAGAAATAGTCACTAGATTTAAAATTAATGCTTTCATCACATAAAAATAATAGATTTGTATAAATATGAATATAAGACCTCGTAAGAATGTAATCCTTCCAGATGCCTCCAGTTCTAGTTACTTGTTTAAAGGAAAGTAAACTATCTTGACCAAGGCTGGAATGTTAATTAAGCTGAATAATCTGGCAGTGAATCCAGTGCATTTTGGCTCATATTGAGCTGTCTGATTTAGGTCCTGCAGGGTGCAGTGCTACCTTGCTTGGTGAGCTGAATAATTATTTATATCTCAGTGAACACTAATATCTCTGCTTATCTAGCTTTACACAGGCTGTCGAGCTAGCCGTTCCTGAAGAGATCATTCAGCTGGGCAATGTTGTCCCACCCGGTGGGTCAGGGTCCAGCTGGCCTTTTCCCATTCTGTGGGGATGGCTTGAAAGTGCTGGAACAACGGTTTTACACCACATTGATTTTATAATCCCTAATCCAATGTCTCCAGGGGGACTATAATTCTTTGTAACAGGCATAAAACAAAGAGATAAATGTTAAAGTTCCTAATGAAAATGGAGGCACCAAGGATCCACTGAGCGTCTCTGTGTTTATTTTCAGGGTAGCAATTCACACTACTTAGGGCAATTATTTTTTGAAAACCCTGTTTCTGAGAACAGCACAGTACAAAAAAATGCACGGGCCAAAGGTTTGTCAAGTTGCTAAAGTGAACCCACATTACTTCCATATTAATCAGGTTTATGAGTTTATATATTTTAATGATGCTATACAGCACTCCTTTGTATGAGTATTTATACTCACATTAATACTTATATTTATATGTGCTAAGGCAGTAAGGTGTGAGGCCGAATTTATGCCATTTAGCTTCATATACTCTTACAAATGTAGTCTAAAGGGTCTCATTTTGGCTTGGAATGTGAAATTATCAAAGACTGAGAAAATAGCTTGAAGTCTCAATTCATAAAATACTTATGACTTTTGCCTAAAATTCCACAGTTATTTCAGGGTTCCAGAACAGTGCATGTTTCTATTTTGTTCTGAAAGTATGAAAAACTCCAAAAAATTATCTGAATGAAAATTAAATTGTGAGTTTAACAATAAAAATGAGCTTTAACAGAATGAAAAGTGGATGTTGACCTCCATAAAAACAATGTAATTACGATAATTTTCCCAAATCATTAAAATGTCCTTGAATTCCTGCTCCTGTTCTCCAGCATCCTTACAGCACTTCCAGCATGGTATGGTCTTCAGATTTAATAAGCAACCACTTTTTTCCATCATCTAGGTAATTAACAAAAGTACTGAAAATCAGAACAAGTTGGATCCCTGTGCACGCATCCTTCCATTCCTGACAGTGAACCACTACTAAGTTCTCTCTGAGTAGAGTTTTCTGCTGATCACATAGGAGTTTTACAAAAGCTATGTTTTCCTATCTGGCTTTTAAGATTTTCATGTGAAGTAAGTTTACTCCCTGCTGAAGACCAGCCACAGCAGCCCTAGGAGCACATGCACAAAAAGGTGAGCAAAAGTGATGCTCTTACCTGAGGCTATAGCACAGAGCCTGCTACCCTGGCTAGCTTTGTCCCCACTGGGTGTGTGCGGCAGGGATGTTTCCACCATTCAAGACAGCTATGTGCATATTGATGCTCCAATTAAAAAAAAAAAAATTGCCTCTCAGATCCGAAGGGACCAAAGGGACTATGCTGATTAGTGAGGCTAACAGCTAAAGTCTAGTCTTAACATATCTCACCCCAAAATTCCTCCATGAAGCCCAGGGTTGTTCATTATCTGCACATCCTTTTGCATTTTAATGGATTTTCAGTCAGCTTGAGGACAGAAGGGGACAGGCTCTGAAGAGTTGAAGGAATATCCACAATGAAACAGTTTTCCTTTCTTTGCTCACAAGAGGCTAAAGGATCACCTAACATCACTGCTTAATGAGGAAGTAATTCCTCTTGAAAGTCCAGCAACTTTGGTGAAGTTTTAGCTTATCAGTCAGTAATATGCAGGAATATCCTGCTAAAGATAATCAGTGATGGAGATTTTACTAGCACTTGGTGAGCTGTTACTCATCATAACAGGAATGAAAGGTAGGTTTTAAGACCACTGCTTCTGATGTTCTCGATGTTCCTGGTAATAAAGTGTCCATGACAGCAACCTCTTAGGGAAGTCATAAACTCTGTAGCCTTGTTCCCATCTTATCCTACTCTATGGTCTCATCTGTCTCTCCACCTTCATCCTTGCAACGATGCCTGTGGACATCTATTTTGTGGCTGGCTGTATGCTTCAGGGAAACATATAATAAAATGAAGGCTTTTAATACAGCTCCAGGTATCTTAAGTAGTAAATAAGGGCAGGAACAGAATCTTATCCTGTATTCACACATTGATTAATTGTACTAAGTTTGATGTTTCTTTAAGTCACAGAGAAATATTAGTCACTGAAAATGTATTTAATGACATAAATGCAAAGGTCAGTAAGAAATGCAGCATATTACTCTAAAATTTACAGAATTACCATTTTGAATATAAAAAAAAAAATACAAATTTGAGAGCAATTAGAGTTCAGTGCATCTGAATTATTCAAGGTACTCATTGAATAAGGCTCCACATTATAATTGATTTCATGGAACAATTTTAACAAAATTCAGAAAACAATTTTAAGGAAAAAATGTAAAAACTGAAAAAGTTACTATATATAGTTCCTGTAGGTAACATGACTGCAAATTGAATTCTTCAAATATATTTTCCAAAAAATATTATGTAAGAAAAAGCACAAGAAAAGAAGACATTAAATGAATGTGAAATTCTCATACCCCAAACTAAAAACAAAATAATGTTTCATTATGTCCACTACATATATGACTTTGTGTTAACTACCTCCTGAAAACAATGTGTGTTGATCCTGAAAATCATCTATCTTATGATATAACAAAGGGATCTTTGGGAAAATATTTCACTAATAGTTCTTCATGGTAACAAATCTCTTTTAAGATCCAAGAATTACAAACTGCTGAATCCCAAGTTTTAACAGAAGGAATTATAGACTAGAATAATTCAAATTTAGTCACAGGAGGATTGACAGATCAAGGTATTAGGAATGAGCACACATTTTAACCTGAAGCATCTTTTTCAGGAAATGTTGTTGTCTGTTGTTCAGCAATAAAATAATTTGTGAAAGCTTGAAATAATATTGCATTTTAAAACTGCTCAAGAGAAACTAAAGAAGGAATCTACACAAAATAACATTCAGAGCCATGAGAGACTCTCTGAGTCTACCAAACCACATCTCATCCAAAATCTGATTTCATCCAAAGTCACTGGATAGGAGACAGGTACACATCCATAAGCTGTGGATGGTGGCCAAAAGGCAGGTGTCTCTGACCTGCAAAGCAAACATGATCCAAATCTTTTCAAGGGATAAATAGCAGGAAACAACAACAACAAAAAAAAATGTTTGAGAAAGTATTTCTGTGCAGCTGTTTATATTAAATTCAAAGGAAAGTAATCAGAATTGTACATTGATATGAAAATGTATCAGCTATCACAATGGTCCAATTTGACTTTTCTCCCCAAATGTTCACTTAAACACTACAGCAATTGCAGGCTGTTCAGTACTTCCACAAACAGAGCTGAACTTTCTAATTCACAAATAAACATTTAAGTAAACACAGCATAAATGAGTATACCTATTTTGCTGGAAAACAAGATCAGGAAAAATTACTAAAGTGCATTTCTTTGTTTTCTTATTCACCTGTTACTATCTTGCCTTCTTTCCCTTTTCCCGAGCGTAAATTATATTTAGACTAGCATACCAACATGTAATTACATGTATTTTCATTATCTCGTAATTTGGTTTGGGAATCTACACTGTATGCACAAAACGCTGATTGCCTGCAGCTGCGGACAAATGATTATTTAGATAAGCAAGCAAGTTGATGAGATGAACCAGAAACTTGGAGGAAAGTCACTCTCAGTCTTGGTGCTTGGAGGAACAGTTCAAACCCTTGGGACGCATTGGGACTAAAGGGTCTGGGTAAACTTAACTATTGTACTTGTTTAGGCATTATCCAGCAACAGTATACAATGTCCTTGACTGCTTAGAGCATAAATATTTATTTCTAAATGCTTCTGTGATTTAAACTGTGGCCAAGTTCTCTGGATAAGGCTATGAATAGCGAAGTACTACTGTATGACATTTATTTTAACCAGCTTTACTAAACATCACACTCCCCATTCTCATTTTTTCACAGCTCACTATTTATTTAGCAAGTGGTATCTTTCAGACTTAGAAAAGAAGAAAAAAAGAGCAGCCAAGAAATATGAAAAACTATGATAATGATAATTTCGCACAGCTTTCTAAATGAGAATATAAATGCCTGCAATTAATTGTAATACCAACGTTTTTCAGGTGCCAAAAAATCCAACAAAACCCAAACTACCAACTGAACCCTGAATCAAAAGAAATCTAAACAAAAAGTTGTCTTCTGAAAAACTAACTTTTCCAGGTAGTTCAGGTACCATTAACAACTCAGAAAACTGCTGGCAAGGAAAATACCAAAACCCTTTTAACACCTTCACTTGTTTCCCAAGCACATGAATATCTAAAAGCCTCCAAAAACTCAGCCTGTCCCTATAATCTCGAGAAATCAAGAAATACCAAGTACACAATTGAAGTGTTTTAGTGGCAGTACTACAGTAAAACACCTTTACAACAAAAAATAGAGAAGTGAATTATTTGAAATTAATAGGGTGGGCCTGACAGCATTTGAGGTGTGCAGCTGCCGTAACACACCCCCAGGTCCTGTGCAGCCTCCTCACACAGCTGGTGCCAGGGCTGGTGCTCCAAACCTCCTGCTTTTCTGCCTCTGCATCCAGGGGAGTGCTGCTGCTCCACCCCATGCTCTGCCCCAAGCGATGGCTGCAACAGCCTTCTGCCCCACTGGAGCCAAAATAAGAAGATGCTTTACGCTGGGTCCAGTGGAAACACAGTATTTTTGTGGTGACACCTGTTAAACTAATTTGTAATGGCAAATCCAAAATGGAAATAAGCACATATTCAATTTAATAAGAGGATTTTAATTTCATGAGCCATTATATCTTAAGGATAATAAAAAGCACATTTAGGAGACATTTTTCCAGCCTTGAAACAAGAAAACATGTTGGAAGAGATGGCCTGTCAATCTTACTTTGGGCAATATTTTCTACAAATTGTTTTCTTGTGATGCAAAATATTTTTCATGTAGTAAATAATGCTAAACATCACTGTAAATCCTATATTTTCATTCAGTTTTGATTAATTCCTATTCTGGAAATACATCTGTGACAGAAAACTTGAAAATAAAATCTTTTCTGACCTTCACTTGTGTAATATAGCTAGGTTTGAGATAGTATTTGAAGATGAAAATCACTGTAGTAACTTCAAGTATATCAGATATATATAGTTCACATGAAAAATAACTGAACAGAAGAAGTCTTCTTTTCTCTTTTTTCATTTTTTTTTTTAAGGATGCAGGTGATTTTATTAGGTCAAGTACACGATTTTTTTTTTATTTTTTTTTTACAGGGTAGAAAATAATTTCATTGTTGGCATTCTATTTTAGCAGCCTGACTGGAGTTGCTTTAGTGAGATATATATTTTAAGACTGTAGCAGTGAAAGGTCTCAGCTTGAACTCTGTCCTAAATACACAGAATCTGATGCATGCATTAACTGTTGAACTTCAGTGGGCTAGTATAATTAGAGCTGAACCAGTGTTTCAAAGGTGATTCCTGTTCTTGCTTTCTGTATGCATTTTTCATTATTTCCTTATTGTTTGTTCTCTTTTTACATTGAAGAAAGCTCTGTCTAAAACAAGCTGTATATGGGCAATACTATCAACACATTTATTTGTGAAGCTTCACCACTGCAGTCTGTAATGCGTTAAAAAGCCTGTATCTGTGTATTGTTAATAATTATTAGGGAAGTGTGTAGTCCTGTCCCAGGGTTTTGTAAGCAAGGTCATGGTACAATAAGAGTTGCAAGCTCTGTAAGCATTAGTTGTATTTGCATATGTCAGAACAGTCTGTGAATACTAAAGGCACAAACACTTCACATCTGCTTCTGTTTACTCCCATGCTAACAGTCAAAAGTACAAAAGTACTGTGTTAATTGCTCTGTTACATACTGACTGTTGACACATTCTCCATAGAGCTTTCATAAATACACTGTTGCAAACAAACTACTAATGACTTTGCTTATTTCCAGCCCATCTTTAAAAGAAATCCAGAATATATACACAGATTAATGATTCCTCTATTTAGCAGTGTGTCTTGTTGCTTGCTATTGTGGAGGCTTGTATAAAGGCAGTATCAATTAAGTAGCAATTATCTATGAAGTGGGAAAAAAAAGTGATGATATAAATAAGTAATGTGCATGAAGTGAGAATTTCTGAAAACAACTTGAGGTGAACTCTGAGGCAAGGGCACCGACTAGTGAACAAACCCTCTCCATCTGCTCTTCTATCTAAAACCATTAGAGCCCAATTTGAAGTCTGACTAAACAGAGGTGATACCTGTGGGCCTCCATTGAGATTTTTCACTATATATGACATGCCCTGGAGAAATTTAAAAAAAATAGGATGGGAGCTGAGGGAAAAAAATTAGACTCCTAAAAACCACCACTAACAAGCTAATAATATTTAAATTTGTGCTTCAAGTTTCTTTTTGCTATGACACTTCAATATAGAAATACAATTATCTAGTTATTAAAAAACAATAAAGGAGCTGCATCCCAAACCCACTGTCACAGTGTGGTGCTTAGTTTCTGACAATGGTCTGCTTCTTCCGAAGGAGAGAGAAAAGCCCATGGTGTGCCTCACATTCCTCAAACAGCAAGCACTGGTGGTTTTCTGAATGCCGCTTCTTTTCTGGTATTGAATTTTGTCACTCTTTAAGAACCTTTCAAAACTGGTCTTCGCCTCCATCATTCAGGTGCTGACATCCATTGCTGTAAATGCAGCATAAGGGTAATTAATTTATTATTTATTGGGTTTTTTAATGGTTCCTTCAATTTGTGTGACAGAATAAGATAAAATGAAGTTACTCTTTATATCATTTCCTATCGTATGTCTGTCTCCTGCACTTACATTTTTCCCCATTTTGGTCAAGACTGTATGACAGTCACCAGGAGCAAGTCACTCATTTATTAGCTCCATCTTATTGATTTATTAATGTCTTCAGCATTCAAACGGGTCCAGTGAAGAGTAATAAAGCATTCTGACTGAAAAAACACATTATGTACTTTTTCTCTATTTAATGTTCTTGCAAATCTCCCCACTCTATCATACATAATACAGATAGAGACGTAGACCTTAGGTCTGTAAAGACAGTCTTGCAGCCACACCAATGAGGTCTCAGGTGTCTTTCATTTCATGAAACTGGTGCTTTTCAGCCTTGGTTCAAACCACACTTGTCACCACCCTGTCTCTGTGTGTGCCAGTGCCCATGAATCATTTTAACACAATTTTCTCATCCTAGTTTTCCACAAATGTCTAGTTATAAACCTGCAAAGAATCAAGGCCACACCAGATCAAACCTAAGCAGACTCTCGGTAGGATGAAGAGAAGGATGCACGTGTGAGCACCACCTGGAAGGGAAGGATGCTCCTGTCTCTGCCCACTGACCCCCCATCGAGGCTCTGTGAGAGTCCTGTCATCTCAGCATTCAGCCATCTGTACACAACGGCTGCAGCCATCGCCTCTGGCTTCTCCCACAGACATGCGTTATTCCTTCTTTTCCATATGGCTGTTTGATCATGCCATGTTTGACCACCTCTTCCAGATTCTGGTTTTGTGCTATGGACAATCCCAAATCATCTACAAACAAAAGCACATGTGTGTGTGTGTGTGTGTGTGTGTGTGTGTGTGTGTGTGCGTGTGTGTGTGCAGAAGTTACAGAAATGAAAAAGCCTAATTGTCTAAAAGCAATTGTTGACAGAAACAGGAGGGAGTGCTCTGACCATCCTGTCCTGGTCCCAAAGCCAGCAGTCCTGCCAGGGCCCAGAATGTGTTCCCTGAAGGCCAGTGCCGTCCCTATGCGGCAGACTGTGTGGGGGGGGTGAGCTCACTGCTGACCAGGGGCTACTAGGCTGGCATTCTCTTACTCCTCCTGCAACTCCAGTGCCAAGGAAAGCATGATGGGATAGAGGGAAGAGCTAAAAGCTCTTCAGTTGCCTCCCCATGAGTGCTGGGCTTGATAGAAACTGATTTTGATTCTACATTATAGCTCAGCACGACATTTACTGCGAACAGATATTTCTCCCAGTTCAGAGTTGTTTTTCTCAGTTCATTTATGACAAACCATATAAATTGTCCAAGATCTTGCTCTGTGGTCTCTGCTCTATCTCTTTTTTCCCAAATCATTATCAGATCTTGAAGACAGATACCAATCACCATGAGCCAGAGCAACCAGAAGTCAGAAAGAAGCATTTTCCGAAGAATTCCAGAATTGTGAAAAAAGGTCTTTCAGCATTATTTTCCTGGACATGGAAATCAGACCTTTCTACAGAAAATTAAAAGTGGTTTTCTCCTTAGCTTGGTTTTTGGACCCAGTATTAAACACAAAAGCTGAACATCGTCTGGAGCCAGGACTTCTTGACAGCACTCCAGCAGATGGAGTCAGCAAACACTGGCTCTACCCTGTCATATGCAGAAATTCAGGTTTGCTTGAGAGGACTTTAGAGTTCAACCCTGTTCAGAGAGTCCTTTAGAGAGAGCTGTTCCAAGGATTTTTGTGGACTTGAGCTTCTTAATGTAAGAATAAAAGTGTGGATCATTCCAGTGACTAATTCTAGGGAGCTGGAAGATGTTAGGTTCTTGAGCTAGGGTTTGTCATGAATGTGGGAGCCCAAAACTTTCTTGGCAGGAATTGCTTCTGACAAAGGCCATGGCTGTCCTTAAACTGGCAAAAGCAACTTACACCACCACACTTTCATTAGAACAGTCCTGAGCAATTTTCTGTTTACCTGCTAAACTGGTAATTCAGACTTGGGTTATTTTAGCAATGATAAGAGACCAGTAACAGTCAAGTTTCTTTGTTGCTCTTTTACAATATTGAACCTAATCCTGGCTTGTTTGTTTGGTGCGGTTTTTTTCAGATTTTTTTTGTTTTAAATGCATGAAAACCCAGACAACCAGAGAGCCTTTCTTTGCTTGCTCACCTGACCAAACACCATGACACATCTGTTTTATCAGTAGTGCTCCCAAAGGTCTGACTACTAAGGCTTCTTACTTCTAATACTGGTTGGTTATCTCATCCAGCTATTTCTATATATATCTCTATATAATATCTCAGCTATTTCTCCTTACAGCACTACTCAGCAGCAACCCTTCATGTCTGTGTAGTCATATATACATATATAGCTTGAGTTTCAGATCTGAACTGGCTTTTTTAGATTAACTGTGGCTATAAAGAGAGGAAATGTTTTCCTTCTATTTTCTCAAAGAGAAGTTTTGAAACAAATAGTGTCAAAAATCTTTGACCAAACCTGCAAAGAAAAATATTTCTATTTTCTCTTTATAAAACCTGTGTAAAAGAGAAATCTTAGGATCTCAAAGGGTTTGGCCATGCCTATTTTAAACTATAATATACTTTTCAACTACATCTTAGTTGATTTTAACAGTTTCTGTGAGTTGAGGTGTTTGAACTAGCAACCCTGAACACAATAAAGTTAGTACAACCCGAGGAATGCCAGGAAGGCAGCACTAGGGCTAAGATTGCCTCGTGGCTGTGTGAAGACAGGTAAAGTGCCCCGTGTAAATACTACATCTCTGTGGGTTCTCAGTCAGTGAAATGAGAAAATTATACTTATTTTATTTATCAAGTGCTTTGAAGTCCTTAGATAAAAGGAGAGCCTTCAATATCTTGAAAGTCCTGAATAAATCGGTTCCTACCTTCATCTAAGTGCTATTGAGAACCTCAAATACTGTATTTCCTCACCTAGAGTGAGCAGTTAAATCCAATCTGCTCAGGGCATCCCTAAACACACAGACAAAACTAAGCTTTAAAAAACATAAAAATCCATAACTTGTGATGTATGTCCACCTCATTAAAAAAAAAAAAAAAAAAAAAAAAAAAGAGGAGAAAAAAGGTTACGTATTCTTTAATGTGGGGATCTAATGAGGAAGAGCAAGGCTCAGTCGCTTTTTCTACTTCAAGGAAATCAGATACACTTTTTCCTACCTTTTAGGCAAATCCTGAATATCAGATTATAAAAGCCCTTTCTGGGGACACTCACTTCATTTTATATTCAAATTTAAAATTAAGTAGGTTGGCTCTGGGTCTGGATGTCTCTGTGGATCTTGCATTAAGTGATTCAACTAAACCTGCCTGGAAAGCATATGTCACAGCAAGAAACATGCCATTCTTCTCTAATATTCCTAACAGCACATATAAAAGCAGGTAGGTAGATGGCTCTGTGGCTCTTGGATGTAAATTAAATGAAACAACAATGTCCCAAATCATGGTCGTATCTCTCATGCTGAACTCATAAGAAGAGATTACAAGGAGAAAAGTGTAGCAAAGTCCTTTGGTTTGACATTCTAGTTGCAAAACAGAGTAATAGTTTTCTACCTATATAGTATGTAAATATCTTTCTTAAGTTAGATTTGTCTTCATGAACTGCCACAGTGAAGAATGACTTTTAAAAAGGAGATATTACGAGGATAAGTAGGTGAATTATGGAGGAAAAAACCCAGAAGATTAAGTATAAGAACAGCTACTAGTCAATAGCATGTGGAGATTTATTAATGCACTTATTCTTTTCTGCTACATATTAGTCCCTTATTAGCATGTTTTACCTGAGCTTGTCACAGTCTTATTTCTGAATTAAAACAAATGACAACATTAATAAGTTAAAATTAAATAATTGAGATATTTTAATATTTGAGATACTTTCAAAGGTGAGGCAACTTTAAAAATGCTGCCACATGTAGCAAAACAACTACAACATATAAATGCTAACTAATGAAAACATGTGTTTCATGAAAATAAATGTTCCATAAGTACTTTGGATATTTAATTACTAGGTAATATGCAACTACTTTGACAGAAAGTTTCATTAAAGGATAGTCAGAAGAAGAACAGAAGTATTCACTATTTTTAGAATTACCAAATTTCTCAATTCCTGTTCATGTAACTCAACAACATTAATCAAGAAATTGTTCTGCCATTGGTAGCAAAATCTCTGTAAAATCTGTAACAGGTATTTATCTCCAGATGCCTTCAATTAAAACTAACATAGCTGAAACATAATTTGAAGGACTGTTTTTTCTCCGTAACATTAATAATGTTTAAACACATATATGCAAATAACTCCAGTTTATGGACAATTTTTTCAGATACTCTTAAGATAGCTGAGCAGCCTTAAATTTTGAATGCCTTTTAAGTGAGGCAATCAACAGCTGCTGCCCAAACTTTGTGTGGCCATCACTAGGGCTGGTCCTGGTTGCAGACAAATATATGATAAACTCAATACCCATTTTTCTTTTGACTGCCTTCTCTATGTGTTTAGACATAGCTTCTGCTTTCACTGTAAAAACTATGTAATATATTGCAGACCTTCTTAGGTGCCCTGAAATTGTATATGGCAAGGTTTAGGTAACAGAATGTATGACAACAAAGTAGTAGGCTCTGTCATTCAGTATTTCTATTTCCTGGAATTATGGTTATTATGAAATATTCAGTGGCTTCTTGGCCATTTAAGAGGCAGATCCCCAGCCATGGGCTCGTGGAAATCTTAAAAGTGTCCTGCCCCTCACCATATGTGTGTAAGCTGACAAGTAAATGCTCCTTGCCTTCCCCAGAAAACCTGCCCCTCCAGGTCGGGACAGCCTGCTCAGGTAAGGAAGGTTTTATTCCAGTGCAAGTGTTTGAAGCAGGAATTCTTCTAACCCATCTTAAATGTCTCTGTTCACACGTCATCTGCAGCGGATTGGTGCAACCAGTATCCATATAGATTGCAAAGAATACTCTGCCAATATTTAAGCAATTGTCTCTTCTTAAAAAGCATCTTTACATCATGTATGTCTCAGGTAACAATGGTACAGAAGTTTACTGTGCACTACAGGGACTAGAAATACTGTGAATCTAAGTGCTTCATGTTCATATTTTATTTTACATGTTTAGATTTTTTAATTTTCTGAACAATACTTAATAGGCAAGAAAGCTACCTTACAACTTTGATGAGACAATGCACCTAACAACTATAGTTTAACATGCCCATCCTCTCTGAGATTTACCTCTACATCCATACTTGCTCCTTTAAACCGCTCATGGTGGCCAAACGTGTGTCAGTATCAGAACATTTGCAGCTGCTTCCTGGCTCTTTTTAGTGCTCTGCAGTGATCTCCTGCTTTTCTCTTGCTTTCCCATTGGCAAAGCTCATGTCAAAAAGTGACCTGATCTTCGTGGCAGTTTTCACCAGGACCAGTGTTCCATTTCAGGCTTGAGACAATCCCTGGTTCTTGGCCTTTGATATTCTGTGGCTCTAACAGAAGTCCCCTAAGGGAAATTGCTTTGGGCTTTCTAGCTGAGGTTTGTAGTGATATTTACCAAGAATTTCAGAAAACTTATGAGGGGGTAGGAAAAAGGACTTATTCATTGGCATATGTTTAAAAAGGAAAAAAGAATCTGTCTATGCATTCCCCAATTTCCACACTCAGAGCTTTCAGTTTCATGGCAATCTTAGTCCATTTCATGCTGGAGATGTGTCAAACTGAGAACCAAGGGAAAAGCAAGGATCGCTTAGTGAACAGAGGTTAACAATATTATTATATGCCTAAAATAAAATCATCCTTATTTTTAGAGATCAAAGTAAACCCAGGATATATATTTTTCATGTTTTTTCTCCACATTTACTCAAAGCAGCCAGATGGATTTGAGAGTCAGTGAAATAACAGAGGAGGACCTGTCCAAACCTAATCATTTTCTGCTGGTAATGCTGGTAGGCAAAAGCCTTGGAGATCACTTCTGTGCCGCAGAGGAGGTGGAGCTCAGCTGCTCATGCTTGTTAACAACTGAAATGAAG
The DNA here is from genome assembly GCF_030490865.1 of Poecile atricapillus. NCBI lineage: Eukaryota > Metazoa > Chordata > Aves > Passeriformes > Paridae > Poecile > Poecile atricapillus. The sequence continues at coordinate 50,753,644 of NC_081288.1, read as the reverse complement.
CAAATAATTTCCATGAGCAATCTCTTGGGAAAATGTTGCCTGTTGGGTCTGTTTGTGAAGTGTCTGAGCAGATCATTGAATTCTTGGATTTCTCCATTCCTTTTGAATATTTGGTTACTTCCTAATTTAGTTAATCTTGTTGTGGGACCATTCACAAACACCTTAGTGCATGTTCTTGAAATAAGTACTAAGCGTTGTTGTGGTTTTCTGCATAAGTGGCATTGTATTCTATATTTTTTTCAGATAAAACTCAAATGGAAAATTGCAAGAGTTACATCTCACAGTGCAATTTTGAAGCTGACTTTGTAGAACTAGTGCAGCAGTTCACTTCCAAAGCCTGCACTTCATATATACTTATGTCAGTAAAAGATGTGCTCTTGAACATTCCTGGAAAGGAAATAAAAGATTGTTGAGAGTAAAGTCAAACTAAAATTTAGTTTGGACTGCTAATATGAATATTTATAAATATTTTTTCCCAGTATTTGTGGAAAATTGTGCTGCCATAATATTCTTCTGTTTTTCCAAAATACACTTTTCTAACCAGGAAAAGAAAGCAAATACTTGAGCTACTCAGTGTAGAGAAAGACAGAAATGCCCACATGGACATTGGATGTTATTGAAAGAAGAGGTGATTGCTCTGTCCAGAACCACTTTCTTTAGTTTGCTGGATGTTCCCTGATGGAACAGAAGTTCAGACCAGCTCATATAACACAGTATCATACTGTGTGTCTATACCATTTTCATCACCTGCCTTCTGGTCAATGTTGAGGCCACAATCCTATGAACACCTACATTCTCACTCACCTGGGTAGAGCAGGACCTGTTATCGCTTCCGTTGTTTTGCTGAGCAAGGCTTTAACATTCTAAGGATACAGGAGATACTGTAAAATAAAGAGCATATATAAATCACTGTATTATGCACATTAGTAGGGCTCTTCTTGTCTATTTCTTTCAAATTTTCTTTTCATTACCATTTCTATTTCCAGCATATTCCATCCAGTTTTAGACCACTGCTGTGCTGGGCTTTCTTTGTAAACTCATTTTTATATTGCTCATATCACTTGCACTCTATTTTTGTTAAGCAAAACAACCCTTCTTCTTTAGGAAAAAAAAATTTACTTTTCCCTGAGTCCTTTCTTCTTCTTCAAGGCTAATCTTGATACTCTGTGCTGCTCTCTCTGCCCTCTAATGCCATCCGTGTCTTCTCTCCATGGCCTCTCCACAAATTTTCATTTATACTATAATTCATAAATAATACTTAGAATTTACATATCCTTTTACAAATATTAATTAGTGCTCATGTACTTGTAGAGAGCAAGCACATTGTCCTCACTTGACAGATGGGGAAACAACAGCTGAGAGCACACTGCTCTCTGCTTTCATGGTGCCTAACACATTGGGGTCTCTTGCAATATTTGGTTTATGGACATTAATATATCAAACGTTCACAGCAGCAATAAGTGATTTAATCAGAAATTTAAATTGAATTGGAATGCAATAGAGGTGTGTGTTCCTACACTTACATTTGATTTTCATTCCAACAGAGCACCTAAGCCAGAGCACTGCTCTCCTGATACTATTATGAAGGTACTTCACTGTTCTCCATCACAGTGGGACAGCTGGACACCTCGAGACATTTCAAAGGAGAAAACTGCCCTGCAAAGCAGAGAGGGAAAACAGTACAGAATTTTAATTTTTGAGGAAAAAACCTACACCCTCTCCACTCCCCAGGAGAAAAGAAAATCAAAAACAAACCATCAAAATACCTAAAATCTGGATTTGATAAGCTTTTTGCTTTAAATATTGTTTTTCTGTTTCTAGAGTCTAATATAATAGGAAGGGCTGGAAATTTTATTTTTAAAAGGATTATTATGATTAGCCTTATTACATTTAGCGTCCAGAATCAGGGAGCTGCTTTGTCAGGTTTTCCTGAACCCCAAAGGCTCATTGTATTTGCAAGAGTAAATGTCTAAATATTGGACATCACTGAATCTATTTGACTAAGTTACTACCAGTAGCACAGCAGCTGCTGTACCATTTTCTAACCTAACATGTGTTTGCCGCCCATATTATCAGATTTACACAGAGGTTGTTGTTGCCAAAAGCAGAAGAGAGGTAAATTCCAACACTGTGACCCTTTGCAATCAAGAAACCTGCATTTATTCCAGTGCCTCTCCATAGAATGCAAGGGAATGGCTCCCAAGGAACCCAGAAATTCATCCACAAACGAAGAATATAGATTCAGTCTTGCAGATAATCAGGTATCACCGTGAAAAACAGCAAGCCACTGCACTAAGGAGAAAATTGTGGAAAGAATGTTTTGTAAAAAAAATAGGATCAGAAAAAAAATTACACTCCAAATAACCTAAAAAATGAAAATTCAGATGTCTTAACATATTTAAATATGCGTATGCATACACACACCCCTCCTGTACCCTTCCACATTAAGGCTCTCGGAATTTTCCTGGAAGTGAGCTCACGGTGAAAGGCCAGCACCCAGAGCTGCACTGGACAGCGGGCACGGGCCCCACTGTCCCTCCCTGCAGCTCTCCACAGGCTGCACAGCCGCTGTCCCGGCCCCACAGGATAATTATCAATTATCAGCGCTTTGGGCAGAGGTGCAGCAAACCAAAGCGCAGTGGAGGAGACCAAAGGCAGCAGTTGGAGCACCAGAGAGATCACGGCAGTTTTGGGGGATATTTTGCAAAAGGGACGGTCACTGATTTTAACAAGAGTCCCCCGGCAGTGAAAAACCCGCGGGCCGGGGCCGGTTTTCCTCGTCCGTGCCGGAGGCTGCCGGGAAGGCCGCAGCCGGCGGGGCGGGAGGCGGCCCGGCCAAGCGGCGGTTGCCAGGTGCCAGGCGCCATCTTGTGGCTGCCGGGCGAACTGCGGGCCCGCCACACGGGACTCACCCCGAGGGTTTGCTGCTCCTGGGGCTGCCAGGGAAACCGCCTTTCCGTGGCTCCAAAAATTCACTTAAATCCGCGTTTCTACCGGGGTTCCCTGCTTCCCGACACTGTCTTTGCCCACGGCTTTCACCTCGGTGCGGTTCTCTGCTCTAGGGCGGTGTTGAGTGTCAGAGCCGAGGCTGTGATACGAGAAATGTTCCTACACCGACCGACTTCGGGACTGCCTGCGTGCCTACCAAACATTAGAAGAACTGGCTTTTCAGTAGCCTACACAAGAAACTTGGGAGACAGAGATCTTGCACCAATGAGTGGTATTTTCTTCTTTGTCAGATAGTGTTTGCAGTATCTGTGCAGCTTCCAGGTCAAAGCATGTTACGCCTAGCTGTGTTGAAGAACTTAGCAAGAGTCTGTGTCTTGTGAGTGTAGATGTGCTTGAAGAATTTATTAGCCAGTGGATTGTTACATTGTAAACAAAAGGGATTTTGATACTATATTTAAATAATCCTTCGTTGCAACCAGACTTCATGTACAATATTACCTGTGCTGACTGTATAGCTAATGGATCATTCAATTCTTAAAATACAGGTTTGTCTTGAGTCTTCTGATTTCATCTGTGCCATGCTGATGTGATGACCCATGGCACAATATTCAGCTGTTTCTCAGGGGGTTTTACAAGCCTAACAGAAGTTTCAGGGATTTTCATACCTCAGCTAACTTGAACATGCCAATACCTTTCCATATTGTTTATGGAAGCCTTAGGTTTACACTTCTTCCTAAAGCAATTTCTTTTAACATTCCTGAGTACAGTTTTCATGCCCCAGAGATATGGAGACCTTGTGTCGTTTAATGTCGTCCCCAGTGAATGAGGGAATAAAATGCATGGTATGTTAAGTGAATTAAAATATTAATTCAATAACCTCCTTCTTTCAAAAGAGAAAATTATTTTTTAGTATTCCATTTTATTCCTCTTTGTTAGTCTTAGTAACTTGGGCTTATTATCTCTTGCTAGTACCTTTAGATTACCTCTTCAGTTAACTTCCTGACTTCTGATTTTTACTTTGTCCTTTTTTCCTTTGTATTATAACTTGCTTGATCAAATAAACTGGAAGGTTTGCAAGAGTTTTTCCAGCCTTTTTATGAATCATGGAGAGCGCCTCTTCCAATTCTTCTGCTCGTAATAAAGAAGAAATGCAGAGTGTTATAAAAATACACAAAACAAAAAAATATTTTTTTTTTAACTTATGAGTGTTTGGAAGAAATTTTGGAAAAGAGCTAGTTAGCAAACCCTTAAATCAAAACATGAACTGAAGATACAGGATATTTGTGTGTGAGGATGTACACTTGGGAGCTGAGAGGACCCTCTCAAGACATTGCCTTCTGACATTTGCCTTCTTGGTAGGGTATATAAACGCATAGATGACAACTTACTGTGGCCTATTAACCAGTGGTGTTTCCCAAATAACTGGTTGATCTCTAGAGTTTATTTCCCCCAGCTGGAGTGGCACAGCAGACAGCTGCACATATGTTAAATACTTTCCTGGTATTACTTTTCCATGTGAGACACTACTGCACTTGCCACAGAGATGTTACTCACTCATGAATGGGAAGGGAGCTTGCCCACAAAACACCAAGTAGGTAGAAAGGCAGCTTGCAAAGCTGCATCTGTTGAGGTCTTCCACTATGAAAGTGCTTGAATACTTCTTAGCTATGGATTTTGATATGTGTCATAATTATCAAAGAAAGAAACAGAGAGGGGAAAATTTTATCTTAAAATATGAGCAAAGGAGCAGCACAATGCATGTTAATCTTTTTTTCTCAAGTTATGATGAATTACAGCATAAAATGCTGACTCTCGATATTTGCGAGTATCTTTACTCCCACAGAAAGTCTGACTTCCATGAGATGACTCTATGTTACTTGTTTTCCTCTTCTCCCTCTCAGTGTTCAGACAGTATTTCAGCAGCAGTTGTTTGACAGAAGAGATCAGAACCAGACCTAAAGCATCCATTTATGTCTGGGGGCTTTATGGCTAATCAATTTCTCATTGTTTTTTAACAGCATACTTTGTGACCAACCTTTTCTTTTTTCCAAAATATTTTCAGCTGGGCAAAATGAAGATGCAAAATGAAGTATCCAAAATAAATTATTTCCTGTTCTTCAGTAAAAAAAGAAATTGAGATTTCCAGGAAGTGGTAGTGCAAACACAAGAAGGAGCAGCGTATTCCTCGCAGGCATAAATTGTTATGCATTGTGAGTAAAAGTAGGAGAATTTTACTACATATCGATAAGTAGATAACATGCAACGTACATAAATATCTGTATTCATGCATAGATCCTGATTCACTGCTCTGACCAGAAAGATTGTGTGTACAGTATAGATGACACTGAAAGCTACAGGCACAATATAAATTAATTATTGTATAGACTCACATATATTCTTTTCTCTTCTGGCAGCCCCATGGGAGTCAATGTTAAGAAAAACTGTAGCTAAATGTTTATATCATTATAAGCTTAACATCCTTATGGCTTTCATGAATACCAAATGAGCTTAATAGCAGTGGAAGCAGGACACTCTTAAGTTCTTGTTTTGCTGGGGCACCTGCTGACAGAAAGGACTTTTACTACGCCATCCATGTGCAGACCTATGCTCTGTGTCAATCTGACCAATATCATGGCCCATGTAAATTGCTTATAAAAAGGCTTAGAAGGTATACTTGATACATTAAATAATTACCTAATATGCTGCAAAACTATATCTATGATCAGGATGCTTGGGTGCTAAGTGTGCAAACTTTTCGTGATGGAGAAATCACAAATTGTCCTAGATTCAGGATGAAGGATGTTGAAATGAAAACATCTAGTACTGTTGAACACGCAACAAAGACTTGGTGCAATGCAAATATGGAAGTAGCATGGTAGAGATGAGTGGAGATGCAGAGGTGAGCATGTGTTCCAAGGGAAGGCTTCTGGGAGTGTCATTCACCTTGACACAGGCAGGCCGGACTTCAGTTCTGGCTCTGATTGTCCCTGTTCAAACTGTGTTAGGACCATGTTTGTGCAGTAGACTGATTTTTTTTCCACAGAACCAAGCCTCTGATCACTCTTTCAAACAAGCCTGGTGCTAAGACTTCTTCCCTGTATCCCTGCTGGCATTGAGGCTCTTGAAACCTTGACACTTATTTATTGAACTCAAAGACGTCTCGGATAACAGCAGCAGAAACAACAAAGGCTATATTGATCAGTGGCCTCAGGGAACACTAATGAAACCACACGACACCCTGGTGTATTTTTTTCCAGAGATATAGTCTTGAAGATACATTTTCTCAAAAAATCTGAAGAGCTCCAATGACTACAGAGGCTCTTTCCTCTGATTTAGAGGTTGATGGATTATATCCAGTGGGAGAAGTTTTCAACTCTTTTTTTTTTTTTTTTCCCCTAAGATGCAATTGCACTGGTACTTTAAGGGTGTTCACTTAATTGAACATTCATGTGCTTTATACCACAAATGTCACTAGTTATTTCATAAGTTAAAGGACAGGTGATCTGAAATACTCTAATATTATGATGTGTTCCTAGTGACTTAAATATCTGATGTCTCAGTGATAAAACTATATAAACACATAAAGGAACAAATAATTAAGTAAATATCAAAGAAAGCATTTAAAAATTAGGTTGATGAAAGAGGCCAATTATATGAGAAAAAGAACTTTGAAAAGAGTAATCTGCTCTCTAGATAATGATTAGTGCATATGAAATAGAGGAAGATGTCATTTGAGTTTCTTCATGTAGCTTTTACCCTTGCTCTCCATTTCTATGTTTCATCTTTTTGCATGGAATACTTCTCTCCAAACTTGAGCAATCTGTTCTCATAAATTTATTACAAAATGTCCATCAGACTGTCCCCTTTAGCCTCTGCAACAAGCACCTTCAGAAGCTGGCTCATCTGACTGGAACACTTCTCAGAGGTACAGAAGAAATTTTGTGGCATCCTTGTAATTGCCTGTTGTTTCATATCTAAAAAGAGGAATGATTTGCAAACTCTTAAGCTTCTGAGAAAAATTATGTGAGTCCTTCCTGTATTTTCTTCTTCCTAATATTTTTTTCTAGTGGCCATATATCTTTGTTTCATTGGCATATGAATATGTAATTTTTCCTTCATACAAATATATATATATATATATATATATATATATATATTCCATTTAATTTTAAGTTCTGTGTGGGACTCCAGAGGTCAGTTTTTTTTTTATTATGTGTTTTAGTGAGGAAATTAGAAGTGAAGATCTATAAATGATTTTGAGAAAGAGCACGTAAAAAACCCTGTATTACCTCTTGAATTATATGTAGGTGTTTTTTACCTTTTTTTTTTAATAAGGCAGGAAATTCTGAATGTACTCCATGTGTGCCAGGGCACTGACACGGGGCTGTTGCAGGAGCAGCAGTGTTTGGCTGTGAGTGCCCAGGGAGGAGCAGTGGGGAGCCAGTGTGGGAGCCAGCCTGGGGAGCCAGGCAAGCTGCCAGAACCTGAGCAGCAGACTGGAAGACTGGTGAGAAAGGACACAAAATTACTCGATTCCCTGCCAAAGGTTTTGATGGAATCAACAGGTTCCAGTGAAATGTTTTGATTTTATTAAGTCAGAATTACATCAGGCTCTTAGTGGTAGATTTCTGACTGACCAACAATCTCAATTTCATTGCAGTGATGTGTCCTGCAGAATATATATATATATATATATAATATATAATATATAATATATAATATATAATATATAATATATAATATATAATATATAATATATAATATATAATATATAATATATAATATATAATATATAATATATAATATATAATATATAATATATAATATATAATATATAATATATATACACACAGTTTAGTCCCAGAAGTGCTTGACTATATTCTTTAATTCAATGCCAACTCAATAGAAATTAAAGAGAAAGCTATCTAATCAGAGATTATTTGGTACACCAACAGTCATCTTTATTTTCCATTTTATAAGTAAACAAGTCAGAAATAGCCAAGTTTGTTATTTTCTTTTAACTGATGGTCAATTAAAAAACAACAACCTTTAAAAGTTATGGGTTGCTTCTAGAAACTTCTTCACAGCTGAGAGTCACAATCTGATGTTACAGCCAGCTGTCCACCAAGAGGAAACATCCTACTCCTCTCAGTTACCTGCAGCTCTTCAACATACCTTGTGTGGCACTCACATCTCACGTGGCCTCAGCATGTCTCAGACCAGCGAGCTGATGCAGAGTCCATTTGTTTGGTTTGGTAGTGAAACTTCAGCCAGATGGGCCATTTCACCCCATAGTGCCCATCTGGTGGATCACGAGGAAAGAGCCCACCAAGCCCTTGCAAGGCAGCTAACTACCAACACGTGTACAGCATGCCCCCAGCCCTGCATACACATACAGTTGCTTCTGAAACTTCACTGCCACTCTCCACAAAAATAAAATGGTCTTCCACAAAACAATTACTGCTTGTACAATTTTAAGTGTTGGCAGTGTCTTTTGACTTTAATCTCCTGCAGTGCAGCGGTTCATAACCAATGGCTATGACTGAGCTCAGATGAATATTTATTATTAATACTGCATTTACTCTCCCACTAAATTCTTTGAGACAATGGACCATTAAATAGTATGAGGCTGACTGAAGTGCCTCCACCATTTAGGGATTAGCAACTAAACGGCATTATATAATTTGAGTCAATTTCTGCCCAAGATTCCAGGGAGTGAACTCATCAGGATTACTCATTGTTAAAGGAGTGCCTCAGGGTTTAGTACTTTGACTTTATTATTTTTTCCTTTAGCTATTCAAAACCTTGGTTGGTTTGTAGGAAATGTTAATTATCCTTTCTGTGCTTATGTCCCACTGCTGTTTTATAAGCAGAGCTTTGCTTGTACAACTTCAAAAGAAATCTTCAAACTCAATATTACCAAGTTTGAATATTATCTAATTAACCTCCCAGTCTGTCATGCCTTGTTGGTTATCATGAAATAATCACAGCCCCTCAGGTGTTGAAGCTCTAGATGCAGCTAAGTGCCTCTAATTCCCTAAGGGGGTGATTAGCTCATGATAACAATGCTCCCTTGAGTTGTTTTATTGCTTTTATAAAAAGACTTTATTGTGGGGGAAATGTTTATTTTTATGCAGGAGGAAGATGGAGCTGACAGTTGAGACTAGTGAGTGACTGCAGCTGTTACTCCTGAGCCGTGGTGCAAACCTTGATATATTTGCTCATTTCTGATACTCCTTGGACAATCACAATATGCTGGCTGGTAATTAAGCTCCTGCTGAACTCACAGTGTGAAGACAGAAAATAAATATTTCTGGTTCTGCCAGAGGTGAGCAGTTAAAACAAAACAAGACAAAGTAAAACAAGAAGTCCCTTCTAGTGCAGGGATCATAACCCCCAGAGTCTGGAGTATTTCGATGCTCTGGAAGGTGCTGGATTGATTTCTGTGCATTGTTTCCCAATGAAAGATCCCTGTAAAAGTACAGAAAACAGAAAATTCAAGTCAGTAAATTAATAAATTTTCATTCCTTGCAAAATTATGACAGCATGATTTCTAAGCATGAAACCCCAATATCAGTCAATGGATTAATTGTAGGTCTCTGACTGTTGACAACTAAAGTTATTCAGACTTATCTAAGCCTGCTGCTTTCAGACCTTTTCCTCCTCTCTTTCCCCACAACAGGTATGCTCCAGAACATTGCTCTTACAGCACCTCACTGTACAGAGCGGTGTAAGAAATGTTGTCTTTTCCTGCCAAGTTGTCCAGCTCCTTTTTCATGTAAACAAAAGGACTCTAGCCCAAAGACATGTATATTTGAGACTTGCCTGTTGATAACTAGGCAGTAGATTTTTAAAGAATTATAATACTTGGTTGCAAAATTGGTTCATTACAGATGAAAGGGGAAAAAGAATGCTTAATTGACTAAAGAAGAATCAAAAAATGTGGCTTTTTTCTTGTATGGAATGTCCACAAAGAAAAATAAGCCAGTTTGCGAAACAAGCATACACTTAAGAGCTGCGTGCTATAGCTAATAATATAAAACTTCTTCAAGGAGAGTAATATAAGCAGAATGTCTCATTCTAGGTGTCACTGTAATTGTTTTAATATTTAGAGCTAAATTTTCTGAAATTTTTCCTACTTTTAATACAAACAGTTCTTGTGAGGATTTCTAAACCTGAGGCTATTGGCATGCACATTCATCACTGGCACATGCTCTCAGCTTCATCTTTTATTTTTGTTTCAGATCTCCCTTTGTCCTTTTGTTGTAGTGATAGATATCTGATATCTTCCTTCTCTCTCAGAAATTATCTTGTGTTAAAACCAGACAGTTTACTGCCTTTAATGATTTATGAAAGGCTCAGCAAACAGATGGATCATGTCTGGATTTATTCTGAATCATTTGGTCATGGTATCTCAACACACATTTGTTAACTTCATATCCATCAGATGAAGAACCATAGAATAATTAGGACTGAAAGCAACCTTAAAAATACTTTACTTTCAACTCCCCTGCCGTAGATATATGCAGGAACCCTCAAAATTTACTTTTTAGATATCAGTACAAGTCTCAGGGTTGGTGGCCATGAGATACAGCAATTTTTAGCAACTTCATTTCACGTGTGGCCTTACATATTTACATATAAGTTTGTATCTGTATATCCCAAATTACAGAATTCTTCAATTATAAGAAAACTTTCCTGCTACCCTTAAATGTAAAGATAATCCTCAATATTTGTCTTTCTAGCGTTGAATATTTTGAAAACTCAGTGCTGTCTTTGCCACCAACGTGTAACGTGCAAGGGGAAATAAGCATGTAAGGATGACTACCTCCACAGCAAACTGCAAGTGGATTATGTGCACGTGCAAAAGCAGGAAGGCTCACATGACAGATAAAATCTTGGCATACTTGTCCAAAAAGTCCCTAATCTCAGGACTGGAATAAGAAAATTAGGTGTGTGATTCAATATCCTTTTTATGATTTATAAAATAAAAATGTAAATTATAAAATGTATAATTTATTAATATTATTATAATATTATTAAATTATAAGTATTATTATAAATTTAGAATTTAAAATAAATTATATAATTTTATTTTTTATTTATAAATTTATTTCAGATTTTGGTACGAATGTTTGGCAAAAAACCACTGAATTTAATGATGGCTACGTATATGACATCTTTTTACTGGTAACTGCTTCCTACAAGTATGTAATCAGTACACTCACCCTCCCAAGGAAAAAAAAAAAAAAAAAGGATAAAAGATGATTCATCGTAAAAAAATTCTTTTTTGTCTGAATAAGACCAGTCCAGCCAATCTGACCAGTTGTATGACTGGGCTTTTGATGATATTCAGACAAAGACAGGTATAGCATAAGTATTGGATCAAAGTGTTAAAATGTCTGAGAGTATTAGTGGAAAAGGAAACTCTGAAGGAACTCACACATTGTCCGTAAGCACATTTTGTTTCCTAGGTAACATCTCCCAGTGATAACGGTCACACATGCAGAGCTGCACATGGAAGCCATTTGCTGTGTACAACTTTCACTGGTTGATAGCACTGCCTGGTTTTGAGCACCATTTTGGCATAATATCTCTTAACTACAAAACAAACAAGTACATACCACACCTCTGAACACTCTTGCAATTTGCACTGCAGCTGGTAATTGTAAAAAAAACAATTTCAGTCACAATGAAATTGAAATGTTTGGAGGTACTTGGGTCATTAGGCTGTTCTGGAGGCAAAATTCTAGAATCTTCTCACTATTTGTAGATGAGGCTTGATAACAACACAGGCTCCCCCACGTGAAAAAAAGCAGGAACTGCCCACTTGATCTTTCTGTTACTCTTCTATTTAGTAGTCTATAAATACATCCTGTGTAATAAAAGCAAGGGCTTTATGTGAGCAGTTTAACTCTTGAGTTCTCATTTTTCCTAAAAGAATAAATTAAATATTCATTTAAACAGAAAGAAGTATTGTATCATAAAAATAATTCAGGAATGTGCAGGTCTAATGAATTGTGATGTACAATTTTATTCCACTTTGCAATTAATATTTCGCAGCAATTTAAGGTTTCTTTAAAAATTATTGGTTTTTTTCTATCTAGGCAATATAAGGTATTTTATTGTGCCCTATTGTCAGTCAGAATTACGTATTTAATTTAATAATTTTTACCTTATAAGTTAAGTTCCAAGAGTGCTTTGCAAAATTTGTTTGCTTGTCTATGTATGATTGCACATACAGTTATGCTTCTCTATAAATGAGACAGCGTGATTAATATTAAAAACAATTTTAAGGCATTTTTATGATTTTTACTGTGATGAAAATATTGCCTCTTAATGAACCCTAATGAAACAGTACTTTACACACAGTGTGAAAAGTTGCCAAGAGGTGTAAACCAATTATTATGACAAAAAGCATGAGTTTGGAAGAACCATTTCTCTCATGAGGAACATGTGTGAAAAAGCAGAATGAAGAAATCCTTAGGGAAAAAATTAATTTTAATAAGCTTCCATGCGTGCACAAAAACTGTGTAAATCTAGGCTCCAAGTATAATGGGTAATACAGTAATCACCTAGAAACTTGAAATAAGAATCCTAAATAGCTATCTTGCCAGTGTGTGAACAAAGCTTAGTTGCCATTGCCAAATGACAATAATTTCATGCTGGGGATGACTCAGGTGCAGGCTCTGGACACATTCCCCTCTCAGAGGCACATACCTCCTCTCTGGACTACCCAGCCACTTGCAGTAATTCCTTTGATGCTCTGCTTTCCTTCCCTTTCATGATTGCTTCCTTATGTCCTGCGGTGTTCTACACTGTCTGTGCAGTTTTTGTCATGGGTTACCTTGAGGAAATGAGGGTTCAAATAAATATAGAACCTTGATAAAATTATTAATGCAATAAGGTAGAAAATGAAAAGGAAAAGCATTTCTAGAATCACTGATGCTTTTTGTTTTTGGCAGGCTCTATCTTCTTTTCAGGCCTGTCATTTTATGACAACAGCAAAATCTTATTAGAAGGGGCACATTACAGGAAGGTGCTAGAAGTTTAACTGATACAACTGTCATGTACCTGGCAGACTAACTTTTCCTGATTTATGAAGTACCCATGCACAGATCTTTACTGTGAAGGATCTGCCATGTGTGAAGTTCAGTCCCATGAACTGACTAATTCAAACCATGTGCATTCATTAAAAAAGTATTGGGGTGTTTCTCACTAGAGACTTTACTGACAGAGTACAAATATCCTCTCTGTAAATATATATTCCTCTGTACACCATTGAGCAGTGGCAAAGAGTTAATTCTTCTGAGAATCTTCTATCCATCTAATGTTTTCCACTTTATACAGTGGAAGAAGTTCAAAGGCTACTCTAACAACAAAGCAGTTCCTTTTCTACAGATGTGTAGAAGCAAGAGACTGTGTGCAGTGTAATGCAGGGAGAACACACTGAAAATACCCAGGAATATTTCAAATCTGGTCACCAATATGGATTATTCAATAGGAATAATACAAGATACAAGAGCTGGTGAATATGAAGAGGTCAAAAGCAAAACAGAAATTAAATTCTGGTGGAAGAAAGTGCAATGGAATTGTTCTATTTCAGCATAAATCCAGCTCTCCATTAGGAAGAGGCAATTTTTTTTTTTTTAAAACTTGCTTATCCAGTTCCCATCAACATCATCTTGGACACTCCTATGTCACAGACTTCCTCACATATATGCAAAATTCCGACTTGCAAAACTTCAGTCTCCTCCTAGACTTCCAAGAAATATTCCCTTATGTCTAGTATCTCCCATGTATTTTTTCCCCTTTACAATTTGTTAAGAAAAGTGGGACTTATAAAATTAAATGTAAACTGTTACATACTCAAGCACAGTAAACAAAGACCATGCAGTCTAATATCAGTAGTCAGTAGTAGATGAATCCTGTCTCAAGCATCCATAATTTTTCATGAAGTTTGACCATGTAGATATTAAGGCAGAGAAAATTATATTGGAGAATATATTTTCAATACTGTTCCTTCATCTTTCTCTCAATTTGCTTAGCCCTGCAAAACTTCTCTGCCTGGAATCCAGAGGCTCTTGAAACCAGCTGGTCAAGGGCATCCAGTTAATCAGTACCACTAACATCCCCTAGTTGAAGTTCTTGAATGCCACTCACTTGTGTGTTTTCTGGTCACTGATGTTGCCAAGTTTCATAGCAATGGCCATTTTTCTCTCTGCTTATTTTTCACTATCTAGCTGTACTTCTTTTTTCCATAAATACATTTTTCTTTACCTTTTTTTCTCACTCCTATCTACTCATCTTGTATGTGTGACTAATTTTAATTACTCTTGCATTCCCCTCTGGGAAGTGAACAGGAGGCTTGATATTGCTTTGGATTGGTGCCCAAAAGGAAAGGCCACTTTCATTGGCCACTTGTGTATTTTCAAATAAGAGAACATTAGTAAAATTGTGAAGCAAACCCACCTCAGGAATGCAATAAACTGGAGAGGAAGAGTGTTCCATGCTTTTCTCACACAAGATGCAGGCAGGATATGGAGCTTTGTCTGTACTCTACGTGATGAAGGTAGATCAGATGAAGCGGGACAAATCCAGTGTGGCCCATGAGCTAGTTCTGCTCAGTCATACTTTCACGTGTCTGGGGTGTTACACAGTCCAGCTTCTGGTTTTCAGCTCTTAGCTGCCCTGTGCCATGGGATGTTCCATCCTCACAGCAAGGCACTTTTTTGTCCATCGTGTGTGTCTCCAACAGGCAGCAGCATGACTGCTGTGGTAAAGGAGATGAACTAGCTCACACAGCAGCAATGGCTTGCTGCATGTGACTGTCCTAGATGGGCATGTAGGCTAGACTGCCAGCTGGGGAAAGAGGAAATAAAGTAGGAATTCACCACAAAGGAAGACAACTGAGTAGAATCTGAAGCTAAAAATATAATTTTTATTTATCTTAGCACATTTCTCAAGCATTCCAATAGGTAATTCACATTAAGAACAGAAAATGCCTCTGAAGCACAATGTCTTCAGAGAAAAATGGAAAAGAAATTTGAATTGCTACATGAGAAGCATTAGAAATCATGAGAACTAAAACAAATGTATTGAGAAAAGTGGAATGTGCAACAGTGATTTCACTACAGTAAAATGGAGAGGACTTCTAGGCATGTAAGTCTCAGAGATTTGGAGTAGCTGGGAAGCTGGCAGATATTTTAGCATATCATTAGTGTGTGATCAGCAACAATTTATTAGCAGCTAGTCTATTTTAAAAAGAAATAATTCATGGCCTTTGTGAGCCTGAATCAAATGTGATATCTTTCTAAATCAAAATAAACTCAATAAACACTTCTCTGCCAATTAACCTACTGGCAGCAGCACTGACTGATTACTTCTGTGACTATCTCAGTTTTCAT
Organism: Poecile atricapillus; assembly: GCF_030490865.1. NCBI lineage: Eukaryota > Metazoa > Chordata > Aves > Passeriformes > Paridae > Poecile > Poecile atricapillus. The sequence goes on along the minus strand of NC_081288.1, from coordinate 50,738,288 downwards.
GCAAGAGTGATAATTTTACTAAAAAAAGATTTTTCATTTTTCATTTTTTTTCATTTGCTTGTTCATTTTCTGGTCAAGTTTCTCACTAATGTTATTACAAACATGCATTTCTTTAAGGCAAAGTTTTAAGGGCCTTAAGCTCAGAAAAATAATTTTGTACAGCCAGTCTCTAGAATCCCCTTTCTCTTTTCCTTCTAGCCTGCTCAATCACCTGGGAAGTAAGAGAATCATAAATACTGTCAATTTCTCCAGTAGAATTTCCTGTATGTTTACTGTTCTGCTCCTGACCATGACCAGCTGTAGTGTAGTCTGACATATCTTTCAAGCCTGGCCCATGAATGGTTCTCCATTCATCTCCTCTTCAGTACATGATTTATTAGACACTGCTAGATCAAATCTAATGAATATGACTCTGAAAAAAGAAAAATCCTGCTTGAAATGGTCTTCCCAAAAGCTCAGTGGTTTCTGTAGTCATTTGCCATGTGGGAAACATACACTCAGATTTGTCTAAGGGGATATGAACTTTCATTTCCCAAGACACTTTTGTAACCACTGGATTGTCAGATATCTTTAGGTGAAATACTCATCATAACAGTTTTCTCCACCTCTAATGTCAGCTTCTAATGTCCTTGGGCACTTAGTGTCCTAACCACTAAGTCACACATATATGAAGTTACGCTTTCTCTGGCTCCAAGAATATATAACCAGTCTACACAGATGGAATCAAAATGTTCCATTGCCCTCTGTCATAGCTTGAATAATATGTTTCCTTAGGACATGATGTGAATTTAAATTATGAATGTCTGGTTTAAAAAAAAAAAAAAAAAAGAAGAAAGCTTGTGTCACTATTGTTTCCTATGGTGTTTTGGAAGTGAGACCTGAGTTTCTGAAGACTTATATATCTCAAAAAAGATTCTGAAAATTGCATTTGAAGAGAAATGACATCTTCTGTCAATAGTGTTCAGTACATGATGAATGCTCAGCCTGAAACACTGTCCCCATCCTTCAGCATTTCTGTAGGGAAGATTTTGCAATTGGGCCCATGATATCCTTCAAATCAAGCAGATGTCCAAGGAGAGTATTAGATATCCCAAACAAATATTATTTACGCAAATTCCTACACAGATGCATTCTCTGCTCTTACAAGAGTTCTTGCTGCATTAAAAATCATGAGAAGACTGGATAGAGTGTGATAGTAACATTGAATCACAGTCCATTTAGTACATTTAGTTCAAGTAACAATAACTGTGCTCTGAAATATACATAACTTTCCTTTATAAATAGGTGAAAATTCTTCATTCTTAGCCAAATTAAAAAAAAAAAATCAGAAAATGAATTATATGGCTCAGATATGATAAATCAAAGATCTTCATTTAGGATGTACCTTCAAATGACCTCTATACAGGGAAGATTTACGTACAAAGGAACCAGTAACATTTATCAGGAAAAACCCCAAATCACGACACTGTGTAATTTATGTGCATTAAGTCCTCTACAGTTATGAAACAGGATGTTCAAGAAATTAAGTCAACTTGTAATGGAATAAACTATAGTTTAGATGTGCCAGATTTTACAACTGCAGAACTCCCTCCTCCTTTAGCAGCCTGGTACTCATAAAAGAGTTGGTTTTATTTATAGAGACAATTTTCCAGTTTGATCAATTGTGTTGGTAATGTTAAAATGGAAATAATAAGTGCTGATTGAGAACAATTAATAGCTAATTTGACAAATTGTTTCAGGGGAAACAAGACATTGCTAATTTTGTTGGTTCAGAAGGTATTAAAGTCAGTTCTTGAGAAGAAACAGTGATCTCAGAGTAAATGAGGGTTCTTTTCAACACTTGCACTTAATACTGAGCATGTTAGAGGATATGGTTCATACCATGTAGTTTGTTATTCTAGGGTACTGCTGAGTACAAAGCCCCCTAATTTTTAAGGAGGGTAAGAAAAAATCTGGGCAGTGGTATTTCAAAGCCTTGTGGATATGGCACTTAGGGACATGGTTTAGTGATCAACTTGGCAGAGGTGGATTAATGGTTGTATTAAATGATCTTAGAGGTCTTTTCCAAACTAAACAATCTGTGATTCTGTGATATGTTATAATCAAAGCTTTTTCATAGGTCTGATTTCTTCATACCCAGAAAGGGGAAATGGGGCTTCAATTTTGCAAGCATCCCAACCAAAAAATGCTTCAAGAAAAAGGAAAGAAACTGAAGAGGTTTATCTCTTTAATATCAGCTGAATAAGTACAATTATTGATTGCTATCAAAGAATTGATCTGATATTTGACTATCACGGATCAGCTGTTACTGAAACACAGAAGAATTTGAAAGTCTTTTTTTTTTCCTGTTTTCCTGCTGAATATTTGGACATTGAAATTTTTATTTTTTGCTTTATTTCTTATCCTGCTCATTTTAGACTCAAAACAGTATATTTCATACTTACTGGTTAAGCATTTCTAAGAGGAACCTGATACATGAGATTTAAGTGGATTCTTTTGTTGTTCACATTCTTATTTTTTCTTGCTTTTTACCTTAGCATGTTGGTCTTTCAGCTCAGAAAACTGAAGTTGCCCATGCAGGATGATCCCATGTAAAAATTACACGTTCAGCACTCTTTGCATCACAGACTTAAAGGGGTCCATTTCCACATTACTGGATTAATGTAAAGACTGTATAAGTTCATATTGGGAGGTCTTCTAGAACATAAGGTAAACAGAAAGTGTCAAAGTAGTGCTAAATCCACAACGTTTCAAAAATCTCAAAGACAGGTGACACCATTCTACAGTAATTACACAATAATTTCTGAGTTCTTCTTTTCTTTTAGTCAAGTTAAATTCTGTGAGTCATATTAAATTCTGTGTATTTTGTATATTCACATCTTATGTTTATTGGCCTCATTTTTTCCATTGCAAATACCTATTTTACACAGCCTGGATCTCTCAGTTGCAGAAGTGTCACTCCTATTGTGTATTGGTATAACTGAAAGAACATTAGGATTTGTTGTGTAAATGTGAGAACCTGCCATCTGTTTGGCAATGGGAAGATAAAAACTGAGGGAAAACATTAGAGGTGTTAGAATACCTACCAGCTGGAAACTGAGGGAAAACATAGGAAGAAATAAAATATCTGCCAGTTGGAAGAAAGATACAGCTGGTTGCAAACTGCCTGCTTTAAGGGTGCAAATTCAGGCAGCAAGCTACAGAAAGACATGCTGGGAAAACGCTCCTAAAGACAGCCTTGAACTAGAAAATTAGTAGATCTAAAGAAATTGCTGGGAAGATGATCTTGAAAACATGTTTTTATTGCAGTGTAGCTACCATTTTTCTGACACGTTACATGTCTATGATGTTTATATTACCAGGAAAAAAAAAAAGCCAGTAGAAAGTGATATTAAGGGAAGGAACAAAATAACTTCAGTAGGAAGAATTACAGGCCCACTGTCAACTCCACAATGCTCTCTGTGTGGTTTGCTAATTAATAACTGCAAAAGCAAAGATAAACACTCTTTTGTTCCTGTTTATTTGATGATCTTGATTAATTAAAGTACAAGTTTCCTTTAAAAAGTTGAGACTGCCTTTAATTATATTACTAAGTGTGGCACTTGTTCTTCAGTAGCATTACACAGTGCATGCAGCCAGTTTTGCTGATTGAAGAGTTTTAAAAAATAAGGCAGGCTGTGTGGACATTTAGTAGCTGACTACAGCAAAATTGGTTAATGACTAGTATCATCTAAATGAGGCAGCAAGCTGAAAGACTCATAATCTCTCCCCATGCACAAATTTTAATTAAATAATTATAATGTCCTTGTTGTAATTATTTATCAGTAACTGTGCTCCTGAGTATTGTCTCTTTTACTTTCATCTGTTCTCTCAGCTCAGCTGTACAATGAAAAAATCAGTTTCAAAGATCTGGTATGATTAATTCTTATTACCGAGGGCCTTATTCTGCTGCCATTATTCAACCTGATTAGTGCTTTACTGCACAATTAGTCATGTTAAGTTCAACGGTTCTGTGTGTGTGCTAAGGCACTGTTCAAAGGTGCAGGATTGGACCCCAACTAACGACAAATTTGGGATTTATGGTCTAAAATGGGAATTGGGTAAGATCCCAATTCACATTTTCACCTTCTTGGTGAGAAGCCAGTCAAGAAAAGAGCTAACCCTGTAAAGGCTTTTGGTACCTGTTCTTCCACCTGGGGACATGGAAAGACAGCTCAGCCACCACAACCTTTAGCTCCTGCTGAAGTATGGCTCCCATACTTCCTTTAAGCAGCTAAGTCAGACTTACTCATGTTTAAAATTATAGGTCTTGGCATCTCAGTAATTATCAATAAGATGCAGTTCTTAAATAAAATTTAAATTGTTTCATCAAGCTATTTTCTTTTAATACATAAACCGTCTTCACATGTAAGTATGAGAGCATGAATACTCAAATCCCAAATACACAGATGTCTCCTGTGGTGACACAATAGGGACCAAATAACCAGAATAAGACTAAAATGATAAGCATTGACCTTGAGTATCTGAAAAATTTCTCGTTAAAACTGAAAACAACCTTGGGACACACTAAAACCTGAACATAATAAAGTTATATGTGCTGCACGAAGGAAAAGTAAAACATCAAGAGCTGCAGGGCAACTATTTTTAAATAAAAACAGTCCTTGTGGAATATGTAGGGATAATATTTTCTTGAATGGGTAGTGTAGGCATTATGCTATTATAACACATATGTCTTATGTGTCTGTGTTTAGAGACACAGCAAGCAGTTCTGGACATAGGAATGTCTCACCATGCAAATTTTGAAAAGAAAAAGAATATTAGAATACCTCAAATTATATTATTATATTGCACAATTAAAAATGTCAAAAACTATTATTCAGTGGTCTGCAATTATGACAAAGTAGGAATGGCTTTGGAATCTGGATTTCTCAGAAATGCTGGCTAAGATACAATTACATGTGGAAAATAAAGAAAAAAAAAGACAACTTTATTCAGGGTATTCTGCAATAGTTAAGTTTACAAAAGAGATGGGGTTTACTCCGTTTATGCAAGCTCTGTTAACAATTCAGAATTTCTTTCTCAAAACCCATCAGACTTGAAGACAGTACTGCGTGTGTATAGGGAACACTCAGATCACTCCTTTGGGCAAAGGATTTAAAAGTTACCATAGAACATGGAATGACCAAATGCAGTAAATATTTGTCTCTTTGATCGTAATACACAAACTCAAGAGGAAAGAGTTGATTCTTAAGCTGTACAAAATAATTGACTAGGAAAGGGAAAACAAGAAGATTAATCAAATGGAGACATGACTTGTGCACTTAGACAAAGCCAGATTTCACAGAATACTCTGCAGGTAGATCCCAATGGGATCCAGCACATATCCTAATGCTGATGCATCTTTCTGGATAGTGTGGACAAGAAGGATCTCTTTCTTCCAATGGTTATGGGTTTCAGTCCCAAAAATTCATCCTAATAGTGACCTGAACATAAAATGTCATATTGGGCAGTATCCCTTAGTGTCTGCTGGGTTGCCTGGTTGCCTGCTTAACACTCCTTTTAATAAAGTTACACAAAAGGAAAAATGGATATCAATCTTCTTTTATACAGCTGGACTTCTCATGAGAAAAAAAAAATCTTTTGATGAAGTGAATTATAGTTTTTGATGGCAATTTTTTTAAAGGCTAATAATCAAAACAAACAGTATGAAATTCTTTGGCTGTATCAGGAAGAATAGGCTAAATACGTGCCTGGGTCAAATGGACCACTAAAGTTGTAATTAAAACTGACTAAGAGATTGTGGAGAAATTACATGAATTCTTTGTAATCAGTCTTCACTAATGAGTATGAGGCAGACATTTCTAACTCAAGGTTAATTTTTACAGATGAGGCATTGTCAGAGAAAGTGGCCTCTGAATATGAGACATTTTAGCGACTAGATAAAGTTAATGGTAGAAAATCCCTGGGGCTGGATAATATTCATTTGAGAGTTTTAAAAAGGAAAAACAAAAAGTAGCTGAACTACTAACTAAAATAGGCAATATACCTCTAATAGCAGGAGCCATTCGTGAGGGTTGATTTTTATCTAAGGGAAGAAAGAACAAAGGATGACCTTGGGAATTGCAGAAAAGGGAACAGTGCTTTATAACCACTGAAATTGTCCAAAACTATTTTCATAACCAGCCATTAAAGAACATTTTTAAAACTACCTAGGTATTAGTGCTATAAATGTATGGTACATTTTTAATTGATCTTTACATTTTCTCTGGGTGTAATTTTTATTTTTCCAACCGCACAAAAATTCAGGAAGGAAATCACAGATATTTGGAGAGGAATACAAGTAGGTATAATTTATCTTGACTTGCAAATTCTTCTAACAATGTCCCTTGCCAAGGACTGTTGGCAAATATTAATGACAGCACATTGAGAACAAAGAATTCTGTCATGTGCCAAAAACAGTTTGGTGCATGGGATAAGGTTTGTGAGTCATCATCAGCCAGCCTATCTGAGTTATTTAAGATTTAACATGCTTTAAATTCACACATGTTCTGCAGGAAGGATAGTAATTTTTTCCAGGCAAATTCTTTTTTTGCCATGAGAACTGTATCACTTTAAAAAAACCCCAAACCATCAGCAGCACCTGTAGCAACCTTTGGGAGAGCCCAGAATTTCCCAGGTGAACCCTTGAGCTATGGAGCACATTCCTGTCTGGAGATCACAAGATGAATACTCACTCCTCCTCACATCCAGTGGGATGTACTGCACTCAAGGGCAACAGAGCTGTGGGCTCAGATTTTAAAAATAAACTGCAGCCTGCAGGAACACAACTTCTGGAGGAGGGCATAGGCCAGGTTTTTGAAAAATTTGAGTGGAAATGGATTTGTCCCAAAAAAGAAAACAAAACTACCAGCAAACATCTTCAAGCCAAAAATTCAGGATGTTTTTATGCTTTACTTCGTTATTGAAGTTAAAATCTCTGTCTCTGTCTTTTTTCATGAAAGAAATAACCCTTTTAGGGGGGATATTTACTTTGCTAGTGATATTATATTGTTGGAGAATATTGCAGAAATAAAGATTGTGAAAGTAATGATGAATAATGGAGACAGGCTTATTCTGTAGCACATTAAATTTTTAGGAATAATATGCAAAACTCTACACAGTGAATTACAAGATGAAAAATATTTCAAAAATAATTTTCCATTCCAAGCTCTCTCCTAACATACGGTCACCTGCAAAAGCAGTAGATTGATCCTGAAAAGTGATTTGCAGCTAAATCCCACATTTTCTATGATTTTCTTTCCATTAGCAGAAGGATAAGTTTTGGCAGGTGGTAACTTGCTTTCTGTAATCACACTTAAGTCTATGATAGTGTTTAGCAAAACAGTAACTATAGTTCCCACTGAATATTGACAACAGTGGGAGTAGAATCATAACAACCTCAATGCTAGTTTAAAGTGAACTTTTATATCTTTTACTAATGTTCAGAAAGAACAATTGTGTCTTTGTTACATGTATGGACTATTCTTGTTGCTAAGATATCACAGTATAAGTAACTAAGCTTTGATGTTTTCTTGTACTTGTATAGCTGAGATGTTCCTACTTTCAAAGAGAGGAGACAATAGTAAATTAAATTAGCTCTTAATATAACCACACCATCCTAAGGCCTTTGTCAGTTTAATTATGTTTATTGAAAGTACAACTTCTTCATGTTGTAACCAAATAGACCAGTAAAACTTTCTAGGGCATTGCAGACCAGGCCAGAGTGACTTTTTCATTTACATGTTAATGGAGTCTGCTCCAGTAGAGTTAATTGAAGAACATGCATAAAGATTTGTTTGCTCTGTGGACAGATGCAATGGAAAAATCTGTTTAAAGCTGTACACTAGGGTATGAATATTGATGTGAATGGGAAAGTAAATTATTACAGGAAAGTAATTTTTATCACATACACAATATAGTTTGAATTCCATGGAGAGGAAAACGTATATGTGGTTTCATACATGCCTTAATTTCAAATAAGAGGCAGCAGTGATTAAGCAAGTAATATACTCTTTGTCTCCCCTTTTGTGTGTCCTGCAGTGTTTCTATATTTCTATTTCTAAATGTCAGTCTCAATTGTCAAGGTGGACATCTCAGGGGTGTGTGCAGTATGTCCCTGAAGCCTCTCTGAAAATGTCAGCTTGACCTATGTCTTTCCTTTTCCCTTCCATCTTCTCTATGTCTTCTTCAGAAGCCAAGTGAAAACAGAACAGTTTTTTTAAGGAACCATAAGAAAGCAAGTTTAGTAACAGATTTTTTGGAGGTGTAAGGGTGTTTTCCTGCCAGCTCGTTGGCCACAGCCCACCAAGAGATAGCTAAGCCTTGAGCAGCCTTTTCCTACAAAGGAAAATGAAGGATCATAGGCTAGGGCTGAATGAATTTGAAGCTGACGGGAAAACTGTGTGTATTCACCCATTTGTGTGTATGGAGCTAGGAGGAAAAGATGAATTATTTAAATGAAGAGAAGGGGTCCAGACAAAAAGCCCAACCCAAACAACCAACCAACCAACCAAACAAAAATCCCAACTTGTGAATGCTGCTTAGGCTGTTGCATTTTAGGACAATTCATTTCAGAAAGACTGCTTTTAATTCTGGACAGATAAGAATTCAATTCACTTAAGCAAACATAAGAGTGAGCGCCATCTCAGAGGCGCTGTGATTCCAGCTGTCATTGCATGAGGGTACAGATATCTTTCCTATATCCTGTGTTCTATCTGGCACCCCCATATAGATATCTGAGGTACTCTGGAACCTCTAAAATGGCACTAGACACCTATATTTAAGAAATGAGCTGAGCTTTCAGGATTAGATTTGGTTTGAGATTAAGACACCTGGATGTAGACATATACACATAGCTGTTGGCACATGACCTGAGTACCTAAATCCCAGTAAAAGGTCATAAAATCAGTGCGAAAATATAGTGCAATTTGAGATAATCTTGGGCTTATCTGAGACATCCATGTAGGGCTGGCAGAAGTGACAGAGTCCTGAGACACTTAGGAGCAGAAGATGGAGGCCAGGTAGGTCTCCCTATGCATTGGAAATGCCAGCATCCAAGTTTGTTTAGTCAGTTAAACAGTGATTGTTATTTGGTATTTAGTGAAAACAGAAATAACACAGTTTTGCTAAAATATAATTTCATTGTTTTCCCAGAAATTAGCGAATTATACATCGTATCATTTTGATGTTTTGTATTTTCTCACTGCTCATTAATAGTGTGGCTAACCACAGTATTGCCAAAGATATGTTCAGAAAAAAACCAAAGACACATTTGGCATTGTTACAGAAATTGAAACATAAGTGCAATTCAATAGGTTGTTGGGGCAAATTTCAGGCCCACTGATCCCACGAACTCCCAGAAAACCAGAAAGTGATCAAAATGCGATGATATTCTTTGTTCTTTAACCTTATCTTCTGCAAGGGCAACAAGAAATAGTAAAACCTAGAAGTGTCAAGGCAAACCACATGACATGAGAATTCCCATGGGCTGACAAAAAGTTTGTGCCACTATTGAGCCACTACAATAGCAGCCTGGTCCCTGCCATATGCTTCTGCTACCTCCTGACACTTTCTTTGGGACTTACCTGATCCCATGGAAACTAGATTTAAGAGCTTAAATTGGCAGTAAACTAAAATTGGCAAAGAGATGATCGGACCTTTTTCTGCCAGTTTATTGAGTTGAACCAGTTCACTCCAGAGGTGGGCATGTGCCAAAACCAGCACAAATGGAGAAGACTGGAACAATGGTAAAAATGTGACACTTTTTATAGCAGCTTGCTTTTAGGTGGACTAAAGTATCACTTATAACTGTAGTCTCACGTCGGTTGTTTTTAAAACATTCTGGACCCTTGCAACATTCACAGTATGCCTGTAGGATTATCTTTTCCAGTGGAAAAAATGCTTTGTGTAATAAAAAAAATCATGCTATTTGTTTTCCTTTTAAAGGAAAGATTTAAGATTTCTAATGTATGGTGCTTTATGAAAGCTGATGAAAACCCTGAGTTGTAGGAGTGCCAAACTCATCAGACTGTCAGGTAAAGGATAGAAGAGATGGGGAGTCTCACAGCGAGCCAAACCCAAAGCCCAGGCTCTGCAGTGTTCCCTTTGTAACGGAGCTCCCTCATCCTGCCTTGGAGGTATGTGGAGTGTGACTGTCACAACCTGGCTTTCACTCTGAGCAGCTGAAAACAGCACATCCTGTACACAAGTAAGCAGATAGGACTTCACAGTGAAACTGTGTGTGTGTGGGGAGGGTGTCCTGTTCATCACACTGCATCTTCACACTAATGTGTGTGTAATTTAGCTTCACATTTGTTACAATTTGCACTACTGGCAATTTTTTACTTTATAAATTGTCTTTCACATGTTTGTTTCTGTGGCACACAGATCTAATAAGACTGAGTCAACAGGCTTGGAGCTGCTAATCTAGTCCTGTTAGATATGATGTTCTACAAACAGGATGTCTAGTTTCTTTGGACAGGAGCTGGATTTGTTGGATACCAACAGTTTGATTACTTTATGCAGTCTCCTAATAGCCGAAAGAAATTGGGAGCACTAAGTAGCGTTTAATTTAGGGCAAACAAAGGTTAAAGTGGTAAAAAGGAAGAAAGAAACAACAGGACTGAAGCTCGTATTATGCCTAAGATTTTTAATAGTATCACTCTGATGCAAATTTAGGTGTGTAATGAAAGTATACCAACCCTGGCTTTGCTGTCCCCACAAATGCTATGGCTGCACTGGGATCTTTTGGGTATCCCCACTAATTCTGCTGCTTTAAGCACATTGATCTGTGAAGAGAGACTACAGGAAACAGCTCCTAAACTTAGATCCTCTGCATCACACCTTGGTTAGATGCCTCAGGTAGCTTTAAACAGATGGTGTAAAACCCCTCTTTTCTATGCAAGCCAGTCAGTGGACCATTTGAAAACACCCACGCTAACAGTCTACAAAACTGCAAGAGAGAACTTGGGGTCACTGCAAACCATGCTGTTTCCAGCATTTGCATCTAAACAACAGGCTCTCTGATGACACAGACTTAGAAGAAATACACTTATTTCACTGGACTACGTAAAATTGATGGAAGGAAATTAGCAGTAAAGAGTTTCCAGATCAGGGTTTGGCCTCTTGGGGGTAACAAAGTAGATTCTGAAAGATACAGAACAGCATTTCAGCAATTGGGTACCATGCTTTGCTAGGTTACTTAAGACATTACCAGTAATGTATTGCTTAGTTGTACCCATGTACACCATTAAAGTTATTCCAGTGTGGCATAGAGTGAGCAAGTTGAGGTCAAAATATGCCAGCTGGAGAATATTAGGGAAAAATGTTCCTTCAATTTCTGCTTAATGTTCTGATAAAAATAAAGAAGCCACTCACTGGCACTGTGGATGTGTTTACTTGCACTACATTATGACTACTCTTCTCTGACTTACACGGGCTCCTGCAATATCTCTTGCCATTTCCCATTCTTGAATTTCTCGCATATTTTCCAGGAAGGAGTAGTTTATGTTCATCATGTTTCTTTTTCAGGAAAAAAGAAGAAAAAAAAATATTATTAACTGTAGCAAGATGTTACTGTAGTTGTTTTGGGGTTTTATTTTTACAATAAAACTATGTTAAAAGGAAAAAATTATATAAACACATAAGCCGCATTTGGCAATGGTATACATAAAAGTTTTATGGAGACAAAACCCTATAGGGTTCTTTTGGAGCTAATTATTCCAATATGCAAATTAAAATTGTGCATTATTCATTTTTGTCAAATAATTTTCATTTGCTTTGGTGTTCTTATAATAAAAATCTGCCAACAGGGTTTCCTCTTAACTCATCTAAGGAAGCCTGTGAAGAACACTCCATATTTAACTCTCTTTTAGATCACTGTGGCTTGAGAATACTTTTAATCTCTTTTCCATTTATAACTGTACTGCTTGACCTTTTTGCAGCAAGGTGTCTTGTATATAAAATGTCAAAGAGAGGATTATAGACATGGGACAAAGATATAGTTTAATTAAAAAAAGTCCTGTGAGACTGAAAAAGGTTACTGGCCCAGATCACAAATATTTAATGCCAGATTACTATTTATGATGTTAAAATAACAAAAAAGGGTTTATGGGTAACTTGTAATTGACCAACCTTTACAGGTGCATATGATAATATTAAGCTTCAAGTAATAACTTTCATATTAGCTTGGAAATTAGTTTTAAAAATTTAAAAAATATTTCCTTAATGTTTTTAGTGTATTATAAAACTATCTCTACAACATGAAATAGGTTAATGGTTGAAAGTCTGTTTCTAATTCAAAATGGTTCTGTAGGAAAGAATAAAATAAACTGTGAATTTTTGAAATTTATTCGCATGTTCTTTATTTTCCATCTCTGACATTTAAACTTGGATAGGAGCATGGGCTCAATACTGAAGGAATGATTGAGAAAGACTAACCTAGATTTTGTTGCTGATTTTCCCCACAGAAGCAGTGAATACATTTCCAAGCTGAATGGTTCTACCAGGTGTCTCCACTTCTTTTCATTCCATGTGATAATGGGATGGAACAATTGCTTTTGTACTTCATAAACAAAGGGAAGGCCATGGCCAGGTATTCCCAAAAAGAACCTAATTTACCAGTTAGTGTGTGAATCAAAATGAGTGCATGATGGTACTGACTGGATTTTGATTCAAGATTGGGTGTTAACAAATCAATGATCCAGCAATGGAGAAATAAGGAAATTTGAAGCCCAGTTTTAAGAGTAGAGCACCCACAGGTCTCCTTGGTTTTCACTGACAAACTCATGGAGGCATCAGAGAAAACTGGCACACTATTTATGCAACTACTTCAGTAAAGGTGCAGTAAATGCATTGTGTAGTGATAATTTGATTTTTATTTTTTAATATAAAACCAATTTTTGTGATTTTTGGTTAAATTTCCTATATAAAAGTTGGTTAAAAAACATAGATAGACAAAGTATAATACAGAATTTTCATGGGTCTAAATATTTTTGGGGGAAAGTGAGGAAAAAGGGTAAGATGAAAAAATCCTTCTCCTGCATAGCAGTAGTAATAATAATATTTTATAAATATCCATGGTTGAGTTTGATTCTGGGCAGAAGTATTAGGAATATTATTGGAGAAAAATGCTACCAGAATTCCCATGAGAAGCCCCATGTCACTACAGGGCACTCTGGAATTTCTAGTCTGAATGGAAAAAAAAATCCTGCTAATAAATGCACTGCTTAGTTCTGTTCTATTATGCCAGCTAGCACACTTCAATAATGATAGTATAGTAAGTGCAGGTAAAGAGAAGACTGGTGATGAGGATGAGGATTTGGAGAGCAGATTTTCCAAAACATGATGACAGTATTTACTCAACACCCTGTTGGGTGAAAGCATACAATAATTTTTATCTTGTAGTTCTGAAGAGCTGATAAATGAAAAAGCAGATATTCTAAATAAACCTGTGTGGGTACTGCCTGCTTGGAGAGCAGCACATACCGTACAGACAGGATGATCCACCCCTGGAAGTGTTCTGGGCCAGGCTGGATGGGGTCCTGTACAACATGATCTGGTGGGTGGCATCCCTGCCCAAGGCAGGGGGGATGGAACTAGGTGAACATAATGGTCTCTTACAACCCCCATTACATACAACAATACATTCTATGATTTCAGAAAAAAAAAAAAATCCTGAATATCTTAAGTCATTGTAGCCTGATCTTAAGATTACACAGCAGTACTACAGTAAATAGATGTTAATAATTAAAGACTTGCAAGTAAACAGAAAATGTAATATGAAGCAATATGGATTTTCCAGGATCATCACTGTGGTATTCTACTTTTATTAGAAGATAAATTTCATAAACAAAGGAAACATGATGGATATCATCTAAGAGGAGGTAAAAAATTAGGCACTGTGTCACGTAGAAATTGATAGATAAGTTACAGAAGATGGGCATTACCAAAGCAGTAAAGAAGACAGGAAAATGTATGGGTCATTGTTAACACAGTCATGAAAGATGAGTTAGGAAAATTCTGCTTTTGAGTTCCTCCAGGTCACACTAACAAGTTGTGATTGATCTTCAATATAATAAACCAGACTAACATACATTAAAACAACAAAATCACCCAATGTTTTCAAAGTAAATAATACAAGATATGAAGTCATTTGTTTGAAGGTCAGTGACAGAAGTTCCTTCTTCACACTGCTGACCTTCTGCTTCTCAGAACTCTCAGGCTGTTGGGTACCCTGGAGCAGAGACCTGCAGTATCTGCCAGTGTTCTAAGTGTCCACGAAAAATAGCTATTAATTAGCACACAGACCTCAGCTGAGTTCCCAGACAGTGTATTACTGAGCTACTGTAATTTCCTATGGGTCAATGAATATTGATTAAAACCAGCATTTTCTGCTGGGCAGTTTACACAGCTCCTACCCTGCTTATTGGCAGTGGGTTATTTCATTTTTCCCAGCTTACCTCACCCGTGTGCCATACAAACCTGGAGCGTAATCGACCACTATGGTGCAGGGTTTATACAGGCTGAGCATTGCAACAGCCGGTGCTGTGTCTCCTTCATCTTCTTGTGGATCTAATCCTCAGCACCTGAACATCATATAAAGATGAGGATAAATCAGATGTTTATTTAATTTCTACACATGCCCATAATTTGAATTGACATAGGCTGTTAGTGTGCAGTCCAAGGTTTGGAATGAAGTATGGACCTGAAAACAAATGCTATGGATTTTTGTATTCAGAAATATTTGGTATGTGCTCAGCTTTTAATAAATATTTTGTGGAAGTAGAACTCACTGGTATAACCATTTTTCTTGACCAGCTCTTGACAGAGCTGTATTAAAACATACAAACCCTTTCATTTTCAACATGCATATTACAGTCATATAACTTGACCCTTCCCTCATCCTGCTGTACATTTTCTCTTGCTTCTGAAAGAGTATGAAGTTTTCAGATTATGAAGGGGAAATACATTTAGCAACACCAACTACTGTGATCCTGTGGGTTCTGTGAAATGCTGCCTATGCCACCAGATTTACGCTTCAGATTTCTCGACTGTGTCATTGTTGCCATGTAACCATTTCCCATCCTGTGAAACATAATGGACTGATCCGGCAAACCTGACAGAGACAGACCTCATGTTGACTTTACTAGCTCCCTCCAGCCCTTATTTCATCTGAAAGGCAATAACAGAAAGGATCGTTGTCATCTGACATCATTATCCTTAGGCATGGAGTTCAGATTTTGCCAATATCTATTGGACTCCAGTAGAACATAAGAAAGGGTCTCCCATAGCATGTCAGCAAAAATTACTCCCAAATACATATGCCTTTTTTTTCTAGAGTGGTGTTTTTCAGACATAGGGCCATGACTCTTGTCTAGGTGTGCAGAGAATGACAGGGATCTTCTTCAGTACCCTCTTTCTGATAGTACTTTTCAGTTTTTACTCTGCTGGGTAAGACTTTAAAAACATGGCTTTATAAATCACCTCTAAGCAGAATTTGGTGTAGTGATGGCCATTTGAATTAACAGAGGGCCTGAAAAATTGGTCATATGGGAAGCAGATTGTTCATTCTCTACCAGAAGTTCCCTGAGCACCTTCCTTACATAGTAGAGCACTTAGGGTAAATATACATATGCAGGGTACTGATTCACATTACAGTTAAACTAAACTAAGGGCTTGCTTCTAGTAAAAGCAGGGGGTGTCAGTCCCTTTACCACCTACTTTGTTCCTTCCTCTTTTGTGTCTGCTCCCAGATGCTTGATGATTTCTTCCTTTGCGCTGCCCTGGCACCCATCTGATCACACATTAAACTGGGCCAACATGCTAACCTTGCAAAAAATTCATATTTTTGAGGCATCTTTGCTAGTTGTTTTTTTCCTGCAGCTTTAATGAAGTAAATTTGTCTCTTCAGCCATCCACTGAGCCTTGGCTTGGTCTGGTGGCAGGCCACAGCTGGGCTTCAGTCTGCAGTGTGTGTGCAGGGAAAGCAGGGGTACAGTGCAGGGCAGTGGGACCCCACAGAGGTTACAAGGAGCCAGTACCTCTGTCACCATCTCCCCCAAGTATGAAGCTGAAGGCAAAACTTTGGAGTGTTAAACACCACCTTCAGTTCAGATTCTGTTCTCCTATCCACTTGAATTCCCATCAAACTCACTGAGTCCTCCATTTTCTGTTTTTAAGGGAGGGTTGATTGGATTACAACTGAATATGTAGAATGTACATTTGAAAAGACACACAAGGGAGCATCATAAGCCATCTGCCTTTCATACATTTCTAAGGCAGTGATAACTGTATCCCAGACCCTAGAAGCCATACCCTTTAACAGACTTAGACACCCAGTTACCTATAACTCCAAAGCAGGCCAGCATTTTGTTCAGTGAAAATTTTTGATCTGCAAATTTAAAAACCGAAAACCTTTTCAGGTATGTTCACGTTTCCTAAGCAAAACTCATTTAAATTCTCAGGGTTGATCTTAAACTTCAAGCCAGCTCACTTGATTTGTTATGTGCCCAGTGGCTATTGACAAAGATATTACTCACTGTTCTAGTCTTTTTTTTTCCAGAGAAATCTTCCTTATCTTGTGTCTTTCACAAGTACTATTTTCCATAATCCATCAGATTTCACATTATCAGATTGTTTGAAGATGTATGTTCAGATTTCTTTGCTTGCTTAGCAGTATGTAAACGTTGGAGACCTCAGTTAGATTTATATGACAAAGGAAGTGACAGGATCTCTTTGACAAAGCTAAGCAAGGAGTCTAAAATGTTAGACTTCTGGAAGTTGTAGGTTGAAATTAGTGGTTAGGACTTGTCCTCCACCAGTGACACAACAGAAACACAGTGTAATTTACCTATATAAGCCAGTGAGTAAACTCAGGAGGTTCCTGTGGTGACTAAGGTAATTGGCCTGTTCAAAAGCTAAATTTGGTGCCTATCAATAATTTTGCACATTTGAGAGCTACCCTGACTTTTCTGTGGGACAGCATGCTGCCACAGAAGACAGGACTAAAAGTGGTGACTCATTAGGTCCTTCTTAATTTTGAGAATAATTCAATCTTAGTTCCAGATGATCATGCATATACACATAACATAAAAAATTAATTATGGATAGGATGTTATGATAAATGCAGATAAGTATTTGCAAGTTTTGTTCACTTGGAAGTTGTAGGTATGTAAATAAATTATTAGGGAGTAGACACAGATATGGCCTTTTTGGTGAGGATGAAAACATAACTTGCCACATCTCACAGTTATCAGATCTACAGTTTTTGCAGTGGCATATCTCTCTTGGTTGGAGTTTTGTCTTGAGGAACCTTTTACAGACTGCGTGAGAAAAACTTCCCTACCTGCATGACCCTGGAGTCTGTGTTCTTGAGTGGTGGAGTTTTACTGACAGCAGTATTGCAGATAATCAGTAGAATGTCCACAGTGTGGTTTTATGGCAAGTGCTACGGCTGTAACTGTTGTCATTGCCATACAGCTCCCTCAAATCAAGCCATCCAACTGTTTGTTCAGCATCATCTGCTACTGTGGTGGAACTTTTCTAATACCATTTGAAATTTCTTATAAAAAACTGAAAAAAGACCTTAAAATGTACTGTTTTCAAGTTAGGTTTTGAAAGCCATATGATCATCTGCTCTTCAGGGCCACTGAAGTTTCTTATGATGTAGCAATATGTTTTATAATGCAAGAAAATATGTGAAAATATGCGAACAATTAATAGCACCACAAACTCTATTTATCATAACATTACTTAATCTCAGAAGACTTAATTTTCTTTGAAGCTATCTTGAAAACCATCATCAGGAATCATAGGTCCTAGGTTGTGGAATTCCAGGAACCATGGAAATGCAAGAAAGAGTAAGCAAATGCCTCTCAATTTCTGCTATCTCTGAGTTCACCAGATTGGCCTGCCTGTTCAAAGAAACTTAAAAAGGGTCAGATTTGGCCAGCTGGGAATCCCTGCTATACTGTCCATATGTTTTAACAGGTGGAAGGGTTGCTCAGCTCTTTGCTCTTCTGCTAGGAGATGGGCGATGCTTGGAGGTGTCCAGGGGATGCCCATTGGGCTGGACCAGTTCCAGCACTCTGAAGCTGCAACAAATATGGTAAGGAAGAGGCATTTACAAAATCAGTCTTTAGCCCCTGTGCAGTGGAGTGAAGTAGCTTCCTTCAGGGAACATAGAGAGCCGCTGAACTAGGCTCCTGCTTTCAATCTCTTTCCAGTGACTCTGCTGGGATCTTAGGGAGAGAGCTTAATTGGTCCTCTCTGATACACTGGTATAGATAATGATAAAAATCATGCTCATTTACTCCATAATTTAAGATTAAATTTCTACCAAAATGCATAAAATTCATAATCACCATTGTAGTCCTATTTTTATGTTTCATGCCCCATTCACTGAATAAAAGGCATATGGAGAGGGTGGGAGACAAGTAGAAATCAAGTTAACACAGAGGAAATGTGTCAAGTAAAGTCATTGGAAGCTTTCAAGGTCAATATCATGAAAAAGTGTGCAGGAAATCTAACAATTTAGCAGGCAAAATGTCCTCACATTTATGAGAACTCCGGTAGAAGAATATGGTTCTGCATTTGCCCTACTGCTGTTCACATTTCCTGTAACTTTAGTTTGTTGTTCTTAATAATAAGAGATTATTGGAGCAAATAAAAAACATAAATTTATACCTCCATCTATGGCAGGCAACAACTGCTGTGCAACTGGAGAAAGAATTCTCACTCCATGCATTTGAGGACAGTATTTCCAGAGGAATCTCTCAGTACTCATCACTACTCTTCTGAGAGAAAATTACAGGCAAACATTCACTGTCAGGTGAATAGACCTTTATAAATGAGGATTTCCTTAGCCCAGGAATATTTAGGATTTCATGGTTACGTAAAGGACCTTTACAACAGATCATAACACACTTTTGATATTTAACATATTGCATAACCAAGGAACTTTAAGCTGTAGAACAATGCAGTTATAGTTTTATTGAGGTTATATGTCTAATGAGATATATTTTAAACCCATTTAAAAAGTAATGCATGACCTTTTTTAGCACATTTTCCATCCACTTTAAAATAAAATCATAAATCTGTCAGATTTTTAGATTCCTTTGGATGCAATTTTGCATGTCTATTTTGAGGGAAATTTTGAAATTTTCAAAGCTTTCATATAAAGCCTGACCTACAGGAACTCTACCTCCCCCCCACCCCCCAAAAAAAAATAGTAAAGTATGTGTCTTTAGTGCCACTGATTTTTTTTTTTCCTCATTTGGAAATACAGCAGCTATCTGCTGTGACAGTTACAAATCTGTCAGGTTATGTAAACTGGGAAAAAAAACAAAGAAGATGGTATTAAAAGGGATGCCTACAGTTTCTGAGAATTTGAGTTGCTCATTCTGTCTCCCTGGGTTTTTGGGCCCTTGCTGCATAGTTAAGACTTGAGAAGTGCTGGTCTCCAGTTGTAGAGATGGTAAAAAAGGCTCCTTAGACAGGTAGGAATGACATTGTTGTCTGTGTAGCACTTGGAATCCCTGGTTTCCTTAGGCTAAAGGCTCACTAGCTTTTCCTGATCCTTAGCAAGCTCCAAAATAAACTTCTAGAAAACAAGGTAGGTTTAGATCAAAATGTTGCCTGTATTTCAAAAGAGGATTGCCAAATATACATGCACCTATATAGTTAATCTTATTTTAAAGTAATTTTTCAGGAAGAAAATTCTGAAGGTGCTATCTCTCATCCTATGACATTGCAGTTAGGCTGCACTGAAAGAGTGACTGAGCAATCAGGGATAAAAATAAACTGCTGGTTCACATGTCATTCAGGCTCACAGAGAAAGATTCAGGACATGCTGACTAAGCAGTGTTTGACCAATTAAAGTGGCTCTTTTGTGTTATTTTTTATTAACTACTCCACTGATAATTACTATGACTATTAAATGAGTGTCAAAAGTTGCAGTGGTTTAGGTCTAGGCTAATATACCTCCTATGCTCCTCTGTCCTTTGTGCCTATCAGGGTTTTTATTCCTTTTAACCTCTAGGGAGCATGAAGAACTGTTCCAGTTCTAAAAATATTAAATGGTTCCCAGGATCATCTTTCACAAGCTCTTCTACCATACCTAGAGCAGGGACTAAATGTGTTTACGTTGTTGATATACTTTGCTGTTGGACTGTGATCAGGTGCTCATGCCAGTTTCATTAACTTTTTTGGCAGTGGTTTATGCAGATGATTACAAACTGAAACTAATTCATTTTCAGGGTCTAGCAGCAGTGGGAAGAATTGATTTTTAGAGGCTTATTTTACACAGAAAACACAGTGGTACACCATGGCTTGTGCAGTTCAAGGAGGTCATAACAGTCCTTTAGGGTGAATTTTTGCTATTGTCTCCTTCTCGACATGTTTGGCCTGCAGGAAAAATAGAGGAACATTGTGAACTGGTGATAACTACATGGAGCTGTGTTACCAGACTAGCTCTTGCAGATCCATGTTAGCAATGATGAAGAGGTATGTTTCTCACTCAGCCAACTGGCTCTGACTAAGCCAGTGGAGCAGGAGTTAACACCCAGAGCTATGGAAGGGATATTTGAGGTGCTCCTAGCATGATGTGTGCTAGAAAACACAGAGCCTCTGGGTTTGATTACTCCTAGTCTCTTTTCAAACTATCTCCTCTAGGCTGCCTTTTCAGACAGACACCTTCTGAAGAAGGCTCAAGTTGTGTCCATAACACCCAGTAACAGCATGGACTGAAGGGTTAGCTGAGTTGGAAGTGTAAAGTGTGCATGACAAAAAATTCTAGCGTAGTTTTCAATTTTTCTTCCTGGCTAATACCTGGAGGAGGTGTAGCTAGATAAGATTCACATGCTGCTAGCTTAAGCATTAACATGCTTACCACCAGTCATCCAGAAAGATAGACTGCTCTCTGGACAGGTGGCCACCAGTCAGACAAGAGAAGTTGTAATACTCTGTTCTTTGATCTTTCTGAGGTCTCCAAGATTTCTACTGCTTTCTAGCTTGGATCAAAGTTTAAATAATGATAACATTTTTCTCTTGAGTCCTTCAGTTACCAACTTCCAGAATTTCAATGATTTCATTTCTATCAGTGTTTTTTTTTTTATCTTTCATATATTTCACAGCTTTAACATATAAAATACCTCATAGCTTAAATTTTTTTAAAGAATGAGTAGACCAATATAACTCATTTGTGAATACAAAAATAGACGGGGGCTCATAGACATGTACAGTTCAGGGTGTTTTACCTCTTCTACCCAGCAGATATTTTCACTCAAGTTTAGGGAACTTCCAAGCTCACCTTTTCTTCATGGTAAATAAGAGCATTGCAGATGCTGATGTTCTTCATCCCCTCCTGTTCAGTCCTGGATGCCCATCTGGAGTCTTTGGGCAAGAAAAGCTAAGATATGGTTGGTGTGGCCAGCTTTAGGGACATAAAACTGAGGGTCAGATGAGTTACAGCAGGCACTTGTGGCATAGCAAAGAGTACTGGAAAGATTCTGTGTGTATAGTCTTCAGGAGATGACCATGTTCACGTGTTTCATATTATAGGGCAAATTAATATTGTTGGGCTGATTCATATATATAGGATAGAACTTCATCTCACAAAGGTAGTCAATTGCAGTGATCTGTTCACCAGATGTATTTTAGATACCACTTAAAAGATCAAATTTACCTAAAACAGCTCTGGCTTTTTATGTGGGAATGGCTGGCACGATCACTGTCTCTGTACCATCTATCTTTGTTTCTGCATAGTATTTGGAATCAAATAGCTTATTGACCACTTCTGTCAGTTCTTTTCTTTCGGGGATGAAATAACTGAATATTTCTCATGGAAAATTCTTGCCATGGGAATTGTCACCTCCTCTGATTTGTAGCTTAGATAAAAGTCACATTTACTTACTCTAGGCCTTCCTTAGAGCTAGCCTGGGCAAACAGCCAGAGAAAAAAGAAAGAAAGATAGCACCAGACTGGTTTGGTTCATGCCAATTTTTGATAGCGGTTATTCTGGAGACTTGATAACTGCAGAAGTCATAAACAGTGCAATAGACAGTGTGATACTAAAAAACCAAAACTGATAGCCTATTTTTAGAGGTAGTTTGAAGTTCACTTTGGGACAAAAAAGGGCTGGAGATCACACTACAGAAACAAGGGATTATGTGATTGCACCAGTTGCATAAAAACTTCCAAGCGTAAATCTCTTTAAAGACTTTCCATATGAGGAAAATGTCATTTGGAAGACCTGAGCAAGTGTCATGGGCCCTGTGGAATGTAGTCATGGACTTCATTTGGTAAGCTGGATGGCTTCCCAGCTATCAGCAATTCCACTGTGGCCTGAGACAGAAACCAAAAGACAGAAGTTGCTATATTTGCTATGAGCCAAATGTAGTCTTAGCCATTAGAACAGCAAGGGGGTCTTTAAAGGGTTGTTTCTGTAGATCCTAGACAAATAAAAAGCTTGAGATTCACCCAGAAGTTTCACCTCCAGTGTTCTACCTCCTCTTTCCAGGTCTGACAACATTTTTTAAATTGACCTGACAAAGAGGATTGAATAACTGTCTCTTCCAACAGCAGATGGGCAGCCAAAGGCTGTTGGGCAAGCAGTCCTCTGGCAGCAAAAAGGGTTATACATTTCTGACTCAGAAATCCTTAGATAAAATATAAGCATCAGTAATTATCACTGAAGAGGCTGTAGGAACTAAAAGAAAGGACAATAATTCTGGCAAATCTTAAAGAGAGATCAGATCTTTGAAGCATTAATGGTGCATTCTATTTTATACCTTTTCACTGAAATCTTCTGCATATTTTTATCCTTTGTACTGTGCCTGCACACTCCTTTTAGCATTTTGATATGGTAACCAGGTAAATTCCACCTGACACTCAAATCTTCATATCAGGGGTCTCTAAGGACCTATGAAGAATGAGATATTAGGATACAATATAATACAGTTTCTTGTAATATAATACAGTTTTCATATTAAACATAGAAATTCTCCAAGATGCATAATACAACAGTTTAGAAAACAATGTTATATGCAGCACACATCAAGTTTTGCCTATTATAGATCAGCATATCCCAGTGGAGCCAATGGAGTTATACCAGTTAGCAGTAGTTAAACATGTTGGTCTTATATTGAATTTTTTTTTAAGCATTACATGCATTCTAACAACACAGTTCAGCAACCTGTGCCTCTCCTGACACTCATATGGCCCCATGTGCCATCTAGTGGAAAAGGTCAACTTTAAAAGATACTGTCAACCTGAGCTAGGAGGGTTTACAATGGAAAATGAAATGGAAAACAAATACTAAGGAAAAAGGGAGTCTTCTATTCTGAAGAACAACATACTTTCAAATGCAGATATATTACAAGTAGGTGGATAGGGATAATATTTGACAGTTTGTAATTAGTATTACAATTATTTCCAGTATAAATAAACACTTTTGAATCTTTAACTGCGTAGAAATCAATATGGACTGAGGGACAAAAGGACTTGTTTTTCTTATTCTAGTGATTAGTCTTGATTTCATAAAGGCAATCTGGAGAAGGACAAGAAAGATAAAGAATAAAAATAGAAAAGTACATGTGGAACTCAGAATTTGAAGGAAGTAGTAAAAGCAGTTCTTATAACTGATATCAATTTTCCTGAAATTGCTGATGTATAAAATATCTGAAATGCAAATGTAAAAGAAATAAGTGGAGTGTAAATATAATAAATTATACTAAGAATTATTTCATGACTTAAAAAAAACCCAAACAGTTTTCATAGGGTTTTTCTCCTTTCGTTTTGTTGTCTCTCTCCAGCTAGTCTGCTCTAGAGATCTATTTTCTCTTTTTTTTTTCCTCTTGTGAGAGAATATATCTGCTACAGCTTCTGTCTTACTTCAGTCTTTCCTCTCTTCAGGAGCTGTCTTTACAGATCCACTCTCCCTATCTTAGTCTAATTTTCCTCCTGTCTTAGTCTAATTTTCCTGTAGTTTATAGTATGTTTGTGACTGCAGACATACTGATTTAACTCTATCACCTAGCAAATAATTCCTACATTATTCATCTTCACAGATGCTTTTCTGAACCAAGTTTTTCTCAACACTTAGGTCATAGCAGCAGTTCTTAACTGTACTAGAAACATGTAGAGTACTAGTAAGCCCAGGGATGTCCTCTCCATGGAGCTGGACACAGCACCAGTGCTCCTAGCATCATGCACTTGGACGAAAGTTTGCCTGCAGCTAAAACTCTTGTTCTGAGACCAGAAAGGCAAAAACTTGTTGCTGAGTAAAGGAGAGAAAACTAAGATTCCCACAAATGAAATTTTGGGTGATGGCAGTGTGTCAAAGTTCAGCACATTTCCTATGCCTTTGCGTGCTTGAGTCTTGGATACAACGCATTGGCCAGGAGAAAGAGCCCCATAAACAATACATATTTTTTCCTTCTGCTGTTGAAAAATCTCAAGCCTTTTCAATGACTTTGAGGGGAAAAAGAAGGCCAAAAATGAAAAAAAAAAAAGGCCAGTAAAACAAATGTGGGCCCTAACTGTTCCCACTTAAAAGATCCATGTGTATTCATTATATGTGTGGCTGCTGCAACTTCAGCAGCAAGGTCAGTTTCATAACTTTTAACGTGCCACAAAAGTTGACCTGAAAAATGCAGGCAAAGGCACAACAAAAGTTATGACAGCAGCTTTAATCTCAGCAAACATATTGAGCATTTTGAGAGAAAAACTGTTCTCCTCAATCTAACAGCACAATCCTGTCAAGTAAGTCTCATCATCATTGCTGACAGGCTTAGAGGTGTGGGAACTTCTCAAAGAAAATATTTCCCAAAATATTTCACAGTGGAAAGTGTCAGTCAGTCAAAAGACAGAAGCTGCAGACTCCCTTCTCTTGCGTCTTTCTTAATGGATCTCTCTGACTTGGTGAAATCATATCTATATGTCTTCATACACTAATATCAAAAAGACACTTGCAGAAGAAACTAGAAGTTCATTTCATGGCCTTCTGATCCAAGACATGGCTTCCACTAACAAAGAGTGTCATAAGATGAAATAATTTTTCTGGAAGAAAAAAACACTACTGTAAAGTGTAGAATTTAAGTTATGCTAATTGCATTGCTAAAGCAGTTCTATATATTCTCCAGTTCTGCCATTCACTGCTTTATTTAAAGGCATAGCTTTTTTTATGAGCATACTTCAAATCTGTGAAATGTATATTGACACTGAAAACATAATCCTGAGCTGTGGAGATTCAGTGAGTGTGTCTATGCTGGTATTCACTGGAAGAGCTGAGTGATGATGAAGGGGAATTAGAGAACCAAGGAGTTATCTTCCTCAAGTGCATGTAGTTGGTGCCAATCAAGGAGCAAGACCTTCCTTCTTTCAACAAATTGGTCAAAAGTTTTCTACTTGTGTGTGTATCTACATAAGTAAAATATGTCTATCTATCTATCTATCTAGATATATATTTATGAATCTCTCACACTTGCAGAGATTTTTTCAGGTTATTCCAAAAATGTGTTCCAAAGAAAACATGCACATAAAATATGGTGAATTCCTTTCCCTTTAAAATATTCCCTTTTAAAATATTGGAACATGATGCTAATTTCTAATCCTAAAATCAGGAGGAGCATAGTACTACAAGTACCCATGGTCATGAGAGTGGGCAAGATGCTAGCCCATCCTGGGACAAAGAAAAAGCATGAAATAAATGAGAAATAACTACATTAATTGTGGATAAAATAATTAAAATATAAAGTGTATTAATATTATGTTATAAAAATTTTGGCACGAATTTATTAAAACACACCAGCAGTCAGAGCAGAATAAAAGCTAATTTGCCACTGGTTGTAATGGGCTTGAAATCAGCTTTAGTATTAGAAGAAAGTTCAAATACAGTAGAAAGGAAATGCAATACAATAAAGCTATGACTCAGGGGGCTGATTGGGATAATGAAATGCATTTCAATGAATTCTGATGGGTAAAGTGTTATTACAGAGGAGCTTATAAACGAGGGGAATAGACGAAATTTGCCACAATAGCACTACACTGTCACAGTGACTTTTATTACTATAGAAATTATTTTGAAGTGTGAAAGGTACTGTATTTGGTGTTCTAATAACTAATCTAAAGTGACGATCTCTGTTTCACTGAGCTTTGTTGTTCATCAGTATCAGAAGTATAGACTCTCTGTCTACTGTGTGACAGAACTGCTAATTCTCTGTTCATCTTGTCAGCTGTGAGTCTCCTCGGCACACTAAGACCATAGAGCAGACATTCTGCACATCTATTAATATAAAATCCAGGGAGGCTGAGGAAGTTTGCTGTTTTGCCTGCTCTGTGGGGGCCTCCTGTGGCCTGAATTAGATGGCTCCTTCTCTCACAGCAAGGCAAAAATAACTCTTGAGTTATGATTTGCGAAAACAGCAGGGCTAATGCCAAGATCAGAGAGTTGTGGTTTGTTCCCTGTGTGTTTGGAAACATTACAAGTAATATTTTATGAACTTTTAATTTATATACATTTTCCTTTATGCAAATACATACTTTCCTGTTGAAATTTTAATCATTTTATAAACCCCAAATTTGACTTGCCTCAAAATGGTAATTAAAAACAGCCAGATTTAAAATTTGCATAACGTTTTGATAGATTTTTTCTCCACTCAACCATGTAATCAAATCGTATTAGAGACTGGAACATGGAGCAATTACATAATTTTTTTAATTTCCCAGGTCTGTGTTGATAATTTTACAAAATTCCTTAGTCTTAGATACATTTAGTTTTAAAGAAAAACTGTGAATCTTTGCAACTTGTGGAATATTGTTTTAGAATTTCTGTGAATGGTGCTGGAGAAAAGAGGATAGGTAAGAAGACAATCTGTAGTATTTCCTTTAAATATATTTAAGATAGCATTGAAATAATTTTGCATCTCATAAAACATAAGATATTATCAATGGCTTGATAACTGTAAACAGAATATCTTTTCTCATCATCTTTTGTTCTCCTTAGCTTGTGTGGTCTGGTTGGGATTTTGCATGTCTCTTACAAGGTTACACACAATGTGTTTTGGGTATTACCACAGTATAAGAATATGTTTCAATATTATTATACTGCTTGCAGCATATCTAACTGACTTGAGATGTCTTAACCAATTTCCCACACGCTGGCCATTATTTCTGGTTCTGCCCCAAGAGGCTATCATACACACCCTTTCTTTGTGCCACTTGCACAGTTTTTGTGATCTGGGAAATTATGTTCTTCAAAAATACAGCCTCTTTTTATTTCTTGGGAAAAAGCCATCCAAAGATCTGGTAGATGGTACAATCATGCCATCAAAGAGTACAACTAAATAATAGTAATCTCTTGCAATAAATGAGAAATGAGCAGCTCTAAGGCGAGGCGGAAACTCTTAAATCACACCTGCTGCTGAAACTGAACTCTCATTCATTAGTCCTAGTCTGTTTGCAGTTCATAAATGCTTGTATTTCATAAGTTATTAAATACCTTGCCCCACAGCATGATTTGTAACACCTAATGACAGCTCATATTTTACCTGAGCAGCCTGTGAAACATGTTGAATTCATGCCCTCTGTAAGATATTTGCATCACATGTCTCCTTGTTCTTTCTCACATCTGTTGAGGGCATATAACAGAAAGGGAACATAAGCCTCAGAGAAGGAGCACATGAGCTTCACAGCAGGAACTATTCCAACTGCCAGCAAAATAAATCATATTACAGGAGGTAAACGTGAAGCCAGTGAAAGTACCACTTGAGATGCTGCTATGAGTAGAACTGCTTTCATTAATTGTGTTTGCAGGCATTACCATGTCAGGCAAGCCTATCAAGGGGAAAACAAGGAACATAAAAACAGATGTGACAGACCACAAAATGCTATATGTTGTATAAAACCAGTCCTGAGTCCATAACTGAGGTTAGTCAATAATAGGCAGTGCCTTTCCCATGTGGAGTGAAGAAGAAGAGGGGAAAAAAAACCCCATCTTGTTCCTGCCCAAGAAATATTATTCGTATTGTGTGTGGATGTGTGAGAGCAAGGGTCATCCATTTCTCAGCTACAATCAGCCTTTGGAAAGCATCAGACTCACACAGCAGGTAGCAGGTTTCAGCAATCACCATGCATCATGTGGGACTGGCTGTCAGTAGAGTGCAGGAAAGCAGAAGAAACAAGCATACAGGGAGGTCAGCTTGCTGCCTTGCTGTCTTTAGTTTCTTCCTCCCTCCCTCACAGCCTCCTCTCCTGTCTGTTCAAGTTCTACACATTCAATGTGCCAGAGCAGAATAGTGCAGTTCAAATGCATTCAATAAACAAAATTGGCCTTAAAAATGGTGGATGTTCAACAATCGAATGAATACTGCTCTAAGGCAAAGGTTCACAACCTACCATGCGTTTGTTTTGTACATCTATTTGATGCATGCTCTACGCAAGTAGCAGCTTGTCTATTGGGAAACAAAGTTTCTAGCGCTGACAAAAGTAGAACTGTCTGAATTCAGTCTTTAATTTGTAATAAAATGGTCTGCATTATGTACCATGCTCTGGATTTGTATTTCCTTATTCTAACTTGAGAGGAGTGATAGTTGTGATTGCAGGCTATGAATAATCAGATAAAGCAGTTAAGCAGATGTACTGACGGTGAAGTCAGAGGAAGAAGCTTCATTGACATTACCTTGATTACTCCTGTCTCTAACTGTGAGCCAAAGGGATTTTAAGGGGGCTAATGTGAGGATCTCTCCCTTTACTAACTCTTCCAGAAGGAGTAGTATGTCAGAATCTCTCCCTGGTAATCTCCCCATGGGAGATCTGCATCTTCATTGCTCCCTGGCTCATTCTTTTCCCTTCGGAACTCCATGATGCTCCTTTACCCCATATCTGATCCAACATTTATTAAAGAAAAGTTTCACCAGAGATGACACCTTATGATCCTTCCTCTCTGTTCTTTCCTCATTATTAGAGATATCCTCTAAATATCAGCATGTCAGTCTAAGAGAAGGATTAGGGAGTAAAAAAAAAAAAAATTTATTTTATAAATAATATTTCTTTATAAATATTTATTTATGCACATCGCTGCAGATATAGTGGTGTTATTGGCACCTTTAATGTCAATACTGTCAGTGTCCCTGTTCCTTGGAGCTGCAGCAATATGGTATCACAGTAACGGTATATTGCATGTCAGTAGTACAAAGGAAAACAACAGCTTTGCAATACAGAGCCATAAGCTAAGTAAAACCCGCATACATAGAGACAAATGATCCGAATGTGATCCGTTCCTTTCGAACTGTGCTTTCTGTAAGACCGAGCTTGATTATTTCTAAGAGAGCAGAGTAGAGTCCAATAACGCGCATCTGGCGTTGGCGAAGAGCTCGGAGGTGCCGTGGGGCGGATCCGGGGGTGCTCACACGGGGGGTGCTCACACCGGGGGTGCTCACACGGGGGGTGCTCACACGGGGGGTGCTCACACGGGGGTGCTCACACGGGGGTGCTCACACCGGGGGTGCTCACACGGGGGGTGCTCACACGGGGGTGCTCACACCGGGGGTGCTCACACGGGGGGTGCTCACACGGGGGGTGCTCACACGGGGGTGCTCACACGGGGGTGCTCACACCGGGGGTGCTCGCACCGCAGCCTTGCCCGGAGAGCGGGGTGCCAGGCGCGCCGCCCCCACCAGAGGGCGCCGCAACACAGCCTCAGCTCCGGCTGCTGCGGCGCGCCGCTCCGCCCGCCTCCTTCCCATCCCTGCTGCGCCTTCCCGTCCCTCCTGTGCCTTCCCGTCCCTCCTGTGCCTTCCCATCCCTGCTGCGCCTTCCCATCCCTGCTGCGCCTTCCCATCCCTCCTGTGCCTTCCCATCCCTGCTGCGCCTTCCCATCCCTGCTGCGCCTTCCCGTCCCTGCTGCGCCTTCCCGTCCCTCCTGTGCCTTCCCATCCCTGCTGCGCCTTCCCGTCCCTCCTGTGCCTTCCCGTCCCTCCTGTGCCTTCCCATCCCTGCTGCGCCTTCCCGTCCCTCCTGTGCCTTCCCATCCCTCCTGTGCCTTCCCATCCCTGCTGCGCCTTCCCATCCCTGCTGCGCCTTCCCATCCCTCCTGTGCCTTCCCATCCCTGCTGCGCCTTCCCATCCCTGCTGCGCCTTCCCATCCCTGCTCTGCCTTCCCGTCCCTGCTGCGCCTTCCCGTCCCTCCTGTGCCTTCCCATCCCTGCTGCGCCTTCCCGTCCCTGCTGCGCCTTCCCGTCCCTGCTGCGCCTTCCCATCCCTCCCGGCTCCCTCACACCCCTCCTGTGCCTTCCCGTGCCTCCTGTGCCTTCCCGTCCTTCCTGCGCCTTCCCATCCCTCCCGCCTCCCTCACATCCCTCCTGTGCCTTCCCATCCCTCCTGCGCCCTCCCACCCCGCCTGGCTCCCTCCTTCCCACCACCGGCGGCCCCTTCCCACTCCCGGCTGCTCCTTCCCATCCTGGGCGGCTCCCAGGCAGCTCTCTCCCGTCCCCGGCTCCCTCCGGCTCGCTGCCCTGGCTCCGTGGCCCGCCCGCAGCTCCTCTGCTCTCCCCGCCTCGCAGGGGGAGCCTGCGGCTCAGGCGCTGCTGAGCGGCGCCGAGCACGCTGCTGCAACCCTTCGGGCTGGAGGTGGCAGCAGCCGTGAACGCCTTGGGGGAAATTCCGGTGAGGCCTGCCTGGGCTTAAAAAAATGTTAAGAATGTGGCAAATAGGTGGTGAAAGTCGTCCCTCACAATGCTGCATCTCTCTCGAGACAAGGCAGATGTGGGATTGGGGCGTTTATCACTGGGAATGCTTATCTTGGAAGTTGAAAGTCACATGTTGAAGGAAACAATGGGTGATGCACTTGTAGAATGATGTAATAGAACACCATGTGATGTTGATTTTTTTTTCTTTAACCGTCTGAAAACCTTCAGGGCTTTCTGCAAAGGCACACAAAGACCTCTTAATATAATTCCATGACAGAACTATTACCAGGAATACTCCAACACACACACACACAAAAAAAAAAAAAAAAAAAAAAAAAAAAAAAAAAAAAAGCCTCCATGGCAAGCACATTCCTATCAAATATTATTATTGTATTTTTTTATTGTTTTTTAATTACATGGACTACTTTTTTCCCAGTTGCAGGTCAAAAGAACCAGCTAGAAAGGGTTTTAACCTAACATCTCAGATAGAAGCTGGCATCTAACCAGCAATCTGAATCAGCAAAGTGTTAAAGGAAAAGCTTTGATGCTTTCCAGAAACAGGAGGGGCTTAAGCAGATGTTTAAAACTAAATATGTACAGGTTTTGCAACATTTGAGAGCAGGAAAGCACAGAAATGTCAACCCTGGGCTTGCATCTCCATCTTGACAAGAGTGCTTTGGTCCTGAGAGGAGTGTTACCAATGGAGTTCAGTATTTTACAGGCCAATCCAAAAGGAACACTGAATGCCTGCATAAATGCACATCCAATAGGTTTCACTATGGAGGTATGACAGTATTCCACAAGTGATAGGATAGTTTTCTTCCCAACATTCAAAATGTTAATGGGGCAGATTTCAGTATGAGAAGGGATACCAGGAAAATCCAAGATTCCCTACTTCATCTCAGAAAGAATAAAACATGTCTTTAATATGTTTTAGTGTTGTGATCACTATGTGATTATGTAGGTTGGTTCTAAAAGAGGCAGGGTGAAAAAATGCCAGCTTTCTTAAATTAATTTTCTATGAAAAATTGTTGTTGGATACAGTTCTGACAGGTGTTCAGGGTCATCCAATTTTTCTGAAAACAGAAAAAGAAACCCGTTTTATATGGCATATATCAGAATCAGGGGAGGAGAGCTGGAGAATGAACCATGTATTCATTTGCTGCAAGTCAACGGTTAGACACATTCAGTGGACTTACACAAGCTAAAGGAGGAGCTTGGTATCTTGAGGAACATGGATCACTACTGTCAGTTGTCATCACCCCAGCTCATCACTCTTCCTCTAAAATTGAAATAACTAAATGCTTTGTGCATTCTAGAGGGATTTGATGGAGGAGGAAACTTTTCTTTCTCCTTAATAGTAAATGATACCCCTGAAAAACTGGGTAATTAATCAGGCCTGTATAGCTGTGATACTGTATCATAATAAGATTGATTGATCACAGGGTGTACTGTGATGGAGACAGGTATAAAAGAAATAAATTACTGACCTGAGCATATTAGGAAGTTTTGGTGTACTGTGTTTGGTGGTGTATCGGGGAACCTTGTCACACACACATCACACCTTATCTAGTGAAAAATGAAAAAATAGCCCCATAAGACAAAAAAAAAAAAAAAAAACCAAAATAAAAAATTAGACTATAGAGAGGAAAAAGATCTAGAAGAAGACTTTTTTTCCTTGGTAATAGAGAGTGATGTAGGATGTAGAAATTTGTTTAATAAGGTGTGACATATTTTCAGACCTAGCTTTTAGTAACTGCGAAACATAAATCATCAATATTTCCTAATCTTCCAGGAATTAATGGCATTCTAGATGGCAGGTCTTGGAGAAGCATTTCCTGGAAAAATGTAGTGGGTATTTTTAATGAAATATCTGGCAAGATGAGAAAAGAAATTTGAAAAAATTGCTATGAAGAATGAAAAGTGAATACCAAGAAGGTGAAGAAAGATTTTAGCACCATAATTGTCCTAAAATTAGGAGAGCTAAAATAAAAGGAAAACTAGATGCAATACTTCAGTATTTACTGAAGTAAATGCTGATTTACTTCATGGTAAATCAAAAGAGATTTACAATGAAGAAAAAGGAGCTTTTCAGGTAACAAACATCAAAAGCATACAGAGGTTCAGCAATCTGTGCAAACTTAGCACACTTTGAAAAGTGTAAAGCTGTACTGTGGGAACATATAGCAAAAATAACACTAGCATAAGGTATTCTCCTACTGCCAGATCTGCTAAGCAAATAGGAACTTCATTTTGCACCAGCTGCAGCATCCAAGTGGTCTACAAATGTGCCATATGGTCTGCAACACATAGATTGGTGCTCTAATACTATGGCTGCCCCCCACTGTACCCAAGTATGTAGGACATATGCTACACTCCATTACTTAATCGTGCGTTACCTTGCATCTGCAGGCATTCATTTACAAACTTCTGATACTTTTTCTTCAATTTAAAGGATTAAAATTTCTGAATTTTCTGTGGAAACACATTTGGATTCCAGCTAAACATTGCAATGAATCAAATCTTAGTTGCGTGCCTCGTGCTATTTTTATTGAATTAGGCATGTGAATCCATAAGCAGATTTCTTTGCTTTGGCTGTTATGTTAGGCTAGGATCTGTTTTGGGATGGAGTAGAAATTTCTCAGTGGAATTAACAGAAGTTTTCAAGGGGATTATACATATATCAAAGACATGAAAGAGTGAAACACTAGAACACCGAAGAAGTTCAACATGCAAATTCAATAGACAATACTTAGGTTAAGGTAGTTTGTACATCAGGTTAATCTTTAGTAGGATACATTGATATTCATATACTAAAAAATGACTTGGTGAAAAGTTACTGAAATCAACACAAGTAGAAAGGAAGAATTGCTTTCTGACTAAAGAATTCCACAATCCTCTATATTGTTCATAATTCTGCTGATTGGTGAATGCTTATATTGAGATTTTTTAGGGTAGTAGAATAATTGCAGCCAGGCCTAAATTTTTAGATATTGTCTTTTAGGTGTTGATGGATTGTTCATAATTGTGTAATTGTCTCTTCTTCCAAAACATGTACCAGTAAAATGTTAGATTGTGTTTTAGTGTATTTTAGTCCCAAAGATTTAAAATTTCATGAGATACTGGATTTTGTTCTATATATTGAAAAGTTTGAATTTTTTAACGGAATCCTTATTTTAATCCACAGAGTTAAAGTTTTCAAAGCTACATAGGTCTTATTTTTATGCATTTTGTGTACAGGAAAAGTCAACCTGTGAGTTCCATAAGCTCCTGATGGACAATCACATTCAGAAGAGGCTTTCTAGTTTCCACTGTGATCATACTGTCTCCTAGATGGCAAATGAGCGGATTCAACAGAGAAAAACCTCTTTAAAAATAGCTTATCTTATAAACTCCTTTATAATAGCAAAGTAATGTCTATATTAGCATTCTGTAACACATCTTTAAATATGAGAATATCAGTATAGCAGTGTAAAAGTCCTCAAAATAGCTCCATCTGCCTTGATATTAACTGCTGCAGAAAACCCCGTCTGTGCTGGATGCACCCTAGAATAAAAATTCATCTTTCTCCTCTCTCATCCACCCTTTTACAGGGCTCATGACAAAGATTTATGTCCCTTTTGCATTGCAGCATGCTGTCAAGCAATGTGATGACAACATTGAAATAATCTAGCATGTAAAAGCTAATAATAGTTAACAGTATGAACAAATTTACACCTAAACCTACTGCCACTTCACATATTGATCTTAATTAATGGGCCCTGATAAGGTATTTTCATATACACAGCTAGCTGGCTCTTTAAGTGCTGGAGAAGTAACCTGTAGATTTGTAGGAGACTAGGTGTACTCTGAAGGAAATTTTAACTTCTTTCTAGGTCTATCCTAAACCAAAGCTGTTCTTTGTGAGTGTGCATGGGGAGGAGAAACTTATATCAGAATGAGAGCACTGGCCTTTGCTTTAATCATATCCAGTAAGCATGTATTACATACAAGCCTATGAAATTATCTTGAGTTATCAATAGCATGATGTGACCAAAAGTAAAGAAAATTAGAGTGTTTGGTATAGACACACAAATTACTTTGGCCTTTTATAAAGTAATTTGGCTGAGGTCATCTAGACAATTAGGAGCAGGAGGGAGGAGTTCTAGTTTGTTCTTCCATAGTTAGACTTCTTTTTAGCTGTGCATAACTTCCCAAGATTCAACAGGACTCATTTTAGATGGCTGTTGAAGAAAATGGGGGGCAGCTAAATAGTAATGTAGCATCATTTTGCAGTGTATGCCACCACATGGAGACAACATAATTCATACCTTAGGAAGCTTGTACTGTCTGATCATCAATATGATTACTTCAGTTACAATTACTTGTGGGTCATGAGGTTGGACAGATCACTATCAAAACTCATTTTTGTCTTGAATCTCTTAGCATGATTTTAGGTGTTGTTTTGGTGTTTTTTTATGGAAGCTTTTGTATTTGGGCATTTATCTGCCTGTCTGTCTCAGGCCTCAATTAAGTTGAAATACAGTTCTTGAATTGGTGTTTCCAGTTGGAAGTTTTACAGGAACCATGATGACAGAAAGCTTAGTTCTCATTAGGAATTAAAGTAGCTCAGCAACACAGGTCATTTGAGGATGCTGATGTAGAAACATGGGATTAAATCAATTTTATATTTCCCCTTAATATCCTATCAGAATAATCTTCTTATCCCATATCATTAAATCACATAAGAACTTAAGATGACAGCTAAACACAATTAGAATTTCCTAGAGGATATAGCAGGGCACTGGAATATGCCTTCAAATACATACACAGGAAACATGTTCCTCTTAGAAAGGGTTCTTTTCTCCAAGTGTCCTGCAATTCATACTAGAAAGCCCTCAGTGTAACTCCCTGTACAACCAGGGGTGTTACTAGGTGGTCTAGGACAATTTAGTCTTATGGTTGAGGCCATAACTTTGAAATATTATGGACATGACATTTAAAATTGGGAAAGAGAGATAATTTTCTAACACTACTAAAACTGATTTACTTCATATACAATATGTGACAAATGGAAAAGAGAGGGACC
The DNA here is from genome assembly GCF_030490865.1 of Poecile atricapillus. Lineage (NCBI taxonomy): Eukaryota > Metazoa > Chordata > Aves > Passeriformes > Paridae > Poecile > Poecile atricapillus. Next base: position 50,702,498 of record NC_081288.1, on the reverse strand, counting down.
TCTTGGCTCTTTCAGTCCTCTCCTATTTTTAGTAAGTGTGCACTGCCCTTCACTGTATTTGGATTAGCCATTTTTTGAAAGAAGGGACTGGAACTTTCCCCTATCCATGAAAATAAACATTATTTTTAGGGTGCAGACTTCTGTTAAAAAAGAGATCCTCATAGACATTCATTATGCTTAGCAAGGTAAATTCCATGTTTAATTGTAAAGGTTGTTCAATTAGCAGTCAGGAATGTACCTAGGCCGCCACCAAACAGATACCAAGTATTTTAGTGTTTCAGTTCTTATTTTTCAAACTGTGACTATGTTTCCTTTACTAATGGGTTTAAAGCATAGTGTTACATTCATCCTCCATTTTCTGGATAATGGAAATGTTTTGTAGGAATGTTAGTCTATCTAAATGAAAAGTATATATATTCTGGGTGCACGTTTGTGGTGATAACCATTTCACATCTTAAAGATTATGGGGGAATTGATTCTTGTATAATCTATTTTTTATTCCATTGATGGAATCAATAAAAATATTTAAATTTAAACTTTCCAAGTAATCTTCGATAATGAGAAATGAATTCCAGAGAAAAGTAAAGGACAAATAATTTAAGTAAAAAGAAAAAAATCCTCTATTGTTTGTTTACTGTTTTAAGTTTATCACAACCTTAATCCATTTGTTGTTTTGCTAATTTATATCTAATCTCTCCCTGCCACTCGACTCTTTTCTGTCAGGGTCCAGTGCAATAAAACCCCTATATCTCTTCATCTTGGATAAGATGAAGCTATCTAAGACAAAAACTTCTTTCTGAAATCCCACTTTGCTCAGCTGCCACCTAATGATGGAGGCATAATTCACTCAAGGTCTCACCATAAGGGAATTATTTTATGGAGTACTTGTGTGACTAACACATTTCAGAACCCACCAGCTAATGGGGATTCATTTAGTTGCCTCCTCAATCCCACTTCACCCAGGAGAGTACCAAAGCATCAGGCAGTCTCTTAACTTGGAGGCAGAGGAGACAAGGAGGAATGTGACTTGTTCTCTCAGGACTCTGAGTTTTCTGTAGGGATTCTGGGTTCTATTCAGGGACCACAGCTGTATTTTATGCAATGGCTGTTTAAAGGAAATACTCAGTAAATTCTCTGCTGATTTGAATTTATTCTGCTTTCATTTTTACCATATCGTAGGAAAGCACAGTCTTAATATTGCCTAAGCAGAAATGATGGCAGTCTTGGAGCTCATAAAAAGAGTATTTGTGGGCCAAAGTTTGCAAGACAGCCTACCTGAAAGACTGAGAATTTAACTGAGAATTAACTCATTTTTTAAAATCTTCATTTCTATTCTTTCTCTCCAAAAATTTCAAAAAGAAAAGTGTGCTTACTTAGATTTCATTAGAATTCATTACTGACCTATGATTTGCTTGATCTGCAGTGGTGGATGATCCAATTGTGTCAACACAGATTAGCTAGCCAACAAAATGAGAATTGTGGGACATGTGAAATATTGGGGAGCCAGTTGAATACTCTAGCCACAGAATGTCCCCATCACTGAAGCTGGACAGGGACTCAGGTTCTTATTAGGTCTGCAGCCATTGCAGGTCCACACCTACCAGTGACAGGGCCTACATTTCAATCCTGTTTTTACAGCTGAGATCTCTCAACTCTCAAAACACCTGTACTGTACCATTAGGAGATTACTCATTCCTTCAAAGGCAGAAACCACTTTTCTCTCCCGGCCTCCTGCAGCCCTGAGTCAGGGCAGTGAGGATGAAGTGTATTTATAATGAACCTCTCCCCGCGCAGCCCTGATGCTCATCCATCACCACTCATGCCAATCCCTAGGGCTCTCTCCACCCAGAGGTAAATCCATCCTCATCAGTCAGCGCCTAACGCTGCCCCAGCCCGGGGGATGCTGCCCGGGCACGCACTCAGCTTCTGCTGCCTTTTCCTCTGGTTTATCAAGAGATGGCAGCAAAAAGCCATTTAACCTTTGATCTCGGGGCGTCTGTGTGTCACAGGCTGCGGGCAGCGCTGCCCGGTGTCCCCGCGGTGCCCCGGGAGCAGGCGGGGGCGACAGCCGGGACCGCGCCCTCGGCGGGGACCCGGCAGCTGGGCATGGCAGGGATCCGAGCACAGCCGGAGCCACAGCTCCCAGTGCCATCCATCGGGAGCGGATGGGGCTTCCCCTGAGACGGGAAAAGGTCTAGGAAGGGGCTGGGCATTAGGTGAAGCGGGATATTTCTGAGAATGAAGAGAAACTAAATAAACGCATTGAAGAACCACCCCACCTCCCCCCTCAAAAAAAAAAAAAAATAAAAAATAGGCGTATGGAGAGTAAAATTCTTGTAGATGATGTAGACCTTCACCTTGGGTTCATGGTGCTAGGATTTTCCCCTTCGAAAAAGGGGCTGCAAAATACTCAAAATATGCATGTTGCTATCATGATGCTATGTCCAAGGTGAGGGATACAGGAATGAACTTTCTGATTCACTGTGACAAGCTGACAATTCATTTTCTGCAGTGACATTTGTAAGAGCAAAAAATTGGTAGCATGACATGTCAATAAAGACAGCTAGGAAAAAATATTTTAAAATTAGACATGATCAGAAATATAACACCAGGGTCTATTTCAATTTTTTTTTTTTTTTTTTGGTAGCTTTCTTGCTTAAGAAAGGAACAATTGTAAAAATAATTTTATTTAAATTGGATTTTAAACAAAAAAAATAGAGTGGTCATTAATGAATTAATGACCTCATTATTAAGTCTTTCAAGATGTTTTCAGGAACTGATTTCAGATAAAGAAGATAAAGTCAGCTGCATTTCAAGTCAAGGCAAGCTCTTGGGTTTTCAGTGCTGCTTGCTTCTCTTGAGGAGCTCTTGAGGAGCTGTCAACAGGTATGAAAAGGCACCAGCTGCTTAAATCACCCAGCAGCTCAATCCTTTTCAGTTGGAGACAGAGAAAATAGGAAATGTACATGGGTGGAAATTTGGGGTTCAAAAGGGTGGAAAGAGCAATATACCCTGCAAGATGGATCCACCTTCCCTTCTCTTCTTCCTCTCCTGTGGCACTGCACTTGCATTTTAACCAATACTGGCCAAATTCCATTTTCCCCTCTAGAAATATGAATGGTGATTTGTTTCTGCTGGCAAAATAGAGTCCCTCCACAGTGGTTAGTTTCAGCTTACGTGAAATTAGAAATTTCATCTCAGTAGTAACTACAAGCAACAATAAATGACATTCTTTTAACCATGTGAAAACTTATGCTCTGATTGACAGTTTTATCAAATGCTTGTGCTGGTCATTTTCTGTTATGATACAAAGGGTAATTCCAGATCAATAAAATTCAATACAATCAAAGAATTGTTTCTAAATTTACATCAAGAAATGTGATGCAATTGATTTTAATTTGGTTCTAAATTTCTTATATTTACTCTCACTTTTAAACTTCTTAAATCAGCTCTAATATCAATCAACAAGATTAGATTAAGAAGACCTAAGGAAATTAGATTAGCAACAGGTGAAATGAATAAAGATCCCCCCAAAAAGCATAGACCCTATAAGAGTATTGTTTCCTGAAGTATATCTGACATTTAGTAAAAATATATTATCCTTTTAATTTAATAAATGACATAATGTTTTCTCTTCCTGCCTGGATTCTAGGAATCTAAGAGGTATCTGTAGAAGTGTATGTGTGAGATCTGCTGCTTTGGGTCAGTCTCCATGTTTATCTCAGAGCATCCACTAAAGATTTATTTAATTAGTTGAAGCAGTCTCAAATGTTTTATATCATGACATCACTAATGCAATCACCTCTGGAGGAAATACAAGCTTGACTTCAGAGCTCAAACGCCTGACCTCATTGGGTTTTGACCATCATAGGATTCTAAGGCTTCCAGTGGCAACAAATATAAGCATTAAAGGAAATAATTTTGTGAAAAAGACATCACAAGAAAATTAGCTTTCCTTTGTATCCCTTTTCAGTCTGAGTTTTTTACAGCACTCACTAAGGAATGGCAACCAGCTGAATGATGCTGTATCTGCATTAAAATTCCAGCCACCATGCCACAATCCTAACTATCTATGTGTAGGGGCTTCACAAAATCTCTCTCTGTCTCATCATCCAGATACCTCTCAATTGAAGAGAAGAGGTCAACTATTAATAGGTCAATAAGGATTTTGGAGAATAGCATTTGGCAGCTCGCATATACTTTCATAATTTGCCAGACAATTAAAAAATTAGTAGCAGACTAAGTTATACTGCAAGTATATTAAAAAATGATGGAAAATAAGCAGCTGATTTCTAGGTTGTAGCCCTGGCAGTTCAGGACCTCCCTCAAAACAGAGGAGGAGTGGACATATTGTGAGTTTTCCCAAAAATCAGTTTCTTTACTCCACATAGGATTTTCCCTCCACTTAAATGCTAAAAATTAGCACAAATCATGTGTGAAATATGGGTCAACTTAGAACTGCAAGGTAATGTGGTAACTATTAAGTTTCCTTTTTTGGTGCTATGTTTTTCAGAACAACAGTTTGAAAGATCGCATGAATAGTTTAGGCTGCCATGGATCAAATACTGCAAACATGTATTGACAACATTCCTGTGGGTAGGACATTTCATTCTTCTCTCAACCAACTATCATCTTTACTGCTGTTGAGTTTTATTACACAGATATAGTGATTGCATTTACAAGTGCAAAGCTGCCATATCAATTATCATTTGGAATTCAGCAACCGACATTAATTATGCTTGCAAATAGATCTGTCTTAAGAAATGTGGTATAATGGTGATTTGCATGAAAGTTAGTTGTTTATTCTTGTGGTAAAGAAATAAGGTACAGAAAATATTTGGTTTTAGTAAGAAAGGAAGCTCTGAAGTTTAATGAAAATACTGTCAACTTTATTTGTATTGTTTTAGGCTATAATGCGTCCTATGTAACTTCAGAAATTGCAAAATATATTATGTGAGCAGCAGAATGTGAGAGGGGATTTCCACAATGCATGTAATCATATATTTAATACTATATTATTGATACAAAAATTGAGAACAAATATTTGAAGAGCTAATCATATGGGAACATATATATTATGCTTGCCTGTGTGGTAACTATAGGATATCAGCAGTGCAGACATAATTTCAAGATAAAAAATCAATGTATTGTCCAAAATTTTCCAAAAAAAAATCAGACTTCTCTGAGTTCATCTAATGAATTTGCTTGCTTAGCAATTATTTGTGTAAGTTTTTTCTAGAGTAGTTATTATTTCATTTCAAGGAGCAATGGTGTGTGGTACCATTGTACAATTGTGGCAGTCCTGAGGTGCTACTGTCTTGTGATTCTGGATACTACTGCAGCTCCAGGTGAGTTCTTGTCTGCTACCAATCCAAACCAGGACCGAGAAGAGGCTTCAGCTTAGCTTCTACAGCATACAGCAATACAGTGCCAGGCTGGCCCTTGTCTCTAAAGTTAGGGGTTTGTCTGTGTCCCTATGGATGTGCAGTTCCCACCAGAGCTTTACCAACTTGAGAATTAGAGCAGCAGCGAATTTTTTTATCCCATGTCTAGATTTGGGGGAATCCTGTCTTTGCTGAGAACAGCAGCAGCAGCTCCCATCAGACAAGCCTTGTGCTACTTCCACCCTTGCCAAAGATATTTGACTCCCAGTGCTCTGGAGTGTGTATCAGCTGTCAGCTTTTTGTGTGTTTTGTTGAGGAAGAAGATAATTTCCACTCTTCTTGCTGTCCAGCAAAAAAGAATTTAGGATTCCTTAGGTCAGAAAAGGAAAATAAAATGGTGACTTAGGACATTTGGAACTCTTATATCCCATGTTCTAAGGAGAAGATACCTAATGTTTGAATAGTGACACTGGTTTGTTTTCATGCACTGTGTAACAATGTCAAGAGGCAGAGCTGATAGCACTTTCCTAAGCCCTCAGATGCCTCTGAAAATAGGTGTTTTAAGTTTAAATAAGGTGTTCCTTGCAGATAGGAACTAAAAGTATTCAAGGGGACAGAGAAACTGAAAATAAAATTTTCTGGCAGAAGAACACCAAAGGTGTCAGCAGATGGTAAGAGGTTGCCTGTTCCCTGTGACATAATCTTGTATCGAACCATTTCTTATTTGTTGGTAGACTCTCAGAATTTGTCTATGGAGGCTGAAGTTCATCTCTGGTAAAATCTGATGTCCAGTGCATTCAGCAACTGACCCCTTTGCAAAGTCACCTGCAGGGTGCACATGGAAAGTGCCCTATTCATCACTTTTGTGACAAGCAGTGTTTGAGCCCTTTCAGTAAGAGCTCTAATGTCATGAAGTCTGGCTAATTTTTGGTCCCAAAACATTGCTTCTGTGGTGAAGAATATCTAGTTTGGAAGGTGAATCGTTGTGCTGTGTTAACCATAGCCAGCTGCCAGACATCCACACTCTCCTCACTCCTCCTCCTCCTCCTCCTCCTCAGCAAGATGGGGGAGAAAATGAGACCAAAAAAATAGCTCATGTGTCAGATAAAGACAGGGAGATCGCTCACCAATTGCCATCGTGAGCAAAAATGTCTCAGCTTGAGGAACATTATTTAGTATATTGCAACTTCCAGCAGGTCACCCATGAACTGCAGCTCCCATCAGAGCGATGCTCTGGCTCCTGTGCACAGGCTGCAGCTTCCTGCAGGGCATGTCCACCTGCTCCAGCATGCAGTTCTCCAGTGCCTGCAGTGTGGGTCCCTGCTCCACTGGGATCCTCTGTTGGATGCAGAGAGACAACCAACAACACAGGCTGCAGTGAAATGTGTTCCTGTGCTGGAGCACCTCCCTCATTCCTTCTTCACTGCTCTGAGTTTCTGTAGGGCTGTTTCTCCTGCAGCTACTCCAGAAGTTTACCATTTTTACCATTACCCTTTCTTAAATATGTTCTCACAGAAGCTACCCCTGCAGCTGTCCCCTGCTACAAAAACTTTGCCACACCAACTCAAAACATTGGCCTGAATGCACTGTAATTGCATAACTGGGTCCTTGCTTAGGAACAGCAAAGGGTCAAACTTGCCCTCACAACATGTCATTCTTCTTGCCTCAACCTTCTTCAGACAGCTGTCCCTTTCACAAAGGCACAGGATTTTCTTCATGTATCCATACAGTCTCTCTCATTTCCTTTTCCAATTCCTGTCCTAAAACTGTTCCATCAGTTTGCTTATTTCTTCACAAAGTCCTCAAGCCAAAGCTTATTGAATCTGAGAAAATATTCTAGGAAAGCACCATTATCAGTGGCAGCCATCTTCCAATGCTTCCCCTAAGCAACATCTCCAACTGCCGTTGGGGATTTTGGAATAGACAAACTTTGAAAACATCCAGTTTTTTCCTCAGTTAGAAAGGGCCTTTTCCTACAAAAATCTGCAGGCTTCTTTTATCTGATATATTTTTACCATTATGACTTTAGCTCACAGAAATACACATGATGTAATTTTGGACTAGCTAGCATGCATGCCACTAGTCATATGGATGTAATAGCAGCACATTTCAGCAATCTGTGTAAAGTTGTGATCAGCTGATGCAGCGTGAGCTGATCACGCTCTTGTTACCAGTCATCAGCTTGCACAAGTCTCTGTGAGCTGTCTGTTTAAAAAAACTGTTCAAAGTTTACCAAACCTACTTTGTTTTTTAGATCCTGTGTTTTCCTAAAGCACCTGTTCTCTTCTTCAATCTTTATTCCCCTGAAGGGTGAAAATAGGTTTTATCTTGAAGGTAAGATGCGCTCTCTACAGTCAGATCTTTTAAGTTCTTAATTGTTTTTGATATCAGCCTGAGATAGTCTTGCCTTCTTAATGCAAGATAAATAAGGTAGAAAACAGGAGAAGAGAGTTATATGACTTAAGGGAACCGCATGAGAGCTCAAATTGGCAGTCACAAGCCACAATGACAGATTCTGAATTATCATAAAATTTATTTAAGATGGATTAATTTAACCCAATTTCTGTTTTATGGGAAGATACATATTCAGGATTAGTATTTGAAGACAATAACTGAATTTTTTCCCACTTTATATTGAAGAAGCTATCCTACCAGAATTCATTGGAAAAATATGTTGTGATAAAGACTAAATTTCCTTAAAAACCTATGCAAAATTTATCATAAAATATATGTTTTAAACACTGAACCTGGCAGAATTTTTATTTCTTTTTCTCCATCCATTTGTACATAATGAAAAACTGAAAGAACTTAAATTAAACATTAATTGAAAACAGATTACTTACAAGTCTAAATTCTGCAGGTCCCTCAAAATAAAAGGTTCTATATAGGATTTTGGGAAGTGAATTTGTGTTTCTTTGAAACAATCAGTGTTAAAAACTAGAGGAAAAACTCAGTTCTCAATATTGTTTTTTCTTAGTGAATAAAGAGTGAAATAGGTACCATAGAGACCTATAAAATACTTCATGCTCTTCCTTTATGTCATGTAAAATTTGCCAGCCTGAAAAAGAAAGCTGAGATTATATCAAAAACAAAACACACCCCTACTGTGTATGAAAGAAAACAAATTATTGATATAAAATTGACAACATATGTGCTAGCTTTTGATTTCTGATCCCATTCACATCTATGTACCAACTAATTCCCTTTTCAAATTCCCTTTTAAATAACTTTAGTGATGAATTTTCTTGCAGTAGTTATGGAACAAGAATAACCCTAAGTGAAACATTTTAAGGAAAATTAACTTTTTGTTAACAGGACAGGGTTGGCCTAGTAGTTCTGAGATGGAGTAATTTATAAAATTGCATGGGTGAGTGTAAGAGCGATGGAACACAGAAGATCAGCTTCTCCTTTTTCTTTACTCCCTTTTATTCTGCTCCACTTTTTGGTTAAGATGCTTTCTCCTTTCTCTGAGAGAATGTATGGGTTCCCTGGCAGGGAATGACTGCCCCAGGTCACTCCTGAAAGTGCTAACAAGAAGTGTGTGGGAGGCAGTACCCCCTTCAGTCAGGAAAAACCAAAAACCTCAACACTTTGGATACAAGCAGCTCTCCCCATGGCAGAGTAGGACAAAGCTGGCCAGGTCACTCGATCAACCAATTATTCTTCCTGGCCTACTTCAGAATATGATGAAACCAGTCATTCTCAGGGGATCAGATCCATTACCTGGGGCCTGGGATACAGAGTTCACAAGCTGCATGCAAAATAAAGAGAAATCTTGCCAGCTGTGACCTTTTCAACACACCCTCCTCCCATTCCTCAACCTCCGCAAATATTGCTTTTGAGTAAGCATGGTTTGAATATAGGATGAGAAAAAATGTCTACTAGCCCAGTAGGAACATTAACAAGTCAAAATTCAGGGGCAAGTGGTAGGTTTCAACCTGGAAAAATGTAGGATAATTGTACAGTGGATACATTCAGTTGTGTGTGTTGCCAGGGCTAGGTTGGTGCATCATAGCTCTGTAACTTTGACTTGGTTTCACTGGGAAAATTGACTTGAATGTGTGTGCTAAAACTGCAAGATAAGAAACACATAGAAGTTAAATTTTTGCAACTGCAGTAGTTAGAAGGAAGGGATTAAATGAGGAAAACACTTCCTTGAACTATATAAAAATTCCAGGAATAGAGTATAAAATTAGTTGAAAACTCAGCAACCCTGATGAACAGCCCACTTGAAGGAACAATGGCAACCAGTCCTCTCTGACGTGACTGATGACTGCCAGGCCAGTGAAGATGCATTGAGTGTCTCATTAAGGTTGTGAGAATGTTAACACCTAGTTCTGTAACTCATTAATCCTAGATATATCATTTGTATCAGCCAATAAATAATTGCACTCTTAAAGGAGACTTGAAAAGTCTCCTTGAAAGTAAAAAGTGGCTGAGAGAAGCACCCAGTGCCATTTTTCCCTGACTTGGGTGTTGCCCCCACATCTGAAGCCCATCCCTCCTCCCAGCATCCCCAGCTGCAGCCCACTCCTGTCTCTGCAGCAATCACCCCCACACCATGGCCATGCAGAAGGAGGTGGTGGACACACAGTGTTACCACACTAGGCTGTGTCTGTCCTCTCCTGCAGAGGCTTTCTTCACCTAGTATGTCTCCAAAGACTATCTCCGTTAAAATCTCTGGGGTTTGCAAATAAAAGATTCTTAAACTGTCTGAAAATCAAAGCTCATTGGAAAAGAGCTGAATTTCAAAGGAAGTAACATGATGAGGGTTTTAACCTCCAAAAAAAAAAATTTATTTTATTTCTAAATATGTTTATGTGGCGCAGCAAGGGGTAAAGAGTAACAAGTAATTATAGAGTAATCATCTGTGGCTGACTAATTGTTCTTCAGCAATAACTCTCAGTAGTACTTATTTTTAAATAAAATTACTTTTGTAAATGTATATGTTATACATGTGCTCTAAGTCTCACTAGTTTCTATTAATTAAATGTAACATTGCATAAATTACTGTCAGTGTTTCCCTGAATAAGAGAAATTAAGTATATGGCGCCTATTTGATATATAAAGGCGTCCATGTCATTTTTCTTACAGATATGTTCAAGGAATAACCCATAATATGGAGAAAACCAAACCCAAGAAAAGAAAATAATGAAATGGGCAAAGGTATAATAATCAATTCATCACATTTGAGTTTGTTGCAGAGAACTGATGTCAGTTTTTGTGCAGATACTTCAGGTAAGAAAGTGGAGCTTTCTTAGACGTGATGATCCATGATTTGCTCTTAATTACACCATGGTTAAACTTCAACTTCAGTATGTCGATCGCTTTGAATTACATGCTGCTTACTCTAGGTCTTTGGAGCAAAAAGAGTAATTTATCTCAATTCACATTTCCTCAAATTTCTTTCTTGGCCTCCACAACTCTGAAAGAAACACAGATAATTTCTTATATTAGAAGGGTAAACATTTTTTAAAATAGAAAACCAATCAGGTTTTTTGAGTGTACAAATGAGTTTCATAGAGACAAAAGGGTTTTTCCTTCACGTGAGGAAAAGTGGCAAGACAAGTGAGGGAGCTGTGTTGCCCACAAGGTGTTCCATGAAATGGTGCTGACCATAGAGCCTCTTCCAGCCACAGATAGGGAGTGTCAGGTAAAGGAATTAAGTACCTAATAAAATCCTTGAAGGAAAAGTAGAACCTCATAGCCTCTGCTGGTAGTCAGCTGAACCAGAATAAAATTATTTTGAGGAGAACAGCTGGATTTGAAGCAATATTTTAATTGTATGGTTCCTGTAGAATCCTATAAGGTTTTTATTACAATAATATTCATAATAGCTGGGCAGAAGATCCAAAGGCCTTGTCCTTCCACTGTATTCACACTTTGAATTCTTGGAAAATAACTCATGTAGTGAGCCACGTGGGTAGGAAATGTCTTGTCTGTGAATGCCAGAGTATGCGTGAGTTGGGACCCTGAACTCAACAGCATCAGGATTTGTTGTATTCTTCACAGAATATATTCATAACTGCAGCCCTTTACAAGCTGGAAGGTCCATGTGCCCAGGTCTTCTATTACAACCAACTTAAATTAAGTTGCTGTTCTGTAGGAAGAAATACTCAAAACCAATTTTGTCTCAAAAGAAAAATTAGCTTGGTGAGTAAACATCATAATTTTACTTGGAAATAAATTGCATGGAATTATTACCTTAATCACTGCTATCATTATTTCCAAAATTAAGAACTAGGAAATGTTTTCTTTGAAATAGAATTAAAGTTTCCTTGAGGATTAATCTTTTCCAGTTTCAAAGAAAATCCTCTTGATAGAAGTACTTTTTATATAGAGTATGTAAATGCTTTTCTCAATGACTTTTTTTTCCCCCCTCCAAAAGGTCTGAAAGAAGGTCTGTCAATCTTTGAGCATAGCAGAATCCTCCTGTACTTTCCTAGATAGAAAATTACTGTTAGGAATTTGTTTGGGTTTCCTATTTCCAGAGCTTTTCTGAAGTAGGTACATTGAGAATAATGCTCTTAAATTTTTGCTTGTTATGATGTCTTGGTCAGATCTTAGCCATATTTGTGGGAAAATACTAGAAAAATCTCACTAGTCAACAGAAAAGAAAGAAATATCTACTCCTACAGAGGAGCTTCCTCAGGGAATTTGTGATGAGCTTTCAGACAGGAGTTCACTAGAACCAGTAAGAATAAGGCTATTGGAAAAAAAAGTCCTTTATTCAAAAGAGAAACTGCTGAAATTAGTAAAGTATTGCAAATGTAGGAGATGATTACAGTGTAGAAACCTGTGTGCCCTTACATCCCATACACAAATAAAACAACTAGTGAAGGCAGTGCAGAGGAGTTGCTGTGTTGTCAATCTGAACTAAGAGTTGTGAAGACAGGCACAGACAGATCAGAGAGATGTTGAGGAGAAGCCTCCTTGAGAAATGTGTGTTCTGGAGCATGAGAGGCTGAGCTACATATTCCTACAGCTAAAGAAAGATCTGTCTCTTGTGTACACAGGTCTGACTCCAGATCACTTAGTAAACACTGCATATTTCAGAAATTACCTCAGCATAACACGTCTTACTTTTTGTTTGAAACTGGTACGAGTGGAAGGATTTGATTTATCTTATAGAGGCTATTAACACAACAGGCCAGTGATTTCCTACAATGAACAGAGAAACGTATCTTTTTACACATTTACCATGCACAGAAATAACTTGTTTTTACCACCAAAATATGAGTAGGCTCCTGATATGTTACGTGGAACTGCAAAAAGGAATATTATATTTAAAAAATCATGAATCCAAGTCTGGAAAAGAAGATTATGTATTTATATGGGTTATTAGATGTAGAAATTCTTAACAGTCATATACAAGCTTTGCCAATGTAGTTTCAGGGCAGACAAAACTGGATTGCCATAATAGAATAAATCTTTGAGTCTTGATGAAGATTTTTAGAACTTTCTCTATAATAAAAGTAACAAATACTCTTTACATCTATAATACAACTGTTTTGTGCTTAAAACAAAATTAACAGATATCTGTTAAAAATATGAACTGAATTAAACTTTTATCTTGAGTTACTCTTACAGAGTAATTCAAAGTCCAATAAAGTAATTTCTTTGGCTCCCACTTACGACTGGTCAGTGCTTTGTCCAGATCAACTTACATATATTTCATGTCTTAAGACTTACAATGCCTATGTTTAAATATACAATTTTGTTTAAATGTTTAAGACAACTTAAGACAACTCAAATGTTTATATAAAAGTGTTTTAGCTGTCCTCTGCCTATCAGAAATAAAGTAGCAAAGTACTACAAGTGTGCTATTCTGTATTCATAACTCTTTTATCTCCACAGTGACAAACGTGTAATAACATTTCTCTGCTATTCCAACAGCCAGGATAACCCTCTGAGACCACAGAGAAAGCCCTCCGTAGTATGCACCTGAAAAATTAGAGAAAGGGGAGAAAACCTACAGACATTGTTACTTTGTTTCAGTCTCACCATAATTCCCTTTTTGTGGAATTTGGTCTCTCTATTTGGTCTGCATGTAGGTCATTCTGTCTGTCTTTCCCAGCTCCAGGAAAACAACCCAAGTTATGGCCTTTCCTTGCTTGCATGGTTGTGTAGAGAAGTGTGACGGCACATGGTGTGGGAGTAAGCAAAAGAGGTAAAGGATAAGATTGATTTTCAAAAGGCAATCTGCCTGAGACCTCCAAGACAGACAAATTGGTTTCCCCAGAGTCTGACCTCTGTGAAATGTTAAGATAAAAATGTTGGAAAGTACTGGAGCATAAATGCTCTTCTGATCTTAGGCTGTATAGACATGATCCAGACCATCTGCTGGGAGCCTTACATCTATAACTTTCATTGCTTTATATTAAAGAAAAAAAAAAAAAAAGGAAAACCAAAAAGAGAGGTTTGAAAGAGTCCTGAATTCTTCAGGTATCATTGTAAAGATGGATACTAAAAATCAGTTTTATTTTCCATTCTTGAAGTGCTGGTTGATAGTAAGTAATGGCCAACTGCTGAGGCATTGTATACTAATGAGACACATGGAGTGTCCAGAACTTGGGACAGTGACTTAAATTTTAATAGCTGACTGGCAAAACTCAGTTCTGGCCAGATCTGTATCCCGTCTCTTTACTGCATTGCATTGTATCAGACTTCACTGAGTCACTGTAATTTTAAAACTTTTGGTTTCAAAGTCACTAATGTTTTAATCTAGCTGCCAGCAAATGCTCTGACCTGTCTGACATCAATTCAGAACAACAAAGAATTTGTGCATGGTAATTTCACATGTAAATGTTACTATAAATTATGGTATCACTGAGAAAACTTGTTTTATAACACTTCAGCTCACCAGATGAAGACAGGTTCAAAAGTCCAATGCATACAGTATATCAGTTTATTTGTTGTAATTTTAATAGTTTTATGGTAATATTCAAATTATTTGATTTATAGGTCACAGTTTAGGGCTTGGGTGCTTTGATATCATCTGACATCTCATCTGAAGGATCAAGTTCCTCACTAAATCTTTAGGAATCTTTTAGTAATTTGCAAAATTAACTTTTCAACAACTACTCAAGTAGTCTTTCTACTTGTAGTAGATTGTAGTAGTTCAGAGGTAAATTTGTGATAGCATGGATTCTGATTAATTAGATTCCATCTGATTAAACGTTAACTATTTTAAAAATACCTTAGTTAAATTTTAGACTTCTTTGAAGACTTATTTTTAAGATGTTCCTGTATCTTTTACCCTAGTTTCCTTTGATTTTTGCTTCTCAGTTATAGTTTTGAATTGCTTAAAATAAATGCGGGTCAGGAGTTTGCCAAGCTGTTATTATACTGCAGCATTGATTGCTAGTGATAATCTCAGTGCTTTTAGAGTGACTTCTAATTCATGTGCTATCTAAATCTATTTTGATTAGATGCTTGAGGACAATACAGGGTACAGGGGAAAACTAAATATGGAATGACAGTTTTAAAAACACAGTCCTGTTAAATGCAGGTCCACCAAAGTGAGCATCACTTGTGCATATTCTTTGCTGTGCGTTGGAGTCTCCGTTCAGTAAACCCTTGTTGAAGAATTGTGAGAGGTTTGACAGATGAATTGCTGAGGTAATTACTTAGTTCCTTTCCATCTCACTAGCTTTTTGTCTGATAAATGAAAGCTTAAATTCTGGTTTCAACAATTATAATCTCAATAGCACAGTCAATTACAGTAAAATGCCTATATATTTTTTCCAGAGTCAGATTCCTTCCTTCCAGTTGTTTATTGCTTAAGTCAAGAACTAGCATATGTATGATAAATTTATCCAGTCACAAATGAAAAGGAAATGAAACTTTCAGTGGCAGGTACATTTTTAACTGATGCTGTTACCATCCACCAAATTATTCTGTTTTTAAGCAACAAATAAGTATAAAATGAAAGCTAAAAGAGAAAATTACTGCTTTGTAGAAATATCTCACAAATAAAAATAAGGAGAGAGAAGAGCCTCTTCCAGGAGAAAAAGCTAACAGACAGTGTTGTCACAAGAATACATGTTTTTATAAATTTAAGAAAAAAAATAGTATACATGCCAAAGTAATGTTTTCCCAGTATATTATAACATTTCTTTTGCCAGTGTAGCTTTTGTAATTGCAATAGTTACAGTGTTTTACATTTCTAACATCACTATTTTTGACACTATTCTGTTATGATCCTCTTTTCCTAGCTAACTATTACAGTGCAGTCAGTATTCATTCTGTATGAACTAAGGCTACATTAAAGTCTCATATAGTACAAATTTTACTGTCAGATACTGATGAATGCTGATTGTCAAACATTTCATTAAATTCAACACATATCTCATGTAACTTGAATATAAATGCCATGTCTAAATCTAAACTTTTTAGAAGTGTTTTATAACTCTCAGTAGTGCTCTGAGTATCAAGTAGCAGAATACCTGATATATAAAGGCATTAACAAATACATTATTTCCTGCACATTTTATTTCAGTGAAAGGTTTTCTTTTCTCCATTTAGTTGCTTCAGAAATTAAAGCTCCATGAAAGCCCAGTTTAGCACATTAGCTAGTTTCCTGAAGTTTGATTATGAATTACTCTGTATCTGTGCAGGAAAGACAGTATTTATGTTAGGCAAAGCAAACATTTCAATGTCAGTCTTGACATTCTTCTTTTAGCCCTTTGACATGTTAAATAAAATAGAACTCAGACTGCAGTGGGTAAGGTGTTTTTTTAAATTTCCATAAACAGAACTGGCTTATGTCTTACAGTCAAAACAATCCTGCTAAATCCATATGCCTTTCTAAAGCTCAGATGTGATTCTTGCAAACAAAAATTTAACTCTGATATAGAATCATAAGGTGACACTTGGTGAGACCACTGTCAATGTTCACCTTTCATTTCATTTGGAAACTTAAATGTGAAACAAAGTCAGTACATATGTATCCAACATGAAACATTGCATAATCAGTTAGAAAACAGGTAATTCTGGAGACGTACACACTTTGAACCCCCATATTTACTAAAAGGAAGATTCCAGTCCCAATATAACTAAAAACATGGGCATACCATGTATATTTGTAGTCATACATGGAGTAGTCTGTGCTAGGATTTGAGAGCAGAGAAAATAAAGTGAGAGTTCTTCACACATGCTCTTACAGCTTTAATATAAGCTAAGTATGCAAAATGTTAGATATTAATTTATTGCTCCTTTCCTAAGGGCTTTTATTTCCTTTCTGTTATCTAATTGTCTCTGTCTAATTTATTTGAGGCTAACACACTTATGTGGGAAAAATATAACACTTCCAAATTCCTCCAGCTTCTCAGAATGATGATTTTGAACAATGCTGCTGATCATTATTTGTATCCCTTTGCAGGCAGATGTTGTCTAGAAGAAACATTTTTGTACTCTTGTAGAAACTGTGTGTAGACAAAGAAAGAAAATGAAAAAAAGTCAAATGTTCCAAATGAAAATGAGGGAAACCTACAGTGCAATTGCTGTCATTACAATGAAGTTAGGACATCCATGTTCTCTGTTGTTTCCTTAAGAAAGTGGTTATTTTTCACAATTTAGCATTTTATTTCTTCACCTTCAAAACTGCCACTGTGTCATGTAAAATTTCATTTCTCATTACAATTTCAGCACTAGTACACATTAAGTGTCAGCATGCACCGTTAAATGAATGTCATGTTTTTCAAGTTGGATATGAGAGGTCTTAATTCATATAAAGCACTGTGTTAGACTAGGCTGTTACATAGCATGTGTTTTCTTACACCTAGAAAGAATATAGATACACAAAAGAAAGTTCTTTAGAGTGAAATCTGCTGCTGTTAGTGGAAAAGAACTACATTGTCATGATGTTCACCTGAAAAAAAATGTACCCCAACATTACCACACATCCAACAACAATCTTTCTATATGCTTAAATAAATAGTATCTTAAATTGGAAGTGAGGTGAGACTTTGTATTTGAAATTGCAAAGCATTCCACATTTCAGTGAGTGAAACTTTGCAAATGTGGGAAGCCTAAAGATTACTCACAAACCTGAATATATTAATGTAAAAAATGCATTGACATCAAAGTATGAAAGATACCCTTAGTTCTCTCTACCTCTGTCCTAACTTTTAAATTCTCAGAATATATATATCTAATGATTTTTTTAAGATCTGTATTTTTTCTTATAAAATAATATAAAATTATTCTTATAAAATAATTTGAAATCAGTAGCATCAAATATTGCAGGTGAGTTATGATGAACATACACATGAAGCAACAGTGGCAGGAAAAGAGAAATGAAAGAAGATAATAATGTTAATGCTTACTCAGAATAACAATTTCTCTGGGTTTGCTAACCCTTCTTTAATTACAAGAATAGGATGCATGATAAAAAATTGCTAACGTATGTGCATACACATGTGGATAGAAACTCATTCTGAAAAATGTCTGCTGTTTTGGGAACACATTTTCTTATCCTTTGTGGTTTTTTTTAATTCTGTTTTCATATTTCAGTTTTTTGAAAGGTTTGGCTTTTATTTTAAGCAGAATATTCACTTTGTTATCTGATTGTTAGTGATTTGGCTACTTTTTAATAATACATATTTACATGAAAGATGTGGAAATAATTTGACTCCAAAAATTCCATTAATGTCTCTATTTGACAAATTATAAAAGTATCAGGCCTTTGTATTTGTGATATTATAAGTCCAGAAGGGAAAATAGAAGATTTTGGTACATAAAATTTCTGAGCTAGTTTAATGAAGCGGAGGTAGCCATGGAAGTCCAAAGAAATTTAAATATGGAAATTTCAAATTTCAATTACTCCTTAAGAACTTGACAATTCCTTGCTGTCATTTTGCATTGACATGTGGGCAGTGTCAAAGTTGTCCCAAGGGTTTCAAGTAAAAATGCCACCCTAACTTTTCTCATTTTCTGTATAAGCAGAAAGTTACTTTCTTTGTATTGCTGCTTGTATTTGAGATCAGGACCAAGTACCAGAGCAGAGAGGGAGAACTGAAAGCAAGGAAAGAAATCTCAAAGATATGAAATAATTCTGGAAAATTTTCAAACAACTGCATTTCAGGTTTTTAGGTTTGAAATAATTTCACATGTGTGTAACTACACCATACTTTGTTTCACACTCTTATTCCAGGTCTCACAGGCTTTTTTTTTTTTAGCCCTTGCTAGTGCCATAGCATCTATTTACAAGATTCTCACACTTGCAAACTTGACTGTTCTGGAATTGTTTTGGCTAAAAACATTAAACCTACTCATAGGCTTTGCAATCTGTGAGACTTAATGACAGATTTCCAGTTCTTGACTATGTTTGACATTTTGTCTGAGAAAAAATTTTAGACCAAGACCTATATTTTCAATGTCCAGATCTTTTTTTACTTGGTGAAAACTGATTTTGAAAGTTATAAGAAGAAATAGTGTTAGTCCATTTCAGGCTGGTAAAAAGTTACAGTTTGGGTTCTGAAGGTTATTTCAGTGTTTATAAATTTGGGGCCAGAAGGAGGGAAGAAGAAAAGTAATCATTCTGATACCTCTAATAAAATTTTATGGATTTATGAGTGAAAAAAAAAATATTTTTATGTTCTTGAGCTTCAAGGTAACCAGACAAAAAAGACAATTTTTCTCTTCATATAAATATCTTCAGTGATCACTTATGCTGGGAATCCTCCCTCTAGATTATTTCCCTGTGAGTCACACGCAAATTCTTGGTCAGACTGTACTAAGTTTTCCTGTAGCAAATCATCTTGGCATAATCCTGGGCTCAATAACTAGAAACAGTTAATTAAAGAGGAGAGTGAGCTACTCAAAAGTTTGGCATGGGTACACTTCTGGAGCTGGAGAGGAGCAGCACCTCTGCCTGATGTTCCACTGTGCTCCTGCAATCCTGCCAGCCTTTTCTGGCCCCTCTGACTGCGCTGTGTTCCTGTTCAAACACCACCTGCACTGAGACTTTTGTCCAAAAGCACTGGGGAGCTCCA
The DNA here is from genome assembly GCF_030490865.1 of Poecile atricapillus. Lineage (NCBI taxonomy): Eukaryota > Metazoa > Chordata > Aves > Passeriformes > Paridae > Poecile > Poecile atricapillus. Next base: position 50,683,117 of record NC_081288.1, on the reverse strand, counting down.
TACTGTGTGAAAATATGCCAACCTACCTGTTTCAGAGAGCTTTGATCCAGCCTGAAACATTGCCTCGTAAATTCTATATTTAAAATAAAGCACCAAAAATACAGGGGAAAATTAATATTTTGTTTCTGCTGATGTAGTTTAAAACAACGGTAAGATTTCAACAATGTGAAACTTACTAAGACTTAGAAGAAATTGAGTAGCAATTAGTTTAGTTAAAGAACCATAAAAATTTGCTGAGGCTGAACGCGATGTATTTAAATGAACAAATAGCAACACCTTTGCCACTTGGGTCACAGATGGCAATGCTATCAACTCTTGGATTTTCATTAATTTCTACTTTTTTGAAGGTGAGATGTGGAAACGCACTCAACCCTACAAAGAAATTGCCTAAACAGAGATCCAGCAAAAAATGTGAACCAAAAAGGCCAGATCTAACTGGTTGGCTTTTCTGTATATTTATCTTTGAGAATAACTTGAACTGCTAAAGAACAGAAATGCTGATTAAGTAAGAGATTTCAGAAAATTACTGAAAATCTCTAAAATCTGACCGCCCTACAGTGTCCGTGCCCATTTCCAGGATAATAAATCCTCAAACACAGTAAAAGTGATGCATTAGAGAGTGTCAAAATTATCATTTGTTCCAGACAAGCTAGTAGTGAGTATGCATATGTTATTAGTATGTGGTCTGGTATAATCTGTGAAAAATGACTTTGTGAGCACAGTCACAAAGGAGTCCATCCAGTAAAACATCTAAAAATGCTTTTTTTCTCTTTTCTATGGATGACAATGGCAAGTTTGGAATCATTAAAAAAATCCAAGACAGAAAAATCTGTTCATATTAGAAACAGTCCTAAGAGAAAATTCTCTTTTATTCTTAAGCAAGTTTTGCTGAGCCCAGGAGCGTTGTATGAAAATATCAAAAATTTAGCCAAATTAACCACAAATTTAATGCTATTCAGAATAACAAATAATATAATAACAATTACAATATCGAGTGCTAGATCAGAAAGCACAGACTTGTTTAATAGTGGATTAAATATCTCAGAGATTTTTTTTAAATTTATAGAAATAGAAATATTATTACAACTCTTTTGTTATATTTCCACCCCTTTCTTATAGAGAAAGACATTGTTAATGCAAACTCAAAGCAATGGCTCAGTTTAGCAGGGCATTCAGTTAGAAAACAACAAGGTTTCTTTTGCAAGACCATCTATTTCACAAGTCCACTAAGGGAAAAGGAGGTAAACAGTTAATGACAGACTTGGGAAAAACTGTTATTGTGAATGAATTATTTTCAAAAAATTGTGCTTTAAAGTTTACCAAAACTATTAGAAAATTATAAGATTTTATAGGTCAAAAAGAGAAATATCAAAAATTTTTGAAAATGGAAAATAGAGCAATTTAAATATCGTTTGTTTTGAATTTAGCCAAATACATTTTAAAAGAAGATTACACAGGGGAAAAAAGTTAAAACTTTATCTTGAACTGAATTAATCATTTAATTGAAACATTTTTTATTTCCTGCCAGTGAGATAAAACACATTTTCTGTTTCAGATTGACCAGAAATTCACTTTCTCATTTTTTATATAATAAATGTTAAATAAATTTATATAATAAATATTTTTTATTTTAAATATATATTTTTAAATATACTTTCCACCCCCCCACCGCCCCATTCTTTTCACAAGGGAAACACTTTGCCTGAGCTGATAACACTGAGCTCTTTAGATCTACTGTGTCCACTCTTGCAGCAGCACATTTAGGGCTGTTGACCCATGAGGAGGGGTTACATCAGAGATAAGCGAAAAACAGGGTTAACCCCGGTTTTAACTTCTGCTGGGCTCGTTGCCACAGCTCTCTGTGTTAACATCATGGCATTAAATATCAGGGGAAAAGGAGGGGGGAAGAAGCACTTTGGGGGAGAGCAAAACACCAGCACACATCTGCAGCAAGCAAGGAGGCAGATGAAGGGAGCAGCAGTGCTTGGCCAGAGGTGCAACCCAAGGCAGGCAGCGGAGAGACTGGCTCGAGAAAGCTTGGGATATGTTGGTCTGCAAGAAGCAGCTGGAGGTGAGATAACAGCTGCTCCATGGCATAGGGCAGTTATCCACCAAAACTAACAAGTTACAGAATTAATTAAATCCCCAGCTGCTTTTAGGCAAATGAGTAACACCATTAATTAGGATGGCCTTTTCCCCATCTCCACTGGTCAGAGGGCAGTAGCTTTTTGTTTTGCATTCAGACTGCACTATTAGAAACTATCTCTGCTATCTCAGGAGGAAAAGAAAGGCTTTCAGAAAAGGAGTCTGTGTCTGATGTGATAAACCATTATATATTATTATATATTTGTAGAGCGTTCACAACTTCTTATGTACAAAGGATTCTGGTCTCAGCAATTCCACATAAATCTCTCTGTGCCTTAGCATTATTATTTTAAAAGAACCACCACCCAAACCACCCTCTTTGCCCCCACAAACCACAACTAAAAAATAAAGGTGAACAGAAGAAATTAGGAGGGTTGCTTTCTATTTAATTTTGAATTCTCTTTTCCACATGGGAAAACAATGACAGCAGCAAGGTTGCAGTCTCACAGAGCAAAACATAATAACGCTTAGGTTATGGACTTCTACTGGTGTTTGGCTGTTTGAATTTGGCTCAAGGATAGTTGCATTTTTAGCTGCATAGTAGCACAATTTCAAGAGCGCTCACTGTGGGTGTTAGCCAGCAGCCTAGTTGTTCAAGCAGTAATCTGTGAACAGATTTGGAAGTTATTTCCTTCTAACTTCAGCTACAGGCTAACATGGAAACAAATCTCAGCTTTTCAGCTCATAGCTCTGGCAAGATCTATCAGAAGTAGAGCCTAGATCATTATTCTTGGTTAGCTTTTTGCCTCCTGTGCATTTTGCGGTCTCACTGCTCCTGGTCTGAGTTGGCCATGGATATACCTGGAAAATGGGCTCCTGGGGAAGCAGGAATCACCAGTGGCTGGCGCCCAATCCAGAACAGGCACCTTGTACACTGGTTCCTTGCAGAAACTTTCATGTTGTGCAAGGAGGTGCCCAATGAGTTTCAACAGGTGCTTTAGCAGTTGGACAGTACTAGAAAAGAAAAGGCTTTTTTTGACTGCTTTGGCTGCTCCCATGAATGTAGAGACTTAAATTCTTACCAGTTTTGGTTCAGTTTACACAATTCATGTCTTCATCTGATCCCTTACTTATATTACCAACGCATTGAGGTAGGTTTTGATCAAGTTTTTGAAACACTTGTCTAACTTTAAGGTACTGTACATTTTCAGTTTGTTCCTTTTTGAGCTGAGGGCTCTCAAAAATTAATTTCCAAACTTTTGTATTAATTTTCTAATGTATTTTGTTTTGGGCTAAGCTAGGGACTGTTGCCTATGAACTACTCGGGGGATACACTGCGTAACATGTATACCAAACTGCATTTAAATATTTAATGCTGTACAATAGCATAAATGTATTTTATGCTTTTGTCTTTCCCTCAGAGGTTTATTCCAAAATTAACAAATAAAACTAATCTATGCAGGATGCTTTGCTTCCCTATGCCAGAAATGTCCAAAATATTTTAATGAAGAATTTTTACATTTCAGTCTAGTGATCTATAGCTGGTTTCTGTTCAAGATTTACAGTTCATGACAACATATGATTTGTTTTTCATAGATAATATTAATAGTACATTCATTAGGTTTATATAGAATTTGAATATCTGTAATAGGCATAAGCCATGCTTAAATCTATCTGATATTCTCTTTGGAGCTGATGATTCTGTATTACCCATGAACTTAGTTTCATAATTAATCTTAATTTCTTGAGCTCCATCACGTCTTCACTTTACAAGTTACATATGGACTGTCAGGCCTCGAAAAGCTCTTTTGTTCATGATCAGTCACAACATGGTGATATAGCAGAACCAGAGGTTTAGAACAGAGGCAGCACACTTCAGGGACTTCCTGACTCCTGAAATTAATTTCTTTTTCTTCCCCTGAATATTAAACATTTGAATTTTGTGAGTGCATTATGGCATGCCACAAATCTCATCTTTTACAGTGGGCCTGAAAGACAGAATTTTGAGATTCTTGTAAAATACTTTTATTTATTATTATCTTTCTTGCTTAGCTATTTTATTAAAAATAGTTCAGTGATCTTTGTGTGTATTGCAATTTGGAAAGATGGCAGAGTATCTTAGCAGTACAACAGAATTTGCAGATGTTGGAAGCTTGGAGAAACTAAAGATATGAAACCAATTCATCTTATAACCACTTTAATTCTATAAAAATAAGCAGATGGATTCAGCTTAGGTGAAAGTGTAAGCCAACCTCAGTTTCTGTTAAAAACAAAATGCAATTTAATTACTTATTCTAGCTGATCTACCAGTTTATCTTCATGATGCATAGGCATTGGAGATGCCAAGTGCTTTGGTTGCAGTACAGGATACAAAAAGATAGCATGCTCAAGATTTGATGAGTAGCACCTTTATTATGCCCATTGACTAGCACTGAATTAGAACATAACACCCCTGGCAGTACACATGACAGCTTCATGTACACAAGATGAATTCCTTTCATCAGTACATTACAATTAATGGCATGTGAATTCATAATGATCAAACACTTCTCATGCCCAAGATATTTATCAGCTATTCAGAACACAAACTGTACCAGCTCATCGAGGTACCTTGGAATGAGCAGCAATTTTTAATAGGCTGGTAAGTGGCAGTTAGAAGAAAAGGTGACAAAGTCATTCTCAAATACATATTTGTCATCCTATTTAACACTTCCACAATGACAAAGATTTGACAAATACATTAAAATTGGTGTTTGAGATGTCTAGGGATCCTGGGAAACTCCACTGTCTTTTGTTCACTGCCAACACTTGTCCCTCATGACCCATTCAGTCAGTCAGGCCAAAGGACCCAGCTCAGTCTTTCTCTAGGCTTTATAAATAGGGCTTGGAGTATTTTTTATTCATATTGCTAGGCCTCAAAAAGTGTGGTTCTAAGCATTTGTGTAGCATCTGTTCTGGTGGCAGCTGAGGATGTTAATAACAGCTACCCAAAAGGCACCTCTTTGAAGAAGAGAACTTTTTCCCTTTCAACTGAGATACGTCTTTTAGATCTAGACTAATGAGGGATGATCCACATTGCTAAGAACTTAACAAGTGTCACATTATCCTCTGAATCCTCTGAAAGGCCATATTCAGCAGGCAGCATCTGGGATTACCCCTGAGGAGCTAAATCCAAGAATGTGCTCCATTTGCACTCACAAGCCAACAACCCCTGTCATCTTGGTTTAGGTGGAGAAAAAAACCCCAGACACATGTCCAAACAGGAATCTAACAGTAGCATGAATTGTGGAAATAACAGAAAAAGAAGATAACCCAGGTCCGGTAGGACCTGCTGAGCCATTTTCACAACTGACTGTACAATTTAGGAATAATTGTCATCTCCCACTGGCGTTTTTGACACGTATTTTCTGTCAGCTTTATTTCATCAACCAGAGTTACAAAGTACTTACAAATGGAAGCATATACACTTTTTGAAACAAAAACTTTCTTTCATCTGGATTGCATTTTTTTTTATCAAGGTCTATTAATTGCACTCTCCACATGTGTATAAGGCAATTCACTAGTTTTTAATGTGTTTGGGATTAGGCAAATACAGTAAGAAATAACTTTATTTCCAAAAACTATGAAGGCTAACCGTCTATTCAAACTGAAATTTTCTCTCATGTGCAGAAAACTGAAAGGCTTGGAATGAACCTTTCTACATCCTAGAGAGTGTGCTGAGAGCTCCTTTTGTAAGCAGAGTACTCAAAGCCAGGAGACTGAAGAGATGTCTGAAAGACAAGCTAACTTCCATACAGAAAATCATTCTTGCTCTTGTTTTCCACTAAAGGAGTGATGTCAAACAGAGGATTTAGAAAGAAAGATGGGGAAACTTAATCCAGTCACAAAGCAATTAATGACTGAATATTGTTCTGCACTGCCTTTCCATTTATTAATGGTTGCTTCCAGCCTGATATCTAAAGTCTTCATTTCTACATTGAAAACTATATTTAAAATTATTTTAGTGTAATCAGTGCTTTCCAGTTTGTAATATTTAATCTCGTTAAAGCAGCAATAATAAGAAAGAAAAAATTGAACCCCCACACAAGCAACCTAAAAAAACCTCAAAGAATGAAAATTACTGATGTTTGCTTACCTTCCATAAAATTGCTACTCCTGAATGTTATGGAATGAACCCATTCTAATCAACCTAATCTTGTTTAAAACTTCAGCACATATTTGTATTTGTATTTGATTAACTGTGACTTATCCAAGTGCTTTGACTTGCATCTAGCTAGTTCCATTTCATCCTTTAATGGATTTGCATGTTGTGCTTGTGTTATGTAAGATTTTGCCAAGCATTTGTTCATATTAAATAATCTGAGTTCTTTTCTATGCATCCTCAGAGATATTACACTTTCAAAGACTCAAAGATGTATTCAGAGATCTGTTTCAAGAGCACCTTTTCACAAATACGCAAAGAATGAAATCTTAAAATGACTCCGCTAAAATCTTTCAGGCTGTCACTTAATATGCCACTAGGGAGAATATCATGGCTCTAAAGAACATAAATAAACTTTTATTTCTTCTTCGGAAAAATAATTGCCTTGTTTAGAATTGAATGAGGTGGCAGAAAATCAGCCAGTAATTTCTCACAAAGGAGCATTCGCTTTAATACAATCAGGCTTAGAAAACAAAGAGGTTGTTTTTTATTGTGAAATATGTACACTTGTGGCAGCACTGCATGTGACTGTATAAGAAATCCCATTTCAGGTACAAAAATGATAAAGTAAAGCAAGCTTTAGGCCCCCTTAAAATATTGTTGTTGCAGTTGTCATTGTTTTGATGACTCAAAAATAGACTGACTTCCTTCGGAATCTTTGATCTTTGTGATCCAATAAATGACACTGTCTACCAAGAATATATTATTTATTGTTTGGTATTGCTGAATTTCTTGTCAAGTTTGAGATTAATAAAAGTAACACCCCTGCATTCTCCTATCATTACTGTACTCTGGAGCTTATCCTCTAAACTTTCATTTGTGTATTATTCCTCAACCTTCTGTGTAATGCTGGGAACTGCATAAGCCTGTGAAAGCTATTGAACTGAATTTCAATTAAGCAAGCAGAATCAGAAAATAGTAAACTGATGTCTGGAAAGGTTGGAAAACAGCCTGGACTGGGAGATGCCAGGTTCTTCTTCTCCTGCCTTGGCTTAGCAGTACGTGATGGAGCACTTCACACTTCAAATGTGTTTCTCTGGGAACTGAAATCCATAGCATGTGGCAGATGTTAGTTTGCTTCTGGTTAAGAAGATCACTCCTACTGGCAGGGCTTCCTTCAAACATAAATGAGGAGTATTTCTATTTATATTAAACTACAAAAGGACAAATGAAAAAGAAATATCTAGAGCAGGTGGACATGAAGGGCTAATGATGATTTCAAAATCCTTTTCATTTAGAAATTTGAACCCAACATTCTCCAAGAGTGGCTGAGGAGATAAATCCATGTCACTATAGGCTCTATATTATCTATATTATATAATATCATAGTATATTATATTTTTTATTATATTACATCACATATACTATATGTTATCAATTATATAGTGAAATTAATAATTTCTATAATTTTCTAATGGTACTCGGTACTAGTTATAAATATATAATCTATTCTATATTATATCTTTCATTTATATTATAAAATAAGATATTTAATGTATTATAAGCTGCAGGCTCTAGCAGTAGCTGGGATCTGAAGAGATTTTTAAGGACTAGTCTGTAGGCACTTCGCAGTCTACTAGACTTTACTCTATAGGCACTTCATTGTATTTCAAGTCAGATGGAGATAAAATGGTGATATTTAGGACTATTTCTTTCACACTGAAATTTTTGTAAGCTGCTGGTGTCAGGCCTCTCTGACCTGGAAGTGAAAATTTTTAATTTGATACTTATAAATATTAGGTTTCCAAACCTTCCCTCCCAGGTGTGAGGATGCTTACTTGGAAACCTCTGTATGGGCTAAGAAATTTGTGACTAATTTGCTGCAAGTGTCCTTTCAGAAATTAATGCACTGGATCTACTCTGTTTTAGGAAGCTCAGTACCATGCTTCAAAAGGCTTTTTAACACAACTCTTTCCTGTCAGAGTTTGTAACTTGTGTTCCCTGGTCAATGCCAAAAAATATCCTCAGTGCTGCAGTACCAGGATTTGGAAGAATTACCTGTCTATCTGTGCTTCCAGGAAAGGAACAAAAATTAATACTACCAGAGAAAGAGAGGGCAGGAGCATATGGAGGCCATATCAGGAAAAATTTCACAGTGGGTGTTGTTGGATGATACAGCTGTGTCAAAGGTGAAATAAAAAGTGGAAAATCAGAATACATTATCTCTGTTTTCAAGTGGCATTAATATGCAAATATGAAACATACTAACATAAAAAAATAGTGAAAAATATATATTAGATATCACATTGTAAAAGAAATCTTCATCAAGAAGCCTTGTCTCTACATTAATCTTATTGGTCCAAAGACTATGCACAAACCAAATAGAATACAAGTTTTTACATCACCTGGGCAAATGGGAGACTAATTGACCAAAACAAGGTAATGATAAAGTGGTACCCACCTCTTAGGAAGTAATTTTTCCTTCCTGCCAGTAATTTTGCAGTATTGTGTAATTCTTTGCTCTAACTTCAGTCTCATCTCTGCAGTATTGTCACTTCACTCACATCTGGTAGCTTTAGCTCCATGTACATGCCAAAAAAATCTTTTTATATTTGTGGCTAAAAGAAGCATTTTTCCCCAAAAGAATCAGAAATCTGTTTTACTGTGGAATACAAAAATAGAAATCTACAACACCTCTGCCACAAGAAAAGAAATGGTTTTGCAGATATACCTAAGTTGCTGCTTCATCTCCTCAGGTCTTCATGATAAGTAAATTTTCATATTCATTGAGATCAGTAATATTGATACAAAATACTTTAGTGCTTGATATATATACATAATTCACAGGAAACAGACTAGAAAATTAAATAATCAAACTCTAATAGTGGGAAATCATCTTTTTCTTACTTTATCTGGGTCAACTTTGGAAGTTTCAACTAAAAAAATATTCTCTTTCTATTTTATTACCAATTTTTAATTTCTAACCTGATCCTATTCAAATTTTAAAAATAGACATATGGAAATTTCTAGGTGAAATGATCCTAATATCAAAATATTTTTTTCCTAATGAAAAATCTATGTTTATTTAATTTTTACTGCCTAAATGAGACATTGGTCCTATACAGTGGCTAATATTGAAGTTTGCCACTTTTTATGCAGTGAGAAATGACCTTCAGTAGTGTAGGCAGGGAACAGCACAGCCACCCACACATCCAGGCACACAAGCATTCGCTCAGCTATAAAAACATGACCTAGCTTCACTGGTTCCAGCACCACACCAGAGAAGCCAGGTTTTCTTCTGGCAGGGGACAGACTCACTCTGTGTAAAGCCTCTCTAAAGGAATTATTTTTGCAGTATGGAATTTTCAAGGGTAATTCCAGAATGCAACTATGCAACACACTATGTAAGAAAATACAAAAAAAAAAAAAAAATACAAATATTGAAATTAATTATCTTTCTGAAGTCAGCAGATTTATGGTTATTTCAATTACATAAAATTCATAATGTTTTAACTGAACAACTACTTGAATTAGTGATACAATTGGGCTGTTAGAAATTCATAAAAATATTATTGTTTTTACCTCAATTGAAATGAAAAAGGGTGATGGTTCAAAATTATCACTACAAGATAAATGTATTTTTAATGTACTATAAAACAAAACTTCATGTGTCAGTGATCCTCGCTTGATTAAACATTATTAATTATCAGTTTGCTCATGCTTGATGTGAGTAAGCACTACATGTATCAATCACACAGACATGTATTCAAAGGTGGTGCTACTCCAAATTGTTGTGCAGTCATTATACTACAGCCTCTCCTTCTGTGACTCAGATGAGAAATGGAGAAGCCATAAATAAGATCATCTCTCAGTCAGCCCACATATTCTTCTTTTGGGAACATTTTCTTTCTATATCTGAGGTATGCTAAGCTAAATTGGATTTCGTTGGTGTGAAATATCACCTTTAGTTAGATTTCTGTAACAATTATCAGCTAGAAGCACCTGCACAACCTCTTCAGATTTTATGAGTTGTAAAAATATTTAGATTGGAAGGAGTTTCTCTTAGACACCAAAATAGCTTAAAGGGTGTAGCACTGAAATTATTCAGCCGTTCTGTTTTGTTTGTTATTTAATTCCTTCACTCTCTAAGCAGAGACAACAGAAATGCATACAGACTGTAAGGGCAAGGACACTGTCCCTTAAAACCACAAAACTGCACTGAAGGCAAGAATATGGAGGATATAAAAAGAGCTGAATCCCAAAGGAAGTCTCAGGGAAGTTCTGGCTAGTTGAAAGATGAGATCATTTTAGTAATCACAAGTGTAAGCCATATTGAAGTGTGTTTTTCATGACATGAAGGCAGACAGGTCCCAGGAGTTGCCTCTTCCCTTTGTTCATCTGTCTAAAACCAACTACAGTCTGTCTTTGCTTTGATTCAAATATCTGGACTATGCCATACATTAAATCATGACCGAAAAGCACATTCTGCTTTAGGGGTTGAGGTTGAGAAAAGTACTAGATTCTCAATTTTATAATTTTTAATGAAAATGTTCCAATTTGGAGGAGTTAAATGCTTACTCTCTTTGCTTGGCAGACAGCTCAGGAAAAACCTCCACTTACCTGGCCACTAATGCTTCTCACAGAGAGTTCATTGTCCAACCCAGCAGGCTAATCAAAGATGCCTTTTTTCCAGCCAGATCTGATAATGGAAGGGAATATATTCATCATCAATCTTAGACTTACACAAATGTTCATTATTGCAGAAGAGAGATGAGTAAAAAGCCAAAAGATCTTGTAATCAGTGAAGGTTTCTGTCATTGGACCAAAAGTAAAATACCATACAAAGTTGTTCAAGGGCTGCTCTAACTTTGGACAGCTGTCTGACCCCTTGTGCTCTTCTGAAAATTTTCTGAACCGTACTCTTTTCCTCTGACTGATCTCTTTGTCAGCCTCAAGGATGGGGATATTGCAGGACAGATATCATTGACCCTGTGCAATTTGAGGATTCCTTTACATACCTACATTTATGTGTAGGTGTAGATAGATATGGGTGTCTCATATTGTGATTTAAATGATTGTGTGCTTCAAGTGATTTAGGTTAAAAAAGGAGTGTCTTTGCATGAGTTTTCACTGTTTAGAGTTTTCTTAAAAGCTGCTTAAGAATATTCTATGGGAGTTTAGAGAAAATAAGTAAATCCTTATTTATAATTAAGACATTGGTTACTTTCTGCAAATCTGCATTGATATTCAATAATACAGATTATGTTAGAATAAAAAGTATTGATTTGGACATTGATTTTTTTTTTCAATTCCTAATTGACTACCAACCACATTTCTGTTTTTCATTTTTATATTTTCTTAGGTCCGTACTTGCAGATGTTTAGACAGATGCTGTTGTCAAGGAATATGCAGTCACATACCTGGAGCTCTATACTGTTTACTCTATAAAAAAAAAATAATGGCATATCTTGGATTATAATTAATATGGATTATTTATAATAAAAATTTGATTGCAAAAAGAATTCACGGCTTTTAGTTCATTAATGTTAACTAGTTCATCAACTAAATCTTAGAACTTCACAGAATATGTTCCTTTGGTCCTGGCAAGTATCATGCTTAAAATTTAATTAATGTGACATGTATGGTGTGCTGTGAGGACTCAAGAGAAATATTTTAGGATGTCCTCTATGCCTGTGCTGTTGATTCAGGGAAATGTGCCACCTTGGGGACTCTGACTCCAGTGATTTTTAGGGGCCAAGGAGCCAAGATGTGGCCAGCATCTTTTCTGGCTTTTGAATATTCAGCCTTTTCCTACTGTGGCTTTTTATATTTCTTGTTTTCTTTGTACAACCTCTTTCTGTCTGGACATTTAGACAAAATAGTGTTGCCATTAATGAGAAACTGTGCACAGAGATCATGGTTTTAAGGGATTACATTATCATTAAAAAAAATAAACATGTGGTTTGAGAAAGGCCTTACATGTATCCATAAAGAAGGGAAAAATAAATTTCAGGGATCATTAAAATAAATTTCATCTGCATCTTCTCAATGGCTTCCCAAGTGCTTCAAACCAGTTATGAAATAAGGAGTCTTATGACCTTTCTTCCTAGCACAGTATTGCCTTTTATAATGAACAGTTTTAATGTCTATTTTTTCTTTGATTCTTTCTAGACATGTGGATTCTAATAATGTTTCCTCATATTAATGGTATTTCAGCTATTTCTGCATATTTTTGATAAAATATGTATCTTTCTGTATACAGTGAAACAAAATTGAAAAAAAAAAATAGATATCAGTATTAGTTTATTAAGCCTCTCAGAATTGTAATTTGCTACTGTTAGCCAAAAAAATAAGATTCAGTACCAATCCAGGGCCCATATTTGCCCTTTTGTTCTCTTACAACCACAGTGATGTCCTGAGACTCCTAAAGGGAGTAAGGCCATTTAAGAATGAATCTTTTAAATGCCAGAACTGCCTCCCTCTTGCTTTGAATATCTAAGAACCTTTTCTGGCTAATTTTTCTTCCAGAAAAACGGAGGAGGAAATCAAACTTCCCTAGGTCCAACAACAAGTTTATCATGAATCGTGGATGACACCTCCTCCAACAAGAGGCTTCCTGCTTAGGCTTTTTGAAAGAATAATGCTGTGAATAGGCTATTAAAAGAATACATATTTTTGTCTTCTAAATCTCAAATCTAGTTTCTTTCAGCATTTTTTTGTTCCAGAGAAATTTGGCTCTAGAGAAAAACGTGTTTTCAAAGCACACTGCTACAAAAACCATGCAATGCTCTAAGGAATCTCTGCTGTTCACATGCTTTTCTGAGGTGTCTGATCCCCATTTTGTAAATAAAGTCAAGTGCTTCATGTAGCCATAGAACCGGCTAGGCGACCTGGTTCAGGAACGACACGACGACTACCTCAAGCTTGCTCGGTCCACTGCTCACCGACACCAATGTGGTGGATGGCAAATGGCATTTATTAAGGGGTGATTCTACTTTTTATATTATCCAGCTCAGCACGTCATTTCTGCCTGCTTATGTCATTGCCACCTGCAGCTGGTATCAAAACTATAACTGGCATAATCATAAACATGAACAGGGGGTTGGGGAGGAAGGACCCTGCCTCCTCGTACAGCGTGCCATCTTCCGGTCAGTCACTAACTTTTTCCCCTCCTCCAACAGCCTCAGAACACAAATGAGTACTTCACTCTGAAGGTCTTAAAATTTTACTGCCAGATTTACCTATTAGAGTCATAACTTGTTCTCAGAGGTAGCATATACCTATGCTCCAAGCAAGAACTGTTAGAAGAAAACCCAAGAGTAACCAAATGAAACTGAGCCCATTACAGGAAGAGGATGGTCACCTCACAAACAGGGACATGGACAAGGCAGAGGTGTTTAACATGTTCTTTACCTCAGTCTTCAACATGGATGATGAGCCAAGAGGATCTCAGTGCCCTGAGCTGGAGGACCATGGCTGAGAGAATGATCAACTCCCAGTTGACCCTGAAATTGTGCAGGATCCAATGTTCCAGCTTGGACCCTACTAATCTATGGGGGCTGATGGGATTCATCTAAGAACCCTCAAAGAGCTGCTGGTGTCATTGTAAAACCTTTGTCAAAGATTTTTAAGCAGTCTGGGGAAGACAGAGAATTCCCAGCTGACTGGAAACTGGTAAACATTGCACCAATTTTCATGAAGGAGAATCCCGGACTACAGGCCTGTCAGTCTCATTTCAGTGCTTTGCAAAGTTATGGAGAAGATTATTCTGGGAGATACTGAGGAGCACCTGAAAGCCAACACAGTCATTGGTCACAGCCAGCACAGCTTCATGAGAGGAAAGTCCTGCTTATCAAACCTGATTTCATTTTATGACAAGGAAACCCACCCAGCTGACCAAGGGAAGCCAGTTGAGGTAATCCCTTTGGATTTCAGCACAGCTTTTGATACTGCCTGTCACAGGATCCTTCTGGACAAAATGTCCAGCACTCAGCTGGATAAACACCCCATGTGATGGGTGAGCAGCTGGTTCATGAGTTGGGCACAAAGGGTTACAGTGACTGGGGTGACATCAGAATGGTGACCTGTCACTAGTGGGGTTCCACAGGCTCCATCCTTGGCCCTGTGCTCTTCAACATCCTCATGAATGACTTGGACATTGTACAGGAAGGGACACTGAGCAAGTTTGCAGATGATACAAAACTGGAGGAGCTGCTGAATCTTTTGAGGGCAGGGAGGCCCTGCAGAGAGACTCTACAAATGAGAGAGCAGGGCAGTCACCAACCACATGAAGTTCAACACTGGAAAGTGCCGGATTCTGCACCCGGGATGGGGCAGCTCTGGATGTACAGATGGACAGACTGGGGAATGTGGTGCTGGAAAGCAGCACTGCAAAAAGGGACCTGGGGGTCCTGGTTGATGGCCAGTTGAATGTGAGCCAGCAGTGCCCTGGCAGCCAGGAGGGCCAACCCTGTCCTGGGGGGCATCAGGCACAGCATGGCCAGCCAGGCAAGGGAGGAGATTGTCCTGCTCTGCTCTGAGCTGGGGCAGCCTCACCTCCAGTGCTGGGGGCAGTTCTGAGTGCCACAATAAAAGAAGGATATTAGAAAGTACCCAAAAGAGAAGCACAAGAAAGGTGAAGGGCCTTGAGGGGAAGCCTTTTGAGGAGTGGCTGAGGTCACTTGGTCTGTTCAGCCTGAAGGAGACTGAGGGAAGACTTCACTGCAGTTACAGCTTCCTTATGAGGGGAGGAGGAGGGCAGACACTGATCTCTTCTCTGTGGTGACAGGACTCGAGGGAATGGCCTGAAGTTGTGTCAGGGGAGGTTTAGGTTCAATATTACAAAAAGGGTCTCCTCCTAGAGGATGGTCAGGCACTGGAATGGGCTCCCCAGGGAAGTGGTCACAGATAACACCGAGCCTGACACAGTTCCAGAAGCTTTCAGGCACATGGTATGACTTTTGAGGATGGTTCTCTGCAGGGCTGAGAGTTAGATTCAATGATCCTTGTGGGTCCCTTCCAGCTCAGCTTATTATGTGATTCTGTGAAAATCTATCCATCTTCCAGATCAGAATTGTTCCAGCATTGCCCTCTATGCTCCTAGATTGTCTAGCACTCATTTATTAAGTAAATATAATTAATATTCAATCAGTAGCTAGTAGATATTCAGACGTACTTTTTCTACATTCCTAGCAATTCAGCCTTTTCTGATCAGAATGATTGGAAACAGCCAGTGGTACAAGTATTTGGGAGGCATCAGATGGTCTGGCTACCATAATCTCACTATTTTACAGATAATCAAAGAAAATTTATTTTAAAAAGAGTAAGTTGTCTGTATGACTTTACTGTATGACAGTGGGTCTTGAAGTGGTGTAAATATGACTGATGAATACAGCATCCCAGAGATAGTTTGCCATCTTTCCCCAATCAACTTCTTTGTTTTCCTTTATTTGAGCTGTAGGGTATTTAACTTTTAAGCATTCTCATTCGAGAACCAGGATATATCCTGCCACAGAAAAAATTTGGAACAGTTTAGCCTTCCAATTCAGCCCTGTTGCTGCAGCAGTGCAACTTACCTTTTAACTTCAGTTTTCTATTCATATTCCTGAAGGAGATATTGACACACTTCATTTTTTTTCTGCTTCTAAAAGATAGGGACAAATTATGTGACACAACCACCTGTAGAAATTAGCCTTGCCTGGAATGTTAGGCTGCAAAACCAGTAAAAAATTAAAGACTTCCATTTAAAGGGTGTCTCAGTGGTATTATTTTCTCATCTATCAAAGTTCCTGAAATACTGGGAAGTAATTCCTGCAAGAAAGCAAGCAAACAAAAAAGAAAAGCATCACACAGAAAGAAAAAGTAGCAAAATATTTATTTTTCCCAGTAGAGATACCCACTTTTGAAATGGTTAAAAATTTACTGTCGTGCAGAGGCAAGCATTTGCACTGGGAAAGTTACCCAGTTTGTTATTCCCTCTCGGTATCTAGAAGACATAGCATTTAAAAACAAGGTGTTTGTGACTCATGCAGCCCAGAAAATTATTTCTGAAGCTTCCATTCTCTAGAAAATACACAGAGAAGTAGAGACAATTTTATTACAGATTTACATTTCTTTGTTTAAACAATGTGGCACGAAACTTGACCAAATTCAAATATACTGAGACAAGCTCATTTACTGACCATGCTAATTTACAAATTTAAAATACAATGGGGGGAACTCTGCTATAGGTTGAGAAGAATGGTGGGTCGATAAGAAGACAGCTGCTGCCTAGTACACACACGCTTGTTTGTTTTACTTTGGGGTGGTTTTCTCTCTCTGAGATATGGAGAAGGGGTTGACCAACTGTTTTTACCCTAACTTAGTTTTCTGAAAAGGACAAAAATACAGGAATATTCTGGTAACTTTAGTTAAATTGCCCTCTTTCTTCTGAGGTAAAAGAGGGGACCACAGAATGCCATCAGGAGTGCTGTATGTTCCAGGTAAAAAACTGCAAGATATCTCTGAGTTATATCCAACTCATCCAGCCATGTAAAGACAGCAGAAAACTTTAAAGGTGTTTTTAAATGATTGATTGCATAATTGAAGAGTGATCCTTGCTCTCTAGTCTAACCGTGCTGTGTATGGACAAACATCAGATATTTTCATAGCAAGTACTATGAATCACACACTCAAGAATGTGAAGTCAGAACAGCAACTAAAATGTTAATTTCCTCTTAAAAAATGAATGCAGTGTAAATCATAAAATCAACACCCCCAGAACCCAGATAATTTTGTAAATATTGTTGCTATTTTTAATATTTTAATTAAAGTTGAAATTCAAAATGATTGAAAGAAGAGAAGCAGACCACAGAAAGTGTGCATCAAGACCAGGTTTATGCATTGGAGTGGTAAAAAGTAATTTAAAACAGGGAAAAAACATTGATGAAATTCAGAAAACAGTGAAACAGTGAAGGAAGTACATGGTAGAGGAAGTACAAAAAGCACAACAGAATTAGAATATTATGCAGACACTGGGGGGAAAACAGAATTTATATAATCTTGCATTTTATCAGAAGGGAGACATGAATACAAATACAAAACTCCACAGAGCAGAAGATAATTCCTAAGAGAAATATTTATGTGACATACTGAATGATGCTGACAACTTTATTTCTCAGTATCTGTGCATACATAATATATATTTCTTTGACTTACCTATAGTGTGAGACTGTGCCATAATGAGCAGAATATCTATGCAAGTGGCAATGAAATATTCACTAAGGCAGTTGATACTTCAGAGATATAATCCAAGGTTAAGAAATATGTAACCCTGAGACTGACAAAAAAACTAACACAAAAAGACATTTTTGTCACCTGAAATAATTTTTTAGATTCATAAATCTGAGGTTATTGCTTGCAATTTTTAATGAATAAATTATTTGAGTATTCTGTTGCTTTCAAATGCAAAAAGTATAACAGTAGCCTCATCTTGTATATTTTAAGTAGGGATAATGGGGAAAAAAATGATTTACATCCACTTCTGCTGTGTCAAATACATTACAAAACACCATACGAGCGTTTTGAAAATGGTTGTAGAAGCTCTTGAGAAAAAAGATGGTTGCAAAATGCAGCAGTCACATCTTCAATGATAATCCCCCCCATTATTGATCATAATGTTTTGATCACTTTCTTCTAGCAGTGCATATAAAATCACAGTTCAGCATTTCTTTGTGCTCATTTGACCTCATTATTTAATGCCAAAGCTTCATGAAATTGAGATTCTTTTGCTCTCACCGGGACATCTAAGAGTTAGGCATCCAGCTCAAAACAGATTATCACAGATTTATTTTATAATCAATGGAAACAGGTCTCTTTATCAGGCAATTCATCTTACTGTCAGCAAAAATGAAGATTCAGTTTCCCCAAAATAGTTGTCTTGAGCTTCTTGAGTTCCAAATACCTGCATGTGCTTGTCAGATGGGATGCAAGATAGGTGGGACACCCATTGCCATATGACAGGCATCCTGGTAATCTGAAGTGCCAAAAGTGACAGTAGACACCTGGATTCTGACAAGTGAGTCTTCCCCTGAGTATCCAAGGTAGTGGTCATTCTGATGGGCTCTAGCTATAAAGGGAGCTTAGGATGATGATTTGAATTAACATTTATAACTTTTAGATACTTAAATTGGGTCCTACTTTTATACTAACATTTTTCCAGTGAATAATGTAACTCACACAGACAAAGAATTAGACCCTCTCTGCTTTATATGCTTGGTTTGAATATCATCTTTATCAAGAGAATCTATGCAAAAATAATTTCCTCAGGTGATGTGAGATTTACCACAGCAGAGATTGATTTGAAGGGGACAGGCACTAAATATCTATCAACAACACCTATTTTGAGATTTAGAAAAAAATGTGAGAGAAAGAGACAATAGATATTATGGGTGAAAGTATTATCTTTTTTCCTGCTTTGCTCTCCAAAGTTGTCACGCTGCCCAATATTGCTCAGCTAAGGGCAGTATTATTTTATGTGCTTAATTTAGGTTTATATAGCAAAAGGAGAGAGCGTGGTTTAGAACAGGGGTCGTTGTAAAGTGCTCTGACTTGCCATCTAGAATAGCCATGTCCATGCTTTGGCCCTAAACAGCCAAGAGGAACAAGTCTCCCTGCTACGCCGTGTCAGTCCCATTTCATGTCAAACACAGACAGCTTTACCTGCTCCTTTATTCTGCCTTTTTTTGTCTGCTTTTCTATATGTTTATGTAGGTGGCTGAAACATATGTTCACATCCTCATTTTCCTGCTTTGGGGAAGAGATTAGAATTTGCCTCTTCAGACAATCTCCTGAATAGTTTAGTATATATAAAGTAAATGTCTATTTGTTCTTCCCTATGGAAGGGGTTCCCTTTGTATAACTAATTATCCCTGCAATTAAGACTCAGTTCCAAGATGCTTACATCTGGCATGGGCATTCTGTTATGTAAAAGCTTGCTATTTGTTTCCCTGGTCCAATAAATGCTCTTTTATTTGAGGTATACATGGGAGAAAGGAAAATACACGTTTCTCGGCCTCATTCCTTTGAAAGTACAAAATTTAAATTCAGATGGATTGTCTTATATTGTACTAGAGAATTAAAATTAGCTGGGGTCTCCACAGGCTGTTTTGCTTTATGCCTTATCAAACTACATTTTTTATGGCTTGCTAGCAGGCAGCAGGCTGATACGATGATGATATTATTGGTGTATATGCAGATCCATAGTCAGACATTTACTCATTAGAGAAGTTATCTGGTGGAAAATTGGGTGCTTTAGATAAGGTAGCAAATATTTAACAAGGCCCACAATGTGGGTCCAAAATGTGGAAGCCAATTTAATGGTCGGTAGACACCTGCATAACACTGTGTCCAAAAATATATGACAGCCTTTTGTGATGGATGGCAGATGGCTTTTTTGTTGTAAAGCATGCATGGGAGAGATGAGTACAAGTTACTTATTCATAAAGTCAGCAATGGATATAAGTATTGGGTTTGTTATACAGTTTCATCATGTAGTTTGCATGAAATTATTTAGGATGATAACATTTCATTACAGGAATGGTTATGCTAAGATGGTTCTTTGATAGAATTTGCATGCTTTTAAGTGTCTGCATGATAACAGCAACAGTAATGAAAATAGTGGGGTTTGGGTTTTTTTGTAAATAGGCTAGAGCCAGCTGTCAGTTTTGGTAATATAGATGAACAGTCCTTTATAGAGCCAGGGGTAGATAATTTCTAGGCAGATTGTTTCTTAGTTATTCTTAGAAGAAGCATATGTGCTGCATATCAATGCCAGGAAATCACTTGCAGCAAGTGTGTTAGTAGCAAAAAAATACTGCTATTAATTGACACTTATAAATTTAAACTACTCATATATTTTAGCCAGTAATACTACAAACACTGAATAATTTAAGTAAGGCTGGGAATCTAGTGCAAAATAATCAAGGTTTAAGTGTTAAAACAGGATTTCTGGAAACTTCCTTTAACAGTATATTTTGTGGCAATACAAAAATTATGCAGAGTTAGTTCTACTGATAGAACTATTTTTAGTCTTTTGGTGAGAATTTTTCATCGAATGCTTTTGGAATTCAGAACAGCATAATTGCTTAAATTTCATTAAATGGTACAGTTTAACTGACCCAGCTCCAAATTTCCAAATTAATCATTAATTTTGGAGCCATAGGAAGTAAAAAGTTAGTCTTTAATATTAGTAAGGATACACAAGGTAGGTGTTGCAAGCCATCTAGGAGAAAAACTAACCATAAAATGGGTATGCTGAGAGTTTATAATTTCTCACCATCTCGTTATTTCTGCTTGGGAAGCAGAGCTGAGTGAAAACTAAAGCTGCTTTCCTCAAGCTGTGAATGTTACACTACAATGAATCTTGTCTCTGAAATGTAACCCAGCTTCTTATATTCTTAGTAGTAGCAGTATTCATCAAGAGTATTTCCTTATTTTTCCCTGTGCATTTGGATAAGTTATTTAGCAGAACAAAGAAAACAACCTTGCATGTTGCACACCAGATTATTAAACCATGCTGAATCAAAGAAAGTAATTTTATTTTTTAAATAACCACAGCATGTTTCTATGTACATATGCAAATAAAGAGAACTGGAATGGCTAGACATGTTCTGTGAAAACTGTTCTTTGTTGCAGTAAAAAAGACTGAGGAAATCTAAATGTAATTTTTCAGTCTTTGAGAAACTCAGAGACCATAGAGTTTTAAAGTATTTTAGTTTTAATATATGGGAAGCCATGGTTCTGGCTTTGTCCATTGACTTTTACTAAAGTTAAAAAGAAAAAAAAAAAAAGATTCCACACAAGAACACAAGCTTTGGGAAGCTTATTTTTATAAAAGAGGTATTTTGATCTCTCCATTAAAAAAAAAACCAAAACAACAAAAAAAACCCACAAAGCATACGAAACTCTCCATAATTTGTTTTTAGCCAGAATTTATCCATTTGAACAGTACAAAATCGATGGAGGAAAAGAAGATTGTACAGTATAGTTGCACTTCTGATTTAAATCAAAGCTTTTTTGGATGGAAAGTTCTCAGACTTCTACAAC
The DNA here is from genome assembly GCF_030490865.1 of Poecile atricapillus. NCBI lineage: Eukaryota > Metazoa > Chordata > Aves > Passeriformes > Paridae > Poecile > Poecile atricapillus. The sequence continues at coordinate 50,661,807 of NC_081288.1, read as the reverse complement.
GACATATGAAAGTCCTAGTGTATTAGTTGGTTTTCTGTAGGTTGTAAAGATGGAGGTTAAAAATGGGAAGCTAATTTCAGCCTGGCTAGCACAGCACAATATTACTCATTTGGCCTATAACTGAAACATTCTATATTCTCTGAAACTTATGCAGCATCCTGCTGCGGAAATGGGCTTATTTGCTGCTGCTGCTGGTTGATATTGTTATGCCTATTTTGCTAATCTTCAGAATAGTGGTTAGCTGTATGTAGTGCACAGTTTGTATGGATCATATTCAGAACAGCTCCAGCTATATGTTAGAACAGAGAGAAAAGACCTAATTTGGTTTCAAAGACTTCAGTCTTGGAGATATGTTACATTTCAAGGATTTTTTAATAAATTCAAATATAATATACCTTGTGGTTTAGTCATCTTTGGTCTGCAGTCAGCTTTCAAGGCTACTGATTACAATTTGAATGAGACAGATATCATGTTATCATGGTTAATAAATATAGATAACATAAGAGATAAATAGTTATCATGGTAAAAGAACAGTAAGCCCTTTGTATAGGAGATACATTTTGCTTTCTTCTTTTTATTGTTACAGTAGATGTTTCTATATTTGTTCTGTCTTGGTCAGAACATCTGACAAATAAAAATAATATACAAATCAGAAGCTACTGTTCAGATTTTCAAAAACTAGGTAGCACAAGATGCTTCTATCTGCTTGCAAAGAACTGGTTCAAAACTTAAAAAAAAAAAAAACCAACCCAAGATGCCTTCACATATGTAAGAAATATTGAAAGTAATAAACTATGAAAGAGCTATATTTTAAAACTAAATGAAAATTCTAAAAAACAATAGAAGAATTCTTTTATTTTAAAGAAAATCTATTATCTCCTTGCTTGAGGTGTCTCTTTCAGATCAATCACAGCAACTAGTGAAAGCACATTTGAAATCTTCAGTGAACACTGAAGATGCTTGTTTGGTGCTGTTCAATTTCTTCCACCATAATCATTTAATTAATACTAAAATATCTTCTGAATAGAAGTGTTTACATTAATTAAACACTGTGGGTTATTAAGGATGTGAAAAACTGCTTAAACACACACAAAAATGTTGGATATTAATTAAATAAAAGATCTTAGCCTAATAACATCTGTGACATTATTTTCCCTGTTCTTCTTTCTGATGAATAAAATAATATTTCTAGGCATAGTATTTTTCCTTTTATGCATCTTAATTTTTGTGGTTCTTACTTTTGCATGTATAAATTATATGAACATATCATTTTTTACCTTATTATTTTTCGAAGCTACTGGAATTTGCTTATTTTTCATGTTATTTATGGGAGGTTCCTGAAGAGGCTGTAAAGCATGCTAAACTCCCCATGCTTCAGTTTAAGCCCACAGTTTGTGCTGCTTGCCATGAACTTGCAAAGTTGGATGTTTGTGTTCTCTTTGCAGCAGGCAGCACAATACAGATCCCAAGAATGATGACACACATTTCCTCTACCTTCTCTTCTCCAGACTAACCAACTTCACTCCTGTCTAACCCTTTCCCTGGAGAATATTTATTTGTCCTCTGAAAACTTGCATTCTTTTCCTCTAGGCCAAGCAGCTGGTCCACATTTTTACTGATGATGATATTCCACATTGGATATGATACTTGTGATTTAGGAATGGTATCACCCAGTATAGTATTCCCCCTAAGAAAACCCAAAATACAATATGCACCCCGCCCCATATGATGGGAGATACAAAAGGCAAAGACCACGGATTGAGATAATAATCCTTTATTTGAAACAGCAATGAGGTAAGAAAACAGCAACAACACAAATAACAAAAATCTACAAAGAGAGGGCGACTTACATGCAAAAATGCTCACTGAGCCCAGGACAACAAAAAGCAGTAGCAGACAGACCCTCCACTTACCACACTTTGCCCACAACCCTAAGCCACACCACTCCTTCTCAGAAGCAAGAGTCCCCGTGATGATATAGGTGTTATTAATTAACAACCTAGACATGTCCACAGAGCTCCAGGCTTCACCCCTGTCTGGGTACTGTGAAAAAATGATCTCTGTCCTGCCCAAAACCAAGACAATACTCCAGTGAGGTATGTTTTCAATATTCAATGCACTGATAAGCAGTGAGATGATTATGTATGTTTTGGAGGCCATACTCCCTTTCTATGTCTATTCATCTTGGTCACCATTTCACAGTACCATGACATTGCAGCCTTGTGTAACCCAGACCTTTTCCTTTCTAAATGTTATGTACACAACTGCAGTACTTCCTATAGGTCAGCTCAGAATTTCATCTTTTTATTTATTCCACTCCTCAAAGTTAACAGGCCTATTTTGAATGTAGTTTAAATTCTCCAACATAGAGGCTGTCCCTCCCAGTATGCTTTCAGCAACAAACTTAATAAGTAAACTCACTGCTCTATCATTCAAATTTTAATGAAAATAGTTAATAAAACTATAGAATTGACTAATTAAACATTCTTTCTCTTACATTCTTTTGTCTTAACAGTGAACTAGTGATAATTGCAGTCTTCGGGTGTTTTTATGTTCTCTTATGAGTTGGAGTGGTATTACCTTACTAGCTTATGAGAATTTCATGAGACAGAATGTTTTTCTGTCCACGTAACATGCCATCAGACTGTGGAAGGAAATCAGATTAGCTAGATGTGATTTATTGATGGTAAATCCATGCTGCCTGATGTGAATTTCCTTATTGCTTTGCAGGTGCTAATGGTATGATGACCTGTCCAGCTGTACAGAAAGGACTGTACTTATCTTTTACATCACATAAGGTAAGCTGTTATTGCAAAACACAGGTGCCATTTTGAGCCCTGTTTCAGTTGATCCTTTGTTTCAATTGATCCTTTAGCTAGGACCATTTTTTCTTATCCATAAACTAGGAAAAGTGCTTAGGGGCTAGAGCAGTTATTAGAGAACTGCTCTTAATAAGTTATATGGCTATAACTAGATAAGAGTTATTATGTAAGTCCCAGTTTTTAATTTTGCTAACCAAACTCTGGGAGTCAAAATGAATTTTAAAATGAAAACCTCTGTTATTAACAAGGGATAAAATGTCTGCAGTTTCCCTTGTTGAAATTTAGGTCCATCTTAAGTGAGATGAGGAAAAAGACACATTTTAAGTTTTGAAAGGTAGTAATGGAAAATCTGCAATCACCATGAATCCAGTTAGAGTCCATTATGACAAACCAATGATAAGATCAAAACTTCAGTGAAATGCAAGTATGAAGACTAACTGAAACACTTATAAGCAGGAGGCCATCAATGTTTCAAGCTTCTTAGGGAAATACCTGCTTCATTAAGTGTATTGCTTTTTTTTTCCAAGTCTGTTTTGGACAGACTCTGTAATTTTGCAAAGTATCACAGCCAGATAAGTGGTGGCCTACAGCAGAGTTCTGTGCTCTCAGGTCCCAGGGTCTAGATAAGCAGCTTCTGTTCTTGACCATGAGTAGAATCTGAAAAGGTGCTCTCTAGCCTGAATAATACTGTGAGTCAGGAGCATGGTCTTGTTCATACTGGGGGAAAAACTATCGTAATACAGATATGATCGAATAATGACCAGATAATTATCTAAACAACCACAATTCACTGATTTAATTCTGTGGCTTCTGAGTAGCTACTTAAGTCAATTATTATATAGCCTAAAATCATCATAAAAATATGCCTCAGATTTCTGTAGATTGAGTTGTAAGTGCTGAAAGATGGCATTATCTCTTCTTCTGTCCATTTTCCCAAATTCTTTGTTTCTGCACATTTTTTTTATTTTTAAGAAGAGTAGTGGTAGTAGCCTGTGTGCTTGCAGTGGTTTCAAGATCTGCAGAGGTATGTGTTTCAGAGCTGCACAGACATTATGTATGAGTGATGGCTTTAGACACACACGTCTTCAGCCTGGCTTAGGAAGCCTTTGTGCTCAATCTCTTGACACATTGAGGTCTCTGAGTAAATATCTGTAAGTTGTCTGTGAGTACAGCATATTTGCTGCTGGATGGCATGTCAAGTATGTATATGTGTTTAGAAAGGTTGTATGATTTTGTAGAGGATGCTCAAAAAAAGGAGACATAACAATACAGTTGACATTTCTTAATTGTGAATTTAGGATGCTGAACCGGTAAAGTCCTTTTAGTGTGGTTGTGCTCTTATTTTCTGTGCTGGATGAAGTTCTTGCTGCTGAAAGAATATCATTATAAACAAAGCCTTTACATGATTTTTCAACCTGAACAAGGATTTATGGATTTCACCTGCTGTTGCTAGTAGCTGGGACAAAAGATACAGTAATTTGTGACTTGCTGGACCAGCTTAATGTAGTCCACAGGATCAGGAAATTATAAGTAGCTCTCAGATGTCTTCTATTCTAGGTGTCTCAGATTCTAAGTGCAGTTTCAGATTCAATTAAAAGAAAGCTTTCTGAAAGTAACAGGTCTGAAGCATCATAGTTCTGTGTTTCTTACCTTACTCTGGAGCTTGGGTAGTTGAAACAGTTTTGAATTTTCTTCATCAGGGGAATACTGTGACTGTAAATCTTCTCTAACTCAAGTGAAAGCACTGAAAAGAAGGCCTTTATTTTTGAAGCAGCAACAACTGAGTTCTAGGTGCTTTAAAATTCAGACCATTTAAAGACAAACCACCAAATCTCCTGGACTCTCTTTCCTTCTTCTTTCTTCCCTTCACCTCTTATTTATTCATCATCACTCCCACATTAGATAAAAGTTTAAATCCTCTGTTGAAATATTTCTGTCAATTTCTCTGCTAGTTTCTAAATCATGCAATTTTTCCTCAGAATGAGTCTTTTGATTCATACCATCTGAACTTCAGAATATTTTGCCTCAATTAAAACAAAAAATTGCCAACATATTTTCAAAAGGTGGTCCTTTTCCTCTGATTTCAATCAGAACTTTTACTCATGCCTGTGAAGTTAAAGCTGAATCATATACTTTAAGAAATACACTTTCATGGAGCTTGGGCTGAGTTCAGTATCTGGGAATAAGACATAACTGGAGTTACACTGGGGAGAGGAGCCTGATCTACAGCATTAATTACTTGAGGAATAAAAATACCAGCAAATTTTGAGTGACATTATAAGATGCTTCAACAAAGAAAATGGGTTTTACTGAATGCAACCTACACTGACATCAACATCTGCTTTTGTGTCTAGAATTTTTAAACAGGACTCTCTTGTGTATTCTGATTTTTTTTTTTTTCCTAAGAAAAGCATTATGTAAATGTTTTGTGTAAGCCTTTTCAGCCTGAATTTCCATTGTATAAGGAATGACTCACAAGTCTTCATTTCAGGGCCTATCCTGCCTATAAGTTTGACTTTGGCTAAAATCCAGGACAAGCAACAAAGAAAGAACAACCATAACTCCTTGAGAATAAGTTAAAAATAAATAATATTAGGGAAAGAGATGAAAAATCAGAAGGTTTTAATTCTAGAATTTTTAATGGTTTTCAGTGCATAGATAGCTCTGCCGAGTATCTTCTAATGCTATGTTGGCATTTTTCATTCACACATGTTGGTCACTTAGGGTTTTGGAGCAAAACATGCCTTGACCTGAGCAATCTGGTCTAGTGGTAAGTGCCCCAGTCCATGGCAGGCTGGTTGGAACTCATGATCTTTGAGGTCCCTTCCTGTCTGTTTATGGACTTTTTGATTTGGGTTCTTTTTCCCTTTGAACTGAAGATTGATGAGAGGGAGGCGGTTTTTTCTCTCGTTCGGTCTCAGTTGTTTATTTTTTCTTATCAGCATTACAAGGTACAAGGAGCTATGTGCACTATGATAGAAAAGGGGTAAAATGGCCAACAAAGATCTTCTTCAAGGTCTTTTATATGTCCATTTACCCAATTAACAGATGCCAACCAAGCTATTTTTCTTAGTGACCCAATGACCCAACACCTGTGTGCTGCACTGTGACATTTTCTACCCAATCACATACTACTACCCAAACACCCCTAGGAGAAGAACATGAAGAAGAAAGAAGAAGGACAAGAGACAACACCCTAAATCCTCCATCTTGTCTCCTGTTCTCTAAACTACTTTTTCACCCAGTGATTTAAGAAACTTTCTAATCTACACATTTACACATTTCCTATCTAATTTTAACATTTGTTTTCATGTATCACCATGAAAACATGCACATGAATTTCTTATTATATGAAATTCAGTGTTTCTTTGAATCCTGGAACTAAATATTAAAAACAAGGGCACACAGTCTGTATTTCAGACTCCAACACCTTCCAACCCAAACCATTCTATGATTCTATGAATCTGTGGATCATGCCTTAATAATAGCACCTGGCAGAGTTTTTTGTTCCTTATTATGAGCAGTATACCAATTGGAGATGTGTCACACAAGCTTTGTGCTCACCAACTCCTTCTGAGACAGATCCACCAGTTTGCATCCAAAAGCACTATAGTGTTCTCCTATTGAAAATAAGAGAAGTCTTGGCTGTGATCAAATGCCTCAAAACTGCAGAGACCAGCGTAAGATATGGGATGTTGAGTATGACATTTGGCAGCATGTCTGATCAACTATGCACCAAATTTTGTGTATGAATGCCTACACTGAAATGCTGCAGCTTCCATTCTTTCTTCTTTCTGTGCTTTTTTTTATTAGGTGTTTTTTATTACTATCTTTTCCTTTCTGGCTACCTTACTTTGCAACCGAAAACTTACAAGAGAGTAGGTTGGCTAACTAGCTTGAGATTCATGTATCTGGGTTCAGTTTGGTTGCTATAATTATGTGATTTTTGTACATATTCTAGCCACTTAGAAAAGTTCCTCTTCATAGTTTCATTTTTATGTAATAGTCTAATCAGAAATTGCACTTCTGTGATTCCACTTCTTCATTCCTCAAATTTCCAAATTAAAGTAAGTTTTATTCTATGTCCTTTTTTTTCCCATAAGCACATCACCATACCACAGTAAAATATTGCTAAGGACTGACTGGTGTTATTTTGGATAGGCTTCTTATATATTAGATTCCAGCATCATTTTCTCCCAATGTATCTGGCTTTCACATGATTTTAAAAATACATCACAATGCTTTTCACTTTTTTTGAGAAGCTATTTGATACACTTGAGTCTTAGATTTTTACAAGGCAGTTCTGAATGGGCCAGTCTCCTATCAGTTATAGTTATTTATTTTTAGTAGCATGATTCTGTTGGTTTTAATATTTAAAGCTAATTTTATTTTAGAATGTTATTTTTATGAAACTGCCACTTTCTCTTCAGTTTAAAAGCATGAATATTTGTTAAAAACATAAAGTTCATCCTATTTTGGAATAACCTTCGTGAGAGGAATTATAAAGACGATATCACACTGTTATATATTTCATCAGTTTTAAAAACAATCATGACCATTTGTAAGTTTACATTTAACAAAATACTTCTAAGCTCTCTTGTATTGTACTGATTTCTTCTGATCATTCTGTCATACTGTTCTTTTTTCACCTACTTCTAATGTCAACAATTTTAGAAAAAGTGGCCAGTTCTCAGCTATGGATGACTAGACCTGAGATAGAAGGTACAGGAACCCAGTGTCAACCTCACTGCACCATAATACCTAAGCATTGACTGTAATATGAAGCAAAATGGAAAAGGATTTCTACAAATATTTGGATTTATAAAATCAAGAATAACTTACAGTGGAGATTCAGTCACCTCTGGATATTTTTAGACAGAACAAGACCATCTTTCCCAGTTTGCAAGAAAAAGTGTGCTATATGTTTTGGAATATGTGCTCAGCTTGCACATCTTTTTCCATCTAAATGATTTAACCTTTTAGCCATCTGGGATTGAGAAGCAGCAGTACTAAAATTGCTATACATAATTGAATTGCAGATGTAAATTTTGCAAAGTATGAACAGAAATGCAAGTCTCACCTTATTGGAAATTTACCTCTTCATTTGTACATGTTCCACTACAGAACAATATGAGTCAAATCTGTGATGTCAGTGCTTGAGAATTTTCCATTGGCCACCAACTCATTAAAAACAAACTGTAACAAATAATCATCATGACCCTTAGTTAGAGGGAACTTTTAGCATAGAAAAATCTCTTCTATCTGGCTAATCACTTTTGCACAGCTTCTAGTTCCTCAGTGGTCCCCTAGCCACTGCAAGAGCTCCACTGAATTTGGCCTGTGACTTTCTCCGCCTGAGAAAACTCTATATGAAACACTACTGGTGTCACCACCGCTTTTATCATATCCATATAATGCCTGGACTCTAATCTCCACCTTACCCAGCTTTGCTGTTGCTCAAATTCTCTTCCCATTTATCCCATGAATACCCCCAAACTGATGCCTTTTCATGCCTGCATCTTGTCATGAGGACTGAATTCTTGCCATGTGAATGACGCGGTCATTCTACAGGATAAAAGGGGAAGAAGCAACATGTACTCTTTAGTGACAGGGTGATTACAGAAAAGGTTAACTATACAGCAGTGGAAACAAGCCCTATTGTCTTCTTTATTTCAATGTGGTTGTGAGGTATTGTCATCACTGTGTGATAATTTATTTCACCAGTGGAATTTATTCCAACTGATTTTGTGTAACCATAATAATGTCTCATTATGTTTGGTAGTACACCTCAAGAAAAATAAGGTGAAGTAAAGTAGTGCTTCAGTCAGTGGTGTCCTATGTGATAAGGGTTCTCCTGTGAAAGGCTTTGTCCCATTGTGCTCTTCAGTGTCTGGCTTTTTTTGTCTTTTATTTATTACTATTTTGTTATGACAGTAACACAGATGTTGCTTTTCAAATTCATTATCACTGTTGTTTCCCAGCATTTCCCAAATGGCAACATGGTGAGACAGAGCACCATACTTCCATTTCTTTGATAATCACTTTCTCCAAGGAAGCTGATAGGTTTCAAATTTATGTTGACGATGAAGGTACTATTTGTATACAGCTAGGATTGGTGAGTTGGTTTTCTCTCTCTCTCTCTTTTTTTCCCACTTTTTTATCTTTTTTTTTCCTTCTTTTTTTATTTTTTCCCCCTTTTTCCAGCACAACAGCCTTTGTGTTTTCCAGGTCACTGAAAATGGGACAGAATGCTCTGAGCTATGTGCCCTACTGAGTGGAACTGTTTTGTTCATATGCACTGATGCTCCCTTTGTAAAGAAATAAAAAAAAGCAAGCAGGAGAATGCAGAAATGAATGTTTTTTATTCTGTGCTTAAAGTTTAACAAAACAAACAGATTACAAACCTCCTTTGTATTTGAAATATTTCACATATTCGGTTAGGTACATTTTGCTATGGCTTTTGATAATTTTTACTGCACTACAAGGTTAATGTTTATATAAAACTCTTTTATTTCTGAAATGACACTTTAATGCAGTAGTATTTTCCAAAGAAAACATTTATTCATGGATTTTTCTCTTCATAAACAGATTTTCCCCCCCATGCATTATCCTAATATTTATAGTGTTAAAAAAATATTTTCTAAAACCATGTAACAGCATCAAAATAGTCATAATAATTGCAAAATTTGTTTTATTTTAAAGGATCTGATGCTGTGCACAGAAATATAATGAATGCTGACTGGCCTGAGATGAAACACAGAAGAAAAGCTGAGATGAGGGAAATCTTTGCTACAAAGACATGTTTTCTATAAATATGGAAAAAGGAAATATCTTGCTTCAAAAAGAATGGAGGTAGGGAGCTCACACTTTCTTGGGTGTAACTTACTAGTTTTCCTGTCTGCCATTTTTTAAGAGCCCTAAGACCCTAAGATGGATTCTAGTGCAGAAGACAGATATAAAAGCAAAAATGCAAATGTTTCAATATAGTGCAATTTTAGTAATATTGGAGAGGAAGAGATGGGAAAGGAACACACTTTGGAACTGTAACTGGGTAATCATGATAATAGAAAATATGTTCCAAACATGTTTTGAGTTATAAAATACAGTGGATGGAAGCTTCCTTCCTATTCATTTCTGTAAAACAGCAAATCATTGCAGACATCTAACTTTCATCTCAGACTGAAATTTCAGTGATGAGACTTCCTTTTCCTGTGACATCACAATTTTTACATCTATGGTAAAAATATTAAAATATACTTGCATATTTGTCTTAATGTCATTATATTTTCATAATTTCAATAGAGGAATTGGTGTTGAATATGCATTCAGAATCATCCACACAATGTCTGACAGACTTTTTTTCACTAACATGAAACCAGCACATATAAATATACATCTACATATTTAGGTACACACAGCTATAAACACAGTGACAAAATTTGAGATTGTTCTATATCTAGAGCAGTTAAATTGTCCAAAGTGAGTGTTGATTTTGAATATCTTTGTTTATCAGTAGCAGTCTTGAAACATCTGATAGGGACAACCTTCATAATGCAAATGTAGGTCATTTTCCCTAGATTTTAATTTTTAATCTGAGTACTTAAAACATAAGCCACTGCATAAATTTGATTTTTTTGTTTGTTGGGTTTTTTTTTTTATTTTCAAATATAGGTCAATAGTTCATAACATCCTGTATGTTACTTATTTTCTTTCCTTCTCTTTCCAATATGTTGATGAAAAGAGAGAAACAGATAAGCTGACTCCAGAAAAACTCATTTATGCAGACTTTTGCTAGAATTAATGAAAACAACCCAGCTATGTATCCTGTGACAGAGAGGGAAGCATAAACCCAGGCCTCCAGTGTACCAAAGCCTTTGACTCAATCCAGACAAGTCTGTACTCATGAGTCCATTTTTAGCAAGGAACTGGTTGTAAGTATTTCACTCATTTTAAGTATTTTATTGGAGCAGTTATTGAGTGATTAGCACTTAGCAGTATTTAGATTTATGTGCTGTTCACCACCTCCTTGGTTCCCTCAACATTGAAGCATTCTTTCTCTTACAACTCAGAGGCAGACTGCCACCTTCTGAAGCATTAACACCACTGCCTCTAGCATCTGGGGGTGGTTTTTGTGAAGCTTTCAAGGGTATATAAATCAGTCTCTGAGTGTAAGAAATAAGACTAGATCTCGGGCTCGAGTAGTGCCTCTGATAGGTTTCAGAAATGCATATTCTCAAGTAAACACGAGCATATGTGCAGCATGTCAACAGAACTTTGTCAAGTCAGAACACTGAAATGTAGCAAAGTAAATAAGTAATCAAATGTTATTAATTATCCCAGACTACTTTATACAGAGCATATCCTTTATCATCTGCTGGGAATCTTTGCCATTTAGTCTGAGATTTAGGACAAACTGCCTAACCTCAGGTTTTAATTCTAGGCATGCTTCAGTTTCTAAAGTTCTCCCCAGGCATAATCTCTTTGATTCACTGCAAAATGAAGTTTGACATATCTTATTATGAAGAAATACTTCATTTGAAAATGTACACAGTAGCTCTAGGAAAACAACAGAAAACTGAGAAAACCTTGACAACAGCTCAGCTTTCCTACAAATGCAAAAAAATACAAGACTAAAATAATATTTCTCATTAACAATGAAGTTTTCAAATAGCAGTGAGTGGAATCTGTGAAGGTACCCTAGTTATAAAACTGTTAGGCAGAAAATGTTGAGAATTTATAAATTGGCTATGCTGTCCTGAGAGCACTTACAGAGAATTCAGTGGTCTGGTGCATTCTTGGTAACCTTGCCACCTCCCTTTGTTGTTGTGGGAGAAACACAGGAGGAGTATTTATTCAGCAGGTCCTGTGGTACCAGCTCCTCTGAGTCACTGTTGAAGACATTTCACAAGTGACTGCATCCCAGGTTGCACAAAACCAGTCTGTCAAAATCTCATATCCATTTTGTCCCTCTCAGCAGAATGCTATCGTTTTTGTGAAATCAGTGCTTTTATGTCCACTTACAAAAGGCTTGGATTTAGTTCTGCAGCTTTCCCTCTTCACATTCTCCTCTGTTCCTTCTTCTCCTCTTTCACTGACATCCGCAATGACATCTTACATCCAGGTATGGCTCATAATGCACACCTTATAAATCAGATTGTTGATTTGTATTGTCAAGTGTTTCACATTTTCCGAGAATCCCTTGGGATGTCGTAATCTTTTCCTCTCAAAGAGAACTCCCTGTTAGGCTCAATATGTTGATACTTTTTCATTGAATGTGCTGAGGGGGGAAATGAAGAAAAGGTTACTCTCTATTGATATATCTTTTCATTGGTTAAAAATATTTTAAAAAAATGTCAACCCTTTTGAGTGGAAAGGTCATTAATGGAGAATGTAGGAGTGCATGGGATACTGGACTCAGGTTAAACCTTCATGGATTCATGATCATCTCCAGTACCACTGTGAGCTCTATGAAGCTCACTCATGTTTGGAAGACATCTCAGTAATAATTAGCTGGATTGACAACCTCATCACCTTGGTCTGCTCCTGTGAAATCTCCATGAGTACTTAAGAGAGAAATACATGGATCCTGCCACACCCAATGGGTCATTTCCTTCTTCAGCTTTTTTCCATTAAAAAAAAATTCCTCTTAATTTTATGCCAAAGCAAGTCTGTAGTTTGCAAGTCTCACCACATTGCTGTGGGCCATGACTGACACGTTGAGAGAAATCCCTTCAGCAGCCAGACAAGAAGGACTTGGGAGGTGTGTGAACAGCCCATCTGTCCAGGTGCTGTATTTCTGCAACAAAGAGGGCATAAAAGGGAGTCATCACCAGAAATAGATACATTTCCCAGAAACTTTTTCCCTTGTCATCCTTTTGTTTTCATTTGGAACACTTTCTGGTTTTCAAATAAGAAAGATAATCCAATTATAAGAATAGTCCCAAAATTTCTCTTCCTCACACAAAAGGCTCTTCAAATTATTCTTGATGCCATCCAAAATATTGCCCTATGGTAGGAGGGAGTTTTCTGAACTTCTGAATGAGCATTATTTTAAATGCAAATTTTGCTTGACTGGATGCTTAGGAAGGAGGCAGTAGCTTCATTACAATGTTCCTTTCACTGGTTCACAAGGAAGAGGTTGAGATGCATTTTCCTGTGCGGGCCCAGGTGTCTCATTGTGTGGTTAGGGGGTGTGACTTCATCAAAGAGAGGTGTCTTTTCATCAAGGACCAATTAATGCAAAGCCAGAACAGGGGGAGTAGAAGGCAAGGGGGCAGTGCTGCTCCCCTCAGTGTCTGTGCACAGTCGAGCACACCGGCTGGCTGCACGATGTTGCCAGCAGCCTGACCACAGCCCACTGATTCACCAGTGCTCTGCTCAGATGGCAGTCCAGTAATCAACTTACCTGCTAATTGGAGAGAAAAACTTTGCATGATCTTCCAGCTCCAGCACAAACATCAAAAATTCAATATTATATTATTATTGTTTAATATTATATGCAGCTGCCTTAACATTTCATGGCAATAGAGCATTCTTTTTTATTTTTCTCACTTTCATACATGTAAATATGAGGGTGTGCAGATGCAGAGGGCTGTCAGTTACCTCAATTTCTAACTTCTTGGCAATAAGTAATTAAAAAATACAGTTTCATGCACGTAAGAGTAGCTTTGAAAGAAAGATTAAAAAAGCCCCTTTTACATCAAGGCATCTCCTTTCATAGGTGCGCTGAAGCAGGAGACCTAATTGCTCTTCTGGCTCTATGCAAGCAGACAGAAAAAAAGTGAAAAATTACATCCTAGCAAAAGGTGATAGCAGAAGATAAAGAAATTGTGGCATTGTTATTGCAAGGAAATCAGTTCAAATCTTTGGAGAAAGCTGCTGAGTAACTGGCCTTTAAATCACTGAAACTAGTACTTATACAGCCATCTTTAAATAATGAATATTTCTAACTAGGTATTTAATTAATAGGATTTAATATAATGGGTTTTTCCATCTGCTCCATCTACAATTGTATTAAAAACAAAGTGCACAGAGGGGCTATGACCTCCATCTGCAGCATCAGCAGCACCTTGGAGACCTCAGGAGTTCTCTACTACTTCTAAATACTCTCTCTCTTTGGAGACGTGCACAGGTGAAAAATATCTGCATGAACTGATAGAAGAGTTCACCAAGATAAAGTGTTCTTACATTTCTGACATGTCAAGAACATCTGCTTCCTTCTTACATAAACCATTGAACAAATATTCTCATACAGCATTATTGAAGCATGCAATACTGCTTCACTAAGAGCCTTCCACTGCCCTCCAGATACACTTAAGAAAATAACTCTAAATGGAAGGATGATACACACAATAGCTAAAGGGAATCCAATCACATTCAGAGAAGATAAAGGAATCATAAACAGACACCTGCATTTCTGGAAATTCCTTGGGCTCTTGCTATTGGCAATTCCAGCAAAACGCTTCACAACATAGACCTAGGTCTGGTCCCAGAGCTTTCAGGTTGAACCACAGGCTCTGGCTCACATCGCTATTGTGAGAATAAACTACCTCTGTGAAAAGAAGTTACTTAAGAACAGGAAAAATATGATTAGAAATAAGGCAATTCTTCCCCAGGAACTGAAGGGAAACTTTTAAGCATTAAGAGAAAGTAAGAGGAGGAACTGCAGAAGACCTAAGGGATGGATCCTCAAGACTCTTTGCGCTCATGTCAGAATATTCAGTCAGACCAGCTCCATCTGCCTGCATAGGGAACTTAGGTTCAGCTATTTCTTGTACTATGGGACAGAGGGAAAATTTCTGTCCTGAGACCACCAGGTTAAAAATAAGTTCAGGAAGACCTGGTCATGCCATTTTTTCAGAAGAAGGTAGAAAGCACTTTGGAAGCAGAAGCAAGAGAACACAATTAGCCTTGTACCAGGTCATATAGATAGGAATATAGAGTGACTTCTGGTTCTGCAACCTCAGATTTCCTTCCTTCTTCACAGTTTAAATAAAATTCATTTGCCTGCTATTTTATATTCCTGTTGTGTTAGTTTCCCCCTTTAAGATAAACTCTTACACATTATCCTTTTGTCTTTACTTTTCACCAGTTCCTACGCTGGGCAAGTGGACTGTCCCCTAACTTGGCTGCAGCAGGGTACTGTCAGTATCCCAGGGAACTCACTCCTAATCTTCCCAGCTGAAACAACTCTGCCAACTGTGTTTGCTCCGTTAACATCTTGACTACCTGACCTTTGAGCTCCACAACAAAGCCTGAACTGAAACATCAAACAACATATTCTTAAAACACCAACATGTCATATTCTTCATAAAGGACATATAGGTCAGTGCTAAATTTTTAAAACCCCTTTCCTTTTTCTATGAATAAGACTTGGATTTTTCAAGTGTGTAAAATGCTGGAGTAAAGGGTCTTCCTATAGTCTTTGTCTCCTGTAGAGTTACTACCTCCTCAATAAGACAAAAAGGTGCTCTTGTTTAAGGCAATGGGGGGCATACTGAGCTTCCCATCCCCTCTCTTAAATGTTCTGCCTTTTTTCCCTTAAAAATCCTGTTGAAAGGAGTATATTTCTTAGAGTGAAATTCAGAGAGAAGGACTAGAATAGCTTCCTGCAGGCAGTTGCCAGGTTGATATATCAAAGCTATATTGCTTTCTGAATTGAGTGGCACCAATCAGCAGGAACTGTCAGTCTGGGGATATAATAACTGTGGTGCCAGTCGTCAGGAATCTAAATGAAAGTTTCAGCTGTACTTGTATATTTAAAGTGCCTGTTGGCTCAGGGAGAGAAAGAGGAAGGGGGAAGAGCTTTTCTGGCCTTGTCAAGGAAAGGATGGCATCTGAACAAAAAATTGGTGAAGCACAGAGCACCTGGATTCTCCTCTGGGACCAGTATGAGAGTGAGATGACCGAAGGCATGGATTGGATCTCACATTTGCAGTCCCCTTAATTACAAAATCTGTTAACTATCTTTCCAAAGAGAAATTGAAGATTTTTCCAAGCCTGTCACATTTGTCATTCTGATATCCTACCAAACTGCCTCTCTGGACTGCAGTCTAAATATAGATCCCTGAAACCTCTGCTCAGCTGCTGTCTGACTCTGTCAATGCCTGAAATATGTAGACACCTGATTTTTAAATTAAGTTCCTCAATTCTTACCATGATGGTGACACAAAATCCCTCAGAGCTGGCAGAGCTCATGGCCTTCCTTTCATCCTGCGCAGACGTGGCTCCAAGCACATGGGGAAGCTGACAACACTTGGAGAGCCAGTTCAGGTGAGGAGGGCGAAGCAGTGGACTCAGTCCCAGCACTTATCCACCAACCGTGAGGATGAGGGAGCCCATTTCTACTTTCCCACAAAACTTCTCTAGTGTCCAAGTTGTCACTGTAGGCACAACTGTTTTGTCCCTCCTGTTGAAGCTGGCTCCTTCACATTACACAGCTGTGACTAGTAAAAAGGTCAAGGCTTTCAGGTAATGTCAGAGAGAAATCAGGTTGTTTTCTGCTTCCAGGGCTCTCTCATAATATTATCATATTAAGACTACTCAACACAAAGAAATACTGTTTGAGCAGGAACAAACTCCCGGTTACCCCATCCAGGAGTGCCCAGAGCACCACATGGTGCATTTTGGAAGTTCTGAGGTACTGCCACTCACAGTGCTATGGCTGACGTTGGAGACCCTTTCCAGGTCTAGGACTAAAATAACTGATGTAATCAGCTGTATCACCCTCCTCTGAGGGAAACACAGGTCTTGAGATCAGAGCTATTTTAATCAAATTCTGTTATGTGAATCATATTTCAATTGGATTTTTTTTTTTTAATAGTCTGCACTGCAAACATGAGATAAATCCTTATATCCATGCAGTACCTATGACTAGTGAGTAAGGTCACAGCGCTGATTCAGTTTTCTGCATATACAACTATGATTCACCAGGCACAGGAAAACTCTCCAGCCATTGCAATTCAGGTATTAAAAACAGGTTAAAGCTGTCTTTTCTGAGCCACACAAGTGAACCTTCATTCCCAAAAACCTCAGGCTGATTTAAGAATTATTGTGAGGAGTGTAGATCCTCAGCTTTGGGTACTCCCATGTTGTAGATCTCTGACACTCAGCTAACTTGAAAAATTGTCTGGAAAGCCATTCTCCTGCTGCATCAAGCAAAAATGTCACCATCTACTAAAAAGGTTGAAATGACTTCACAGTTCCTGATATGGAGTTTCTAGGAGAGTAAGACAAAGCTCCCACAAAAAAAGAAAAAATCAGAGGAGGGCCAGGCACCTGACCAAAAGGATTCTTCCTAAAAGTTCATAAGCTGGAAGCATATGTCGCTCATCCAGCCATTTCAGTCATGAAATTAAATAATCTGCCTTTAAACGTATTTGAGGTTTATCTTCTTAAATTATACAAAATTGAAACTAAGTTGCCTAATGAAGAGAACACCTTTTAAAATAAATTCAATTTAGAATAATTTTAAATATGTATTCTAAAAATTCCCTTTTCTCATTTGCATCTTCTGGTAATGAAAAGAAGAAACCATGATGTCTGTGGAGTGGGACTAAATGGACATTTGAAATATATTCTTTTCCTGGGAAAGAAACAGATAAAATTAGTACAGGTCTGATTTTTCAATTTAACTGAGCATGCTCTCAAAGATGATAAACACTGCAAAAGTGACAACCAGTTTAAAAAGATATGTAATACTGATTTTATAAATGGATTCAGGTTAACCAGATATGACTGCAGAATTTCCTGCCATCTGTCCCTTTGGGGAATGCTCTGCAGTATTACTGAAGGTACGTGGCAGATCTCATGCTTAGCTTCTCCAGGGTGTTTCGTCCTCCTGGATATTGTCAATTGCATTTGCATTTGTTTTTATTCTCAGATTTTTCATTCTGGTGTCCAGTGAGGAACAGATTCTTGTGTACACATCCTGGAGCAGTGTTACAGGCAGATAGTTTCTATCCCTGTGCATCATTGGCTGTCTTAAAATCCTGGATTTCTTCCTTAAAGGATTTTGGCTAATGTCTGCTGTGCCAGCAGTCGAATGATCTTTTTTATTATTCAGCTTTAGAGCAGCTGTCAGAATAAGAAAGAATTATACAAGGTATCCAAAACTGTTTTTCATTAAATAATCAAAAGAAAATTCACTTCCTCAAAATGTTTGTGAAATATTTAACCTGGAAAAAAAAAGGCCAAGCCAATATTGAATGGCTGGAAATTTAAAATAAAAGTATTCAAAATGGAAATAATGTGCCAATAGCTAATAGTGGCAGTAATTAACCTGATTATGGGGAAAGCATAATAACCTTTAGTCTCTAAATCAACTAATACCTCTTAGTATTGATAATCCTGCTCCAAAACAACTCCTTCATAGGGACTATTGGTTCAGATTATCTGATTTTCACCATCTAAAAATTCAGAAAATATGTTCAGGAACATTTCTATCCTAACATTATCACCATGGTTTTACTTGGAAGTTATTTTCCTTGGCTTTATGAATGCAATGAACCACAAGGAGCTAACATAGCTTAACTATCCAGTGAAAATCAAAAACCAAGGATGAAAGGAATTAAGGAAAAGGAAAATTTAAGCTCTTGATTCTTGTTTATTTTTAATGTATGATATTTACATTTCCACTAGCTGCCATTGTATCTGGGAGTTTATCAGGATATTAAGAAAGATAAGCAGTCACAGAAGGAGAATCTCTACAAATCAATAACTGTGAGGAGATTTGGGAAAAAAATGATCCCTGGTGACTCTGTAATTGTTGCTTACAGTGAACACATTCCTCTGCAGAATCACACGTGGGCTGAGATGTGGATATGGCACAAAATGGATCAATGTCTTGATGCTCCAAAACCATTACATTTTTATGATGCAGTCTTTGTACTTTAAATATTTTCAGTCTTTTTTTAACAGAGTAAGAATTGTAAATTAAACATTTCAAAATAATGAGTTATTAGATTGTAAATTAAACATCTCAAAATAATAACAGTTATTAGATTGTAAATTATTTTACCCAACTAGTTATTTTTATTTGTATTTTCACTCTCCTGAATATTTTCCTGTTTGTTTGTTTGTTTGGAAGGCAGAGACCATTCCCTAAAATATGCAAGGACAAATTTGAAGAATGTAATGCTTGCAGGCAAGCTCCACATTTTTTGATTTATAAATTATGCTCCCATTTAGCTGAACATTTGGCAGTGTCTCAGCACACCTGGATTATTCTGTTCGCCAATTTGGTCTGCCATTTGATTGATTCATGAGAAAAGGAACAGTCCTCTCACAGTGTGAATGCTCTGAATATTAGAAATTTCATAAGGTTGTCATATAAATACACTGGCCTTTATTTAGAGAGGTTCAGGTAGGCATTTGGCTCCTTGAATTTTGATATATCTGTTTGTTCACAGCCTTAATTTTATTAGCTGCATTGGCAGAAGATTGTGAATTGCTTGGTAGGAACAACGGTATTTTTCAAGAGCTTGTCAATTGTTCCTGTCTTTCACAGACAACTAGCTTTAGATGAGCTAGATATTAGAGACATAGAAATAAGTAGAAGGAACTGTGTAACTTAGCCAGTAGATAAACAAATTGTTAGGTGAACAAATTTTTTAGCAGATTATTTCATTACTTAAGAACAGGTAATGAAATTACACACATCAACTGTCTTCTGCTCTCTGTTGACTGCTACAGGAAGCACCACTACTGAGAGTGAGTAGAGATGCTGAGTTACACTCGTCTGCTGCTTTGCATTGCTCATGTAAGGAGACAAAAATGGAGCAGAAAGACTGGTCAAGAAACCAGGCTTTGAGTGTGCAAGAGCAGTGCTGTGGGGCAGTGCTTGGGAAGAAGAGACACTGAGTCCATAGAGGACAACAGGTTTTGGCAGTGATCACCTGTACTGAAAAATCTGTGGGAAGCGTCCAAGACTTTAAGTATTATGATGAGGAAGCCAGTATTTGGAGGGGGTAAAGGTACAAAACCCCCAGATTAAATAAAAGTGTTGACTTGATAGAAACTTGCATTTATCTTTCTTTTTAAGGAACAAATATTGACATGATTGAAAGAAGTTCTCTGCTTTGAGGTTAAAAGTTGCTAGGAGAAATATAACCCTTCAACCAGTTAAAGCCATAACAGTTTCCCATCTCCTTGTCTGGTGAAGGGCTAATGTGACAGCTGCCATGAGGCATCCACAGTTATTCTAAAAAATAACAAGAGGATGTAGGAAGATGTAGGAGTATGAGCAAGTGACAATAACTTTTCATTAGTTGTCTTCCTGATCATGTCAAGGCTTTATGCTGAACCTGATGGCACCTGCTTCCCTCCAGCTGATCCCAACAGGGACAATGGGGAAGCTCTGTTGCAACCATGATCTCTGCATCTCTTTGCTTATGATGCTGCAGCCCACACTGTTCTGTCTTCAGTGAATGATACTGAAAATCAACTAGATTTAAGATCAATTTCCAAAACCATTCAAAGGTTGGACTTAATGCTGAGTTTTGCATAATGTTCATATTTTACTTCTAGTATTGTCTGATCATGTGAAAGATTTCAACCTACCATCATCCTCCAGTTTGTTCATTAGCTTAAACAGTGGACTCAGATACTCAGAATAAAAATTTGCACAAGGTGGACCACTTTCAGGGATGGGTCAAGTTTCTGATGTAAGTTTCCTCAGCGCATCTG
Organism: Poecile atricapillus; assembly: GCF_030490865.1. Lineage (NCBI taxonomy): Eukaryota > Metazoa > Chordata > Aves > Passeriformes > Paridae > Poecile > Poecile atricapillus. The sequence goes on along the minus strand of NC_081288.1, from coordinate 50,641,300 downwards.
TAACAGAGGCTGAAAGGCTTGTGCTGAGGAAGACAGGATTTTTGTTAGAGAAAGAGTGGTCTTGTGATTAAGACAGTCTACCAATAATTCTGCACTAAATATTCTACAAAGTATATAGTCTTTGGTGCCTCAAATTAGGTGCCCAAATTAAAGGCTAATTTCAAACCTAATCTGTCTACCTTTTTTCAATGAAAAAATTCAGCTAATATCACCCCTCACCATGACATCCTGCACAAATAAAATTTGCACTGAGTAACACAACAGAAAAACTCCCTGAAGACATCTATAATTCTGTCACATGGAAAGGTTTGAGTAGCATAAAATAAGTGTGTCCCTGGGGCATGCACTGAAATATGAGGGTAAAACAAAAACATTGAGGAGCCACTCAGTCACTGAGTACTCTTCAGCCAGGGCACTGAATGAGACAGCCTTGCAGAAAAAATGTGGATGATCCTCAGTCAAACTGCCAAAATTCATACACAACAAGGGGACAGCCCAGGGCTGTATAGATTGAAATGCAGAGAGATACACAGAAAGCTTAATTCTGGAATTTTGTAACTTTTCACCGCTAGCTTTACAACCTTAATGTAACTTTATTTGGTATCTTTTTTAGAACAAAAGGTTGACTAGAGGTGAAGGGTATCCTCATAATTTTATGGAAGTTCTATTGTCACCTGTGTATTTCTTTTACATATTTTCAGAACAATCCACTTCTATTTTAATGTGGCACAATTGTCCTGTTGAAATCTCCTGGTTCGGTAGTCTAACTGGATAGCTATGAGAGGAAACCTTTCTTAGTTTGATGTTCACTGTATTATCATCATTGCAATTTGTTCCATGGAACACACTCACCTTGGATGCCATATAATTTTCACTAGAATTTGATTTCTTCTATTTTGGCTAGCATAAATTTCAGAAACCGTAGGAAGCAAGAAATTTTGAGCTCATTCAGGTACATCTTGCATCTATGGTGAGGGAATTGACTGCAGTAGCCAACACCAATCTAGGTAAGACACACACATCTCAGCCCTGTTGAGCTGGTGCCTGCAGCAACTCTTGCTCCATGATAGGTTCAAGGCAGGGCTGTTCCCTGGTTCTGGCCCCAGGGAATGTTCTTGCTGCACATACAGATGGGAACTCATGTCCTGCTCATTTAAGAGTGTCAGGAGCTGACACAGCAGCATGTTCTATCATTCAGGTGAAGGGAGGGTTCAGGTTAAGCAGACCAGAACTTCCCTTGGAAGTCCCATTTTTCACTGTTCCTGTGTGATCTGGAAATGAAGGGAGAAAAAAATCAAAACAACAAAACATAATCAGACCTAATATTTCTTAACACATTTAGTTTGGTCAAATATGAGGTCTTCTTCCTAAATGTGTTGCAGTTTTCTGTACCTTGTCGCTTGAAAGAAGGGGAAGTACATATTCTCAATGAGTGTCACAAATATGCCCTACCAGCCTGGTGCAATATTCAAAGGATGAGAACTGACAGTTCATCCTCTTTTGCTCTAATATGTTGAAGCTAAATGCCCTAAAGTGAAAAAAGCCAGAATTTCAATTCAAAATTCAACACCCACATCCCTAAATTCAAGAGCATTTGGGATTAGTTTTTATGTTCTTTCCTTACAGGGATAAAAACAATTTGGTCTGAAGCCAGAAAAATCTGGGGTCCTCTCTGTTCCTTCCTACTGTTGTCTGGCAAATCAATCTCATGCCTAATTGTAGACTGCACCTGCAGAATATTGAAAGTGGGGAGTGTGCAATGCATTTTGAGTGACACTCACCTTGGTAAGATGGATGCTTTCTGACAGTGCTAAGACAGTGAAAGGGTAACATCTGTCCTCTCCCATCACAGGACTGACAGCAGTCAGACAGTAGGCATCCTGTGTCAGCCACTGACTGGGCTGCCCAGTCTGATCTGACTGTCTCCTTATGTCCATGTGTTGTAAAGGGGGCTGTTGAGCAAACTCCTCTGAAGCTGTCCCTTCTGTGCCCCTCAGTTTAACACTGCTAGAATGTGAGCTCCCTGTCTGCTCAGGAAGCATTACATTGCATCGGGATTCAGACATTCTAAGTTAAAATACTGATTAAGCAGATGTTAATCAGTGCCAGCCAGTATTCAGAGGAAGGGGGCTTAGAAAAGGAAATATTAAATACATACCAAAATATTAGAAATAATATTAAATATTAAATATTATATGTAACATTCTGCACAACTAAAAATTAGATGGAGTTAGCTACCAGAGATACTGTGGTTCTTCCTACACAGATATGGCTCTTTTCTTCTCTTACCTCTATTAATAGGAATGCAGCTGCAATATTAATTTACATAGCATTTATATTGCATTAAGACTAAAATAATTTGGTGCCCATGTAAATTCAGTCCTCCACAGGTTTCTTTAAGAGGCGGTTTCTTGGTCTCTCCGGGATATAGATGATAACCTATTGCCTGAGCTCCAGAGCTGAGAAAGAAAGGCAGCATCTCAGTTAGTCCTTTCAATGTCCTCCTGATTTACATTATTAAACTTGTTTAATTCCCCACATTCTGACTGACACGTTAATCACAAATGACCCTTTACTTAACAGTTAACACAGAAGTAGGACTGATGTTGGATTTATCAATAAAAGATCTATTCCTTCTATCTATAGGGTTTCACTTGAGAACTCATATCACTTGCCTATGAATGGGTTATTAGGGCTACAAAATATGGTCTTCTTCCAGTAAACCCAGGTTAAATAAAATACGAATATCCACATAAGCATGCAATTACCCCAGGTGCACCTGCCTGCATTCTCATCTGGAGAGGCAGAATTCCAGCTTACAAATGAAATATAATCTATGGAGGTCACAGCTAGTTTATTCTGCACCCTGTCTGGTCCATAAAACAACTTATGGTAGGCCAAACCTCACTCATGGCAGAGAAAGAAAGCCATTACATGCATTTGAAGTGGTGAATGTAGGGACAGATGATAGAACATACAGTAAATCCATTTGGTTCTGAGCCGATCAAGTCTTTTTATTGCAATCTTTTTTTCCGGCACTATGACTGGAAATGCTCCCGAAGGGTGAGCATATATGTCTTAGGGGAATAATCAACCAGAATCTTTCTCAGATAGTGCCAGAAAAGCTACCAGGCATTCCTTAAGATGACCATCCTCCACTCCTGATTTTTCTGAGTCTCATAGTTGAATGCCCCAGCCCTCTACATATGGGTAGGGATGCAGAATATTCCGATTAGATCCAACTTTCTCTTTAGTGGTTTGTTGTTGTTTTTTTTCCTGCCCTGTGGAACAAATTCAAGTGCTTGGAGTACCAAAGCATGTAAACTACATGATTAGATCTCTTGCCCTTTATCTACTCATCACCTCTGCTCTGACATTGAAACAAATGCCTATTTTTGGAGCTGAGACATCTATTTGAATCTGAGCACTTAACACAGCAGGGTCATAGTCAGTAGCAGATATTCCCTGGGGACTCATTAGGACTTCCAAAATTGTGTATAAACGCAGTATGGATGTATATATATGCTCCTGTAGCTTGGAAATCCCAGTTTAACTGTAATGTACATACACTGAAGGCCAGAAAAGAAGTGGGCATCTTTGCGATCACACCCAAAGCAGGAAGATCTGTTTCCATTCACTATGAATTTTTTCAACTGAAAAAAGCTGAATCACAAAATTTTGCTTTAACTACAGCTCATAACAAATCTTCCTCCATTCTTTGTCTACCAGGTAAAGCTTCAGGATGTCTGAGTTGGACCTGAACACATCTGTCTTCAAGTGAAATAGATTCATTGGTGCTGGAGTAATTTAAGGACCTCCTCTAAGCTGATACTAAAACTACTTGCCAGGATGACCCATGCAGGACAAGCTTCAGAATCAGAAAAATTAACTGAAAGAAGCAGTTTATTTTAATTTTTGTTCATCTATTTCCTTTTTCCCACACTGCTAAATAATAATGAAAACCAAAACACAGCCTGGCCAATGTTACTTCAGCCTACCACCAGTGCTGCCACCAGTGCTGATGAGCTCAGCCTTGGCCAGCAGTGGATTCACAGGTCAGCTCATAACAGGTAGTCTCTGCTGCTTTTTCCTCATAAGGGGGAGGATTCCTCATGCTCTTCCCCCGCTCTGGGGTGGTGGGGTGGGGTCCCTCCCACAGCAGACAGCCCTCCTCAAACTTCTACAGTCTGGGCTTTCCCCATGGGCTGTAGTTCTTCAGGAACAGGTCCAGCATGGAGTCACAAGTCCTACCTGCAGACTTGCCCCAGTGTGGACTCCTCTCTCTGTAGGTTCTGCCAGGAGCCTTCAGCATGGGCTTCCCACAGGCTGGCAGTCTCCTTCAGGCATCCACCTGTTCCAGTGTGGGGTTCTCCATGGGCTGCACAGGGACTGCCTGACTCACCAGGGTCTGCAGCAGGGGCTGAAGTGAAACTCTTCTCCAACTCATGGGGCACCTCTTCGTCCTTCTTCACTGACCTGGCTGCCTGCACAGCTGTTCCTCTCATGTATTCTCACTCCTCTCTCTGGCTGCTGCTGCTGTTGTGCAGAAAATTTTCCCCCTTCTTAACTGTGTTATGCCAGAGGCACTACCATGGTACAGATGGGGTCAGCCTTGGCCAGTGTGTCATGGGCTGGCTGGCATTGGCCCTGTGGACATGGTGGAAGATTCTGGAAGCTTCTGACAGAACCACACTTGTAGCCACCCTTCTATCAAAACCTGGCCACACAAACCCCCCACACAGACCCTTCTGTTGTTTCTGTGCTGTATTTTTTAATACAGATGTCTCAGATACACAAATATAACAAATTACACTTCAACCTTCATTCACTTAAACTGAAGTCTAAAAAACTAGTTTACATGGAGACAATTAAAGTTTGAGAGAAAGGATAGCAATGAGCTGGTTTACATTTAAACTGAACTAAAACCATGGTAATATTTTTGTTTTTTCATGGAAAGACAGTGAGCTGTTGCAAAAGGCCATGAGGAGAAATTAAAGAAAGCTCTTTTGACTTTTGATTACTATGAAGATCTTTATGGTTCAGAAGTATATTAAGGGTTTGCATGCTAGTTCTGTGGAAACCTAGAGTGAATGGAACACTTTAACATCTAACATCATATTTGTTAATTTGAATATTTTTACCCAGGTCAGCCGGATTATGTCTTATTATTTTCATGCTTCAGCCCTAAATTATCAGCATGAGGATCAATTGCAACACTAAATTTTCCTGTTAAAAAAGAAGTTCATAGAAAAGTGACAGAGTGCTGAAACAGCAAAAATATTTTTTCCAAAAAAATAACCTTTTGTGCAGCAGTCTCAGTGATAACTTTGTTAAATAATGGAAGATCTCACAATACCTATAAACTTCCATATAAGTCTCTTGTGCCTGTGCTGTCCTGGAATATTTGCACTTACCAGAACCGAGCTATGAAAAAAGAACTCTTTCTCCCTCATTAATCTAGACTTACATTCAGAGAAAGACAAGTGTTCTCAGGTGGCTTGGTTTTTAAGTGACTACCTTGAATTACTGAAATCTATTCAAAAGTACCAACTACCTCTCTGAGACCTGAGTCTTATTAAATTTTCTGGTTTGGGCAACCTAAACTGGCTAAATTAAATCTCACACTAAAGCTAATGTAGATGTTAATGACATTTTTTGCAAATTGAGGTAGAAAACATTTAGCACTGCAGGGAAGTTTCCTTTTGCTTTCACATGATGCTTTCATGGTACATATGCAGGTGTTTTTCTCCCAAGTACCAAGACTACCAAATTCACCTCAAACTTGAAAATCAGGCAGCTTTATGCTCCTTTCTCAGTGACAAAGATGTCTTTGGATGCTTGTGGAGTATAGCTCTGCACCTTTCTTCCTGTTTTTGACTTTGTACCGCATACAGCTGTTCAGTGGGTCACCATGACCACACCACAGGGGTCACCAAGCAGGAGCAGAAAAGGGGTAGACCCTGCAGCCTGGTGGGGTTCTCAGAGGAGCTCCATAGCCTGGCACCCTGCATGTCTGCAGGTCATTAATGCCCCATAAACTGATCTACAGTCACACTGCTGGCTTATGGAAAAGGGTAGGAATAGAAGATGGTTGAGTTCTATAAACAGGAGGGCTAAAAGATGCCCTTCCTCCACAGAATAAAAGCTCGAGTAGATGAGTCTATCAGTAGGATTTTAAAAATCATCTCTGACAAGAGATGGCAATACAACATTTGTTTCTTCTGGTAGATTTTGCAATTCAGATTTAAGCTTGTGACACTAGCGTATGAGAAAGCTGTCAGAAGCATTTTAAGCATAGTTATTTTTCTCTTTCTTAGGCTGTGTTAAGGTAACCTGCGTTTGTATCTTGAGGAATTAAAGTAGAACATTTTGTATAATTCTGAAGCAGTTTTTAAATATTGTCTGTAAGACATAGCTTTATGCTGCAAATGTGATGATGAGGTAATGTTTATTAGTATTCATTTGATATAACCTAATTTATTCATTGCTTAATCACCTCTGAGAAATGTGTACCCCTCCAAGTAAGATGACTAAACAGTATATATTGCAATCATACATTCTCTCTCCATGAGATTCCAAAAACATTAAATGCATTGGAAATATGTTTCTCCCACCAAGATTGATCTGTGCAGTCAGACTGATGTATTATACAGCAATTCATTTCAGTGAAATATTTCTACATGACCGTTGATAGAGAACAGAGCTGGAATTTGCTGAAATGGTTGTATATGGTATGCACTTGCCTCACAACAGCAGGAAACTTTTAGCAGTACAGCAGCTCATTACTAAAGGGCTCTTTTCTTAAGCAAAGATGCAGCAAAGTTGGCAGCTTGGCCCCATCCAAAGTGGTGCTAGACAAGATGCAGAACCACAGGGTTTGGACAGATGTACCACTGACAGATGGTGCTGAGATTAGTCATTATCAATCAGCTTCAACTTGCATTTATTCTCTAGTTCAATGCCAGTCAGCGATGAACCCTGACTGATAATGCCTTATTACAGGCTAATATTTATTAAAAATTGCTGACTCCCTAGAGGATGAAGTGGAGGCACAGACCCTGCTCATAGGAAAGGACAGAGATAACAGACCGAGTCTGCTCACTATTACTAACACTGATGCTTACAGCTCCAGCATCAACTCTGCCACTGCCACACTCTGTAGAGAGATAAAGGGTTGCATAGAAGTGGAAGGACCAGCTGCCACTTCTCTCAGAGGGATTTCCACCCAGTTAGGGCCAAAGTGTGCGTTTTGGGAGAGCATAAGAGGAGCATTAGAAGGCACTGAAATCCAGGACTGGTAACTATATTAGTACTATATCCACTGTTTCTCAGTGAAATAGAAAAAAGCACATGTATAAGTACATATCCAGACACACATGTGTGTGCCACTCTATAGTATAGACATATGTGTATAAGAAGGTAGATGGGTCTGTATATTTACACGTCTCTTCCTCCGTAATGCAATCTTATATAGTGGCAGTAACAAAGCAGGACTGGATTCAATACATCATCTATGATCCCCCATAAAATTTTAATATAATATTAAACTCATCCCAGAGCCTTAATCCAAAAGACTGTAATAAAAACCTAATCATTAATACGCTAGATTCAGCCTTGATTTACTCAACTGAAGCTCACACCAAGACTCAAGTCTCTCCCATGGCATTAGGGAGATTGAAAAATTGATGCTAAAAATAAAGATAGTTGTCCTTACAGTCTGACTAGTATCGACAAATTATATTAAATTTCTCTAGAGAAAAAAAGTGAAATTATTCTATAAGCAGTAGACAACATATTGCATGTTCATTGTTGAGGCATCATGGAAAAGTTTTCTAAAATCTTCGTTGCTGATATTGACTTGAAGAAAAATAAAGTTATAATAGATAGCTGGTTTAACAAAACTGTCCTATCATGTCTTTTATTTGATAAGAATTAAAAGAAAACTACTGCATAATGCAATAAACCCAAGCCAGCACTGTAGTAAGAGGAGTCATTTTATCAACAGGATTAAGTCTCACAATAGAATAATCCATAATGGAAGTTACAGGAATGGAGCAAAAGAGAGAGCTAAAATGGTTGTTCTTTTTCCCCATGAGTTATAAGGAGATGATCTAATGCTATGTTTTTATAAGCAGAGATCTTTCCCAAAGCATTTCCTAGGATCATTTCTTTTATATTTAATGAATTTCAGGAAGTGAGGAAGGTTGATGTTTTATGTTTAATGTGGTCCCTGAAGAGCAGAATAAAGCCATGAAGATATTCTATGTATCTTATTTTACAGCTGCCAGATATGCTATTTTTTCTTGAACAAAGACTCTCCAGCAATTTATGAATGCAGTTAAATGTTCAGACATTTCAGTGCAGGAGAGGTTTTACCTGTGCAACTTAGAATATAGGGAATTTATAAATCCCAGGTTCTCAGCAGAAATCTGCCTCCAAAGCAGAGCTTGTGAAGTGATTTCTCCCCTGCAGATAGCTAAGGTTACATCACAAACTCCCTGCAAAGTCATTTCACACCAGTACTCTCCAGTGTAGGCTGGGCAGTGTCCAGCTGCCTCTCCCAGGATGGAAGAGCCTTTCAGCAAGGGAGGCACAGTGGGATGCTGCATTCTGTGTTTGCAGGTGAAGTTTAGTAAGATAAACCCAATTCACAGGAGAGACCACCACTCAGCTGCACCTCCTGTGAGGCAGCACCCAAGAATCAAGGAATTTCTAACAAAGGATTTTCTCTACAAGCTAGGAAGCACAGGTGCATTCAGAATCCCTGTAGATGCTCATGGCACTTCCATAGGTACTTTTCAAGGCTAATGGAATCTAAGAAAAAACCCAAACAAACAAAAAAAAACCCAACACAACAAAAAACCCCCACCTTTAAAAATAATTACCACACAGAGTTCATTATTCAGTGCAAAATAGCAATTTGCGCAATTAGTTGGTCAAAAAACACATCTAACTTTTCAATGTGAAACACAGAGAAGGAAGGTAACATCCTTTAATCCCTTTTTAAAATTCACAAACAGAATTTCAAGTAAATAACCAGCTAGTAGAAAAAGAAAATATTTGAAACATCTTAATTCACTGACAATCATGAGAAAATAATCTGCAGCATCTGATGTGTTATAAACTGCATTATGTGCCAAATATCACATTGGGTCATGTTGTACTTGATAGTTGAAACACAAGCTCAGCTGACAACTGCCACTGGAAATATCTTATTTACCAAAGAAGTTTTCCTGATATTTTCTAAAATCCCACACAGGCTAATGCAGTTTGGAAAAAAAAAAAAAAAAAAATTGAATTGATGCCAGGGAAACGTACCTGAAAAAAGATTCATACCTTAAATAATACAGGTCTGAACTTGCAGCACTGACATAGATAAATAGGTTGCCTAGTAGGTTGTTTACTGTGCTATTGGACCTGGAGCATGATAAAGTAAGTGGAAAAGGGACTGCATAAGCTTTATCTCCATAACAACCAAGAAAAGAACGATTACAAAAGAGCATGGAAAAGCCACCTTCACAAAACAGGCTTTAACCTTAGAGCAATGGGAGCAGCACAGCACACTGTACTGCTGATGTCTAAATAAGAAAAGACAGTCTTGGCTCAAAACTATTGCATCTCACACCAACTTGGGTGCTGTGGTTGGAATAATAAAAGCTATCTAATACAGCAGCCATATGGAACAATAAATTCTTTTAGAGGAATTGAATTATGATCAGTATGTTGCAGAGGAAGGAAAGATAGGATGGAATTCAAGTGACTTTCAGAATATACCTTTATATCAAGAAATCATTCACACACTACTTTCCTTTAGCATGTTTCAGGGCATTAAGCCATTTTAAAGTTAGTTAGTTTTGCTTTGTTTTCCACAAGTTTCATGGTTTTAAAAGCTCTTCACTGTAGTTTGATCTAACTGGGTGAGTTCTTTTAGGCTTTACAAGAAAGAGCATTCAAATACAGTCTTCACAGAAACCTCCTAGCTGAATAAAAAAAGGGACAGACATTTGAAATGAAGAAGTCATTGGGAAGGTAGACTCACAACCTGAACCTTTTCCTACTCAAAACATTATTGAAACTCCTGCTGGCTTTAATGAGCATTGGATCAAAACCTTGGTTTTCTCTTTGACTGCGAATTAAACTCTTTAATGTTAAACTACTTTTAAGGGGAAACTACAGCTTTAATGTACAGGCCTTCAGAAACACAATGTCTAGAAGAATCTTACTTTGACCAAAATACCTGGGGGCATTTTTCTTCCCCCCAGGTACAATAAATTATCAATGGAAATAGTGCAGACATGCTACTGGTATATGTAGCCATGCAGAATGGGAGCAGCTACCCTGGCTGCCATTAACAATTTAAGTTAGCTCTTCCCTTCTTTTGCAACCCACAAACTTTTTGCATGGTCTCTCTCACACAGTGTCATTTCAGTGGGTTAGAGGCATAGTGACAATTACATTCCCTTGAAGAATTTAGAAGCTCTTTTATCTGGGACTTTCCATTTACATGCAAAGAGGAAAACCCAACCTGAAATGGCTATTTGGTTTGGATATTTTCCCAAGGCTGTTTAATGCTTGAAAGATAAAGGGATATTTTTTTTCTTGGTCAAATAAGGGTCCTAGTAAACAAGAATTGATGGCACACATTTTCATATAAATATAAATAAATCTGAAGGAAGAAAAAAGGCAATTTTCAATAATAAAACACTTTATTAAAAATAATTCCAGTGTCTCTAGAAAGAAATCCTTACCCATGCAGCAGATCCCCTGTCCCTGCTCTTCCTACCTTGGACCCAGCCTGTGGGAGAGAGCAGTCTTTGTGCCTACGCACAGCACAGCAAGAGAGTATGCTTGCCTCAGTTTCCTTACTCGTGTCTAGTGCCATTCCACAAAATAAAAATCTTTCCTGAACTGAGCATATTTGTCCCATTAACCTACCTACCACTAACCTGCCTACATGAACAACTTTCACAAAGATTTTCATTCCAAATACCAATGAAATTTATTCTAGGCAGATATACTAGTGGTATCTGTACAATGCAAACAAATGACAACAGCTGCAAATATGTAAGATTTATTCAAGTGCTAGTTGTTCAAGACTAATTATTTATTTATTATTATTTTCCTTATATATTATTCTTTTCCTTGCTGTCATATGTTTCAATCAAGTCATAATTTCATTATTTGTGCCAAAATATTGGAATTGCAAAATTCTTTCTCCTGAACAATGCATAAGAAATACAGTCGCAAAAGCTCTGTCAAGGCTGATGTGTCATATTTACTGTTTTGGTATTAGTTTTACACTGAAACATGTAACTTCAAATGTATTTTTAGCAATTTTGTCTTTTTTGTTTGTTTGTTTGTTTGTTTGTTTGTTTTGGTTTTTATGTTCATGCTGTGCTCACTGAATATTTGATACTAATCAGGGGAAAAATGAGAAACTAATGTTTAGCAGATACTTGTGTAAAGATGGTAAGTTATGCCTCTGCAGAAAACCAGGCTATTCAGGTAATCATGCTGAAATACAGCCTTCTAAATTAACTCTGAACCAAGAATGCTGGAAGTGACTAGTTTTCAGTAAAAGACCACAGTCCCTTTTAAATCCCATACAACTGGAAGTTTTACTCCTCACTCTGGGAAGTGGATTCAGACATATTGTCATGACTAAAAAATAAAAGAAATATTTACTGTGTAAAAACTTCCTCTGCCATTTCTAGCAGATTTCAAAAGATTTATTTCCAAATCAGTTTTTCATGAGCCTACTCTGAGGTACTCTTTCTGAATAACTGATGGGAAATGATCACAGTAGCACTAGCTAAGTTTGTTATTCAGAACACCTTAGTCTTTCCTTTTGGTATATTTGACAAACATTGAAGTTTTAGACCAAACCTTACCAGCACATATAGTATCTAATTATAAAGTGTTATACCCATTAGTATGATTCTTTTGGAAAATTGAAACCCCTTCCAAGATGCGTGCATATTCATCCCATGTAGCATTCATAAACAATTTTCATTAAAGCAATTGTTTCTTTGCAGTCTACTGTGCAAATACTACTTACAAAGCTTACAAAGGTTGATGGTGAGTAATATTTAAGCTATAACCAATATCTGATAAACTACTTCATTTGCTTCCACAAGAGAATTCTTAACTTTTCCTAGAAGATTTATCTCATAAGTGAGCATCTATGCTGATTTTGGCTGTGATAGATTTAATTTTCTTCATAGTATCTCCTACAGGGCTAAGTTTGGATTAGTGCTGCAAGCAGTGCTGATAACACAGGGATGTTCCAGCTGTTGCTGAGCAGAGCTTACCCAGAGCCAAGGCCTTTTCCACCTCTCACCCCACCCCAGCAGTGAGGAGGCTGGGGGTGCACAAGGAGCTGTGAGGGGACACAGCCAGGACACCTGAGCCCAAGTGACCACGGGGATAGTCCAGAGCATGTGGTGCTGTGCCCTGCATACAGAGCTGGGGAAGAAGAAGGAGGAGGGGGATGTTTGGAGGGATGGTGTTTGTCTGCTCCAGTCACAGTTACCCACGATGGGGCTCTGCTTTCCTGGGGATGTCTGAACACCTGCCTGCCCCTGGCAAGAGGTGAACGAATCCATTGTGTTGCTTTGCTTGCATGTCCAGCTTTTGCTTTGCCTGTTAAGATGTTTCTATCTCAACCCATGGATTTTCTCACTTTTACTCTTCTGATTTTCTCACCCATCCCTCTGCAAAGAGACTGAGCAAGCAGCTGCAGGGGACTGCTGTCTGAGGTTAAACTACAGCAGCATCGTATACCTAGACAGATACACATGCAGAGTATGCTACTATTTTATTCAGCTGTGACCTAATGAAAGCTCTCTCCCAGTCTGTAACACAGGGAATGAAGTCAGTGATATGCCTGTCTGTTCTTCGGAGGTAAGCCAGAAGTCTTCTAGGGTACACCTCATTTGCACAAGCTCCACCAGTATTCCTTGTTTCACACAGGGAGATAGATAGTGATAGGACAAGCATAAAAGGTTTTAAACTAAAAGAGAATAGATTTAGGTTAAAAATCAGGAATTCTTCACTAAGAGAGGGTGAGGTGCTGGAGCAGAGAAGTTGTGAATGCCCCATCCCTGGAAGATTTCAAGGCCACTCAATGGGGCCTTGGGAAACTTGATTTATTGGATGGCATTCCTCTGTGGCAGCAAGTTGAGATAATCTTTAAGGTTCCCTCCAACACAAACCAGTCTAGGACTTTATGATTCTAGGATTGTTACCACTGGACCCAGAGTTAGAGGATCAAGTCTTAAATTTAAATTAATGGGCAAACTTGTAGTGCAGCTTCCCCTTCTTTTGATTAAGATTTGAGTGTGTATAAAACAAGATGCAAGGTTCTTTTCATATCTGTTCAGCTACTTGTGTTTTTCAGAACACTTCAGTATATTAGAAAAAAGGTTAAGAGCTCCATATCTGAATAGTTTATTTCAATTGTATCTTCATGCAGAGTACAGATATATTAGGGAAAAATGTTTTAATCTCCTATAACTTAATTTACTATAATTTTACAGGCCTCAGTACTATCATCTTAAATTCATGTTGTACATATTTCACTGTCCACCATGGTTCTCCATTACTGAATAATATCCTGTTATGCTCAGTATTGGCCAAATTTACAACAAAACCTTTTTCCTTATTCATGAACCTTCAATCTAAACAATACATGCACTTGACAAGGTTTTGTGATCAACATTAACAGGTTAACTTTGTTTCAGAAGCCTTTCTGAATCCCTATTTGAATCTGGCTTAGCTATGAGGAAAATAAATTTGGTCAATTTACATGTATGATTAAGAACTGAGAGCAGGAAGGTTTGACAAAGCTAAATCAGCTCAGTTCACATCCTGAAGAGCTTTGCAAAGGCAAATATCTCTCCTCAGGCAATCAGGTTTTGAACAACTTGGTGACTAGCCTGCACTCAACAGGAATTTCTCAATGTCTGCAGATAGCTCATTATTTCCTGCAAACTTACTTCCTCATCCTTATCGCTTTATATAAAAAGGCTTAAGATCCTTTTGAAGGTAAGCAAGTACAAATAGGCTCAAAAGATTAAATACTAGAGGAAATTTTTTCCAAGGCACAAAGAAAAGTTAAGTACTTATCTCTATACATGTTCAACTTTAATGACTCTTGCCAGGAACCACTGCAATGACATTTACAGCAGCGTAACTGTGGCACTTCATGGCAGCCTGAGCTTTGGAGATGGAATTGAAGTAACATGGTAGGGGCAGACAGATGGAGAAGTGGCAGCTCCTTTCTCAGCATCTCAGCTCTGGGAAGTCATCCTGTCTGTAGCTACTTCTAGGGTGGCTGCATGAAAATAACACCATGAGGATACTACTGGTATGCTGTAATCCTGCCGTAGTGTAATACTGGATCAGCTAGAAATATCCCAGCCTGATCTTGTCTCCTGACAGTCAGGAGAGTGAATTCCACTGTTCCTTGTGCTGAGTTACAGCTCAGATGAGTCAATTTGCAGTTCAATACAAGAATGAGGCAAAGTCACATAGTGATGAGCAGCAAGAAATAACACCCTTCTCTCTCTCTCTAGGCAGTGAGGCACTTTGGCTTTCCCAGGGAGCCAGCATTGCCCTCTCTGCTGCTGTAGTTTACCCATTCACACCTCCTTTCCTTTTCTCCCTCTTTGCTAAAGGAACCACATCGGGTTTTCCTCTCCCTCTGAGAACACAAAAAAATTGTATATACCCACTTATTCTAGGTTAAAAACCTATATAGACACTGACAAACAGAACTGCTGGTCTCATTCTCAGGACCTGTGCATGCTTCCTACACAGTCAGCAACAGCTGCACTTTTAGGCTCTTAAAATACCCACATAACTCTTAAGGATTCAGTCAGGTTACAATACTTATGCTCCCTAATGGTCTTCTGAGGACCTCATGTTCAGCCCTCTTCCCCAGGAGGAGCAGTTGGATGTGGAAGCAGGGCTGCTGCCCTGTGTTCTTTTCACATCACACAACTGCAAGGCACAGGCTGTGTTTCTTCAGCACAAACTGCACCAGAGGGGCTTTCATACTCTTTTGTAACTTAAACATTAGCTTTCCCTTTCAATTATATTTGTTTTCCTACTTTCTAATTACATCTGTCTAGAAATACTTTTGCTCTGCTTTCATCTGCTCTACCACTGCATTGTCCTGGGCATAGCCAATAAGCTTGTCAGCTTAATATCTAGGTACTGGTAAGGTAAGGTAAGGTAAGTCTGTGTGTGGAGAAATATAAGGATATTGGCAAATAAATTACTGTCTGCAAGAAAATTCTACGAGGTAAGGTCTGTTTTGGCAACAACCAGATGAGTGGTGTCTCAGTCTTTGTTTTACTGAATCTGGAGAGACAGGAGGAGAGGAGTGGAACTGGCACATAACACAGTGAGAGACAAGCCCGCTAAAAGGGATTAACTTGATCTGAGACAGAGTGAGAGAGGTCAAAGGAGACTGAGATGCCTTCAGAGGCCTTGATTATCAGGAAATGCTTAGCAATTTACTAACTCCTTATCTGTAAATGACTAGTTAGTTTTGAATCTTAAGTCACTAAACATCATTAATTCATGTCCAATTTTAATATTTAAATAAAATATAACTATTCACATATTTGAACAATTGTGTATGACGTTCAAAGAGCAGAATTTAGAGAAATACAAAGTTCCCAGAGCTGTTTAACATGTGGCTTTGTTAATTAGCAGCATTTACAGAATATATATCATGTAGCAACACCATTCTGCTAGTCATGTGGTTCTGCACATTTAGTAGCAACACAAGATTAGAGAAAATAGTCTCTACAACATAGGATACAACTAGATGAATATATTCAATTGGAACAGTAGTTCATTTTAGAAACTGAAGCCACTATATCACCAGATAGTTTGTACTGCAGAGTATCATCTTTGAATAAAGTCAATGAACAATTGTATTGCCTGCTTCAAGTACCTCCAGCACATAGACAGCACAGAGCCAGAAAAAGGAAGACAGAGAGACAGAGAGACAGCTAGATAGATAATGATAGATAGATAGATAGATAGATAGATAGATAGATAGATAGATAGATAGATAGATAGATAGATAGATAGATAGATAGATAGATAGATGGCAGTGTTCAGCTCTACATGGATTTTGTTGATGTTGAAATGTTCAGCACTTTCCCAAACCTTTTTCTTCCAGAGCTACCACATTACTTGAAAATCTTTAGTTTCATTAGAAAAACATAAACTTTTGATAATTCAGAGTTCAGAGAAAAGCTTAGGAGTTTTAACTGTTATGACTTCAAAACTGATCTCATTTATTGGCAACTTCCCCTTTGATTTTTTAATGCTTTAAGCTACCATATTCTAATTATTTTCTCTAATGATGGTGACCCAGGATCACCTGTGCCAAGCTTGATTTTGATAGAAAATTGAATTGACACCAATGATATGCAAATATTTATATGTCTATGTCTAAATTTATGTCTATATATTTTATATAGTAGTATGCAAAATGTGGTCACACACATAAAATATCTTATAGCTGATGAGGTTGTTATTCTAGATGTGATTCAATATTATTATTATTCAGTGAGAAATTAACATTTAAAATACCTGCAGAAATTATGTGTTCTAGATTTGAAAAAAAACACCAAAAATTTGACCCCAAACAAAACCAAATGTACAGGACATACTAGCACTGACTTCCTTTATTCTCTGAAATACAACCTTTTGATGGTTCATTTATTAATAATCTTGTGCAATATCATGAGAAGTTCAAAGGTTCCCAGTTTTCATCAGAAAAATTAAGCCATTAGAACCAGATTTAATATGTGACTGGGAAAGGACTTTCTGTGCTCCCTCTTTCTCCCTTGTACATGCAAGTGCCACATGAACCCTGTGCATTGTCTATTAACCCACTGAGGAAATTCTAAATTATGTAGCTGAAATGATTTCCAGACACCAGGCTATTGACAATTAGTGATAATTCATTTTTGATGTCTACTTTGCTTGAAAATAGAAGCAAGTTTGTATGATTAATTTACATTTTTGACCTGGACTAACTGATCTGAATTTCAGAACATTAACAAACCCTTATTTTAATAAAAAACTTGATATTTTAAATGCAATGGAAAACATAATTAACATAAGAGGGCAAAAAAGACCTTTCTTAATTGAGTAGCTGATATAAGAGTTAGATGTTTCTAATAAAATACATTCAATAAAAACTCAGTTTAGTTTTGAATACAAAAGAGAATTGGTGGTGAACATTCTTGATGAGTCATATATGTTTTTCATTACATAAAGGTATTGTGCATTTGAATGACTATGTGCTTTTCATTTTGCAAGCCTCTTGATATAAAAATATATATCACATATATGTTCTCAAGTCCAGGTGGGCCAAGCTGGAGTCACTTGAGCCTCTGGCAATGGCAGGTCTCCATAAAACTGCTCTCCTTCCTTTCTAGGAGACAAGGAATAGCTGATATTATATTGTGTACAAATGGTCCAGCACTTAGTCCTAGGCTACTCTGTTCAGTTAGGGACAGGCACAGATACACAGCAGCTCCTCTGGATTCATCCAGCCAGGACCTGTGGATGATGAACTGATGCACCTTCATGGGGCAGAAGATGTCAAAGAATGCAACCTGACCCTATGGTTTTTTGAAAATTGACATGGCCACATAAATTCAAATTTCATATAAGAAAGATTTTTTTGTTGCCTATGCTATCATTCATGATGAAGATAACCTCAAAGGAGACCAGACCCAGTATTGACAAGTGTGACTAATCAGTGAGCACCTTGAGTCCATGGCATCCCTTGTTCCTACTAGCACTGTTGTGCTCACTTTGCACCACAGACAAGGAAAGGGCACAGAGATCTCATCTTTGGAAATTTTTCATGCTGGGTGATGCTTGTGTCCAATTAGTTTTTCTGGGAAAAGATGCAGTCATTTCTAATAACGAGAGCAGATGCAATATACAGCTTTACCTACGTGAAGCCTGGCAGACTTGCTGCAAGCCTCTGCTGACCTCATGCTTCCAAGGAGGCAGCTGACATCAGTCAGAAGAGTTAATTCATAAGGGTGACATGAAATTTTATCAAACCTGTGAAAACCTACGCAAATTCAACCAAGTGATAAATCACTGGAACGCTTCCAATCCGAGGACTTTTTTTTGCTCAATTTCCTGTCTTTGATGGTGACCAGTATCTCAAGGAAAAGTATCAGAAAAGGGTAAGTATGTGCTACTCCTTGGCATTCATCCAAGCCTTGGCCAAGACATTGAGGTTAGAAAGCGATCCTGATGCACTCTTGATTTCTGAAAAGCAATTACATGTGTGCTTTGTGGGCTCACCTAAGTTCTCATAAAGATAAATTGGATGAAAATTCTTGAATAAAGGAATACTTTCATTTTTACAAAATTTGAAGGGTTGAAAGGAGCTAAAGTGGAATCCAGAAATGTAAGAAAAAGAGAGGGAGGGTGAAGTAGAGGAAAAAATATAGAATATAATTCTCTCATAGGATCATTTATCACATAGTTAATGACTATCATTATAAGCTTTCAAAAGGAAGAAATAAAATTTCTACACACAAACTATTAGCAGCTGTTTTCTAATTATATAACCAGAACAGTGTTTCTTCATAAGCAAACTTGGTTACTGACCAGAAGTTAATACAAAAATGTTAAGTGGTACACAGAATAAAGAAAATTAAAATAATATGGTTTACTTTGGTAATTTATAATGACTGTATAATTTTTAAAAAATTAGGAGAATTTTTAATGAAAATTGAATTGGATTCCAGTTTGTTAATATATCTGAAGTTTTGAAATAAAAAAAAAATAAATTTATTTTTAAGCAAATATAGAATGAAAAATAAGACTTTCTTTCCCTAAATTTTTGCTGGTGTCCTCTCAAAATATACAAACATGTAAAACAACATCTCTGATGTTTTCCTCCAAATGCCAGATAAAAATTTGACCCATGCTGCACACAAAAGCATACAAAGCATACAGTGACAACATGCATAGAACAGCTCTATGGAACAAACAGTAAGAAAAAGGCAGGAATAGTTCTATAGCTCAATCTTGATGATGTGTTTTCTTCTTTTGTGAATGTAAGGTCAATCAATGCCATTATGATTTAATAGCACATATGGATCACCTTTATAATACAAGGAAAAGAAATGCTTCCTTCATATATAAAGGTCAATTATGCCTTGAAGGCTTGTAGAAGTCAATGCAATAATGATAATTAAAGGTTATAATTTAGATGAAGTCTAGCTATATGAGTTAAAATCCAATAATGAAAACTTGAGAGGTGCTCCAGACAAACCCCACAGTTACAACTCTAATAAAAAGGACGTTCTAAGCAGCTTATCAAACATTAAAAAAATTAATAAAAATTTTGTGTTTGAGATAAATTCTTAAGTCTGCTCAGAGGCCAAATGATAAACTTATTAAAAGGCCATTTGAGTCTCATACCCATGCATGACTGCATATTTTGACTGTAATTAGAAATGGTCACCTGATCTCATAATCAGTAAATAAGTTGAAAGTAATTTTCCTAGTTAAAGTGGTCCCACTAATGCCCACTAATGTTACTACAGATAGGAGTCTGACAGCATTTTCATCATGCAATCTTATTTTCAGAGATTTAACGCAAGTTGGCTATCTAATCCAGTTCATTGTTGAAATAAAAAATATAGTGACTCAGAGCAGTGAATATGCCTTAACATAAGGCAAGAAAAGAAGCCTTGTGTTTAACAGTATTTTGATTAAGACATGCAATCTAAATTTTTTTAAAGGACAGGTTAGCTATGAAGTAGATATTTAAACTCACCTAAGTTTGCAGGACCCTGTACTGGTTGGGTTAAATTATACATTTAATTTAATGACAGCTACATTATAGATCTCATTTAGTAAAGATTCTAATCATGCAGGTAATTTAAAATGTACCAATATTCCTTGTATGCTTAAGGCAAATCACACATATAAACAATTATCAGATCAGAGAAAAAACCTCAAAGGTACTTTGGAGTGCAAGTACCAAGAATGTAAAAAAGATCTTCAAAGCCACATGAATAAGGAACTATTTATGATGAAGGAATAAGACATTTGGCTGCAGTGTCTGACTGGCTCTCTCCACATCTTCCTCCAGCTGGGATCCTGTGAAGCTGAGTCTTTTCTTGCAAATACGTCCACAAGAACAGCAATAAAGATTTTTTTGAGAGCTGAGCCAGCTTGTACACTTTCCTGGGAGTGGGTTTCAAATTTTTTTCCTGAATCATACTACAGCTACAAGCTCAAGTCTTTCCACTTAATACTGCTCCACTTCATACAATGGCAACATATTCATTCAGTTATTGTCAAAGCTAAATATTGAAGAGAAGTTACAGAGTCTCGTTGACTTTCCCAGGTGGGATTTATGTGTGATCATCAAATCACTTTACTTCACTTGATTTAAGTGACTTTTTTCAAGCACAAAAGATTTTGAAAGCAGGTTAGACATCGGGTCAAATACAAAACAGACATTTGTTTATTAATAAACACAAAAAACTAAAATTAATGAGCTCATTACCCCAATAAAACATGTTTGTTGAAACAGTAGGCATCAGTTAGCTGGGGAAGATCTGACTTCCACTGGTCCCAGGAGCAGATCCTCCATGCTACTGACTTACCATCTTCGAAATCCAGGGGCTTTTTTCCCCAGAAAACATCTGTCTTTCTGAGCTAGGGTTTCTCCTCCTGAACTTGCCAACTTGCCTCCTGGGCTTGCCAATGAGCCCAGTCTCAACAGTCTCACACCTTTCTGCCTTTTTTTGTTGTGCATGGCATGACTCCATGGTCTTTCTTATGCCACTTCTTCACTTTGCAATCACAATTACAGAATCACAGAATCCCAAGATGGATAAAGCTGGAAGGGATGACAGGGGGTCATCCAGTCCATCCTCCCTTTTCAAGCAGGGTCGTCCCACAGCATGTGGCAAACGATTGTGTCTGGATGGTTCTTGAATATCTACAGCAAGGGAGGATCTACAGCCTCTCTGGACAATCTGTTCCAGTGCTTGGTCACCTGCACAGTAAAGTTCTTCCTCATATTCAGGTGGAATTTTCTGTGCATCAGTTTCTGCCCATTGCCTCTTGTCCCATTGCCTGACACCACCAAGAAAAGCTTGGATCCATCCTTTTGACACCTTCCCTTCAGGTACTGACATTCATTGATGAGGTTCCCCCTCAGCTGATTCTTCTTGAGGCGGAACAGGCCCAGTCTCCTCAGCATTTTTTAATAAGAGAGATGCTCCAGCCCCTCACTCATCTTTGTTGCCCTCTACTGGACCTGCCCCAGGAGCCCAGAAGAGGACACAGAGCTCTAGATGTGACCTCACCAGGGCTGAGTAGAAGTGCAGGATCACCACCCCTGTCCTGCTGCCAATGCTCTTCCTAATGCACGCCACCAGGACTCCTCCTGTTGTCAGTGAGCTTGCTGAGAAGGCATCTGCCCCTTCATCCAAGTCACTGAGGAGTAAGTTTAAAAAAAGCTGGACCCAGTATTGAACACTGGGGGCCTCTGTTAGCGACAGTCATCCAATTAGTCTTTATGCCACTGATTACAACCTTCTGGGATTTCCTTCTCAGCCAGTTCTCAATCCTCCTCACTGTCAGCTCAGTCAGTCCACAGTTCCTGACTTTGCCTAGGAGGATATTGTGAGAGGTAAGTGTTGAAAACCTCACTGAAGTCAAGGTAGACAATGTGCACTGCTTTTCTCTCATCCATCCAGGTAGTTGTTTCATCACAGGAGGTGATCAGGTTGGTCAAGCGTGATTTACTGTTAGTGAATCCATGCAGACTATGCCTGGTCACCTTGTCATCCACACAGCTAGAGATGGCCTCCATTTCAGGAATTTCCGGCTCCTCTTCAATTATTATTATTGGACTGGAAGAGCTACAGTAAGAGAGGATGTGAAAGTATCATCCTAGAATATCTAAAAATGGATGGCTAAATTTTTATGCATCCTCTTGGAAATAGAAAAGCTAATAATCTTAGAGAAAATTTAAGGTGAGCAAGGATGTGAAACCCCGTGCTGTGACTCTGTGACACCCTTTGCTTTTTCTTCTCAACTGGGCACTTTCACTGTGAGTCTGAAGGACTACAGCACAGTAAGAGCCAGTTAACATGGAAAAGAGTCTCTTTTGTGCCTGCCCACAAACAATGTTCAGGCATTGACACTGTAAGGCAGCACAACACTCTCTGCAGGCATTAAAAGCACAGTACTTTGAACAAAATGCATTATAGGTCCTGGGACCTGGAAGGATGCTGAAGCCTGAAAGTTTCTCATTTAGCACCCTGAATAAATTACATAAAATATATCTAGCTTGATAGTTCTTTTTCTTTTCTATTTACTGGTCCTACCAATATATTAATTCATTAATTATACCAAGAATGGCTGACAGAGTCTATTTGTGAGGGTGGAAGACTTAATTTTCTTCTTGCCAGGCAATGAAAGCTTTTGTTTCAAAAAGATAAGGGCAGCTTTGAGTCCATTCAGAAACTTAACTATAGTGGCTGAGGCACAATAAAATATAAAAATATAGTACCTGTGGAGGCCAAGAGGTGACTGTAGTAGAGCAAGGATTATACTCAAAAACATAAACTTATAAAGTCCATCTTAAACTTCTCCTTAGATACCTATCACCTGCTTCTTTAGGATATTCAGTCCTTTATCTAGAGTACTCAAGTGATAAAATCAGGGCAGTGGATATAAACAAGCCCTTCATTTTCAGTATTCATGTTGCATTCTGAGGCAATGATTTAGATCCAAATTCTATTTACAGCTAGGGAAAATATCTTTCATAAAGAAGTCATTGTAAATTTTGGCAATTTTTGCATTGCTTATTCACAGTCCTTTATTAAGCTAGATCTATAAATGGCTAAACAATATCATATGAATAGCATCCATTGCAGATTTTCATGCCTTTTTTCAATGAATAATTATCTATTTTGACATTTTCTAGTTGCTCAAACAGCCATTATTCTCAGACATACATATATACCACTACTAATACTACATTTGGAATATGCTGAAAGTCCAAAATATCCAATATATTTTCAAGCAATACAGAGACATTACAGCATACAATGCCTGAAGTTTCATAAGAACCAAGCTACTAAATCCACAACTCCTGTATGATCTCCCAGAGCATAAAAGAGAGAGGCATCCTTTGTATTGAATCCAGTGTTAATCTTCATTCTCTCTCTTTTTCATGGTGGACCTCAGTAAATCCTCTCAGTTCGCTAGCTCACAGACCTAGCTTGAATAGCTTGTGTTTAATGCCATCACCACATAAAGTCCCCATAAATCCTCCCAGTGGACTAGGTATCTATGAAATGTGCTGCAGGCTGTATTCCATTCCCCATTTTGAAAATTTAGAGGCAAATGCTTGAAGAATGCTGTGATTAAGTTGGGTGATTTGATTGCCAATAAGTTGGAGCACACAGGTGCCTGCCACAATTTATGTTACTTCAGGGAGCGGCCAGACTGAACTGGATATTGCTAAAGTGAAAAGAGATATGTTGTATCATCAGCTGGTTCTACATCTGCCAATAGAAAAATGCAGCTCATGGAAGCATCGTTCTTTAGAGGCTTGCTGGTACTTGGAACAATAACTGGAAGTAGCAGATGTCTAAAACCAGGTGGTAATACCCGGTTTTCTTAATCATAATCAGTGTTAAATATTAAGGGGTGGCGTCATTTCTCACAAATACATAATGGCTTTTGCAGAATTTCCTGTCCCTACTTTGTCTTTGGAAAAGCACTGGTAAGTACTTGGTTGCTGCTCCTGAAGACACAGCCAAGATGTGGAGCACAGTGGTGACGTTCCATGAGCTGCCTTTCCCTAAAGATTTCCCATGAGCTGCTGATCAGCACCTCCGATTTTCTGGTGTCCCTCTTCCAGCACCTACCGCGTTGTGTCCTGCCTTCCCCTTTCAATAAGAGAAGGAACCCAGGTCCTGAACCAGTCTTGACTCATAGTTTAGACTCTAAAATTTAGTTCTGCTTGCTGTCCTGGTAAGTCTTCTAAAGCTTCCACTTAGAGGAGCCTTAAAATAGAGGGGAATTAAGCCTGACACATTTTTAGCCATATAACTAAACAGTGTTGTATTCAGCAGAGAGAGGTTATTTTTGCTGGATCCATAAATTGATTTCCATGGGAATGCTGTACCTAGGAAGTGAAATTCTTGTCTTAGCACAGATATGGAAAAAAAAGGTGGGAGCTGTTTATGTCACATTTGCTGCTGGTGTTTTGTATCTGGCTAGGTATGTTTGCATGCACCTGCAGACAGAAAAGTTCCTACCAAATGTAGCATAGGGCTGGATTCTAAAAAGTAATAGATGCACTCTCTCATTTCAGGTTTCCAGTAGAAGTTGTACTGTTTTAGCTTTCAATGTCTAAGTTCCACATAAACATAAATTAAATGTTCCACATAAAACAAAAATTAGACACTACTGTGACTAATTTTAATCAGAAAACTGACATGAGCTCTCAATTGAAACAGAGACAGAAGCAGACACTTCTGGAGTAAACTTTTTATTAAAGTACTTCTACCTTTTATATTTGTCTTTAAAATTTTCCTGTATGAAAGCACTATAATTTAGTCAATGCAAGACCTTCAAATTGTGCATAATTTATGAGGGATAAGAAAATTTCCTTCTAAACTGTTCCAGTCTATTGGATCTGACCAAATTTGAAAACATTTTGCTTCTTGCATTGAGAAACAGATATTCTGAAATGAGTACATATTCAACCAACTTCTTAATAAGAGTTTTTATTTGTTAGGATCTGCACCTATGTATCAGCCACAGCTCCCTGAAGGGTTTGGAGGTCAAACTGCAACTGTGGACAACCCCCAGGCCAGGCTCCCCACAGAAGCCAGGGCTGAGGACCAGGACAAGGCAGGAAGGGCAGGGTCTCAGCCAGGAGCCACAGCCTCAAGTCGGCAAGTGAGGTCAGAACTTAAGCACTGCAGAAGAAGCAGCGTATTTTCAAAGTATTTTTATACATCACATATAAATTAAAAGTAATGTTTGAAAACTTTTTTTAAAGTGTTCTTCAGTCTTTTAGAATCACTGTGAGTGGTGATTTGTGTCCTCTCAGAGGAAATTACCCTCTTCCTGACAATTTCTGTCTTAATGTTTGCCTTCAGATGTGAAAGCAAATCCTCCCATTTGGGACAAACATCACACAATGGCTGTGTTTCACAAAGCTCTTGCTTATCAGGTACTGCTTGTCTTCATTTTCTTGTCAAAAATACCATCTTAGTATCCATTTCATAATAAAATTGAAAGACCTTTCAACCTCAGAAACATGAGTACAAAATTGCCAAGTAGATGTTAAAATGCAAGGAAGGACATTTCTAGTACAGCTGTCACTGATGTAAAAGCCAAGTTTTCCCCTGGCTGGCTCAATCCTGACTCTGCATAGAAGATCTTGGAGCATGCAAAGCACATTGAAATAAGCTTGTGACTAGAATGCTAAAATATCTTAAGGGACCTGCTCTTTCCCTCCCTCAGCACTCTTCTTGCTTGTGTCATTGGCCTCGTGGTAAGAGTCACCATTTTTTTCTGAAATCCACCGATTACCCGTTTTGAACTCTAGGGTCATCCTCAGTTCCCCAAACAAAATTATCTCCAAATGACTTACAAAGGAAACTTGAAATCCTGTGGGATTTTGTGCATTTGATGCAAATTTATCTTGGATTGTCCTAGTTTTCTGATTCTCAAGGTGTAGAATAAAGAATTTTCAAAAAGGAAAATAAGGATAAAAATGTGTCAAGTAGGAAACCTGGGTCATTTCTTACAGATTCAGACTACCCCTGCTCCAAAATATTTCATTCAATATAATCACAAATGGAAGTTCAGTGAAGTCTTGTCCAGGAACCAAATGCTTTAAATTTGAAATGCTAGAATGAGTTAATCCATTTTTTCTCATTAGAGATTTTAGTGAATAAACAGCTTTATATTATGTCACGATAAGTCTTTAGCAAGTAATTTTGTAGTCAGAAAGGGATTTTAAGAGATCATTTTTTCCTGCCCACAACACAAGACCAGCTGCAGCTATGCAGTTCTAGCTCACTGGGAACTGAGGCTGCACCAATGCTGTTGAACTGAGTGGTGCCAGCACTCACACCGTAGCAGTTCTGGTAACACCTGCCTCTGTGCCAGCCTGTGCTCCCCCAGGGAGCTGCTGGCACCATTCCTGGGTCCCAGCATGACAGAGACTGACCACAGCACACACACTCGAGGTCAAAAATTCGTATTTTAAATTCTATTGTTAGGTGAACGTCAATATTGCAATTTTAGAAAATTGGGAAAAAAAAAAAAATGCTTTTTTATTTTGTCATGAATTTAAATCTATGAATTTACTCCTGGATGATGAACAGAAATTAATCAGAAAATCATAGGATAGTTTGTACCGGAAGGAAGCTTTAAAGTTTATCTAGTCCAACTTCCCTGTCATAGACAGGGACACCTTCCATTAGACAAGACTGGTCAGAGCCCCATCCAGCCTGACCTTGAATGCTCCCAGGGCTGGAGCATTTACTGTCTTGGTGGATAACCCATGCTAGTGTTTCACAACCCTCATTTAAAAAAAAAAAATCTTTGATATCTAGTAGAAATTTATCCTCCTTTAATTCAAAACCAGTACCCTTTGTCCTATCACTACAGGCCCTGCTAAAAAGTCTGTCACCAAATGCCTTCTCATGGTTAGAAAAAACCACTTCTCTTGATAAAATAACTTCAGAAGTTCACAGCCATTTTTGTTCAGTACCTAATAAAATTAAAATATCTTCTGTCATTTTTCTTGTTAATTGTTCTGTGGCTTATGAGTCAATTCAATTTAAACAGTGTCAAATTTTGTTTAGACCCAACTGATTTATAGTATATTTTGTGACCTCACCTTACTGAGAAAGCCACTTTGAAAAGAATAATTTTGCTTTAAGGAGCAGTACAATTATCTAATATAGCTCAGGCACAGCCTATCTTTACCTCTAGGAAAGTATTTCTCATGTATTAGTTCTGTGGGGTTATATAACATGAAGATACAGGAGTAAAACTTTTCACTGTATAACTAAAACATCATACTGCCTAGTACTTAATTTATAGAAACAGAAAATTTTGAAAGTATCAAATTGTAATGCATGATTTTCAGTAATGTCAAGAACTGCTACTCACACATTTTTTAATTATCAGGTTGTTTACAGACTGATTTATCAGATTAACATTATAGCTTAAAATATGCTGGTTGTCAACTTTGTGGAGCTAATCTTACTTTGGTAATGTTTGTTTAATTGTAAGTATTAAATTTTAGACTACAAGAATTAGATTAAAAAAATATGCCACAAAAAATATTGAAAACAGTAAAATGTGCAATCTAAATTTTTTTTGCCTCTTTTCTGATGCTGATTGTTCTTGACTTATTTGAAAAGAAACCCACCAGCTGTGTTCCTGAAATTTCTTTCTAAAGCAGGTAAGTTAAATTGCTTATCAACAAATTATATGTCAACACTTTGATCCAAACTGTTATTACTACCTGGTTGGTCAAAAAATTTTATCAAAACAGATTTGGTGGAAACTGAGCTATAAAACTATGTCATGAGAAAACAAATAGGAGAGAAACAACTTGAACTGGAAGGGAATAAAAGAGGTTTTAAATCTCTGTTAATCAGCTTCTTCCTTAATACCATATGTTGTAACTATGAGAATGTAATTTAAAAATGCAGAAATAGAGATTAATTTTCAGATATTTCCATTAACATAATTAAAATTTGCAAGTTAATTTTTTTGAAATCCCCCCACCAGGGGAAATGCTGAACATATTTTTGATGTTTCATGAAAACAAAATTTAAAAAATCAATATACCATCAGTTCAGGGGTTTAACCAACTCAGATAAGTGCAGAAAAAAAGGACAGGATACTATCTAATAATTTTATAATTTAGCCAGTAAGGACTGGAAAATAAAGCATGAAGTAATATGTTTCTGATCTTCACAGGCAAAGCAGTCAGGAGAAATAATACAGTGTGCTGAGCTTTCAGCAACTTGCTTTTTTTTCTTTTGAGACTCCCAGCAATAAGTATCAGACAGACATTTCTTCCTGCTTCTTGGTCCACACATTTTGCTGAGGTGTTTGAAGCTTCCTCTGTGATTAAACAGTCACATTTGTTTACAGTGGGACATGCAGAAAGTTTGTCTTTGGCCTGTGTTCATTTTGTGTCAACTCGTTTCAAGCATTTTTGGAGTCATGTGAATCATCTGTTCTTTGCCTTCGTTTTCTCTATTTAATAATCTAGATCTGTGATTAAAGTTGAGCAGATAATAGTTTGCTTTCCCCGACTGAGGTCCCTATTAAAAACAGTCAAAAATATACGCCTTAAGATAATGTACAGTCTTGCTGTATCCATGGAAACACAATGGGTGGAGAGAGTTCCAATGGACAATTGTTTACCCAGCTGTTTACACTTGCTAGAAGCACATATTTTTTGGTTGCCTTTGCCAAGTTTTCTTATCGCTCTACCTTTCAGGGCAGAGAACCTGAATACAGAATATGAGCATCTGATTTTCATCTGTGTTTATGGAAATTCCATAAACATTCCATTTTTATATTATCTTCATGCTACCCAAGTGCATTTGGTCATTTCTCAGAATGATGTATGGAATTATTAAATGCATTTTATTTATTTTTATATTATTTATAGTTGTGATTAATTTTATTATGATATTTCAACAAATATCAGTCTAAGAAATCACCATCTTAACAATTTTTGTTGTTGCAGTGGGACAGGAAAAAGAAGATTCATTATTGTTATATTTTAAAAATCAGATGGAAAATATAAATGAGAAAAACGCACTGGTATGTAAGGGAACACTGAAATTCATCTGCGCTCAGTCATACACTCACTGCTCATTTACTCACTGTGTTATTAATAGGCAGAGGTTCTATTTTTGTCAAACAGGCTCAAGTCATCTATTCTTTTCATTACAATGCTCAAGAGCACTATAAGACATTCAGGAACAGGATTAGAATAGTAGAAGAACAACACAGAACTGCATCACACCAAGTCTTTAT
Source organism: Poecile atricapillus (assembly GCF_030490865.1). NCBI lineage: Eukaryota > Metazoa > Chordata > Aves > Passeriformes > Paridae > Poecile > Poecile atricapillus. The sequence goes on along the minus strand of NC_081288.1, from coordinate 50,612,170 downwards.
TCACCATAATCAAGTACTAGAAAAGCAGAAAAATGAAGGAATGGTTTCCAGAGAACTGCCTCTTTCCTTGAGACACTCTAATAACCCAAATATCTGTCCCACACCTTTTACACACATGGAACACCTTGCTAACTTCTTACTAACAAACACAGTGTTGACAGTCATTTAGAAAACCTTTTCATGTTGTATCTCAAAAACCAGTCACTTTTTTAGTTCTTAGTATTCTGATTGGGAAACTTGTGACCACCCACCCTTCCTGTGATCAGAAACTATTTAATAATTTCCATTCAAAATATAGCTAATCAAATAGTATCCTTCAACTATTATGTCTACTTTATTTTCATATTTACAGACACAATCCTATCATCTTTAATCAGTTTGGTCAGACTGAGTGAAGTAACTTATTTTATGGTTTGACTACTTGAATAAGAACTTACGACTTTATATATATCATTATCTATCTCCTGACCACTTCCATAATATTTCTTCTTGCTAAGTTCAAGACTGCTTATTTTTCAGTGGGAATGAAGAAAGACTACCTTGAACTTACCATGAAGTGAGTGCAGACAGGCACAAGGTAGATACTACCTTTTGGTAACTACTAAATCTACATCCCTTCCAAACTGGCATTAACTCATACACATATCAGTATTTTGTGACCCGTCTTTCACTGAAGCACCTATTTAGTTTTAACTTTTTAGGGTAATTTTCATGTATACATTCGAATATACTAAAAAAAAAAATCAACAAAACAAAACGTTTCAAAGGTTTGAGTAAAGATTTTTCCATTTCTAACATCACTGGAAACACTTTGCATGTATTTTTTTGACAGACATATCCTTTGAGTGGCTCACAGGTATTTTGTAGTTAACACTTGCAAGTTTGCCCTCCTTTCTTATTTGCACCTATTATATTTCCAGTTTATGGCAGTCATTCTTCTTCTTAGTCCCTGGCTGCATGACCTTGCACTTGATACTACATGTTATCCTTCTTATCAGTCCAGTTCTCAAGGTCACACAGCTCTTCCTGTATGTTATTCTGATGCTGCTCTGTATTGATTGCTGTTCCCAGCTTTGTGTCATCAGCAGATTTTATCAGGGCAGAGCTACTCGTTGTGCCAAGGTCACTAATAAAAACATTACATATAATTGGCCTCAAGACCTATCCTTGAGGATAGCTACCTTCTCCCAACAAGGCTGTTTTCTTTTTAGCAGTCTCCTTGTTAGTCAGTTTTTTACCTGCTTTGCGGCTCTCTCATTGTGTTTTATTGCTGCCTAGAATGGGAAGAAAACCCCTCCAAACAATACTAGGATTGATAACATAAAGGGCAGTTGGCAATCTTTTCATGAAAACTTTCAGGAACACACAATATAGCTATGTGCACATGGGGGCATCAGATTTTCACAATTTTTTAAAGTATGATTAATTAGTATATCTAACAAGTAAATCCAACAGGAGACAAGTTGCCCTAGTAACCCACCCTTGGACCTGCCCCATTGGAATCCCTCCAAGGGGCTCTTAGCCCTGTGTCTTGTTATGTCTCCTAAATGCTGGTGCGAAACAAGATGTCCTCGTTAGAAATTCTTTTCTTGAAAAATGACTAAATAGAATTTCAAGAAGGTGACATGATGTATGAGAAAGGGGAACTACTATTCTAAAGTGTAAGAAAGTGCTAGAAACTATACTGCTATATATTAAAATCTACAAAGCTACAAATGTGTGAAGAAGGTAAAAATCTTTAGGCATCATTATCAGCCCCAGAAAACTGTGTTTAGGGGCACATGAATTCATACTTTAAGATTTTTCTCTCTTTCCTTTGTCTATGATATTTGCTACATCAGCAAAGACAGAGACCAGGTTGGTCTGGCATGATCTGTCATGCATTATCCACCATTTTCCTTTTTCCCTATTTTCCATCTGCCCCTCTGTCTTTGCCTTCTCCTTTAAATGCCCTAATACTTTGCATATTGCTGTAATCAGACAGTCTGTTCATAGCAGAACAGGCATATGTGACTATGACCTAACTTGTAAATAATTAGCAAATGCAAATTCAGATTTTTTCCATGGGGCACAGTGGTAAAGCCAATGTAGAGCCACCTCCTGCTGTTTTTAAAACAAAGCCCTAAGGTCAGTGTTTAAGTCTCCTGTACCTTCATAAGTACCCTTGCTACCAGTCTTGTGGTTAAAAGAACATTAAGACTTGCACTTCCACCCATATCTTGGAATAAACAATTTCCCCTTGAATGCTGAAAATAATTAAGTTCAGTTCCTTGTTATGAAAGTGGTTCCCACCTCTGCCTCAGAGAAGTTAACTGCCTGTCATAGGCAGGATGTAAACAATTCTACTCTCCTTTGTATTTCTGTTATAGCAAACCCCATCTTTAAAGCACGCTCTCTGCATTATATAAGTGAGTATGGGTGCCTCATCCAGGATTGTGAACTATGTTGGGTGCCAAGGAACTGGAAGCTGCTCACATTATTATTAATTCCATTTAAGAACCCTTCCTAATGTGATCTAGAAATTAGATTTTTTTAAGACAGCACAAAGAGAGCTCAACAGAGAGGGTTTGTTTCATCATCCTCTATTTTTTTCTGATCTAAGGAGAAAAGGATAGGAAGGAAAATATCTTCTCAAGGTTGCAAATCTCCCAGGGTGAGTGTCTAACTCAGTGTTTAGCATCATCTCAGTTCCAATATTCTTTACCAAGATGATTTTCTTTCACATTTACCCAGAATACCAAGAGGTTCAGCTCACCTTTGTAGTATTTTGTCGCACATAAATTTGTAAGGAATTTCAAAGACACCCTCTACAGTAAAGTAGGCTTTAGCTTTCACAGACATTCTTCTCTGCTCTCCTGTTCTCACATAATATTCTCAGGGACAGGCTAAATCCTCCTCCCTGAATTAGCTATAGAGAAGTTTATGATAATAAGATGGTGTTGCTTTATGCACAATGGGTGTCCTCTAGCTTGTTTCTAACATTTGCTGCATTATTTTGGTTGCTTGGTCCTTCAGAAAACTCTCATACATTGACCAGATGCACATTATGATCTTTTTGCATATTCTCTAAAAGAAAATGCTTTTAGAACTTCTAGGCAGAGCAAAAAATAAAACTCATTAATCATGTCCTGTAGAATGTCATTATTATAGATGCTGTGGAGAGTTTCCACAGTGGCAGTAAAATATTCATATTTTTAGAGAACCAATTACAAGGTACAGTAAATCATTTAAACGTGTTATTGGTGATATTCCGAAATCAGTGAGAATTTCTTCCTGTACACATAATTACCTGAGGCAACCACTTCTTTTCATGGTCAGTGAGGGGAAAATCATAGTCGATGGTGAAAAGAGGAACTTGTGTTTGCAGAGAAAATTTATGGCATTAAAAATCTCCATTTTCCACCTTTGACTTCAGCACTGGGATGCAGTGCTCACCTCAGTGGGTAGCAGAAAACAAGCTTCAAAATTCTTTAGAAAACCATACCAATACCCCACTGGAAGTACAGTTTGATTACTCTTCTTACTCCTGTGCTACCTCTGTCTATTTTGTCTGCACTTTCTGTGAAAACAAGACCAAAGAGTATTTTCCTAACACTGTAAAAAGACACAGATGCTTTGTTTTCTTACAGAGGTCCTTTTTCATAGTATTATTCCTTAACTTCCACAATAATGTAAGCTAAAAGGAAACAAATTCTCCATCACCATTCCTCACGCTTTCAACTTTTTGTGTTCTAAATCCCTCTCTCAAGCTTGTCCTGTCACAATGTTCCCAGGTCACTGGTGTTTGGCTTGGGGGACTTTGTGACCATTTTATATGTATGTAGGAAAACCCATGGTTATTGTCACCTTATGCCCTTCCTTAGGTCCACACCCCTCATGTATCTGCATGCCTTTCACAACTTACTATAAATATGGATTGCCATCTCTCTGGATTACAGTACAGCCTTTTCTTTGTATATTTTATAGTCAGGAACTCCCAGCAATACCATGAAAGAATGATATAACAGTAGAAAAAGTCCCACAGGTGCATCTTCTCAAGCTGCTGTGTACAGCTGAACAACACTGGGTATGTAGCAGTGTAATTGTTGAACAAAAGCTGCATGCATTTTCTCTGCCTAGCTTCTGCTAATAGTTACTATGGAAATGTAAATTAAATAATTGGTGATGTGTTGGACTATAAATATACCTCTAAATGCTGTCTGAAGTTCCCGGTTTTTAAAGTAAAATTAGTATGAATGTATATAAATGCAACTATGTGTCTGAAACACAAGAGGTGTCCTGCCACCATTACTGAACTTCTCTCTAGACAGCAGTCCCACACCTAAGTGAGAAGATATGTTGGTTTTGGTACAAAAGACAAAATCTCTCTCCTTCCTCAAGCTCTCCTTGTTTTTTATTCATTTCCTTGTCTCTTTTCTATTTTTGTTGCCTTTAATTTTTACTTTTCTGTTAGGTAGTTTTTGGTTCTGTTTGACATTTTTGTCTCAAATATAATTCCTTCACTCTTGTCAGAGAAACTCTGTGGAGTTAAACTGCAAAGCTGAAAAGATGGAGAAACATTTTTAAGCACACTTGTCTGAGTTTAATTGGTTTTGCTTGACAGTCACTATAAATCTCCCTCTTGTGATAGACCTCCTTCCTTTGCCATTAGTGACTTGATCTTCACACCCTTCTTCTCTTACCCTGCCAGGCCTCCCAGAAAAAATAATGGATGCTTCAAGGTATCTCTGACCTTCTTTGACTACAGAATGATTATGCTGTGCTTTCCAGAAAAACATGTCACCCAAGAGCCAGCAGACAGCAACCTCTGATTGCAACCAGAGTGATTCTCCTTTGTTTACACTGACATCGACTGTAAATAACCCCACTGAAATCAGTGAGTCAACTCTGCACTGGTACGTATCTGAAATGAGAATCAAACCTCTGTGTTATTATCTCCACACACTGATAAAAGCTTCCTACAGTCCCACTGCGGTAAAAAGTCTACACATGGCAGCTCTAATACCCACGGGCACAGCTCTTACTTATAAAAGTTAACTGAAATTAAGTGTCTAAATAAAAGCAGGCTCTTTGAAGATCGAGTTGTTTCCCATTGCTTCACTTGTGATCACTATTGCAAAGCACTACTGTGATTGCTATCAGGTGTAAAAAGGTACATGGCTTTGCTTTTAGAGAAGAAGCCCTTGTAACAAGGGTGGCACTTGGCAGTTTCTCACAGCAGCACTCTGAAATGTATTTGCAATGTATTAGCCCTCCATACACACACACAGATGCAACACATTGAACTTGTAAATGCTATTCTTATACACATAATCTACCTTACCCAAACTTCACACGTACTTGGAATGAAGCCACATAATCTGTCACTTAGCACTGATTTCATGGGAAGAAACCATGACTTAATACCTCCTATTTTTAATTTTTTTTTTAATTATATGATCAGAGCTCTTCCTAGTGGTGTGTGCACATAATTATATACAAACATATATAATTGCATTCACAAAGACACAAAAACACATGCATCCTTTACAGAGATTTAGTTGTTGACTTCAGTGAGAGATGCATTTTATCTGCATGAAACTGTGAACTGATGATAGACAAGAAATAAATTACAGCTTTTTGCTCTTTGACCACCTTTCCTCTGCACATACCAATGCATCACCCTTGGGAATACCTCAACACAGGAAACCAACAGGCCCTCTGAAAAACAGATTGAAGTGTTAAATCAGCCTCCAAGACAAATGTTCCCTCCTTCTTTAATATGGCAGAATTTCAACATCAAAATATCATTGAATTTTTGCCTAACAGGTATAAAAACTTTTTTTTTTTTGTTGTGCCCCAAACCCTAAAATTAATTTCATTTCACTTGCTAGCAGGTTTCTTTTAAAATGCTTGTCTTAAAGCTGGCAGCACAATGCACGTGACTGTGTACTGTGAAGTCATCAGTAGGAAGTTCATAGTTAAATAGTTTGAGATTTGAAGGATTAAAATTACTTCATTTCCCACTTTAAGGACTGGATTTCATGTCCAAATTCAACAATTCAACAAATTAATTCTTCAGAGGACATTTAAATTACTATAGTATTGTTTAATTTGATACTTGGTGACTGTTGCATCAGAAACAATTTAAATCAGAAACAATTAAATATGAAGAAATGGACAACTGTAATCCCTAAAATTTTCAAATTTCAAATATGCCTTCAGTTTTACAACATTTCACAGAATATTTATAAATTTTTAAACATAAACTATTTCCAGTTCTTTTCATAAAACACCTTTTTTACAGAAATACTGTTGGAACCTCTTATCATCATAAATAAATAAACATCTCTCAGACTTCTTAATGTTAATACGTTTTGTGTATCCTTTAGGATGAAAAGAAATTCCTATGGAAATAAGAAGTATGTAGCTACATTTGGATATGTTTGGTATAAACTTTCACTGCACAGGAAGACACAGGAGAAGTAGTTGTCCTTTGCATTGTGTGACCCATGACACCATGTGAACTCAGGAAATATCTTGAATTGCAGTGTTCATGGCTCAGTAGTCATTACTGTTATAGATGTTTATATACAAAGTCTCAAGAGCTTCCATGTGTTTCAGGAACTGAAAAATCACCATTAAAATAACTGTGCATTTTCAATGACAAGAGTTCCTGAGGAATTGAACACTAGTATGTTTACCTGTCACAATTCAAGTGTTTATTCAATTTAAAAACGAACAACAATCTTCAAGAATATTTACTCAAGGTATTGCCAACAGCAGAAAGAAAAATAAAACTAAAGAAAAGAAAAACATTTCATTAGAAAATAAAAAGACATTATTTCAATGAATCCAATTATTTTCTTTAATTAACCATGATTGCACCCCTTCAACAGGTTCACTTAACTTGCCGTTTTAATCACTCATTTAATTTATCTAGAAACAATCATGTAAATTATAAGCAGTAAATCAGGTAACAAGTAATAATGATAGATAATGCAGTTACTTTATTTTATTTTCCATGCAATGCAATGATGTGACTTTATCAGTGAAGGAAAAGAGCAACATTACCTGATGTGTCAGTGGTCTGTTTATATATGCAGTAAGTTGGGAGACTCGGTTTTGAGTCTGGGAGAGCTGACCCCAGAACCTTGAGTCTGGAAACAAAGATTAGCAGAGATCAACATCTATACACGAGGGGCTTAGTACACTATCTGAGAGCAATTTGTTCTTGGGAGGTGCAACAAAACAACTGTAACTCTGAATTATTTTGCTCTAAAATTTCCCAGTCCATAGCTGTGCACCTGCAGAAAGTCGGAAAAATGCGTATAGGATTGTCCTCTGTATGCACGGGTACACATATAGATAACCTGAACCAATGCAAGAAAAAGGTCTGTGAGTGATAAAATACTATCTGAACTTCTTTAAAGAGATTTTTTTTGTCAGTCAAATGCCTAAAGAAATTATATCCTGCTATTTCAGCAGCAACTGGATTTAAGAATTGGTCCTGAGGAGTGTGTTCTCCCACTATCTTGGCAGTCCTGTTCTGTAGACACGTACCCTCCTCTTACGAGCCCTCAGGCCCATGATGTACCAATCCTGGACCATTCCAAGCACATGAAAATCTATTGAAAGCAAATAGAAAGGGAAGACTGGCAAATGAAAATCAGACATTTCTTTTAAAGTCTAAGATGCAAAGGTATAGCCCATATTTTTTACAAATACACAGAATTTGCATCTCTGTAATACCTATATTTGGTATTGAATGGCAGAATTGCTCAGGATGATCAGTTCATACCTGCCTTCCACTATTTTTCAACCACATGATGATGTACAATAATTGTGTGAAGCATAAAATTACCGCTTTTGAATAAATGATTTTAGAAAACAAGCAGTGAATTATCTTTGTCTACTTAGGCAAAGAAAGTTATTGTGCCAGTGCAAAATGAAACCTATAGTAGCATCTAGACCACAATGTTGATAATTATCCACTTTAACAGAAGATTATGTTTGACCAAAATAGCAATTGCTTACACTTATCATTATATTCACTCCACATATGCACGATCGATTGGAATACCCATTTAAGAATGAAAAAAACAGCTACAGGTTTCAGAACAACATGCATTCAGTTTTCTTTACATAAGATGGTAAGGTATATTTGAACATTTTTAGTAAAAACTGTTCAGTAAAACCTTTTTTAAAAAACCTTCAACTATGACTAATTTTCTGCTTTGTTCAGTGAATTAGGTTTTTTTCTGTAAATACACAGAACTTTACAATTTAAAATTTACTTTGGTATTTAAAATTCCAGAAAAGAAACAGCAAAATAATTTTACATCTCTAAATAATTTTACCTAGAAGTTTATAAATTGCCACCATTGATGCTTCTACTTCTGTAAGATATTACATTTTCCTCTTTATTTTCCCAGATTTACATGCATAGCACATTTTTGTACACAATTTTCATTTCTGTCATGCTGCAGAAATGCCCATGTAAAGTCCTCAAATTCTGTCTTGAGAATATTTTGGCAAAATAGATTAAAAAGTTTCTTTGCCTCAGAACTCCTGACATACCATAATAATTACAAGAAATCAGTTTGCTGGTGATACTCCAGAAAAAAACTGCACACCACAGAATGATATTTATTGCCTTTTAGGGCTGTCAGAAATATTCATCAGAACAGGTTTCAACACAGTTCTTAAAATCATTTCATGTTTGTGGCTCTGAGCCTCACTTACTGGAAAAAATCTGTGGCTGCTTTGATAAAACTTTAGTAACATCACTCTTCTGATGATGAAAGAGCAGAAAGGGATTCCCAGGCCTAAGTGTCTTTTTCTGCAGTTGATTCCATGAACTAAAGACCTGAATTTCAATGTCGTTTTCAGCAAGTCCCTACATAGTTCTCACATGTTACAACTTCTGCTCCTACCATCAGCTACTATCTCAGGAGTCCAAACAAAAATCACCAAGGTAATTGAGAGCAAGTTTTCTTCTGATCACTTTGTTGAAGACCATTTTGTTTAATTCATCTGGTGCTCAGATGTGCCATGTTCTTATTATACTGTATCTGATAGTCCCAGCTATTCATTTCTTATTCAGGACCATAACCAGGGCACCTTTCTTGACTTAATTTTGCTTTGGCTTCAAGGCTACATCTATCTGCTGCTTCCTACACGGAAACATTCGATGATGGTCTCGTTGCAACTGCCTAAGTGAAAGTCTTTGTGAAACCTAATCGTTCCTTTTATAGTTTTGGTTTTGTTTGGTCTTTTTAACTGTACTGTCTGTTCAGATTTGTACTGCTTTTGTCCACTGAGATTAGCACTGGAAAAATCAAATTTCAACCTGATTTTTATGCAGTTTTAATCCTTTAATTTTCCACTAGCATTTTCTTCTCTACAAACTCATGCATAACTTAGTCATCTAAATTTTCAAGATCATTTACGACCTGCTATACACTCAGTCACAGCTGCCTTTTTTGTTTTGCATTCAGTCTTTCTTTGTTATTGCTCTTCATGCTTGAGAGACCTTACAATAGTTGACCCTAAATCTACTTCATTGTTGTCCTTCACATTTCCACTTAAATCCTCCTGTTCTGTCATATTTAGAAATACCCAAGTTAGACCTGTTCAACATCTTCAGCTGCTGCTGTCTAAGCATTTCCTTGTTTTCCTCTTTTGACTGTGTCATACGTTACCTTTCCTTTTAATTTCAGATTGCAATTTCTCTAGAACAGACACATTTTTGTTCTGTCTTCCCACCCCTTCTCACATTACCATTTTATCCATGACTGTGAGCTAACTTAACAGAGGCAAAAACTATTGATATTGAATAATGGTTGATTACAGAACTACTAAATCTGAATTTATAACAGAAAGCTGTATTTCCATATTGCTTTTTCATGTCTCTTTTGTCTAACTTTTCTCCACTGAGTTTCCTTTTCACATTTTTGTCTATTTTCATTTAGGAAGTTCTCTTCTGTCTCTTCCACCATTATTGCCTTGTGCTTGTTTGTTTGTCTCAAATGAATGTTCATTTAAGTTTCTACTACATTTACATATCTTCTTCCTTCTTTTCCTCCAATGCCTCTCTCCTTCCCCCTCAACCTCTTATCTTTCTTTTCCAATTCTTCTAAAAAATTCAATAGCCTCACCTGCAAAAATGGAAACAAATTCAAGTTGTTCTTGAACTTAATACACAGACATTAAAAAAAAATTAAGATATTTTTGCAATGCCTTTTTTCACTAAGTGTTTTGTGGCATACATACTTGGATCAAGCTTCCAAACCAGTCTCACCTAATCAAAATGCAGACTATCTCATCTTCCTGCTTTTGGCCTCCAAAGAATCAAGTATGGAAAAGCAGAAAGAATTGCTACAAAAGAGGTGTTTAAGAGGGGGAAACAACTGCTTCAAGTCTATTTCTTTTTGGTGCAAAGTGAACTCCCATGATATTGCAAAAGGTGCAACACTGCATTTTTCTAAGAGATAGTGTTCCAAGAAAGTTGCAGCATATGTCGTGAAACCCCATACTTCCCCATCTATTTTCCTAGTTTTATTTCAACATTTTGGGTTTTTTTATTCAGTAGAGGCAAGCTGGCTGAAGCTATCTGGAAATAGATTTTTTGCCTCTGGAAAAAAAATCAAATATTCATTTTTCTGTCAAAGACTAAAACAAATATATTTTTTTCTACATTGTTTTTTCAATGAAGTAGAAGAGTCTGCTGTTTTGCCAAGACAGACTTTAAGATGATCATAGACTGTTTTCTTCCTCCAAATTGCTGAGAAATTGATAGATTTCTCTTTTTGATTGACACTTTTAATTTCATTTAGCTAAAAACACCATTTTTATTGAAAAAAGCCATTTCAGCAGTTTATTTTTATAATTTAATAATCGAGGTTTCAGACCAGGTAAGAATCAGGCTATGTGAAATTTTTTTTCTCATGATTTTTTTTTTTTCACTTTTTATCTGAAAGAATTTACAATCTCAGTTGCAATACGTGATCAGAACAATCACTGTGAGGGTATATTGAGGACTAAGAGAGAAGCTTTGGAACATGTGAAGTTGAGAAGCTGAAAGTTAAGCTTTCAGCATGTGATGTTAAGAAGATGAAGCTCAGAAAGTGCTGATGGAGGAATGTTTAATGGAAAGAGCATACAAAATCTGTAAAAAATCACTTTTTTAATGTTTCTTCCCCCAGAAGACCTTTTTTCTCTGGGTAATACCACTTACCATGATCTGTTGGGGGCTCGAGCTCTAACAGTTTAGCTCCAACAGATGCTGCTTCCCAGCAGCCAGGAGCTGTGATAACTTCCAGCAGAAGGTTATTCTGCTCCACAGGATCCCCATGTCCTGGACACTACAGCTCCTTGCTCAGCAAACATGATTCAGAGCCTGCACACCACATCCACCTCAACAGAAAATTCTCTGTGATAAAGCTGTTTGTCATACTGACTGTTCTGTCAGACTGTACATTTGGTCACAGTATATTTCCATATAAAACAGTACAAAGAAAACGAAAATGACGAAATGTACTGAAAGGCTTTGCAATGTGTGCTGCTGTGTAAATTTGGACTGCGATTACAGACTTTTATGAGAACATAAAACCAGTTCAGGGTCACCATAATAATGATGCTGCCGGTTCTTTAATCTCTCTGCTTTTCATTGGTTCAAAAAGTGGTTGAATTAGATCCTTGTTTTGCATAGTGAGGCAAAGCCATTGGACCTTGTGACACATCAGTTAACATAAATAAACTCTCCCTAGAGAGTCATTGTGTGCCTGGGAGCCTTCAGTGCCTCCTATGGCCCCTGGGGGAGTTTCTGCTTCCTTTGGCCCGTGTGGTGTCCCTTCTCAGCGCTGCCTGCACATCTCCCTCCTCTGCTTTTTGGCTACAGGAGAGGACATGCAGGGGTCCTGAGTAATTGCTAGGATGTGCCAGAGTCCTGCTTTGTAGATTTGCCATGCTCCGGGGTGAGGAGTGCTGTGTCATTTTGTAGCTCACCTTAGAAACATCTGGCTCCAGGAAGGTTAAGGCAACTGCAACTCAACATAATTTCCAAGGCAAATTACCTAAGGAAAGGAAACATCTACCGGATTACTTGATCTGAATAGCACAAATGTAAAAGCTCTTGAATGCTAAAAAGGTTTCACAACATCTTAAAGAATTGCTCATCAGAAAAGCAAGTTTGGAAAACTTTTTCTTGCAAAGTAAAGGCTCTCCATTGCCAGCATGCTGACAGTTTAAGTGTGCTTCTTTTCAGGGTAGTTTATTGCTAGTGGCACTAATGGCTGCTGATCCACCAGTCAATATGCACATCACGTTTCCTTAGGCAGTGGCAGCCACATAAAAGTTTGGCTCATGTATGAATTTTGCTGTTACAGAGAAAAAAAATAGTTCCAAACTACTGTATACCTGCCTTATTCTTCATATCAGAAAAGCCAGTGTGCAAAAATCATGTAAGCAATATCCAGTACTGCATATAATTAATAACAAAAGTTAACATAGAGAATATTTTTCTTCCTTAATATTTTATATGAAATCACTATGAAAAAAATAGTTTACTAATCAAATAAAATTTTCTATCACTCAAAGGAGAAATAAAAACTGTCTTAATCTCTACTCCATCTGTTGAAAATTTAAGATAATTGCCCTTAATTCTCCAAAACCTTTTGCAACTCAGCTGTCAATATCTGCATCTCAACATACTTAGTTATTCATGCTTTTTCTCAAGCCATTGCAGGTCCTTCATTTAGCTCTAGAAGTCTTATATCTTGCCACAAGTACCTGCCCTACTCTGAGTCCAAGGCTGCAGTACTCTTGCACTGCTGACACTGTGGTAAGATGGCAGACACAGATTTCCATCATTCCTACCATCATTCCATTCATTCCATGAACACAGCAGTCCAGCTTGATAATGCCAAACTCAGGAGTTTAACCAAAATCATGTTTTGATTTTCAGGACACACTAACTTCAAGAAAATGTAAAGGAAACTGGAGCCATTACTTGTAGGCAAGTATTCATCTTTTTCTTCTTTGATTGTTAGAATAACTAATAATTTAATATTTTTTATACTCTTGCACCACAGAATATGAAATAATTTATATGATTAACTGATAAAGAAATTATGGACAAAAAAAGTATTTAGAGATGATTCCTAATTGAAAATCTATCCCACATGCTTCAGTGATGGAAAATGTGCATCATTAGCCCTGATTTTGACTACTATGGCGAAAATCAGAAGATTAAAATACAATCTACCACCTCTTAGGGAAAAAATATAATAATAATCACTCAACCCAGATGACCGGCAGAGTAAAATTTTGCAAATCCAGTTTTAATCTTCAGGGTGATTTTTAATCACTTTTCCATTTTTGACTTCCCTATGCTGCCTTAGTTCATGTCCCAGGCCTCTAATCCATCTGGCCTATAGGTGAATCTATCACTGCTGTCCATGATTTGTCACAATTTCATAAAAATTGTGCTGTATATCAGAAGAGTTAGAAGAAACAACAGAAGCCTTTCCTTACTGAAGAATCAAAAATAATTTCATTACTGACTCTTCCTTCTTTTTATACAGAATTAAAAAAAAACAAACAAGAAACATTAATTCTCTTATTCTTCAAAGATACATTCTTGAGAAATTTTATTTTTCAATAAATTCCTTTTTGGTTTGGGTTAACAGTTTGGAATGGAGAACAAAAATGGTCAATGGGTTTTTTTATTAACGGTTAATGGTTAAATATTTTTTTACGTTAACCTCATCACAACCAGAAATTCTTGTTTGGTTAATTCCACAATTTTACTTTTTCTCTTGTGAGTTTTCCTGCTAGGAATTTTTCCCAGATTTCAGTGAGGAGTGACTTAAAATGCATAAATCTAAAGCAAAAAAAACCAAACAAAAACAAACAAACAAAGTAAAAAAAAAAAAAAAAAAAAAGAAAGAAAAATAAAAAGAAAGAAAGAAAACAAGTAAGAAAAAAAAAAAGAAAAGCTGCCATTTCATTCCCCAGGCTCCTCACTTTATATTTTCCAGCCCCCTCTAAGCTGGCCATCAATGCCACTAGCAGTGAAAGTGAGAACCACAGGGTTGCTGATGCTAGCACCTCTGTGTCAATTGCTGTAATATCCAGCGCCCTTGGGATGAGAATATTTCTCCAAGCTGCAAGCCATTAATGCTGCTGTTAAGGGTCCTTCTCAAAAATCCATTGAGAGAAAAAAGAGTGCTCTTGCTACAGTCCATAAAATAAAATGCAGCATATGGCAAAATTAGGTAATTTTACAGATAATCTCTGTAAAAGAACAGAGAGACACATTTAAAATATTATTTAACCCCTTGGGTATCTAGCATAAGTACTGCACCTGGGAAGAAAAGCAAGAACTGAGATTCGTCTGAATGTACATATCAAAGCACTTGTCAAAAATTTTTCATAGAAATGGGCACACCTGAGGTTCTGTCTATGTAAACCCTTCAAGATGTGCAGTTAATCCCTGTCTGAAAATAATGTAGGAATTAATTTTCTAGGGAGATTTCTAGATTTCATAGTCTTTACTAAGATGGTCATAGCTTCTCGTCTCCCTGGTATTTAAAAAAAAAAAATCCTAAAATACTGGTGCTGTTAGCAATTTCCTGTGATAATGTCCCTAATTCTCATTTTCTAAATCACCACTAACATGGCTGAATAGTCACTTGGAGGATAACCTCATCTCAGTCACTTACTTTCACTGGAAAACTTCAGGATGGAATGGTGGAAAAATATAGTAAGGAACTTCTTCAGGCTGCAGGTGGGAGGTAGATGGAGTTGCTATATCCTACATACACCAAGATTAAAGTATACTTGTTACATATCAATGGACAGCAAGTAATTATGATGCAGTTCGGTGACTGTGAGAAAAATCTGATTCTGGAAAAAAAGCAAAATTGGTTCCAAGTTCCTCTAGCAATGTAAGTTAAAGCTGTGACAAATTGCCTATCTATCTGAGAATTCTCTTAAATAGATCAGTGGCTTTTTTAGTTATTTTAAACATTGATATAAATCAAAACACAACTGCTTTTATCTACATCCAATGCTGCAGACACAATATTGATAAACACAATATATAATCTGGATTGAATAACACTGATTCCTTCATCCCATTCTCACTCTTCCCAGAGAAAAGAATGAAATATTGGTTCCTGCACTAAAAATAGTAAATACAATGAGACGGTATTAAGAAAGCAAGCCTTTGTCAGTATATCTTTATGATTTATTAAGTAAGGGATGCTTTGATCTGGAATACTGAATAATAATGCTTTTACAAACATCAGAATTTTTTATTAATGAAATGTATATAATGGAAAGTAATGGAAAATGTCATTATGCAATGAATAATGAAGTTACAAAAAGACATTATATGAGGGATAAATATAAAATTAAATTGAGTGATAAACTGCACAATGAAGTTTAAGTTAAACAGATCTTCTAAACAAAGGAAACTACTATACATCATAAGCTGTATATTTTAATACAAATTTAGTAATAAAATTTATTAGGGACAGAGAAAAAAGAATCACAGTGGATAATGTAAATTTTATATATTTTTTTAAAGAGCTCTTAGAGAAAAAAATCTTAACATTAATGTCACAAGTTATTAATCTGAAATTGAACTGAATGGGGGTAGTTTTAAATTTTATATTATGAAGGAATTCTTTCCTGTGACAGTGGTGAGACACTGGACCAGGTTGCCCAGAAAAACTGTGGATCTCTGGAAGTGTTCAAGGTAGGGTTGGATAGGGCAACCTGCTCTAGTGCCTGGCATCCCTATCCATGTCAGAGGGGCTGGAACTCCATGATGTGAAAGGTCCCTTGTAACTCAAATCATTTTCTGATTCCATAAATACAAATGCTACTTAATAAATAAAAGCATTGGAAGCACCTTTTTTTTTCTCTGCAAGCCATCCTTAAACTAGTTTCTGTGAAGAAACTTTCTTTTGAATGTTTTGTCCTATAGTTTTCCTCTTCAATATTTCTTGCACATTCCTCTGAAACATTTAGAATAGACCAGTACTGGAAACAAGGCACAGGTCTGGATAGCCTGTTCCTTTCCTGCCAGTGCCTTTCATCTGTGCTGCATCTTTGTCTGTCAGTGCATGGGACAGCACTAGAAAGTAGGTAATGACCACAGGATGTACTTGCTGCTGACATTCCATCCATATCCTCTGCAGCTGTCTCTGCAACTGCCTGCAACACAAACCTGCTATACCACACCCCTTAATTGCTTCTGCATTGGTCAAAATTATAATTATAATTATAGGTAGTAGGATGTAGCTGAACTAAAGGCTTATGAAAAAAGTTCTCATAGTGAAGGGGAGAAAGGAAACAAAACTCAGATAGGAGTCTCAGATCTGTTGCTTGGGCTCATCTCTACTTAATTTAAATATTTAAGAACTCCTGGATTAAGTGAAAAGCAATGGACATGTAAAAAATGTTATGATCAATAAAAAATTACTATAAAAATCTCTTAGATGGGAATAATTGCGGCACTGAAACCTATATGGAAAAACAATCAATGTTTAAACATTCTTATTATTTGAATAAACTTTCCCAGTATTATCCAGGAAAACAATTTACTTTTCCAAAATGTTGATAGCTGGAATTCTCCAGTTCTAAAATTAACTAAAACTTTCAAAATCAATTATTACTCACCAGCTACTTTGCAATCCAGATGCCTCAGGGAAATGGAAACCTTCATGCTGTTCTGATAAATCAGGTAGTAACTGCGGGATGGACAGATCTGATGGAAGCTATCATGATTAGCCTTATCTATATCTCCTTGTTTATTACAGCCATTTGCCTCTTCAAGAAAACACTCCTGTCTGCCTGCAACATAGCTTAGAGCTACAGTAAAAGTAATCTGGTTTTTCTCACAATACACAAGCAGACTAACACAACAGTCATTACACAGAACAGGCATGGAGAGCAGAAACTCAGAATGTCCCATCAACAGTATCACATTCTCAGTTCCTGTAAATCCTTTTGAACAGGACTTCTACGGTCAAAAATAGCCAGTTAGGGGCTGACGGTATGCTTTTAAACTGCATCCTGGTAGTTCATACTGATTTCTAAACTATCAGTAATTGGTAGCTCAGTTACTGCAGAGCCAGTGCATAACAAGCATTTACAATGGCACTGTGTTATTTCATCTAGGATAACCCAGGCTAGAACACTAACAAAACTCATGGGAGAAAAACAAAGCAGAAAGCTCTTGAAAATCCTCCTGATATCACCATCAGGAAGTAGGCTCAGTATCCATTCCAGTCCTGAGGATTTGAAAGCAGCACAGGGGAACAGCAAAGAAACCACAGGTACCTTTGCAAGGACTCAATCACCTATGCAGAGTGCCCAGCATTCAAAGGGCATATTTATGTACTTACTCTCTACCTCTTCTCATTCTGTTTGATTGAAGCAGTCATTGAAGCAAGTGGCTACTTGTTGTCAACCTTTTATCATCAAGATGCAGGAAGGATCCTGTACTGCCTCTCTTTGCATCCCCCCTATCACAGCTGGTACAGAGCAACCTGTGACCCCAAACCTCCAAAAATTCCAGAATACTTTTTCAATGTCTTTTTTCCAGGAAATCTCCCTGATCAGTTCCACACTTTAACTCTGCTTTTCAGTTGTCATAGTCTAAGCATTATAAGATATTCCACTGTTTTACGTAACTCAATAGCCAGAAATAATTAGCATTTTTGTATGACCAAATTTTGTTTCTATTAATCATACTTCAGAAGGACCTTCTGTATAAGTTTTTATTTTAGTGAGACTGAAAACTCCCAATTTTTCACAAAAAATGCATTGAGCGTTTTCTTCAATATGAAAGATGACTCATTTTAAAATACTGTTTTACTCTGTAACATGATTTGGGAAGTAATCAGCCACAAATGGATACTGACTGTTGCAGTCTAGTTTCTGCTGGATTGACTTCCACTCTGATTTGAATAACCTTGATTCCTACTGAAGCCAAATGGAGAATCAAATGTTCAAATCCTTGAAAAATCAGGCCACATCTAAGAGTGTTTATTTCTCTAATCCTTCCTGTCCTTGCTTGCTTCTTAATTCACAAAGGGTATAGCAATATCTTTGAACATAGTCTGTAGATTTTCTGGTGATTAGTTCCCAATCACAGTATTTCCTATGGTTAAATGTCAACCATGGACTACATCTGAAGTGTCAGTAGAGGGGTGACAAGTAATAGAAATATGTGGCAATGTTTGGCATCCATAAAAATCAGTTTAACATGCATGGTGGTTTGACCTTGGTGGAATGCCAAGTGCCTGCTAAAGGCATGCTGTCATTCCTCTCCAGCTGAACAGGGGAGAGAAAAAGAATTAAAGGCTCCTGGGTCAGAATAAGGACAGGGGAAAATCATCCATTGATTACTGTCACAGGCAAAACAGATTTGACTTAGGGAATTAATTGAACTTATTACCAATCAAATCAGAGAAGAATAATGAGAAATAAAAAACAGCCAACCAACCAAACAAAAAAACTTAAAAATACCTTCCCCCCTCCCATTCCTCCTTCTCAGGCTCAACTTCACTCCCAGTTCTCTACCTGCTCCCCTGCAGAGGTGCAAAGGGGGATGGGGACTGTGGTCAGCTCATCACGTTTCTGCTGCTCATTCCTATTCAGAGAGAGGGCTCCCCTGCTCCAGCATGGGATTTCTCCCATGGGAGACAGTCCTCCATGAAGTTCTCCAATGTGCTGTCCTTCCCACAAGCTGCAGTTCCTCACAAGCCACTCCAGCATGGGTGCCCCACGGGATCACAAATTCTGCCAGCAAACCTGCGCCAGTGTGGGATCCTCTCTCCATGGGGCCTCTGCTGTCATCTTTGGTGGATTGAGTCTGACTGAGACAAAGTTCATTTCCCCAGAGCAGCCCTCACGGTGCTGTGCTGTGCACTGGTAGCTGGAGAAGTGCTGATAACACACCGGTGTTTTGGCTGCAGCTGAGCAGCACTGGCACAGCATCAGTGCAGTCTCCCCAGCTTTTCCACCCACCAGAAAGATGGGCAAGACACTGGGAGGGCACACAACTAGGACAGCTAACCCAAATTGACCAAAGGGATATATTCCATACCATAAGGTGCTGACTCAGGTACAAATGCATAGAAAAGGAGGAAGAAAAAGGGGGCATTCATTATTTACAATATTTGCCTTCTTGAGCAACCACTACACCTGCTGAAGCCCTGCTTCCCACAAAGTGGCTGGACAGCCCATGTTGTTGGGAAGTACAGAATAAAATCTTTAGGACTTTTTCTTTGCTTCTGCATGCAACATTTCCCTTTAGTATACTGCCTTATCTCAACCTATGAGTTGTTTCCCATCTTATTTTCTCTATTCTGTCCAGCTAAATAGGAAGAGTGGCAGAGCATCTTGGTGAGCACTTGGCATCCAGTCAAAGTCAGTCCTTCACAGTCCTTTTTGATACCCAACACAAGGTGAGACAATGGCAGTTTTGTATGAAGCACACTATAGGTAATTATCCAGTAGAATGTACATGGAGTTTGTCAGCTGCAGTGCTTATCTCTTTATCTTGCTGAGTTTGGGAACGTATTAATATGAGCAATGGCCCTGTGCTTTGCCCTTATGTTGAAAGCCTTACTGTGTTGGGGGAGCTATCTTGTGGAGATGATGAGGGAACACATCTCCCTCCCTCTACTCAGGATTGACATGGATGGGTTTTTTTATGCAGGCTCCCATGATCCTTATTCATGCTTACATGCATTTTTAATACTATTATTTCATACTGCTAGCATATTACAGGGTTTGTGGAATATGGTGTAGTCCTGGTGTACGACAAAACAAATTTTGAGAAGATATTGAAATGTATCCTGAAGTGGGCAGTCTGTGGGTGGCAGAGTGTGTGGGAGGATTTGGGCAGGTTCCTAGGGTGGTTATCACCTCCCATTACCTAGGACTTAACACCTGAATGGATGATCAACCCTGACAAATTGACCTGTCACCTGCTAGAAGGGGGCCTTGCCTACCCCAGTGAAAAGCAGCAGCCTCCAGCCCTGCTCTGGGGCATGGCCTGTGCCCCTCCAGGCACAGCTCTGTACTCTCAAGGGACTGCGGTGAAGCAGGAGCCCAAACTGCACCTGAGAGCACCGGGGCTGAGGTAGGGATGGAAACATCAGCTACAGTAATTGCTGAAGAAGGAGCAGGAGGACAATCAGGAAAGGAAAGATCTGATCAAGCCAGTCCTTCAACAAACTAGTAGTGAGGGAATTCAAAGATAAAGTCGGTAATTATCCAGTCCCTGACTTTATGAAAATTCTCTGACTATTTATAGCAGCAAAGCTGGAAATCACTAGGACAACTACAATGTTTCTGAAATTGTCTCACTATCTCACTTGGAAAATGGAAGAATGACTCAGATGACTCAGCTAAATAGTAATTTTTAAATCTTATTGTGTTATTCTACCTTAGTATTTTCATATATTATATGGCTGCCAGAATAGCATGTGAAAATAAATAGTCCCTGTCAAAAACACCTTCAAATCATATTATCAAAATTAGAAAAAATCCTACAATGCCTGGGGAGACTGGTATGAAAAACACACTTTTTTTTTTTTAAATTTTTTAATGAACTAAACTTTTATATGCTATTTTTTTTGAAAACAGAGATATGATTGATGTCAGTCATTCTCAGATGGGGTGTAGCACTTCAAATGTCTTCTGCTGAAATGCTTTTGCATCTTTTGACAGTGATGTTCATCTGATACCTATGAACTCTGGACAGCACGGCAACACAAAATATGGCCTGTTGAAAGCCAGAGAAATGCACTACTGCAAAAGTTGCATCTGTGCTGACATTGTATAAAAAAAGGAAGTATGAGAACTCTGCATTGATAATGAGTACAGAACCCCTGAATATCCACAGTCAGTAGTTAAAAAAAATTCAGAGTTTTGTTTTGAGTCCATTGGAAGCTGGATGACAGAAGAAGCTATGACAGCAGGAAGAGAAGCTGTCAAAGGAGCACCAATGTATAATGAGAGAAGACATTTCAGAAAATAGAATATGCCTCCATTTCTGCTTGTCAGGATTCATTGGAGCTGAATAGGTCTGAATTCACTGCTCCAAATGGACAGTGTACACTGATGACTTGTAGCAACCAGCCGTTCTTCAACTACAAATTCATCTCGGAGTGGAATGCATGCCCAAGCACTTCCAGAGCACAGTGTCTGGTTGCATAAGCCTCTCCTTTCATGGTGATTAACATGATTGTCAAGCATTTACCAGTACTGGCAGTGTGGCCCATTTACAGTGGAAAATCTTTATTATTGAAACACAATTTCTCCCATTTTTATAGTATGTGCTGAAGAAGGAGTTAGTGCTTCTTTTTTTTGGCTTGCAAAATTGATGAGTCCCTTGGAGTAAATTCATTATGAGGAAAATACGGAAACATGAAAAGAAATTCACAGAACAGTTCCTAACACCATATAGCTATAGACTATTACATATGTCAGGAAGGTGCCATATGAGTTAAATACGGGGTAAATACAATTTAGTTCTGCATTGTGTCTTTCAAGTAAAAATCAGGAAAATACATGTTCCTTTTTCCCTATGTTCATTTAAAATACCTGTCTCTGGTGGATCAGAGCTAGAGATTCTTGGAAGCTGAATGTCTACAAATAAACGTGTAAGATGCTTTTTTTCTGAAAAGAAACCTCTAAGGCTAATTGTTCTAATGTGCTGAATGACACTTTACAGACACGCCACAAAGATGCATGTCCTAAATACCCTGATATAAACATTTCCTTCCCAAATCTTACATACAGACCTTAAAATGCTGTTTTCTTACCTAAAATTGTTTACAATCTGAGTCCTGCTACAAAAACTGTTGAGAGATAAAGAGTAAAACTCATGCTAATTTTGTTGTTGTCTAAGATCTACATTATCTCCACCATGAGAGAGCAGAGAGCAAGTCCCTCTGCTTTAGGGTAGAGCTGCACCTGGAGGCCCGTGCAATGCACCAAATCAGCTCTAACCCTGTTAGTTCAGGGCTCCCACACAGATTTACAAAGGCCTCTGCAGAGCTACATGTGATTTTGTATTTGGCAGCTAAAGGTGGTACCTCAGCTTGATTAAAAGACATACTGCAATATCACTGAATCCCAGCATAGCCATCTTCCACCCCACAGAGAGAAACAAGATATAGAAGCAGCCCAAGCAGTCTGGGAACTGCACAGAATTCTCCTTTCTAGCAAGAGGCAAAGGAAATGGTAGGCTTATAAACTGCAGAGACAGGGTGAATATTTGGGTATCCATATGCTCTCTTTCATCAGTGATAAATGAACATAAGACATGCAATTGCTTTGTTTGGGGGAGGAATACTTGGGAAACTTTGGATTTGAATCATATTACAGAATAAGCAAAAGGGTCCAAGAGAGTCAGCAGTGAATAATAAAGCAAAATACTGCAAGTTCATAAAATAACTGGTTGGACATTAGCATATATCTTTTAACCTGCCCAGGGAAACCTCCAGAGCTCTTCATGAGCTGGTCCTAGAAAAGGCCAGATTCTCCAAAATGAAGAGAGACATGGTGAAGTCTGAATCCCACCCGTCTGAGGGATTCAGGACTCTGTAATCAGAGGCACATCTTTGACACTGCCCAGCCATATCCTTGGCTTAGGCTGTCAAGGAAACTGTGAAGTTGTGAGAAAGAGAACTCAGAAGATACGTAGAGCAGCAGAAAAGATAAGTTAAAACTGTAGACGGGGATGGTGAGACAGGTTGTTAGCATTTCAAGGAGAAAAGTTCAAGAGGAAAAATATGAACTTTAGAAGGTACAAAATCTTAAAGGAAAACCCAGGGATTTGAAAAGAAGCAACTCTCATCACCTCTGAGAAGGCACTCCAGGGAAGTCCAGCCTGTAATCATTGTACTTGTGTTAGCCACTAAATCATGTTTCTATACTTGTAAGTATAACCTATTTGCAGCCTCTTTGCATAGAGTAAGAGGTGCCTGACCTGGAAAATTACAACTGACAAAAAGAATATGAGCAATTAAAAAAACCTTAGGATGAGGAATAGGCAAAACTGAAAACAAAGTAAATAAAATATGACCATGAATAAGCCATGGATGTGTGCCTACAGCCTATTTAGCAAATGTTACCAAGAGAGAGATTGCTGTGACTCCCTGCTGTGCATGTTCTCTGAAATACATGATATTTATTTAAAAATAAGTATGCCCCATCAGGAGGTGGATTTCCAATGAGTACCAATAATACCAAATAGAATCAGCATTGCATTTCAGCTTTTTATATACATGAATTGTTCATCTGACATTAACTATGCCTGCACTGCATTTGCAGATTGACATCATGGTATTTTATACTGTACTAATTAGCCTTGAATGTTTGTGGCAGTCTAACTTCAGCAGAAAACAGGCCCTTTCTCCAGCAAAAGCTGACAAATTCTGCCTTTGCCCATCTACTGAGTACCATGATACTGCAGCTAGACTTCTGCTAATGTTTGAATAAAGCCTGCATTGCCGTAGTTATACTGCATATAAACTGTTACACTCCAAGATCATCAGAGTCACTTAATGAAGCACTGAATGCAGCTGAGAATGCTGCTGACCAAGAGCATGTTAGTAGAAAAAGATTTTGAGACAGGCTGCTGGCTCACTACAGATGGACCCCAAGGAATGAGAGCCACAGTGACAGACTCAGATACCATTTCCTGTCTCAGATGTGTGGCAGAGGAAGGAGTCAGGCTCTTACACACTCAGAAACTTTTCTTGAAAGGGGTAGTATTAAGCCTTAAGCAAAACACTTCATAGAATTATGATGTCAAGAAGAAAATAATAACAAACAACAAATTTTATTACGAAAATAAACTATACAAGTAAAATGAAGAACAAACAAAATTCAGAGAAGAGCTAGAAAGACTGCTGAACCCACACTACTTGAAACTTGGCCAGATGGCAGGATGTCATTTAAAAAAAAACAAAACAAAGCAAACAACCAAATCCCAGTATAGCTACTTTATTTTTAATAACTCTCCCATTTTCCCTTCTCCATTAATCTACTTGGATTGATTCTGCACAATGATTAGCCACAGTTCTTTCATTTCCATCTTTGGACCTGGTCTGGTTTCAACAGTGTTCTCCAAATGCTTTCTAGCCAAAGCTGCGATCCAGTGCTCCCTCCTTGTTATCTTTGAATAGTCACCCCACTTTGGCACTGGTTTTCTAATTTCCATGTTTTTACCTAGTCCTTTCTCTCATCTTGTAGGTTATAACCTGCTGACCTCCTTAGCTAGTTGATGAAATGCTCCAGAAAAAGTAACTTTATTGGTTTTGTGATAATCTTCGTCTGGCACTTTATACTAAGAAGGAATTTAATTAATAATAACACAGTTTTCTCTATAAAACAAACTTATTTACTGAGGCAAGAATTTAATTCTGTTTGCAAGCACACTGGAAGAAATATAGCAATTTAAATTTGAGTTCTCATTAAATAAGAAGAAGGGTTTTAGATTAACTATGTTTTCCTCTCTTCCACTGTTTTCTCTTATTCCTCACTCACTGTTTCAATTCTTGTTAAGCTGTCAGTTAGCATTTTTTCCCTCTGGAATGACAGCAGGACATGCTGCTTACACTGGCTAGACAGATGCCTACCCCAGAGAGTTAGTATATCAGCTTCTGGACTGCACAGCCTGTACCAACATGGTGTGTGTTCTTGACATTAGATCTTTGGCATTAATGTGTGTCGGTGACAAGCTCGTCAGCAAACCGGGTGGTGCAAAAGTTATGCAATGAAAATAACAAAGAACTAATTTTAGCCCCTGAAAATAAATTAAAACTATTAACTATGATATGATATGATATGATATGATATGATATGATATGATATGATATGATATGATATGATATGATATGATATTATGCCCCTGATATTTAAATTGTTAATATTTTCTTATAAACCCTGAATTACTGAAAAATGCTTACAGTTTAGCCTCATTTTGAACAATATTTAACAGGTGCCCAATTATTGCCACTGAAGTGCTTAGAGCACTAGCATAAACATAACTTCTGCTGTGGGAGGGGATATTATGTATTCATAAGGTTTCATGTTTCTAGAGTCTTAGAGGAACATTTTGCAAGACCAAAACTTTTAAAAGATGTAATTAACCTCCTTATACCAGCATACAAGTCATCAAGAAGAATGAAGTCTCTTTGCCAGTGCTCAAGCTGCAAGGGTTGCTGCAGGGTGGCTGCAGTAATTTCATCCTAACCTGTTTCTTTCATAAGTGTAGACATTGCTATTATGTCATCATGGGTCCTCATTTCACACTTTCACTCCTGCTAAGTCCATTCAATGTCAGCATGGCAATATCTTAACCAAGAGTTAACATTTCTCAAAAGAAACGAAGAAGAGAATCATCCCAATTTGTTTGAAGGACTGTTTTGATGAAGTGCACATAATTATACAAGATATAAAAGAATTTAAAGGAAAGGGTTCATTTTCACACTCAGGGTAACTCTGGATTAGGTGGCATTTCTAATACACATAAGTAGTGACTTTATTGTAGATAAATACAATAATATATAATAAATTTAATAAATAATATTGTAGATAATAATATTTTATAATAATAATATAAATAATATTGTAGAAAAATACAATAATATATAATAAATACAGGTTTCAGCTGATCCACCACCAGTTTGGTTGAAATCACCACACTTCCACAGACATGGGGTTAGATCCATCTGGTTCACCATTATAAAAGTTTACAATGTAGACATCTGCAACTATGTTGGAGTTGTAAATTTTACCATTTATAGAGGAGAAACTGGTGCTTCTGCTCTGTGATTCCACCCATCCTAAAGTATAGGTCAGAAAAATTGCAAGTGCATCTATTTCTCTACTGACTATTATGGGAGTCAAGGCTGACTACATCAAAAACAGCTGTCTACCTCGGCTATCTCTAAAATCAGATCAATCCTTACCTGGTGTCTTGACACCTCAGTTTATTGAGAATTATTGAGGTTAATTTGCATGATGGTTTTGTTTTTAATTTCCACTTGGAGAGCAAACTGCTTCAGGTTTTTTACTTGCTTATGCCATGGCCAACCAGCACTATTTGTGTGCCATGGAAAAACACACTGTCCTATCTTAGTGCCAACAGGAGAACGTGTGAATGGAACATCTTCAGACTTCAGACTACACTGTAATGTGAATTCCAAACAGCAAAGATTTGGCACAGTTCTCATTTTATCCTAGATGGTTCTCTCCTCCTGAGGCTCAGGTAGGCTGTCAGCCTTCAAATGGGATGAGATCCATTTAAAGACTGTGACATTGCAGGTGTCAGAAAAATCACAGATTCTACTTGAAACCAACATTTTTAATTACTTTTGGCATTCCCATGCACATTGCTGTCACTTCTCTACCACTGATGGCAATAGGCGAGGGAATGTTCAACATAATTAAAAGCTTTCATTTCTAACACATTCCGTGACTTTTATGTACTTGCAAACCTTGGGAGTCCTGCACTGAGCAAAGTGGAATGGAAACTACAGGAGTCTTGACACCTCATACACCAGATAGAAAGAAAGATCCTGCCCAGGTACTCCAAAAATATCTGCCAAAACAAATCATCAGGAAGCAGCTGATTTAATTCTGTCACCCCGCAACAGAGCCCGAGCCTTCTTCAAGTAGTGGCTGCTTAATTGATCACACTTACTTTTGAAAACAGGCCTGAAGGAGAGGTGAAGACATTGGTGCTGCTCTCCACATTCTTCAGAATAGCATTGTGTCACTCTAGAATGTGGAAAATGCATTTTAGGCTCTCTTCCAGGTGACAGATTTCAAACTTCCCCAGAAGACAAAAGCAACAGTAAGTTAGAGTTGCTGTTTCCCCCCTTCTGCCAAAGCAAAATCAGTATAAAAAGAAGGCATCCATAGTCTTGGGGTCAAAAGTTGATCAAACAAGAAAGGTGCCAGCACTATGATTTTGTGATTAGGGAATTAATTTAAGATAGGGTAGGAATGAGTGGTCCTGCTCCCTATTACCAGAAAAAATTGTGCAGCTGACAATCAGGTGGGAAAACTGGCATGATCCAGAGTGAAGAATGTTGAACTTTTCATCCTCCCTTTTGAATTACCTCATTCAGAAGATAGCAAATCAACAGCAAAGCTTTTCAAGGCTCTTCTAGATAAACTTCAGCATAACATTCCCAAACATATACATGAAGTGTTTGATTCCTCCACCATGTTAAAAAGCACCCACCATCAATCTCCTACAATACAAAACTCCTCTCTGAGCAAAGCTTCAGGTCCTGAGGATATATATTACAATTTGGTGTCAGACACTAACTCTTCCACCTCCACAGGACACCTAAAGGAGAATTCACTTATGGTTGCTGAAAGTGAGCGGTAACATAAACACCATGTCTGATCCTTTCCTGAAGCAATTTGTCAGAAGATGATCTGTTAGGTCAAATGGCACTATGGTATTACTCACAAGTTCTTCTTATAATGAATTAGGGAAAAGGAAAAATTGGAATGACAGTGCAACACATGCCTCCTCTCCCATAATGTGACCTCCATGCAGCAAAATTTTAGAGGATCCTTAACTTCAATATCCCATCCGTACAGTACATCCAGTCTAGAACAACCACACATTTTGCCTGTATTGTTGCTGTAATAGTGAGTCAAAGAACACCTGATATCATACATCCATATTGCAAGGAAAGCTTGGATTTTGGTCTGAAGAACTGTACTAAAAATTAATGAAGGCATTTCAGAAGATTTAACTATTGGATTACTAGGCATTTCTTTAGTTTCTCTTAAATCCTTATGACAAAAAAAAATGTGTTCTGTGCCACTGATGTTTAAGTCTGGGAACATCACATTTTTTATTTCCTCTTCAGTCATGGTCTTTTAAAATAAATTGCCATGGTTCTGCCACCACTGAACAAGAAGTCCATAATCAGAAGAGTAATTTATCTCAATTATGAGATAAAAATAAAGAGTACCAGACTTGGCTGTTGGCTGCCCACTCTTCCAAAAGAAGTGCACAACAGCAACACAGGACTAGCCTGAAAGTTTACAAAGCAGTGATCCAGAGTTAAGCAATTGGAACATACTTTGAATGAACTTTACATCTTGTGATTAAAGGCCTCAGATGAAAATAAATAAATAAATAAATAAATAAATAAATAAATATGCTTACAGTAAGACATTGCCTGCAAAGTTATGAGTCACAAAAAAAAAAAAATAGCCATTTGTCTGCCAAGACATTTAACAAAGTTACAAAGGAATAATGCAGAACAGTTTATCAGACGGTTTTGTGTAAGTAAGCTTTTAAAAGTCTTGTGCATCATCAAGATAAAATTAAACAATGGTGGACATTTCTAGGTGCATGGAGTACAAATCTCTCCAGCACATATAAAACCAAGCAGCACTAAGCATTTTGGTGCAACAAATGCTGTCAGATGTCTGCTATCCTAATAATGTAATGGTTTGCATGCTATAAATTAGAAGTGAAATGAGAAAACAAATTTGTTCCTCAATGCTTTAGAAAGATATATCTTATAAACATAAGTGATTGTTATTCACCTTTTAACTAGATGGATAATCACAGTCTTTCTGTTTCATTTGCTTTGGGAAACAGTTGGCATACTAAGAATTCTCATTGTTTGCTCATTAGTGCCTTACTGGGCTGCCTTAATCTTGTACAGTAAAAAACTCTCCATTTCTAAAGGAGTACAGTAAGTGGTGGCATTCGTAATCCAAACATTATATTTGATTGAATTTTAATTTAGCAGGCAAATCTCTTTGCAAAGAAAAGTGGGGGGGGATATTTTCATATTGCCTTAACCACAGCAGATTCCAAAACCCTCACTCAAGATTCTAAAGATGTTGAGTGGCCACTAAGTCCTGAACCAGATATTGTGATCCAGAAGTCTCTGCCCAGAGTGGAAATACGGTTATGCACTGTTAGAAATGTCACAATCTAAGTATGTGCCAATCTAAGTGTCACATGAAGAATGGCAAACATGGGTATTAAATTCCTCCTAGATGTTCCTAGGCTCAGAAAGCAGCAGGCTTCAGCTGAGTAAATCAGTAGTACAGAAAATGCTGACCCAGCATCTGACATTAATTCAATAGCCTAAGGCTGCTTTCCTGAGTTAGAAGAAACATTAACAAAACACAGGATTTCATCTGCAAGCTATTTCAGGCAGCTTCTGTCCACATTCAGAACATTAGCATATGGCAGAGAGATTTCATTTGTTTGTTGGTTAGACTGGGAACTACAACAGACCTTCACAAAATGTCCAGCCTTTCTACATGCTTACATCCCATGTTTTTAATGGAATTTATAGCGAAATGTATAGTTTATGGGGTAGATGCACAGCAGCGAGATGAGCTCATTTTGTGCATTTTAAAACTTCATTTTTCATTCTTTTTTAGGGTTTGCTTTCAGCTGCATTTGTTTTGTTTATGTGATGTGAACAATGTTTGAAATCCCTTGACTTAGTGCTTTTATGTCTGCCACCACCACCTCCATTTGGATGGTAAAGGACTTAGTCTGATGCAAGTAGTAACTACTTTCTGATGAGAAATGCAATTATTTTCAATAAGAGAATTTTGAATAAAATAAATTTCTAATAATAGAATAACTAAAAAAAAAAACAGTCAAGGGGTTTAAACAAAGTTCTGCAGTCTTCCTTTTTTTTTGTCTCTTGAATTAAATTAATAATGACTTCTAATAGTCAGTTTAAGAACCAAAAAAACTTCTTCAGTGATATGAAGGCTTAAACACATCCATTTTTGAAAAGGAGTGTACAATACATGCTCACCTTTTCTATCAAAATGGTGCATAAACAACACACCTCAGACACTGCAGAGCTTTTTGACATTCATATTGAATTTTTGGTTTCAAAGACTTAATCCAAAGATGGAAAGTAACTGAAGGCTTACTCAGGATTTGCAGAGAAAGCATAAGAAATCCCAGGAACGAGCAAGTTGGGAATTCACTATATAACAAGAAGAAACAGCAAACCAAGTATATTAGTGAGGTTATTAAACAAATTAGAGTGAATGCCTGAGAACAGGCCCTGCACTTCCACAGTGGTCCTGTCTCCTTCTTCTCTCCCTTAGTATTGCCACTTCCATCAAAAAAGACAAGGACATTTTCACCAGATGGAGCAACCTTGCACTCCTTTTCAGTGTAACTTTTCTTATCTCTCAAATCTACCACATCTTCCTTCACTACTGGGATGTGCTAAGCACATACAATGAGCAGGATATGCCAGAGATCTTGTTTACTTTAAGACTTAAACACTACTGTTGCTTCAAGATTCAAACACTTTATAACTTTCATTGTCAAACTTTTTTTCTACTTTTCTTTCTACTTTTTCAAACTTTGTTTTCTAATTTGCAGTGCACATGAAACACTCACAGCAGGTTGGCCATACAGTCAGGTAGTCACTTTTTCCTTCTTTTTGTAGCAGGGAAGACATCAGGTCAGATGCACTTCCCTGATTGTAGAATACAACCTCATTAGACATGTGATTCTGCGTGGCATCTCACTTCCTACTGCCAATCCAGGAGGGCATGAGGACTGTCTGAGGTAAAGCCTCCTGCACATTTCTTGGAAATTAAAATATCTTAAATGGCCATAAAAAAAGCATTTTTAAGCAGCTGGATGCAGACTTTTACTTAGGAGTTAGTTTGAGACTGACATCTAAATCACAGTTTGGAAGGAGAGTGAGATCACATATTAGGACACCTGCTAAAATTAATGTTATGCATATTAGAATGACAAACTTATCCCCATTCCCATTTAGGGGCTGAAACCTTGCAACATTGAGGAAATTAGGATATATTATCACCTCCATTTCGTGAAGAGTGAAGCTGAAGCAAACAGGATTAAGGGCTGGGGTTTGATTTCATGCTGGAGCGTGTGCTTCTGAATAACAAGCACCATGGTCTAGACAGGGCACTCTAGCCTCAAGGCTTGGGTAATTGTCCAAAATTTTAGGACAGTACAGGACACTACATAGGCAGAAAGCTTGTGCCCAACCACTCTGGTCTAGCAGCTGTGGCTATCCTGAATTTTTTTCTGATAGTTATCATTAAAATTGTTTGCTTCATTTCTGTGCAGTGTTGCTGCTCTTTGGACTGTTGTTGTTAATCAATGGTGTTCTGACACTGTTGTTAAGCCCTAGCATTTGAGTGTATTCAAACTCAAAGCATTTGAGAGTATTTAAGTACTTAAACCCCTTGCTGCCCATGGTGTCCACGTCCAGGCGCTGGCCATGGGGGCTGCAGAGCAGCATCTGTGAGGAGAGGCCAGGGCTGCTCCAGGTGGGACACAGCTGGTTCCAGGTGGGACACAGCTGGTTCCACCTGGATCCTGCCCACCTGCCCCAGGTGGGGCACAGCCAAGTCCCCCAGGCACAGTGGTGGTGGTGCCTCAGGGATCCAAGAAAGGGCAAAATGCCTGATGAAGCAGAGTGAGAAACAGCCTTGCAAACAATCAGGTCAGAGACCCATGTTTGAGAAGATGGTGAAAAACAACATTAATTGGCAACAGATTAAATTAATCTGCCCTGAGTGGAGTCTGTTTTGTCTATGACAATGATTGGTGTGATCTCCTCATCCTCTCATCCTATGGGCTTTTATTTTATTTTGTTTCCCCTGCCCTGTTGAGGGAATGGAGTGAGAGGAGAGGGCAGGTGGGCATCTGGAAGTCAGATCAGTTCAGTCCAGCACGTTTATAGCGAGTGGTAGTTACACTGATTGCATTTAGGAACTTGATCACAGCATAGATTTGATGAAAGCTTAACAGGACAGCTGCAAGTCTCCAAATCATACAAGCTACTTTCTTGCTGCTAAAAATTATTGTAGTAGATCTATTATCATGCACATTCCACAGGTCCCCCTGGTTTGATGTATATGCATGGCCCCACCTTCCACAAGAGTTTTACCTACACACCATGCAGGCTGCTAGCTCTGTAGTGCCCTATAGTTCTCTGCTTCCTAGGCACAGTACTCACAGCCACTTTGGTCCCTACTTCCCACTTTTGCTTGTGACCTCCAGCCCCCAGCTCCCTTTTCTTCCCTAGATGAGCACTTCTCCATCTATTCTGCACTACACCCTGTACACAGGGCCTTTGACCAGTCAGAGCCCAAACTGAACAAATAACTCTTCAGATCACGTATCAGCCTGTGCAGGCATTTAAATGGATGTTTGCCAGTGTGGCCTTTTATCCTCTATTCTATCCTTGCCTTTTATGACATTTGTAAGAGCTTAATGTCTTCAAGACTTCATTTCAGAAAAATTTTGGGGAAATTAGCCAGTCACTTCAAAATATATTTGTGGAAGGGGAAATTACTTTCACAGAGAGAGAGAACAATCACAAACAAAAAAAAATAGGGGGGGAAATCAGGCTAACAGTCTATTGAGCTTTAAGTCTTTTCAACTTTAATGAGGAGGAAAAATCTGCAAAGACTTCAGAGACAACAGGTGCCATCCTACAGCATTTCATCTTGATCTAAACAGTGTGAAATTGTATATTTGTACCTGTGACTCCTGCCATCTGCTCCTGAGATCAGGCTGAAGCATTATATGCTGAGACTGCATATTACATTATGAAACGTTACATGCAGCAACCTTCAATCTCCAGGGGCCACCCTTTGGTTATTAAATATGAAAGAGGTAACAATCTTCACCTTTTGATTTCTGGCATAGAAACTTTTCACTGTGCAAGGGATTAACAGTATTTCTAAAATTATTTTCTATAGCTGTTATGTATGCATTATGTCAACTTGGTGGAATCATTTTCTTGAGAAAGGATGGAACTTTGCATCAAAACCAGGTTGAAAGGACAAATTCAAAATTTATTTTAGAATTAATGCAACTGCCTTTTATGCTGGGTGGGTAAATAATAACCTTACCAAGAAGGCTGCCTTGGGAATATATTAAAATATGTAACTGGCATCTCAGTGCTTCCTCCTCCACATTTGAGCCAAGAAATTATCTGTGCCCCTTAGCCAACTCATCATGCCTTATCTGAGAAAGTGTCTTTCTTCCTTCTGAAAGTTGAAAGCAAGATTACAAATATGAATGTGCTGTATTTTTATTGGCATTCCATTTCTATTAAATACTGTCTGCAAATATTTGTGGGAGAAAAGTCCTTCTGCCAGTAGGGAATTGGGCAACTAAGAGCCTCACTTTGCCCAAGCTCCCTCGGGCTAGTCACAGAACTATAGACCCATTCAGGCTGTGCAGGAGCTCGGTGCTCTGCTCTTAATGCTCATTAGCAACAGGGTGTACCAGCTCTGGAGAAGAACCAGGGTAGCATGGTTCTGTTCTCCAGGCTAGCACAGATGGCTCCACATGCTGCACAGTTGTATCCTGAGAACCCTAGTAACAGCAGAGGGAAAAATAACCCTCTTTGGAAATTGGTTAGAAGTCAGAAATCCAGCCTTTCTTAATGCAGAAATTTGTACCATTCATACTGCTGTATGCATGCAAAATGCAGGACAGTCTTTTCTATGGTGACTTGACAGATGTCACAAAAATGCAAAATGGGGATTTGCCTTAATAGTCCTGCAAACTGCCACAGAATTTATAAAATGGGATCTAGACCCAAAGAGGCAAAGCTTACCAGTTCCATGGGATTTCAATGTTTCAAAGACACCAACACAGCTATATGTATACTCTAATTTTCACTTTCTCTAATTGTTTCATTTTTTTCTTCCCCATCAGAATTTAAGTTTTCTACTTTGGGAGCTGGTAGGACCTTAAAGAAATTAGAAAATATCACAGAAAATTTTAAGAGTTTACTTAAAGCCCATTAAGTGGTTTATATGTTTCCTACCTTGAGTTTAGAAATGGGAGTTGAGGCTGAAAGGCAATTTTATCACCCATTAAACATTCACTGTGTTGGGAGGTAGCCTGTTCCTTTCATTTCACTGGCAAAAAGGAGAGCAACTCCCCTGAGATTCCTAAAGTAGGCTCAGGTAAACAACCTCAGAGAGGTGAAATGAAATTAAATTAAATTAATATGAAAGTGAATTCCATCCAAGAGTGCTCCATCTTCAACCAAATACTCTGCAGTCAGAAAACCTGGCTACTGTGAGCAGAGAAGTGAACTATTATTTTTTAAGATATGCTAGAAATTTTCTTCCTGTTTTCTCTTCCCCCCAGCACAGGAGCAGAGGAGGAGTGTCTTTGTTGCCCAATGCCTCCAAGAGCTGCTTTTGTGGTGCTTCAGCCTGTGCCACTTGTCTCACACAGGGCTGTGTCTTAAGACACACACATGACAGAATGGCTAGCAACAAACATCAGCATTGTAGTCAGGCATAAGAACATTAAACTTAAGAACACTAAAAAAAACATGATGGCTCCGCTGACTGAGATTAAAAAAACATGAACTAGGCATAAAAATTAATTTAGTTTGCAAAACATATATTAATGCAACAAGACCTTTTCAGGCACTGTATGGTGCTGGTCATCACACAGGGAAAGTATTTTAAATATGATTTTCATCATCATCCTTTTAAACCATCATATATGGACTCTACTTGCACTTCTTATAATAATTTTGATCCTCAGGAAAATCTCTACTAAGATATTATTGCAAATTAGGCAAAGGATCAAGAAATTCCCAACCAGTTTAAAACATCTTTTTCTCTGTGTCCTCCCCACTCCAAATCTCTTCAGATTATGTGTAGGAGAAATGCAATGCAGAGTGTCTTGTGGTATGGATTCTCATTTAATTTAGAAAGCCAACACCTGCATAATTTGGCCAATAAAGCACTCTACTTTTGCCAAACTATCTAATCTCTTAGCATCCTTCTTGAGACAGATGTAGAGCCTCCAGTAGCATTTGAGTGTTTTGGATGTGTGAGACCATGAATTCTTTAAAGTGTACGGATTCCTATAATTTGAATGAGTTAATTAGCTACACCTAAGGAATTGGAGTACAACAGGTGAAATAAAAAGATAAAGAGGCTACAATATGAATGGTGTATGACAGGCTGGGCTCTTTGAAGGTTCAAATGCGAGAATGGAGAATGTGCTTTCCTGCTCTGTAATTTTAAAACTAAAACTCTCCAAAACTAATTTAACATTTGCCTACCTATTTTGGCTTCTGCTGCACATAAATGACTATATATTATTCATAATATTTCCTTCATTTTGATTTGATCTTCCCACTCAACTCTTAGTAAGTCTTGGTCTTAATTAGGCCAGCTGCATCTTGTAAAGTAATGGAAGCACAACTTTAAAACTATGGATTCCAAACAGTAAGTGCAGCCTCACATGAAGAAACTTATAATGAAAAATAATTTGACATTAATGTTCAAAGCTTTGCATTTCTGTAATGTGATAAGTGAGAATAATTTCCTCTAGCTGTAATTCTTATAGGACACAATGTTCATTTAACACAAAATGTAATAGAGCAGAATGTGCTCATGAAATACAAAAAGATTAGAAAAAGTTATGCAGCATGCATTTCAATGCAACTTGTCCCACACATCTATTTTAGTTATTGCAGACCACCTGTTAACTAAATGCCTCATGTGACTAGACAAAAGTATCATGCATCTGCCGTGGCTGCACCACTTTGAATACTAAGGAAGAATAACACTTATCATTCACATCATTGGCTAGACAGAAGATAGCAGGTCAATTTCCTGATAGCTGGTATGTATCACTAGGACAGGATTCACTGCTGAATTTTCATTTGTCATTTAAAGGCACAATAATTATTACATTTCTTGTTAATGCGTTTGAGGGGTACCCTAATGATGTGTAAGTAACATCTAATCAACACATTGAGATTCATAATGATTCACCACAAACAAATATGCTTCAAATAAGTAATTTATTTGCAAAGACACTCCATGCAAACTAAGAGTAGTGAGCTCAGTCCACATTCCAAGGTAATCTTGTTTCAGTTGAATAAACAAGGATCCAGACATGAATAACAATAATAATGAATAACAACAATTAACAAACAGTATTCATTATCTATTCATCCACAAGCTGATAAAATGCAGCTTGATCTCTAAACTGCAATTTCTGAAAATCACAGACTGAGAGAACAGTTAGTGTTGGAAGGGACTTCTGGGGATCATCTAGTCCAATCCCTCTAACATGGCAGGGTCACCTAGAGCAGGTTACACATGTGGGTTTTGAATGTCTCCAGGGAGGGAGATCCCCATGACCTCCCTGGGCAGCTCATTCCAGTGTTTTGCCAACCCCAGCCTAAAGTTCGTCATCATGCCGAGGTGGAACTTCATGTATTTTAGTTTATGGCCACTACTCACCATGTCACTAAGCACAACTGAAAAGAGTCTAGAACCATCCTCTTGACACCTGTCTTCGAGATATGTGTACGCCTCAGTGTTCTCTAGTCTACAGAAGCCCAGCTCCCGCAGTCTTTCCTTATAAGAGAGTTGCTCCAGACCCCAAATGATCTTTGTGGCCTCTTGGGGACCCTCCCCAGTAGCTCCTTGTCTGTCTTATACTGAGGTGCCCAGAACTCAACACAGTGCTCCAGGTGAGATCTCACTAGGGGCATGTAGAGGGGCAGGATCACCTCCCTTGACCTGCTGAAAATGCTTTTCCTAATGCACCCCAGGATACCATCAGCCTACCTACATAATTTGGCAAAACATTTGTCAAAACCAATAATCCACTTGAGTTGACATGTTGAATTGTCTTTTTCTATATGACAGTCTTTATAATTCCATGGTTTACTCACAAAAGATTTCTCTTTAAAATGTAATAAAAGAATATGCTATGTACTGAATGCATTTATTATTTGTTTCTTTAATAACTTTCTTTTCATGTAATAATTACATTTGTAAGTGTGCAAACAAGATGTGATTATGTGAAAACACCAGGGTTTGTGAGATCATGCTAACTGGATTAAAGAAATAAATGCCTGATGTGAGATAAACCTGTTTCAGTATCAATTTCCATTGTTGACAGATCTTACTCAGTTTCCAAAACTGTTTCCTACTTCCATTTCATTGCATGAAACTGTCAATTAATTTTGAAATTTTCCTTCTGCCATTTTTAATTATATTAAATAAAACTATCAATATGCTAACTATCACTCAGTAATTGGAACTTTTAACATTTTAAAGTTTGCTTGTGAAATTACTGTATATTTACTTCTTGCTCTTGTAGAAAAATTTAAATATGTTCTACTGTGAGTCTGCAGCAAGTCAGAAACTTCGACACAATATCTTGTAGCTACTGCAAGTTTGAACATATACAAAAAAATTTTCTTTACCTCTGAAGTCCAAAATTGTTTCTACAGTTAAGATTTTGGCTTAGCATTGCATGATTCCTTCCCACTCCTGCCCTTCCCCAGTCCAGAATGACAGCATTTCCTGACTGTCCCTGATTTAATCTGTTACAAGTTTGACAGAAGTCTGGGAGTTTGTAGTAGTTTGACCCTGTCTGGATGCCAGGCACCTACCAGAGCGGCTCTACCATTCCCCAACTAGTTGGTGGAGACAAAACATAACAGTTCATGGTTTGAGATAACATCTGGGAGAGAGATCACCCACCAAATACTGTTGTGAGTAAAACAGACTGGAGGATATTAATTGAATTATTTATTAACAAAATCAGAGCAGAATAATGAGAATTAAAATACATCTTAAAAACACCTTTCTCTCACCTCTCCCTCCTTCCCAGTTCTACCTCCTCCCCACAGCTACACAGGGAGACAAGGAATGGTCAGTTCATCACCTGATGATTCTGCCACCACTCAGGGAAAGGAGTTCTGACTCTGCTCCAGTCTGGGGAGGAGCTGTCCCACAGAAGACGGTTCATGAACTTCTCCAACATGAGTCCATTCCACAGGAAAAGTCCTCCCCAAACTGCTCCACTGTAGTTCACTCTTCCCCAGGGTGCAGCCCTTCAGGCACAGCCTACTCCAGTGGGGGTCCCCCACAACATCACAAGTCCTACCAGGGAACCTCCTCCAGTGTGGGCTCCTTTCTCTACAGGTCTGCGGGTCACTTCCAGGAGCCTGTTCCAGCACAGCCTCCCACAGATTCACAGCCTCCTCTCCAGCATCCACCTGCTCTGGTGGGGTGTCCTCCAGTCTGCATACCTGTGGTCCTATATGGGCTGCAGGGGAATCAGCTCTGAAGCTTGGAGCAGTTCCTCCCCCTTCTTCTCCACTGACCTTGGTGTCTGCAGGGCTGTTCCTCTCATATATTCACTTTGCTCTTCTCTGACTCAATTGCATCTGTGCAATAATTTGGGGATTTTTTTTCTTCTTAAATATGCTATCATAGAAGCGTTGGCACCATTTCAGATTGGCTTGGCTTTGGCCAACAGGGAGTCTCTCTTGCAGCTGTCTGGCATTGAGTGAAGCTTCTGGCAGCTTCTCACAGAAGCCAGCCCTGTAGCCCTCCCACTACCAAAACCTGGGCATGTGAACCCAGAACAGACATTGCTTCAATCCCTTCAAATACGCTTGAAGATATGCCAAATTTTGACGAAATTTGGCATATCTCCATACTCCTTCATGAATTGAAAAACCTGGTTCAAAAGTCCCCCAGAGACTTATCTATGGGTCACTGACACAATAAACCAGAAGCTTTCAGGGTCACATTGCTTTGTGCACAGTACCTGGGTAACATATCACTTATTGACACAATTCAGAACCATGTCAGACTACTCAGGCTGTACTTAGGGAGCACTAAGGCAATAAACCTGTACTAAATCCTAAACTCAGCCTCTTAAAATCCTTACTGATTTTTTTCAGCTAAAATTATTCACAATTTTGTGAGTGACCAGTTCTTTGTGAGAAGTAACTTGTTTTAAAGCATGTGCCTGACGCAACATAATCCTGAATGCCATTCTGGCATCATCTGGAGACCGAGAACTGTGTCGCCCTTCAGGAGTAACTAAAAGATATCCGAGGATTTTGTGTCTCTTGTTTGTCATCCAGAAAAGCACTAAGGATACCATAAATAGTCTGCCAAGACTTAGGAGCACCAAGCAGCTATCAGTGACTTGACAAACCTCTGTTTTTCTCCATAGTTTCTCCAGTCTTACATTCAACTCCTGCTCAGATTTTGGCCAGCACACAGCCCATGCCAAGGCCTCTTGCACGTGCCCTGCAACAGCACTGGGACCAGTGCCATTAGGTCAAAGTGACGGCAATACATAGGCAGGACATGACTACCAGAAAGGACTGTACTCAGGACACAGCCATGTCACCTGCAGCTTGCTGTCTCCTGCAGCCACAACCCTTGCACATTGATTTACCAGAACTTTTCTTCAGAACCTGCTAACTCAAAGAAACTGGACTGACCAAATTTTCCAGCTTGAAGGTGCAAATACTTCTGTTTGCACAAGGAGTTTTTGAAGCAGATCTAGCAGCAGCTGGAGAGCTGGAGCTTTCATGGTCCCTGGTCTGATACAAGGGATGCTACATTGTGATGGAAAAGGAAGAATGAGCACTCTCAACATTGGTTAGATTACTATTTTGCTTACAGGTACACAAGTTACAAGTTATGAGCTGCAAGTAATAAATTAGAGAGGTAGTAAGCTAGAAACTTCAAGAATTAAGTGATGAATTAGTGAACTCATTTTAGACTAGTGTGGACAAAGGGGACTGAGCCCCTGTAGGTTGTGCTTGTTTTCTCTTCTAACAAGCTCATATAACAGTTTATTTCACAGAACACCTCACCTGTAAATTTTACAGATCCAAACCGACCATGACAGTAGTCATCTTCCAGGGTTTAACTGCCCATGATCCAGGTTCTGCCCTGATCTGGTGTAGCCTCATAACATGGGATCCAATTTTGCAGAAGAAACCCAAGTGGATCTTGCTCGATCTCCTACTGCTTGATACAAAACTGGTTGGACAGCTGGAGGCTAGATAGCAACTGACAGTAGCTAAGTGTCAAACACAGAAGGCTGTATAGAAGTTCCACTGTAGTCTGTCCTGGCTTTAGTATTAACCAACATTTTCTTCAAGAGTCTGAAGATTAAATAGAATGGCTTCCTATGCTGCTTGTATTCTATTATTGCAATGATTGTATTTCTGAAAGATAAAACTAAAAGGAGCTGCAACATATCTAGGCTAATATCA
This sequence comes from Poecile atricapillus, assembly GCF_030490865.1. NCBI lineage: Eukaryota > Metazoa > Chordata > Aves > Passeriformes > Paridae > Poecile > Poecile atricapillus. The sequence goes on along the minus strand of NC_081288.1, from coordinate 50,572,040 downwards.
TTACAGTTCAAATATATTTAACAAACAAGAAACAATTTACTGAAATACAGGAAACAATTCACCATAAATAAATGCAGGTTCCTATTCATAGCAATAATTGACTACACGAATGTAGGATGTACAGTATTTGAATTTGATTGCAGATCTTCAGAAATAGATTTTAGGGATTACAATGGATCACAAACTGAACATCAGTGAATAATGAATAATATCCTATCCACAAGATAAAAACATCCAGCCATGCAAAGATTTGTAATTAGGAGTATAAGAAGACAAGAGAAACAGTCTCCTTGCTCTGACTAAAATGGATTAAGTTTCAGCTTGAACATGGGATCAAGGACACAGAATTTCAAGAAGGTGGTAGCAATCTAAGTCTAAAATATAAATGGTCAATAAAAATGGAAAACTTTGGTTATTTAGTCAAAATTACAACTAACTTGGAAATGGCTAATGCTGTAGCAAAAAATATTCATGGTGGACACTGGGAAAATCTTACCAACAATGGAGGAGAAAAGCACTGGAGCAGGTTGCATATTCTGAAGGGGGACATTCTGAAGTCTTCTGTAGTGAGAGCATATTAAAAATTGTCATAATAAATGCCTTTGCCAGAAAAGATATTATATATACTACAGTGCCCATTCTGGATGTGGAAGGTCATTCTAGCCTATTCCAAATGTTAAAGTGCCACAAGTTCTGCAAGGAAAAATTATCATTTTGATTATTCTGGTTCTTGTCATTGCTGTTTATTTATATTAAAAAAGCAGCATTCACCATGATGATGTTCGCTCAGTTTTAATCCATGTATGATCCTTTTCCAAAGTCTATTTCTTCTCTTGATGAAGTGGGATTTTTTTAAAAATCATGACAAAGTCTAAAGATTAACAGACATGTCAGATATTTGATAGTTAAGTAAGCTGTCTTCATATGCAACAGGAAGACTTTTAAAAATAAGTTAATAAACACGTATCAGATTCAATATTTAACCTCCCAACAAGAAAACAAGTATATTTTATGTTCTTATACCCTTAAAGCTGTATATCAATATTATTAGGTTATATATTGTGTATATTCTCAGTATGGTTTCCTCAGCAACTATATTTTGGGTATCTTTGCTATGGCAACCAAAGATGATTGCTTATTTTACTGTTTCAATTAATAATCCATGGTCTGAACCATAAAAGCAATAGTTAGATAATACATCTACAAAAGGCTAAATAAACATGTATTACACAAGTGCAGGTTTTCTGAAAGAGTTATTACTCTGGTGTAGGCATAATACATACATCACTAATTACACTCTGTATTTCAATGCTTAAAATAGAAACACTGGGCTGAGTTCTAGCCTTATACAGAGGAAGGCACAATAGTGGGTTTTACAACATATGTGAAAATCATCTATTATGTGAGAATCACATTATGTCAGAATCAACTCCTTTCATATGAAGGCAGGAGAATGAATTTCCCGGTTTGCCCTTCTGCTCCAGTCTTGCCTTCAACTGTATGAGAACAGATCTATTAAGTCAAAGGAGTCTCTGTAAACTGTAATTGATTTTCTGATTTGAAACTCAGAAAACTGAAAGAGAACTGGGCCTTTGTCAATTTTGTTTGTAGAATTTCTAATCACACTTAGCTTATTCTTATGTAATGGGCAAAGTATGTTTCCATAAGACTTCATAAAACTGGTGACAAAATATTCTCAATCAAAGGCATTTTAGATTTCAGGATGGCAAGCACAAAAGCTGAATATATCTCTAAGTAAACATGTTTTTCTGTCTTTAAACAAATATAAAGAGTATCTAGATGATCTTAACCATTTTCCACTTATATAAGAATTATTTTATACACTTTTTTGCAGCTCTCCACATTTCAGCACTCTGTCATCTGACTATGAAGTGGCTCACAAATTTAATTATAAACACAAGTCTAGAAGCATGGTTTATGTTACCAGTCTGGACTTGAACATTGCTTTCATAAACTACATTTACACAACAAATGCCCTTATATTGCATGCAAGTCAAATCATCCTCTCTTAGAAGTAAATGGTCAATCTGTGTAATTTACCTTATACATGGTTTGAGAATTAAAGCATCATAAATTTGGTAACTTATGCAAGTCTAAATACATGGTCTTACTTAATAATTATTCCATTATTCTTTGATATACACATCAGGGACTCCCGAGGTACTAGAAGCCAACAGGAAAACAACACTGAAATATCTCAAATTACTTAAGGAGTGCTCCTCTAGGAAGGCAACATATCCAACAGTCCAGCTGAGGTGCCTTTACATCAATGCACAGAGCATGGGCAGCAGGAGGAGTTGGAAGACACAGGCTGCTAGAAAGTTATGACCTTGTTGCCATTACTGACACATGGTGGGACAAATCCCATGACTGGAGTGCAACTAGCAATGGCTACAGGCTGTTCAGAAAAGACAGAGGAGGAGAGGTGGAGCGGCTGTCACCTCTCTTGATGCGAATGGTATGAGTGTGAAGACTTGTCTCTGAAGAACAGCCACAAGAAGGTCGAAAGCCTGTGGTTAGGAACCAGAGACTGAGGCAATAAAGGGAACCTCATGGTCCATGCATACTACAGGCCCTTGATCAAGGGGAGCCTACTGACAAAGCCTTCTTTGTCCAGCTACAGGAGGCATCATGTTTTCAGGCTCTTGTCCTCCTGGGGGACTTCAAGTGGGTGCTTGAAGGGTCAACATCTGCTGGGAAAGTTTCACAGCAAGAAGTAGGCAATCTAGGAGACTCCTGGAATGCATAGAGGGTAATTTCTTTTAGCCAGGTAAGAGGAAGCAGAGGGAAGGTGTTCCTGTATCTGATGGTCACCAACATAAGTGAGCTAAGCAGGGACATGAAGGTTGGAGGCTGCCCGAGTGGCACTGATCATGCATTGGTGGAATTTGTAGCCCTGAGGGATATGGATCAGGTATACAGTACAGTTAAGCCCCTAACTTTAGGAAAGCAAAATTCCAGCTCTTCAAGAAGATAGTCAATAGGATCCCCTGGGAGACTGGGATCTCTGGGACAAGGGAGCAGATCTGGCAGATCTTTAAGAAAGTCTTTCATAGAGCACAAGAGGTAGAAATTCCCAGAAGCAAGAAGCTGGGCAAGGAAGGCAAAAGCCTGGCATGGCTGAGTAGGGACCTGCTGGTCAAACCAAAGGCAAAGAAGCAAATCCACAGGCAGTGGAAATGAAGACAGGTAGCCCAGGAAGAGCACAGAGGTGAAGGTCGCTCATGCAAGGATAGGGTGAGGAAGGCCAAGGATAAGCTGGAATTTGTGAACTTGAGAAGCTGTGAACAAGGCACACAAAGAATAACAGGAAGAGTTCCTATGGATATGATAACCAGAAAAGGAAGGTCAAAGAAGGTGTAAATCCCCTAATAAACAACACTGATAAACTGGTAACAACAGATAATGAGAAAGCTGAGGTACTCAACAACTTTTTGCCTCAGTCTTCAATAACAGCCTCTCTTTCCATGCTACTGGAGTGGATGGAAATGGGTTGGGGACTGAAGAAGCAAAATCCCCCCTGTGTAAGTAAAGATCAGGTCCATGACCACCTGAAGAACCTGAATGTCCATAAGTCTATGGGACCTTATGAGATGCATCCCAGAGACCTGAGGGAATTGGCTGGTGTAGTTGCCATGCTACTCTCCACCTGTGCCTGGGGAAGTCATGGAACAGATCCTCCTAGAAGCTAGGTTAAGGCACATGAAGGACAAAGAGGTGATTTGAGACACTAGCACGGTTTCTCCAAGAGCAAGTCCCACTTTATCAACCTAGTGGCCATCTAGGATGGACTGGCTGCACCAGTGGACAAGGGAAGGGCTACCAGCTACCATTTATCTGGGCTTCTGTAAAGGCCCATGGCCCCCCACAACATCTCCTCTAAACTGGAGAGAGACGGATTTGGTGGATGGAGTGTTAGATGGATAAGAAGTTGTTTGGACAGTCACATCCACAGGGTAATGATCAATGGCTCAGAGTCCCAATGGTCATCAGTGACAGGTGGCGTCCCTCAGGGGTCAGCACTGGGACCAGTGTTATTGATCATCTTCATTAATGGCTGACAAAGGGCTCGAGGGCACCTTCAGCAAATCTGCAGATGACACCAAGCTGAGTGGTGCAGTTGCCATACCCAAAGCATGGGATGCCATCCAGAGGGACCTGGACAAGCTCAAGAAGTGGGCTGGTGGGGATGCCATGAGTTTTAACAGGACCAAATGCAAGGTGATGCTGCTGGGTCAGGGCAAACCCCAGAATCACCACAGGCTGGGGGAGGAACAGATCCAGAGTGGCCCTGCCAAGAAGGACTTGGGGTGCATGAGAGGCTGGACATGAGCAGGAGAAGTGCCCTCCCAGCCCAGAAAGCCAATCCTTGTATCCTGGGCTGCATCAAGAGCAGCATGGACAGCTGGTCAGGGGAGGGGATTCTGCCCCATTGGCCCACTCTGGTGAGACCCCACCTGGAGTGCTGCATCCAGCTCTGGGCCCCCATCACAGGAAGGACATCACTCAGTTGGAGCGAGTCCAGGGAAGGCCACCACAATGGTTGGAGCACCTCTCCACTGGGGAAAGCCTGGGAGAATTGGAGTTGTTCAGCCTAGAAAAGAGAAGGCTTTGGGGTGACCTCATTTGGGGTTCCATTCCAGTACCTGAAGGGAACATACAAGAAAGATGGAGAAGGACTTTTTACAAGAGCCTGTAGTAACAGAACAAGGGAAAATAAATAGCTGTATTACTCTCCATGTCATTCAGTATTTCACTGTTTCCCAACTCAGTTTGATGGGAATTCGTGATTAACAAAATCACCCCTCTCCACATAAACCAAGGTTTCATAGTTTTAATGATCTTTGATGATCAGATCCTAATGGAAATACTTCAGTGATTCCACTTATTTGAAGAACTGAATAATCCCAAAACAGCCACTCTTACCTACTCTTTTTCTACCGCAACTTTGCTAGCTGATGCTCTTTTTGACAATTAGTCTGTGTCTTTTTAAAGAAGGTCAAACTACAGCCATCATTTTCTTAAGAGAACATGGGAATTTCTGAAGATCACATTACCTCCTGATTAATCTAAATAAAAGTGGAAATACAGATCAAAATCTTCACATGCAGGTGCAGAAGTACCCACTGAATTTTCAAAATACAGCACCTATGTATACTTTTCTTGAACGAATACAGATGCTTTCTGATTCACAGTACAATCACATTAAATGTCAAGATGACCTTATTGTTTATCATCAAATTTTCTAAGTGCTCTAAAATCCATATGCTGGCCTAGATTTCCTCAAAAAATCTCCAGACCTTAAAATAATCAGACAAGAATGTCTGAGCCAGCCATACTGCAGTCAAATACCACAGTAAAAAGAAATTTAAAAGAAATAAAAAATAGTACATTCTTTCTTTTTTTTTTTCCTCTGTACCCTGAAAAACTATGTCTCAAACTAGTACTTTAAGCTTTTTTTGGGGAAAACATTTCTTACAGTTTTTTTCATGGTTAAAGTCTGAATAGCTACAAACTCCAGGTAAAGATTATAAAGAAGCATTTTCCATGAGCAATTGGCTATTTTAAAGGAAGCTTGGTGACTCTACCACTGCTTGACTTCCGTTAATGTGCATTAATCACAGACTATCTGTCAGATTCTGAGTCTGGATCCCCAAAAGTCTGTTTACTAGGAACATGTCATTCTCCATCTGTAGCAGTACATCTCTTCCAAGATTAATGATTCCAAGACTAAGACTTCTGATTTAAAACATGATGGGTAAGATTCATTTACTATAATTTAAAGTATTTAAAAATTTGGACTTTATAGTACAAGCTACTTATCCAATGACCAGTGGACAGAAAAAGATATATAAAAATATGTTTTCTCTTATGTCAAGAGAAAGGTCTAGAAGATGTTGAGTAATTTCTAGAGAAGCTCATTTCCTCACTTTTGAGTAACTGATGTCAGAGTCAAACTGATGCATCATCTTGGCACTGGTGAGGTGAAGAGGAGAAGGAAGGCACAGGTCAGAGGAAGATGGAGGAAACCATGACTGTGAAGATGTCACAGTCCTTGTGAAAGAAGTTATGCCTCGCTGGACAAAACTGAAGTGTTGTCAAGTGAGATGCAACTACAATGGATTTGAAGAAAGAACCAATATAAAACAGTGAATTTTCTTCTCCAGATGTCATTCTCAAAATGGCAATCCACAATTAGAACTGCTCCTGGATACCAGTGTTCTAACCTGATTTTTGCAGATACTGATATAACAGTAGACACTGTCCTATACTTAAATAGTTTAATCTTATTTTCATTGTATTTTTCTTGGTGCTTTATCAAGAAATTATTCCTTCTGTTTCAAGATGAAAATTCTTCCACTTTTAGTTGTAAATGCATTTAATGTTTCTTAATTAAAAACCCTCACCAGACTGTAAATGGTTCATTTCACTGAAATGTCTGGACCAGAATTATAATTAAATCACCAAAGACAAAAAAAATCCAAAAGGAAGCTCTTCCAAAAAGTATCATATTAGAACCATTAAAGAAAAAGGAAATGAACAGGAGGCATCTTAGCAACAAACGTAGCAGATGAAGACCTCCTACACATAGTGGTTACATTATTTTGAAATTAATTTCAACACTCAGATATTTCAGCATTAAATATTACCAATTCTAATTCTATTTTTCCCATTAAATAGTGTAACTGACTTCTATAATCAGTTCCAAGAGGAACACACACATGTGGTTTGAGACTGAGCTCTTTGCATAATGCATGCATTTGTGTTGGTTTTCACACTCTAGTAATTATCAAGAAACTTGCCAATGTTAACCTTACTTCTTGCCAAAAGCTCTGTTCTAGTAGTAATCAATCAACACTTGCTCAAGAGTAGATTAAGTTCCACAGAAGCATTCAAAATACGCCACGAAGTATAGGAATATACTTGTGAGGAAATTGCAGACACTTTTCATACTTAACTGCATTATTTTTTTCCTGTTTCACCTTAGTAAGTATGACACTGGTAAAAATAATGCCTTGAATTTTTCATTTTAAAAAAACCAAAACAAAAACATTAAATTATAAGAGGTGTTAAGTAGGCATGTAAACCTTTGAAATCAATTCCTTCAAAGTGAGGAGGTAAACACAAGGATGAAAATCAGGAAATGTTTTCTAGGCAACAAAAGAAATGTCACCAGTTGAAGGATGATCTCTTTAGGGCTATAGAGATTTGGGCTTACCAAAAGTAAAAGATGTATCTGCCTTAGAGAGAAAATGCTAAGGAAGAAGATACAAAAAAGGAGGTGACCAACTTCCAAATTAGCTGTTGGAGAAAAGAGCACTGAGCTGAACTGCGAAGAGTATAGTTTCAAATGGAGATCCTAAGAAGCCCAGACAAAGACACCTACAGACTTGAAACAAAAGTATTTTGAATACTGAGCATTTCTTCTTGGTGATACAAACCATCAATCAAATTTTGGTATATCAACAGTTACGATCCTGAGGGGAAATATAAGAAATAAAAATAGAATAGGACAGTTGTGATTTTTTTTCTGGTTTTATTGCCAGATAATGAATAGTCACTAGAAAATTCAGAAAGCCTGACATAACTTGTATAGTAGCTTATTTAAGTGTGTTGATGATATTATGCAGAGAAGCAACAGCTTGCTAGCATTCACGACTGATTGAGCTTAATAAGAAAAGCTTAAGTTAAGCAAGAAGCAAGAACAAGGTAGTTGCTATTTGATTTACCTGACAACATGAAACATGAGAAGTACAATGGAGAAGTTCTCAAACAAATTCTAAAACACAGGGTAAGCACGATATTCAAAAGCATATATATATACAAGCTTCAGAGAATGAAGAACAACAAAGGAAATACAGAAAATTCTAGCAAGTTCAAGAGATATCTCTGTCTGGTTTGAAATAGACACAGTTCCCAAAAACTCAAGGCAGAATAAGGAAATAAACTTTAAAACTTTTTCAGCTTCTCACAGAGCACACCAGTAGTGGTATCTATGTCAGAATTGCACAGCTGAGGCACACACCTTCAGCAGCTGTAAATTGCTCTGAAAAAATAGCCCTATTAGTGCCTCTTTATGTGTTCTGAATTTAACAGCAGCAATGAATGAGACTGAAAGAAGATCACTGTAATGTTGTGATTGTTGAAATGAAGTCTATTTCTTAAACTCAGTCTTAAGCTATTACAAGCACAGTGGGAGGAAATCAAGCTGTTCCATTGAGAAAATGGGTATTGAGGATCTGGGATCCCTTCAGTGGGTAAAACGACTCCTGTTAAAGAATGAGTTTGCTCCTGGCCATGATCAGCCTCAACTTCTGCCACCAAAATATATTTCTGGGAGCAGATTGTCACTCTTACAATCTGCAGATAAAGTGTGAGTGTCACCTGAGTAACAATTGCAGACATGCTGGCTTTTCCTAGAACATCTGTAACTTGTGACTTTTTTTGGCCTGAGGTTCAACATGTGAACACCTACGTGTACGTCCATGCAAAATATGCCAAGTATGTCCAGCGAGATGCTCTTGCTGTGTCTTGCTGCTATAACTGCTTCTTCTAGTACCATATCTGAGCCAAGATTCAGCCTCTTTGACATGCAGCACTTCTTACATCACATAGTACATGAGCCCAAATTATTTTGTACAGAACTCCTTAGCAAAGCTAGTGTTGCATACAGGTGCAAACAACTGCACCAGAATTTCTCAAAAATTTGCTGTCCTGTGTGAACTAAGAGAAATTTTTTTTTCTCTCTCATGAAAGACATTTCAGAAGGAAATAAAATATTTATCCATCTTACTGCATCATTCAAGAAGTTAAAGGGCAACATGATATCTTAAACCACATCAGGTCAGGAGGGAAACAATCTTGTCTTTGCTTTTTTTTTAAAGTAATAAAATTTCCTAATACTTCTGCACCCCATTTCTGTCCCCATCATAAGATAATACACAACCACAACCATAGTAAATGTTCCCAGAGATAGTATCTGGAGAACAAGAGTAGGGAGTTTTATGGGAGCTGCTCACACACCGTCCTCATGATCATCTTCAGATTTCTCTTACTTAGCCATACCTCCAACGTACAGTATTTATTATGACTGAAGAAAAATGTGCCTGCACAGCTTTGCTCTCTGCATATGTCTACATTCCTGCTCAGTGAGGCACTGATGGAGAGACCACTGCTGCCTGGAAAGCCCAGGGAAAATTCTACACATCCCCTTGCTTCACACAGGGACTTAGGCTCTGACACTTTCTGTCACCAGCCTGTACTGCCCATACTGCACCCTTCAGCCTTTCCCAGTATGATGTGATGAACACAGGCAGGGATCCAAGAAAGTCAGTTTCCTCACCAGGCAGGAAAAGAAATGCTAATTTTCTTTAGTGAAATTAAAATACTTACAAGTGCAAAGCCAACACAAGACAGAGAAAAACCAGGCTTAGATTTGTGCTTATCCACTTGTCTAAAGACATCATTAGAAAATGGTTTTATTGTTGAGAATAGCAAATGCAGACTTCTACAGAAGTACAAAATACTACATTATTATATCATTTTTACCATATTCTTTGGAAAATAGCATGAAAAATGTCATTTCTAATATCCTCCAAGATGCCTTTCTTAGGAAAAAACCTTATTTAAGGTAGCTTAAAAATAAAGACTACAGGCAACATGCTCAGAGCACCCCTCCAGGGACAAACCTGCTAATGGATGTGCAAAAGAAGCAATGCTGCCCTTGCATATAGTCATGGCAGAAAGACAGGCTGCAGAATGCCTTGAGCAACTTGGTCTAGTGGAAGATGTCCCTGCCCATGGCAGTGGGAGTTGGGAGTAGATAATCATTCCAAACCCTTAACATTCTCTGATCTCATTGGGAGATGTCTCTGCAGTGACTGATGCAAGAGAGACCCACCTGCAAATCTTCAAACAGGGAAATACACAGGAAGTGCAAATCCAAATTATTCATTTTGTGCATTTGTTTTACCAGAACCAAATTAGAACAGAGATAAAAGCATCTTACCACCACACAGCTATTTAGTGTGCAGTGATACCTTTGACATGCAATTTGTCTTTCAAAGCAGGGAAAGATTATTCAGACTGACATACCTTTGTGTTTCCTCTCTGATCTGAGGTAGTGGAGTTGACAGCAATGTTCCTTGGTGTCATAATCCGGCTGCAATCATCAAGCTGCCCACTTCCAGAGAGGCGAAAATTTACCATGTTGACATATTCTTACTGGCAGTGTAGCTGTTTCATCTCATGTAGAAGGAACATACTGCCATGTTAGGTTTTGACAGGTCTCCAGAAAAATAAATGCACTTAGCTGGCAATTTCTCTGCAGAGACACTACAATACTTAACCCACTTTCATGAAGACCAACAGAAACATTTTCATTATTATTGGCAGTATAAAAAGCATGGATTTTCATTATATTACTTTCTTGTTAGTTGGCTTTTAGAGAAGCATTAAGATTAAAAATATTGTTTGAAGAGTATCTAATCTGTAGTAATAAATTAAGGCCACAAATTTCAAGCTCTAATGACTAGCATTTTCTCTCAACCATTAGTTCCTTCTCTCTCTCAGGAGCTGACTGGGAGAAGTTTTGACATTGTTGCTCACTCTGTAGAAGACACTGTCATTTGAAACCTTAAGTCTAGGCTGTTGCAGTATATGACCCATTTATCTAAGAGAACTTAAATAAATTCAATCTCCTTTGTCTTCATGCTGGCATCTGATCCGAATTGGTGTGCTGTTAAAAAAAAAAAGATCATTTATTCTTAACACAAACACATTCTCTCTTGGAAAAGTAGTTCATTCTAGTTCAGCATGGGTTTATAGTCACCAAAGTAAATAGGATGTTGCCATAACCGGGGGATAAATACCTTGCCCTGCTGCATGTCCTCTCCTCACTTGATTGTTCTTCACCATGTTTTCCCCTTGCTCCCAAGCCAATTGTTTGTCCTGAGTTATCGTCGGTGTGATCTCTAGTATACTTCACAATTTGCTGTACTGCCTGTGCTCTACTTCTGGTTACTGCACAAGTCTGATTCTTTGGGGCTATAGATGAAAGAATATACTGGTTGCAAAGAATACTATGTGGACTACATTAAAAACAGTGAGCAAATGTTACTAATTAATTATATAAAACTATTTTAAGGACTTGTAGGTATATATTTTACACATACCTCGGCATAATTATCACTTTATGGTATAGAAGAACTACACTGGGGATACAGGGATTGTCACAGCACACCTGAAAACTTGGTGATGTTGCCAGAATCAGAATCGCCCCAGAGGCAGACTGCATGGCAAGAATGAGGTGTGTTTTTGTAGTGACTGAGCAGTATTGAACCACTCAAAAACCTCAACATGGTGGGGTGAAATGGGAAATAACCCTCTTAGGCTGGCAGCACACACATATCTTTTTTCTTACATTAGAAATCCCCATTTGTTGAAATAATGGTGGTTGAAATAATTCCTATCAATAATTCCATTCAATCCCTTGATGCTGCTCATATGTACTATTTTTAAGATTGGAAAACATCTCTAAGATCATTGAGGCCAACTCTTAACCCAGCACTGCCAAGTCCTCCTCTAAACCCCATCCTTAAATGCCATATCTTTTAAATACTTTCAGGGATTGTGACTTCTTCCCTGCCAGCTCATCTTTCAGCACATGGGGACAGTCTGCTCCTGTGTCTTGAAGATTTTATTCTGGAATAATGACCAGCCTTCCTGGACTCCTTTGCCATTCAGGACTGCCTCCCAAGGTATTCTCACAACTAGTCTCCTAAACAAGCCAAAGTCTGCCCTCCTAACTTCTACAAGACTCAAAAATTATCATTTAATGATCCCTGCACCAAAACAACCTCCAACCATCAAAGCACCCAGAAGTCCATTATGGGATCCAAAAACCTCCCCAAAATTTTTAAGTTCTTGAGCCCAGAGTCCCTGCACTGTTTTTGTTTTTTTTTAATGACTTGGAATCCAAACTCCTGAACCAAACTACTTGTCTACAGTAATGCAAAGATGATTTTTTGCTTTTTCTTTTATATAACTTTTATATATCCTCAATATTCTCAACATTTGTACTTGCAATTCCTTTAAATCTAATAACTTAGCAAAACCCTAGTATTTTGTTAGGCCAAGACACCAAACATCCTAAAGGCCTCATAGTCAGAGGCTGGAAAACCCTACACTGTCTTGGGAAACCAAGGTCCTCTCTAGAACGTATCCTATAAACTAAAAATTTGGCCCATCCAGGAAGAAATTCCTCAAATGAAGGAATATCATGCCATTCATCCAGGCCTCCCATTAGAGCATCTTTATTAGAAATGCTAATCTGTAAGGTCTATAAATTATATATGTGATTTATCATATGGGTGCGTTGCTGTGCATACTACCTTGACAGAGTGGTGCACCAACAAGGATCCTTATTAAAATACCAAGGTAAAAACCCCTTATCCCTTAACCGTGTCTGACTCTTGGTTTTTTTCAGACCAGAAAAAGCCATCAGCATTATGTGGGAGACCTGCAGCTTAAGGACAGGACTCTGACGAGGAAACTAACTGATGAAAATCTAGCTTAGTGCCAGCCCTTTCACATGACTTGTGCTTCATTTGTTTAACACAGGTGTAATACATAGACATGTTCCAGTCTGGTTGCTGTCTCCAGACCAACTTCAGAATGAGCACTGCCAGCAGAAATCAGCTAAGAGTGTCACAGGTAGCCTCGCCTTCCCAGAGCAGTGCCAGGAGTGCCTTGGCAAACACTGGAGCGTGGCATGTGGTGGTGGTGGTTGTGTACACACCTTTGAACTTTCCCTTACAAACTAAATGCAGGGGAAAGCCAGGCATGGGCAAAGATAGTTTGAAAAATACTACCCGAATACAATTCAAATATAACCCCCCCACTGAACAACAATCCACAACCTAGGACCCTTGTGTGTGCTTCCAAAAAATAGTCTGTAGGAAATTTAAATTGCAAATGAAACTACTCTAATCTTAGCTTCTTTAAATACCTTACTATATGGATCCTTCAGGGTGACAGATTACTAGATTTAGATTTCTTTCAAGTTAGTCTCATGACAACCATTTGGGAGATAATATAATCTCCATTTCTCTGCAACTCTTAGGTAGGCTTTGGCAGTTCGATGCACACTAAAGATACCTTTGTTCCAGCTCCTTAATACCCTGCCCCACAGAAGCCTCAGCTACTCCTTCATTCTTAGTGCAGGGTCGGTGTTAGTCTTTGCCTGTTAACAATAAAAAAAAACCCTTCAAATCACCAACATCACACACACTATGGCTGAGCACATAGCCATTGTTCACCCACATGGACAATTACAGCATTTCTAGTGACTAAACCTTTCTGGCAGAGTGATTGAGATTTCTAATGCAGGGAAAATATTGTCTGAAGCTAAAATGTATTGTAAGCTATTTATTGGTTAATCACCAAACAGTAAAGTTCTTGATACAATTTTTCAGTAGAAGTATATTAAATTCAACTGAAGCAATTTAGGGAAAGAGATAATGCTCTGTGCTCTAAGAGTATTTTATTTAAATATTTACTATTGCTGAATTTTGTTTGAACATATAATCTCTAGCTACATATTTCAAGCCCACAAATGTCATGCAATAATTACTAGAAAAAAAATGTCCTCTATTATTCCACATCTTAGCTACAGTGGGATTAAACTGAAAAGCAGAGTTCTAAACTGAACTGTAACTATTCTCAATGATGTTAATAATACAGTATTTCAGAACTAAACCTACAAAGGAAAAAGTCAAAACCTGATTGTTTTCAGTTTTGCTAGACAACATCACAAAAAATTCCTATATCAATGTCACCATCTAGAAATTGACATTTTCCTTTGAAAATCTCTTTCTTTTAAATAGTCTGACAAAAAAAACTGATATTCCTATTCTCAAAGTAGAATTAATGACCTATGCACAAACCCCAGTATTACTTCCATACCTTAGAAATAAATCTGAACTGATGAATACTTTCAAATAAAATATCCACAGCTATGTTGTCACAATGGACATTTCTAAGAGGACATGAGACTGCGCCTTGAGACGACTGCAATAAGAGAAAATTACTTTTATACCATTTCCTACTCCTTCTACATTTTGTCAGAAAAATTAATATATCTTACACTGCATTCTGTACTTGCTGTAGTCTGTCTCAGGAATGAATTATCACCAAATTTTAATGCTTCAATACTGAGCATTTTTATTCTCATTATATTCTCCCTTTTTTCTCAATCTTGTGAGAAAAATTATAATAATAAAGAGAAAATAGCAGAACATTTATCCATTTATCCATTCCCTTGACATCCTTAATATTGTAACCAGAACAGAAGATTATATGAAAATGATTTGTTCTTATACTAAATATAGACACAAGGAAAGAAATAAGTTTAAAATGAATCAGTCCCCTGAAGAATATGAATCCTTGGTCCATCTTCAGTGCCCTAAAATGTACTTCTACATTGAGCATTGTCATCAATTAAAGCTACAGTCAGTATTAAACATTGACATCTGCTACTGCGATGTGAAGACTGCAATTGGACATGATACTATTTTGGTACAGTGAGGCATAGAGAAAAGAAAGGCAGAGCACTAGATCTCTGAAATGTTTTAGAAAAGCATAGATGTTAGGAAATTTGCACTCTGTAAGTCATTGTCTCTAAACTGAAAAGGATCACATTTCTGCTAAATATGCAGAATATGTTCTATTTAATGTTATTTGGTCATTCCTACTTTTATAACAGAATGAGATACAAATGCATAAATTGTCATTTTCTTGGTATATAACATTTCCATACCAAGGAGGAAAATAAATCCATCAAATAATTTATTAAAGTACCATTTCATAAGTATAATTCATCTTTAAGTACATATAAATTTCTTTAAATACACAAATATCATTAAAATATCCACATGCACATACAAATACAAAACAATAGTACTCCAAGTAAAAACAGCCAAACAACTTTTTGCAAGTGAGTTTAGGAGAAATTTGCAGCTAGGTACGTTGTCAAAACTGTCTGCACGTCTTTACCAAGGAAGAAGTGTAAAGAACATTATCCTGGATGCCTGCAGTATGTGTATAGTCAATAGCAGTGACCATGATCAAATCCATAGTGTACCTTTTTTGGACATGACTAGTTCATCTGATCCAGTGTCAGGTCTGTCCTTTAGGGTGCTCTACTATTAAGTAGCCAAGAGCAGTTCCTGTCCCAAAGAGATCATAAACTGCCTCAGTAAGAAAGGGGGAAAGAAGCTGAGACACAAAGACTTGCCATAGGGATGGAAAAAGAATCAGTGACAAAGAATATGATTTGAGTTTCATGACTGTCATGCCAATATCCTTTCACTTTCTAGGAGACCATTTACCAATCTGAAAAGCAAGATATTTTAATGACTGGAGCTGATGTGAAGATTTTAATTTTGATATTGGTGGAATACATCCAAATGTACCTGATATTTCAACTGCCTTTAAAAAATACTTTATATATCATAAAGTATATCTAAAGAAGTCTAAACATTTTACAGACTACAAGTACATGTATTAAACTACCTGCTTGAATCTGAATTCAAATTCAGATTAGAAGCAGTGTGAATTGGGGGGCTGTGAATTCCATCAAGGGACAGAAAACCCAGAACCCCTGGGTGATGCTGGGATGCATGCTACAGCCTGTTTCCCTCTGCAGGTAAATCTGTACATCTGTCCTGCTCCTGTACTTGCTTGGTAATGTCTCACTGCGTTTTAAAGGACTGCTACTTACTAGTAATTTGTTCTTTTGCCCACAGTATCTTCCAATGAATTCTAAGAATGGGAAAACATGTTCATATAACTGAGAGAATAACTAGTGTCTTAATAAACTCATATTGATGAGTTCCACTAAAACAAAGGTATCCCCTGGTTTTAACGTAACACAACACAAATGCAGTAGCTTATCATTCACTTTGGTCAGATAAACAACTACCCTTGTGCAATAATCAAAATGAACCTTTGGTTTGATTTTTAGTAAGCATAAGGATTTATCACATGCCATAACTGGCCTCCTCCCTACCTTAAATGCATCATTTTTGCTTAAAAAGAATTTTTTTTTTGATTGAATTTAGTTTAAAAAGAGAAGGTCCTTTCTGGCACTAAATTATATAATCAAGTCCAACTCTGAGTTTAGGAAAGTCATAATAAATTAACTTATTATTGGTCTGGAATGCACCTCTGTGAATATACACCAAAAAAAATCCTATTGTTGACAAGAGGCAATTAAATACAAGCCTTAGCAGAGTCTTAGGGTACCTAGAAGTTCACATTATTTGAAAAACTAATAACTAGGTCTGTTAGTTCTGTATCTGCATTGTAGGTAAGCTTTACTACTTTAAAAGTCAAATAAGATTCCATTATCCATTATTAAAAACAAGTAAATTATTTTCATATTAATAATACAGTGATATTATTATGGTAGTGTAGTGAAGGTCTTTTTCTAATTAAGCTCTCAATAGTGCATGCAAAGGAAGTAGAAATATACCAGTATGCAGAAATAAAATTGAAAAGTATGGTCAAAGTCCATGAAGATGTTAGATCTTGTGGGCAAGGAAAACAGATGTATTTTCAAAGATCATGAAACATGAAAACAATGGGTCACATGGCTTAAAATCATAGGGAAAGAAATCACAATTAAAAGTTTCTTATTTTCTTATTTGAATTTGTGATTCTGTGTCAAAACCTTGGCAGAACTATTTCTGCCACAATAATTTCTGAAATTTCAAGAAATTTCATTTATCCAATGTGTTGGTAATGCATAAGAACAGCAAGTCTGGGAAATATGAAAATTAAGGACAATATAAATTAATGAAATTGAATATCTGAATTAAAAAGAGCAAACCCATAGAATCAAGATTTTTTAAATGTAAGAACTTAAAAATGAAACCAAGAGAATTGGTAAAGAAATACCTTGGCATTCACCACAAAAAGTAAAAGGTGTCTTAAGCCCTTCTTCAATCATCTGAAATGACAGATTTGAAAAAAGTGGCAAGAATAACAAGACTTCAGATTAACGAAGATAAAAACAGATTTGTGCTTGTAAACTGACAGAAATAACTTGCTGCATTTTATGTAATAATAACCAGTGATATCAGTGCAAGCATCTTAAATATCTATCAACATAAATTATTAGTAGCTATTGAAACAGAAGTAGGACAGTAGTATCAGAAACATAGTAGGACATGAGAATTACATTTTTGTCCTCTCAGGGACTGCTTAATTCTGATAAACACCAAGAAGAACCAATTTAAAGATAGCTATGCAAATCTCCTACAGGGGAGCCTCTAGATGTAAACTATTAAACTCTACAAGTAAGTAAATGATCACTGGAATGAATTTTGGGGTCAGGAAGAAAGCAAGATTAAGAAAAGATGTAGAAGAAAATGTGCAAAGCCTAAGAGAAAACATCTGTAGAAAATACAGTGAAATTCTGTCAGCCTTGATGAATGATCAGCATGATGAGTGAAGAAGACATTCGTATTCTCTATGAATACGAATTTCCCTCTCTTAGGACTTTGCAAACTGTTTAACTACCTACTTTTTTTCTGTAACCATTAGAGACCTCCTGCAGTTACCATCATTTTGCCTGAAATATGTTGGGGTCTCTTAGAAGAACCTTTCTGGTTTTTTGCTGGTGAAACTAAGAAATAGTATCTGACTACACATTATTAATATTCACAGGAAATATGGTCTTAGAAGAAAGTGATGCAGTGAAATTATGAGAGCAGGAGGGATCTTTCAAGTGCACAGTTTCAGCATGCCAGAAGCCCACCCTGCTAAACACACTCTTCTAATGTAAGGGGACTTTTGGTATGACTCTACTAGAAGCCATGATGTCTCCTCCTCTTCAGTTCTCCTCCAGGCTAAACCACACAATAGGTTTTCCTGCTTCTCCATAGCCTGACACCTAGAAAATTTACAGCAGTATGCCATCATTTTTACACAATCATTTACTTAACCTTAACAGTTTTTGTGCTTCTGGCTGACAGTCTGTTTTAATGGGCAGTTTAGCTGGACACCTTCGGTTTGGCACTGTCTTTGCAAGTAGCCATACATAATGACTAGCTACTAGGCATCAGTATGCTTACCAACCCAAAGTATTCGCAGGTGGGGAGGGAGGGCTCCTCTCTGATTCTCTGCAGCAGACTGGAAGGGCTCCCAGGTATTGCAGAGTTGCTGTCCCACACTAGCTCCATTGGGACGGATAACAATGATGACTCAACTCAGTGACTCTGATTCCTAGACTAACTCTAGACCAAACTTCTTGTTTTTCCTTTAAGATTTTACACCTTTTCTGATTGTGTTTTCCTCTTGAATGCTTCAGCTGCTAACGATCCTGTCTCAACAATTTCACTTTTATCTCTAAGTTTACCTTTGTGACCTTTCTGCATAATTTCTGACAGGTCTTCCTCAGCAGCATGAGCAATGGTTATGCAGTGGAACTAGGACTTAGAACTCGTGACACAGGTGAGAGGACCCCTGGGTTCATCTGCACAGCCCTTGCTATTCTTTGCCAAGCTTTGGATCCTCATTCCCACATTCCTAGGAAAAGATTCTCTTTGTCTTGCCCAGAGTTGACCTGAAACCACACACAGACTGAACAGAGTGTATCTCCCCATCCATTACCAGGTCCAGATCAGGGTCAATCATCAGAGACGTCACAGTCTTAACATAAAAAGAATATTTAAAACAAAGTGAGATCTATCGCTAGTTCTGGGGCAGAAATTGTGTCTTTTAAGGCTCAGATTCTTAGTGAGGGAGCTTTGATGTGATACTCAAAGCTTTTTTTTTTTTTTTCCTTCACAGCCCACTGTACTAAGGGAGCAAAGTGCAGCCAGAGAGCTGACATGGTATAGGAAACATGGCAAGCTTTTAGCAGTATGATACTTCACAGCTGGTGTTTAATACAGCCGTTTGCTTGACCAGCTGTGACAGAACACATCGCTGGCCAGATGCTGCCTTCTTCTGCAGGACAGTTGGGACAGGGTTGGTGAGCTTTTCCTCTGTTCTAACAGAGATTTATACAGTCCAGGGATCTTAACATGCATGACCAACTATTCATTCTCTTCAGTGGTCACAAGAGCTTAATTTTTTCATGCCTGACCAAGAAAGGAGAGTCTGCAAATTAATCACTGACTCAGGTGTCATTTCAGGTAGATGTGAGGGAGGGTTATAACACATAATGTAGCAAAGCAGCATTTTCCAGGCTTGGGTACAGTGCTGAAAAAGTGCTGAAAAATGCTTTGAAACACAGCACTCCTATTATAATCATACTGAGAGAGAAGGAGTGGCTAACCATTGATCACTCTGGTTACTTTTTTGCTCAAGTGCAGAGACAGTGCAGAGACCTTTTGACTACCAGCTGTGATAAAATCAGGCCACAGAATTTGGCATCATCACTACCTAAAGTAGTAAAAAAAAGTTTATGTTATCAAGGAATAGGACTCATATTTTATCAAATTTATCCAATATATTTATCAAATATTTTCTCAGACGCATTTGCAACTCCAAAAGTCTAGCTAAGGACCTTAGAAATATCAAATCTTGTTGCACAAGTGTTAAGCATCTTGAGAAGATGTTGGGCTGGAGATGGGAACCTAAGATTTTCAGTAGAAAATAAAACATATTTTTTATGACAGGTACTGCATAAAGGGCATTTTCATCTGAGGGAAAATGCAAAAAAACAGTTTAAACTGCTAAAAAAAAGCAACATATAATTTTCATTCTGTGTTTTGGAACAAATTAAGTGAATTTTACAGAACACTAGGGTATTTCATAGTAATCTAAGACCTTACCACTGTGCCTGCTTCAACAGAAAAGATTCAAAACAGTTTCTCACAAGAAACACTAATGCTCCTTTTCTTGATGTTTGTACAGGTAAGCTGAAAGTGCAATCACAAGAAAACACATAATGGATACAACATAGTGGTATTAATAAAAAATTTGAGAATTTGAACAAATTACCTAAAAGACTCATCAGCCTGGATGTACAATGGCAATCAATACACCATTAAATGCTCCATGAACATATCCAGAGGGAACACTTGAAGAAGACCTGTTACCATGAAATGATCAAAATGAAGGGCCAAAGTTAATGTCGTGATACCTAGCTAGTTCAGACTTTTCGAGCTTTTACCCTGATTGACAAAAATTAGGTTTCCCTTCTACATTTCCCCCAGATACCTACAACTGCAGTTCACTGATAACATTTTTGCTTACAAATCTGCTTTTGCCAGACATGCTACATCTGACAACAGTGTCTGACAATGAGCTTATAGCTTAATGAACATTTTAGGCATTTTAGAACTATATGTGTGACTACCTATAGGATAGTGAGTCCATGTTAATTCTCAATACAGACTAAAACATGTTAAAACAATAAACCAGTACTGAGGTAGTTGGTCTTGGGTGGTACAGAAGAATAGGGATGCCTGCTATTGAGTCCTCATCATGTCTTCTAGGGTCTTCTTAGGTTAGTGATGACATGCTGGTTTTGGATGTGCTTTCCAATACTCCTCAAGAAGGGAATGCAATTCAAATGCCTTTTCCACCAAGTCTAAGGACTTAGTGTCTCTTGGTTTCTAATCTGGGTATCCTGAGAAACTGTACATAGATTCATTGAGATCCTGAAGACCTGCTGACATTGGTGCCAACAATACATGACAGTTTTCTGTTGTTCTTTCTGGTGCTTCTGCATTTCCATTCACTATGCACTCATATCAGTTTTCATGATTCTATATAATTCCCTTCACAGTTAATATAATCACAAAATTATATCAATGAATCATGTGCTGACAGCTCCTGACACTTTGCTAAACAAAAACGAAACACCTGCACAGTAAGAAAACAATGTCAGAGTTACTGAAGAACTGCAGGATGAGAAAAAGACAAATTTGGGTTTAAAAAAGACCTATCAGTATTGTAGGAGCTGCCACCACCTCCTGAAAACAACACTGTTCGTCTCTGGGATAAGAAACTAGTCACCAGCATCTGTTTTTCAGGACATTGACCCAAGGCTTATGCAAGATTTTCTCTCAACAAGTATGAGAGATGGACAAAAGTGTTTAAGAGACTGGGGAAAAGGAAGTACTGTGAGATGTGCCAGAAAAGGCCACAGATAGGGAAAAATCACATCAAATTGCTCATGGCATAAATGGGTATCTGAACCTGCCACCCTTAAAAGTAGTTATGCTAAGAGACTAAAGACTTGTTCATCCAAGAGCAACTCAAAGATTAAATGAATGTGGTAAGCATAGAATTTGTTTGGCGGTATCTTAATTTCTTTATAATGACATGATATATTAGTGCTATTTTTAATACTAATCATCAGCAGGAAGAGGAAAATATTACACTGGACAATACTGCTTTTAATGACTGAGCTTGCCAGGCAGAATGTCTTTGAGCAGCACAGCAGAGCCCTTGAAGCTCCACACTGCTGTCTGAATCAAATATGGACTAAGCCTGACCCCTGGCAGGATCCCCAGCACTGCACAGCCACAAGCAGAGGATACTGCATCTCTTCAACAGTGCCTAGCTCTGAGACACTCTTGGTTATTCCTGCAACCTGATAACCAGACATCTAAGCCCGCTACTACTAGTGCCAGGTCACACTGGTGCATAATTCTGTGAGGACACAGCCTTGTCCACGCGCTTCAGGGTGTGAGGGAAGGCCAGAGACCTGTTCTATGAGATCCTCAGAAGCTATACAAAACTTGATTTCACAGGAAAAAGTTTGGGTGCAAGCAAAGCAGCTAACCTCCCTGGGTTAACCCACTCATTTTTGCCT
Source organism: Poecile atricapillus (assembly GCF_030490865.1). Classification (NCBI taxonomy): domain Eukaryota; kingdom Metazoa; phylum Chordata; class Aves; order Passeriformes; family Paridae; genus Poecile; species Poecile atricapillus. The sequence continues at coordinate 50,550,184 of NC_081288.1, read as the reverse complement.
GAAACATTTGATTGTACATCTTTCTGTATTTAAGGACACTTTGCCTTCCTAAGAGGCAGAGCAGCTTGGCAGCCAGGACACTCCTGCCTTATGTCAAAAATGCAAGTCTGAGCTCCTACTTTGAATAAGGTCCAAGTAAAGATTTGAAGCTGAATCTTTTGGGCTGCTTCCCACAGTACACTATTGTGTATGCACACTGGCATTCATGCACCACAAACGGGCTGGGGTGAAAACTACATCCAGCTGATCTGCACCTTGAGCTCAGCCAGAGTCTGGGGCTGAACTTGCACGGTGGAGATCCCTACAGCCACACTGAGGATCCCTTTCTTGGAGCTGCCAGTTGTCTCTCTTGAACAATTAACCAGCAGCTTCTTAACCATGTAGCAGTGTCAACTCACAGATGGTTCTGCACATGCCTGGTGGCAAGGTTAGAGACTCTTACTGGTTAGGAGATTGATGACAGTGGTATCACATGGAGATACACTCAGGAAATAAGTCCTCTTGATGAATTTGACCTATAGTTGCCAGGGCTATGACTACAGTGCTTTCAGTGTATGATAATGTGAATTTTTACTGCTTTTTCATCAATAAATTTCAACTGCTAAATTGAGAAAGCCACCAATACTTTAATTCAGATTCAGTTACTCCTCATCTGATGTCATAACTGAAACACTGAAAACAACACTGAGTTCAATTCAGTAACTCATAGAAAGAGCAAGCATATAGTAAAAAAAAAAGGTGCTATGCCAAATTTCCTTAAATAATCACAGGAAGGATTAAACATTATTTATCCTCCCATTACTTATCTCATCATAAGGCCTATTGCATCTAAAGGCTAGATAATATGCTTTTCTATAATATTGCTTCTTCAGAGAAGTATGACCTGCTGAATCTTCTCTGCTTGGAAATGTCAATAGGAGGAACTGAATCAAAGAAATCAAGGGTTCTTCTACTTCAGAATTATCCTAAGCTCAGAGCAGATACTCAAATAATTGTTAGAAAGAAAAATAGTAATAAATACATTCCACTTACAGGAATAAGTTATGGTTCTAGTATCAGTTAAATGGGGGCAAAGAATTTGTATTGAACTTCAACACATTAAATCCAGATGCAGACAAAGCACTAATCGCTGTTAATCACTTGCTAGAGTTTATAATGCTAACAAGTAGGAACACTTTTCCTGCCACAAACTGACATCAAGGGCTTATCATTCATCCTTCATGTAGACAGCATGAAAACTGACACTCCACAGAGACATTATGAACAAAGTCAAACAGCACAGGATAATTCAATACTCCAGGTAACTTTCCTCATCTTCCAAAGAGACATTTTTGCACACTATAACTTTCTACAAATGTATTAGTGTCACAATGACTTGCTCTTGAGGTTTTCAGTCCAGGCACAGAGAAAAAAGTGCTCCTGCGCCATGTGAAGGACTACAATGTGGAAAACTTTCAGTAACATCATTGACCTTTCATTGTAGAAAAGTGTCAGAGCAGTGAAAATAAGAAAGAGGAATTTTCAGTGGCTGCTGGCGTGTTATACAGAGTTTCATGTGTGTACTAATTCAAATTCTGCCTGGACCAGTATTCTTCTTTCAGCCATACTCAGCTGACAATTACTCTGCTAAAGTTAAATGATTGCCATCAGCTTTCGCCTGAAGAAAGCAAACAAACAGTTAAGCCTTAGCCTCTTTCTTGTGTTCTCCAATATAATCCTAGTTCTGTGAGACTTCCCCAGACAGCCTCAGCATCAAAGCACAAGGTACCTATTCTAACGGCAATGAAAGTTACAGAACTCATCAGAAATTACTGCTTTAAAGCAATAAATTTAGATGACGGCCATATGGCTTCACATCTGAACACTCACCAAAACTAATCTTCTGTTTTCTTTCCCACAGTATGAAGAATACAACCACTATCTACAGCTCCAGCATAATCTTCTATCTATCCATACATTCCACCAGAAATTAAATGTCAATTGGCCTTGACATAGCTTTATTTTTAAATCAAAATCAAACCTTTCCACTCTATACCTCCTGTTAAAATACCAGTCCATGCTCCTACCATCACCCTCTTTGACCCATACAACCTTTATGGCCTCCCCACGATCTGCATAAATCTTTTCTGATGCATTGAAAATAATAAAATCGGCATGAAACAAAAGGACAATATTTGCAAGGAAAGCAATGTCTAAACCAATCTGCATACAGCTACCGTGTTACAAAACACACAGCCTAATGGATTTAGGCTTTCTAATTTCCTGCAGTCATGGATAAATAAGAGGCCACATTACTACAAGCTAGGAAGGGAAAGTCTGACTTATTATCTCAATTTGGACTGCAAATCATTAAAGAATCAGAATAAATTTTGAATCCCTCAGTGCTTGACACTTCCAGAAGATGATAGATACTGACAAAAGAAGAGACTATGAATATAAGCAATTAACAGCACCCATTAAATATTTTCAAGATATTCTGCAATAAGAACAAATAGGCAATGGGTTTATAATTTAGTCAAAAGCATTAGAATTCAGATGCTCAGAAAATTGGTTTCAAATTCAGTAATCTCCTGTCATCCCTTTTTTTAGGAGTTTACTCTCTACATCCTCAGGAAGCATTATATAATAGAACCTATTTTCAAATGGTCTTTATCGTAGATGTCTTTTCTACATGTTTGCATGTAATCACAAGGTTTGTCTGAAAGGCCTCTGTTTGCAGGTATGCAACAGTACATAGCACTGAGGCATAAAGCTCAGCTTCTATACACTGAAAATCTAACCTTAACACCTCGAAAAGTGTTATCAAAAAGTGGGATACTAGTTGAAGGAATTTAGTGCCTTCTCTGTTTGCTGGGATACATATTTAGGGCTTGATCTGGTAAGGTCTTAAATGTATTGCTTCTGACACTGAGCAATCAAGCATGTGAGCAAATTTAAACAGCTGATCCATTTCTTCGACTCTCTGCGTTCCACGTACATGCCTTGGGTAGCATGTGACTGATGAAGTGCTTCATGGGATGTCAGCCAAAATGTGCAGACTCTCACACTGCACAGACTATGGGGGAAGTTAAACATCCTAAATACTTCAAGAGAGTATGTGTCTTTATACACAAACATACATACACACATATACATACATATGTTTATATACATATAAATACAATTTTCTGTGTGTGTTTCATACATTTATGAATTAATATCATGGTATTGCGTATTTTTTTAAGAAGTGACAAAGTTTGAGCCTTGTCCTGCTGATACTAATGAGTTTACAGCCACAGATGAAATATTGCAGACCATATTTCTAGACACTTCTGAAGAGAAGTAACACATCCTTAATGCATAAAATGTGTAATTTTCTCTAGTCCTGGTCTGTAGTTACAAAAACAGCAAATAGCCCTCTAAGTGAAGTAGTGTTGGTCCATTTGAATTTCAGCATTAGTAAAGTCAAATGTTTTGCAATTAAGGATGCTACAAATAAGTTCTGAAATTGTGACAGAAGTATATACCTACATTACATATATCTTTACAGCTTCCATCACATCTTTGTGATCTTTGGATCTCCGCGTGAATATAAGGCCAGTCAGCAGAGAAAAGATTGAACTCTGTCATTGCAACATTTCCTCAGACATTCATGGGCACTGCAGTTTTGGCAGGAAATTTCGTACATCCTGACAGACATAGTGCATTTTCACAAAAGGATTTTCCTTTTCTGTTTCCACATAAATCTGTGGAAGTTGCCACAAGCTACAGTGGGAACAGAAGTGGGAAGAAAAAGAAGGCATAGGATCCTTTCCTGACTTTGCTGTTGAACTTCTGCAAGAATTCCAGAAATCCATTTCATCTTTCCATGTCTTGATTATCTCAGATGTAAACTGGGGATGATTGTTCCCGCTGTTCTTCATAACACACCACAAAACACATGCATGAAAGCTAATATTTAAACAACACCCAAAATGTACTAAATCTATGAAAAAAAGATTCAATTACTTTGGCTGGTGAGTTTTGATTGGGTGCTCTAATACTAATCTGGCGGCTATTATTATTATTATTATTATTATTATTATTATTATTATTATTATTATTATTATTATTATTATTCCAAACATACACAGGTATATAGCTTCCATATTTCACAGGTCCTAGGTTTTTATCACCATGGTCACTTAAGTAATTAGCGTGAGATATATCAATTTTAATTACATGTATTTAGAACTATATTTCTCAGTTTAAACATCCCCAGTGATATTTCTTATGGCATGGATTTTCAGACTGGTAATAGAAGCTAAATAATTTTTCATTTAAAGTTTATGTATTATGTGAAACACAAAGTCATTAAGCAGTTATATTTTTCAGAATCACAGTGGTTTTTGTAAGAACAGCCGTATATTTAGTTCAACTGTGAAACTCAAACTGTAAAGAAAAAGGAGCCAAATAACTAAGTACTGGAATAAATTGTAGGCTATTGAAAGCAGATAGTTGGCTTGCTCAATGTGTCCCTCATGAATAATGCTACTTCCCTTTCGATTGGCATTGAAATAATCCAGATTTACTTTGCATTCTACAAAGTATTTATAGGACTATGACAAAGATAAAGAAAATGCATTCCACAAAGAAAATACAACTTCTTAGCTTGCAACACAAAAACTTCAGCATTTACCAAACAATTACATGTAGCTTCTAGGATAAATGACTTTTGGACAAATTATTTACAAGTGTTCCCATGGGCTTACCACTACCATTGGACTGCTGCACATGCATCAGAAAATTTATTAAATTTTTGTAAATTTGGGAAGAACAATTACTTGCTTTTTCAGATACAGGTGGATTCATTGGCTTACTGAAAGCAATGCAAAAACTCCAATATAAGTCAATAAGACAATACTTTGTACAGGAAATTCAAGAAAATAAAAACATCCAAGGTGAACAGAAATATTTTAATTAGTTTTCAATAGAGTGATCTGCAGCTCTGACTTCTTTCTTTAAAGAGTCTTCTCATAGTTTCATACTATGTATGTCTGCTACTATTTCAGAATTTATTCTTTCACAATTTCCTTCTTTCAGCTTTGTTAAGTTTTAATTCTGTGTATAAATTTAATTACTTCTTGCCTTAGATATACTTCCATAAAAATCTATGTATCAGGACTGTTCACTCTTCATGCGTAACAGCATAACAGCCTGGTCCCTGACCAGGTTATTGACAGTGGACCAGGACAAAAGGGTTCTGAAATATTTGAGTCAGTGTTAAAAGATTGTTTAGAAAAAGTGCTGAGTTGATGGACAGAAATAGTGAGCTGCATTTTTAAAGACCCATTGCAAGAACTACACAAAAGCATGTTACAACTACTGATCCAGAACCACAGAGTATTTAATGTGCGGTAACTTTAAGAGTCATCAAGGGGTGTATAAATTCTACCCAAACCTCTCTACTCCTCAGATCAGTGTAGAATTTATAGGGCATAGCAACATTGTAGGGACATAGTTTTTGCCAACAGCATCCTCAGCTGTGCTAGGAAAAGTATTGCCAGCAGTTAAAGGGAGGTGATTCTGCCACTCAACACTTTGAGACACAGCTGGACTGCTGGGTCCAGTGCTTTGCATGGACAGTGACATGGATATGAATGGAATGAGTCTAGAAAAGGGCCAGGAAGGTGACTAAGGGTCTGAAGTATCTGGCATGTGAGGAGAAACTGAAATTAGAGGGAGATTAGCTTGGAGAAGGCAGGAGGCAGATTGTTAGCAATGCATGCAGCAGTGAGTATACATACCTGACTGACAGGGGCTTAAAGAAGAGAGAGCCAGTCTCTTTTCAGTGATGTCCAGTGACAGGATAAGAGACAACGGGTTCAAACTGAACCCATAATTAATCATATGAAAAAATTTCTTTACCATGACAGTAGATGAAACACCAATAGGTTGCCCAGAGAGGGTGTGCTGTATCCATCCCTGGAGCTATTTAAAACCAGGTGATTTGACTAAGTGATCTCCAGAGATGCCTTTAACAGCAAGCAGTTCTGTGATTCTCCTTCCCTAGGTAAGGAATTTTAGCATGTAGCACAGCTCCTCCTTCTGAATTTTGTCCCTTCATCTGACGAAGATACACCACCTTCAGCCTAACCGTAATTTTTTGTTTTCCCAAACTACCTTCTAATTTCAGCAAACATTTCTTGCAGCACCAATCTTGAATAAAACATATTTTATGCATGCAAATATGAGGGAAAATTTGTATAATGTCAGTTTTCTCATTTATAACTAACATGCTTAGATTTAGATGGCTCAAACTCCATAGTAAGGTAAACTTTATTCCTAATAATACCTAAAGATTGGAGGAAATAAACAACCCACTGTGGACATTTTCCTCTAAGCAGGGATCCAAATGGTGATTAGATCGAGATTTGAAACACATGATTGCACAAGTTTATGATGTTAAAATCCATTTTTGTTTTCATAAAACTTCTCCTACTTGGAACAACCATATGCACAGAAGTTGAGAAAACGTCTGACAGCATAGCTTGGAAAAAAAGATGCACTATAGAAAAAAAAAGTGTGGATGACAGCTGCTACTCCCCCTTTAACTCTTATTTAGTCTCTCTTGTGTTAAATGGTATCTTCTTTTATTTACCATTCAATACTAATGAAGTTGTCATCACCAGGCCCTCTGAAGCTGAACTGTTTCTGCTGTATACATTTTCCTGGCTAATATTGTAAAAAACATTTTTCTCAAAAAGAAACAGGCAAGCAATATAAAATAGTGAAACTACATGTGGAAGCACTCTTGAAGAATGTGAGAATATCTCAACAGCTTACATGAGTAGAAATACTTAAATCGAAAAGACTAGATTCAGGCTTCACTTTCTCAAGGCTGAAGGTAGTTTGGATGCATCAGTTCAGTTGATGCCCACCTCTACTTTTGTTATGCTTCTACAAAAGCCCAAGAAACCTGCTTCTTATCATCCATAAAAAGCATGAAGTATTCATAATAATCACAGGGAATCCCCAGATTTGCCATTATTGATGAGTAGCTCTCACATTCCCCTGTGGAGTTCAGTGGGGAAGTCAATCAATGGGTGTTTAACTCTGGCTGGCATCCTCTGCACTCACTCCTGCAGTCTGGCTGCTGCTGCCTCCTGCCAGCACCAACTCCAGAGCTTTTTTTATTGCAGGGCTGGCAGCTGCCTCCATATCTCTCTGCTCCAGCCAGCGCTGCACAGAGACATCTCTCAAGTGCTGGCAAGAGAGCTCAAAGAGATTCCAGCAGGCAGAGGAGATCCCCTGCCAGGCTAAAGGACTGAGGGAAAAGGAATCACTGGGCTATTTAATCCCTTTTTTTTCATGTCTGTATAAAGGACAGCAGGAAGTACATGACCCCAAAGGAAAGAATTTTTCTATCAAAAAATGGTGCCATTCTTTCTGTAAGCCTTTCTGTGCTCTCAGAAAGAAGCAACTTTTACTTCTTGGAGGGATCAGAAGAAGTCTGCCAGGGTGACAAAAGAAAAGGAGAAGTTAACCTCCTGACAATGGTAATAGGTTAAGCCAGTATGAAGGAAGCTTATACTGCAAAGACCTTTTAGGACTGAGAAGAAAATTGTCTTTGGTTCAGCAAAAGAGGAAATGCAACACCAGAGGATTAAGAAGAGAAGTAAAACTGAGAAGCCAGAGAGATGCCCCTTTGCAGCAGCACTTTGAATAAACAAAGCTGCAGGGGTCACAAGGAGAGACAGGACATGACTAAGTTATACAGTCAGAGAGAGCTGTTAGCAGGCCTGTGCTACAAGCAATAAGACTTCAACACAATCAAGTGTGAATAAAAAGAGAGGCAAGATGAAAACATGAGTCATGGATGGTATTCAAAATTATTTGTCAATGGGAGCATCCAGGGGACAGTATCTAGACAGTCAAAAACTGAAAAAAACACAGATGTTAGCCTAGCACACCCGCAGCAGCAGAAGAAAGAGGACCCAGCACTAAAGTTTCAAAAAGCAAAAGTGAAGATGAAATGGGAAAGAACAATTTATTTTTTTTTTGGAAGTGCACTGGAGTTTTTTAAGCATTTGCTGGATTTAGGAACAGGAATGAGAGTTTCTAAAGCAGTCCATCAGTCAGAGCCAAGGATGAAACACAGGCCTTTATGTTTAAGTTGTTAAGTGGAGATATTAACGCGATATCCAGCTGATGGAAGAAGGATTGAGCCATACTGAAGGAGATGTAGGATTAGAGCAGTTTTGAACAGCATGTTTGGAGAGATTAGAGATGAGAGGAATAAAACAGATGAAGTGATAGATTCAGGAAGGGAATCCAATGGGTATTTTTACGACAGGGATGATTTGTGACTACCTACTTTCATTTTAGAGGAAACTTAAGGACTTTGAGAAATAGAAAGGAAAAAAGGAAAGATGAAGTAGACACACAGGATAGGAGGGGAAGGGATAATAAGAGAGGAAGTTAGAGAAATAATGAAATCAATATTTGTGTGACAGCAGACCGAGAGGCAAATATGGAAAAGGCTAATTATAGAAATAATTAATTCTATATTTTAACTACTTTAACTTTTCTGCAGAAGCAAATGAGGTAGTTGCAGTCGGGCCGGTTTGTTCAAAGAAGGAGAAAGATATGGTGAAGTCCAAATGAGGAAATGTTTGTTGTAGGAGAAAAACTGGATGTAGATCCATGACTGAAGTGAAAAGATGAAGACATAGTGATAGTCAGCTAAAATGTCAGATTAAGTATCGTCAGAGAAAAGTAGCTCAAGGGTGAACATGTGCACACAGAAGTGATAATCTCTGCCCCATACTCAGCATGTTATCTATAATCAGAGTTAGCCTTTCTCATTACAGCAGTGCAACTGATGTCCAAAAATTATTCAGAAAGCTTCTCAGACATGCTCATTTCAGCCAGGGTAGACTTGATTTTCTTCACAGTGGCTGGTATGTGGCTGTGTTTTGTACTTGTGCTGCACACAATGCTGATAATGTAGGGGTGTTTATGTTGCTTCTGAGCAGGGCTTACACAGAGCCAAGGCCTCCTCTGCTTTTCATAGTGCCACACTGGCAATGGGGCTCAGGATCCAAGGGAGGTTGGGAGGTGACACAGCCAGAGCAGGTGATCCCAACTGACTAAGGGAATATTCCAGACCATATGACATCTTGATCAGTATGTAAAGTGGGGGAAAGAAGGAGAAAGGAGGTGATAGAGGGATGCCATTTGTCTTCCCAAGTGTAGTGGATTGTGCTTGGCTAGGTGCCAGATGCACACACACACACACAAAAACACACACACACCAAAACACACACACACCACACTCCCCACCCACACCCCCAAGCCACTCTATCACTTACTTCCCAGGTCCAAGGGAGAGGAAATAAGATGGAAAAAAACTCACAAGTTGAGATAAGACAGTTTATTCAAGAAAAAAAAAAAAAAAAGAAAAAAGAAAGAAAAAAAAGAAAAGCAAAAGTTTGTGCTTGCATAAGCAAAGGGGGAAAAAATTAATCTCTACTTCCCATCAGAAGCAATGCTCACCTACTTCCCAGGAAACAGTGCTTCAGCATGCATCAAGGCTGCTCTGGAAGGTACACACTGTAAATTAATGAATGCTCCTCATTCCTCCTCTCTCCCTCAGCTTTTATATCTGAGCTGACATCATATGGTATGGAATATGCCTTTGGTTAATTTGGGTCAGAAATCTTCCCAGAAATCCTCCCAGAATCTTGTCCACTCCCAGCATCTTGATGAGAGGGAAAGGGAGGAAATGTTAGATAAACAGCTCTGCTCAGCTGTAGCCAAAACACTTGTGTGTTCTGAGCACCTTTCCACCTACCAATGCACAGCACAACACAGCACAGCATAGCACTGTTAGGGCTGCTCGGGGAAAGGAACTCCAGCTCAGCCAGAGCCAATAAAATATCCACCCCTTATTCCATACCATTTGCATCATTCTCAGAGGTCACATAATTTATCTATCTTCCAACTGTTCCACTGTATTTCTCATTGCAGGAATCATTTCTTGCCTACACATACAACTTAAACTACAACCTCTATACCAAACATACCTTTTAATTCACTACAATCCCCAATCCTTTCATAGATAGATACTATTTTCCCATTTCATAGGCTTCCTCCATCTTTCCAGATACATGACTTGGGCTCTACTCCACCAGGATGCATGGTTGGGACAGGAGAAGCAGCACACTTGATCATTGGGCACCGACACCAGCCCAGGTAATGAACAGGTTAGATTGGTTCCCAACTAGAACCAGCCCAACAGAGGAACCTCAGCTCTGGTGCCTGGAACACCTCTTCCCCCTCCTGCACTGACCTTGGTGCCTGCAGAGTTGTTCCTCTCACATATTCTCACCCCGCTCTTCTCTGGCCACAATTACAACCGTGCAATAGCTCTTCTTCTTAAATCTGTTATCACAGAGGCATTACCACCATTTCTGATAGGCCCAGCTTTGACCAGTGGCACATCTTGGGAGCTGCCAGGGATTGGCTCTGCCATGAAAACATGGAAAAAGGTTCTAGCAGCTTCTCACAGAAGCCACCCCTGTAGCCCCTCTGCTACCAAAGCTTGTCCAGGAAAACCCAATGCACAAAGTAACTGTTATGTGTGAAGGGGTCCTGCTCTCCTATGGATGGCTGAACACCTGCCTGCCATGGGAAGCAGTGAATTAACTCCTTGTTTTGCTTTGTCTGTGAGTGCAGCTTTTGCTTTTCCTGTTAAATTATCTTTATCTCAACCCTTGAGTTTTCTAACTCTTACCCTTCTGATTCTCTCTGCCAAGCCTGCTGGTGGGGCAGGGAGCAAGTGGCCACGTGGGGCTACATTGCTGGCTGGGGTGAAAGTATGACATCAGATCACTGTGGTCATGCAATAAACAAACGGCTCTCAAAAAACTAGATTAACCAAGAAGGAGGAAGAAAAAAAAAATCCAAAACCCCCACAAGTACCCCCTTCAGGGTGTAGCTGATTATAACTTTTTCCGCTCCAGAAAGTACACTTTATTTTCAATTTCCAGTCTCACATATACCTACCTCCTTAGCCTTGTGCTCAAAATTTACAAAGCTTTAGCTTGTCAGCTCTGGGAATCCTCTGACTTTCCTCTGAATATTAGTTACATAATAGCTTGAGCTAAGCAATCAAAGCTGTGATAGGTCAAAAGGAAGATTTGCCTGAGGTGATGCAGGAAGTTGATGGCAGAGCTTGAAGCTGAATACACATTTCTCTGCTATTCTGACAGCACAAAACCAATAGAGCCTCCTTGACTGTTTGGATTTTGTTGGCTTTTTGCCAAAAAAGCACTGTTTCTGAAAGCCAAAGCTACAAAATGCAGTGGAACTGAAAGAGCTAATAAGCCAAAGAAATATCCCCAAATGGCACTGTTCTCTAGCTCTCAATGGCACTTCCATGATGTTACTAATAAATCATATATCTTACAATCAATATTTTCCACATACATACTGTACTTTGTGTCATTACAACTGCCTGTGAACGTGTACAGTTCTTGAGATATTAAGAGGAGTGTGTTAAACCCAGTCTTTCTCTTGGATTTTACACTCCTCACCTTCAAAATCCTTAGGTCCAAAAATGCCACAGCTTTTTGGTACTGACATTTCTAGTTATAAAAGATAGATTTGAAAGTCATTGTTCAATCCCTTTGTGTCTGTTTTGTGGGACTAAATGGCAAGTACTGAAAATTTTAGTTGGTAGGTGGTGGCAACAACAAATAGAGCACCAAAATTTAGAGGGATGAATTCAACATGTTTTGACACTGCAGAACAACATAACATTTACTTGTCAACAGTGCAGGATGAAGTAAATAGACTAAGCAAGGAATTAAGAGGGCCAGGACTCCAAGGCCCATTCTTCTGAGGTGACAGCAGTGATTGAGATGACATATCTGCACTTCAAATTACATTCTTCAGGTTTTTTAGGGGTTATGATTTATCTGCGACTGATTAAGGCATCACAGCATTACTCTTTTCCATGCCATGACATGCTCAGAAATTTCAAGATTTTTCTCCTGTGAGTTTATCTGGCATCAGCTTATTGAGAAAATGCCTTCAGAACTGAACATGAAGAATCAAATATTTAAGATCTGAAAAACTGTGAAATAGGCATTTCATTAATAAAAAGGATATTTATGAGTTACACTGATATTCATTATTATTTGCATTATCAGAGTCTAGGCACTCCTGCTTATAAAGATGATGCTTTCATGGTACTTTGAATAAAGGTACAAAAAGATGTTTCTATCCCTGGAAATTTATCGTCTTATGACAATTGATAGCTGATGGATCCTGACTGATGGGGAAAAGAAGAACATTAATAAAAAGATTAACCTCAGATGTGTGAAGTTCCTACAGCTATGAAGAATGGCTGCTCAAAAGCAATTACAGCGAAATTTTATAAGGGAGAGGCAAAGCTGTATGTATGTTGAATCTTGAATGATCTTGATCTCCACTTCTCTTTAAAGAAGCTCATCAGAATTGCTTTGGTAAAGAGACATATTTATAAAAGTTGCTTTTTTACAGAAGTCGTGGGGAACATTGTGAGGACATGGGTTCTCAGTCATGAGTTAATGCTTGTCATAATGAATTACAAATTCTAGACTGATTTTGACATTAAATTAGGATACTTTCTTTAGGTTATTTCTCTGAGCACTCCTGAGACATACTGTGAACTTATAATATTTGCTTACTGGTCTTTTATCTAAACTTGGGCACACACCTTTGCCACTAAAAAATAAAGACTGGGCTCTGCTTAGGAATTACCTAGTGCAACAAAACGGCCTAATATGCAATTTCTACAAGCAGCCTTACCCAAAACATAAATAAGATAAAAGCTGGGACAAGCTAAGATCTTGGGGAGTGCTCTCTCTTAATTACCTGTTAACATTTCCCTCAGATTTTTGCTTAGCAAGGCTGCCGCTGCTCTCTACCATATAAAAACTGCTTTAACTGCTTTCCTCACAGTAGGAATTGGTTATGATGGCACATATTAGTGCTGTTATCACGAGGGCCTAAATCTGAAATGACGCGAACTCATGGTGACTTCTTCTACTCGTTTCTTTGTAGAAGAAAAGATCAGACGACCAGCCCAAATCGGCGTGTTTCTACACTTCCACTTCCATGGAGCCGCAGTGAGGGCGCGTGGTCCCGCTTCTCTCTGCTGACATTCTCACGAGCCGAGGTTCATGGGACCACGGGCACTCCGCGGCTCCGGCTGGGAGCCGCCCTGGGGAGCAGCCGGCACCGGCGGCCAGGGCTCCCGGGAGGCGCCCGGCCCCGCTGCGTCCCTCCAGGCCCAGGCCGGCCTGGCGACCACCGCTCGCGGGGCCACCGGCGGGGCCTGGGGCCGCCCGGGCAGCTGGCGACGCCTCTTCCCCCGAGCCGCCCCCGGGAGTCCCGGTGGGCGCGGCGGGGCGAAGCGGGCGGGCGCCGCAGCGGGAGCGCAGCCCAGCGGAGCGGAGGAGGCCCGGCCGGGTCACGCCCGCCCCCGGCCGCGCCACCGCCCCTTCCTGTCATGGCCGCGGCCGGGCAGTGGCAGCTCGGCGGGGCGGCGCGGGCCGGTGCCTTCGGCTGCTGAGCGCCCCGCAGGCGGCGCGGAGCGGGGACGGCCCCAGCCCGGAGCCGGCGGCAGGAGGTGACTGAGGGGCACCGTGCGGGCAGGGCCTGCCGGGGGCTGCCCCAAGAAGCGGCCGGCCCGCAGCCCCGCGGCGGCGGGACGGGGCGGCGCGGGCGCCCCGGGACTGGTGGGGTCCGGCAGCGGCCCCGCCGGGGTGCGAGCGGAGCAGCCGCTTATACGGGTGTCCCGGAGCGGGTTTTCGTCGTGTGCACCCCGGGAACGAGCCATCCCCGCGGCAAGAACTATTGCGGAGAGGGCGGTCCGGGCTGGTGCCGGCGTGCACCTTTCCGAGTTGCGGGAACCACGACAGACATTTGTCCCCCAGTGAGGGTGTGCACGGTGGCACTGCCCGGGAGGTTATATTCACACCCTGCCCAGTGTACTGTAGTCTGTTCATACTCACGGATCCCGAGGATTCCCGGTGTTACGAAGTGTGGGTGGGTGATGTGCAGCAGCCATCAGGCCCTAAACACCTGGTGAAACAGGCCCGCGTAGCAAAGCACCAGGTAAGCAGGCTCTGGTAGCTGCAGACAGGAGAGCCTGTTCTGACTTCACCTCACGGTAAGTCTTCATAAGATTAGTTTCCACAGAGTTACACAACAAGATAGCAAATCCACTGTGGCTGTCTCACAGTAATAAGTCATTTGCTTTTGTAATTGAAAAGATAAAACCTAAATTTCATGAGCCCCACACAAAGACCTGTAATGCATCAATGAGTTGGCTTTTGTAAGACAAATCCAGGGGGAAAGGAAGGAAGATCCTGTAATGTTCCTTTTGTTTTCCTTGTAGATATCTGCGAAGTACCTACTGTCCACCACTTTCTTCATTTAACTTCCCCCTGGGGTCGGCTGGTCTTCAGCATGCCTTCGGCCAAGAACACCTCAAAACTTTTCCTGGTCCTCGTGTCACTGCTGCTGGTGCTGCCAGTAGCTGAAGCCCTGGACGCAGGAGATACCATTGCCTTCCTCCTAGGCCTCGCTGTCAGTGTTGTTGGATTCTGCGCTTGCCTTGGCTTGTATGCAAGGAGAAGGAATGGGCAGCAGTGACCTCAAGAAAATGCTCAGATGAAGTGAATTTCCAAACATGGCTTGGTGTTGGGTGTAAGACTGAGCTTTGGTTCTGGATAACTTTCAAAAAAATATGTAGTAGATACTTCTGCAAACCCCTCTTACTGTTCAGTACAACAAAGACTCTGCCCAGTAAAAGTGATTTGAATGATCTGTCCTCATTACAAAAATTATAATTTTATATTGTTCGTGATTAAATATTGCCTTAGGTAAATATTGCCAGGTAAAAACTTTTTGAATGGAGAAGTAAAACTATAGAGTGGCTCACAGTGAAAGTTTATAAATTGAGCATGTGAGGGAGGCCATCAACAAGTTCCATAATTTTGGTTTCAATGTTTAATCAGGAGGAAGCAGCTATTAATCTTCCAGTCAAGATGACAAGACTTTTGAAATTAGTCTTAACTAGATAGCTAGTGAGCAGACTGCTCTAAGTTGTGTGCTTATGCTCACATTCCCTATAATGACAGTTTACACCTAACAGCTCCCTGCTGCTGTCACATGGATGAGACTAAAGAGAACTAAGG
This sequence comes from Poecile atricapillus, assembly GCF_030490865.1. Classification (NCBI taxonomy): domain Eukaryota; kingdom Metazoa; phylum Chordata; class Aves; order Passeriformes; family Paridae; genus Poecile; species Poecile atricapillus. The sequence goes on along the minus strand of NC_081288.1, from coordinate 50,534,972 downwards.
AAACATGAAAGGTTTTTGGTTTTTTTTTTTCTTTTAGAATATTTTTAGAGTATTTTTATTTTAGAATATGCCACTCTGTAGCCCGTGTTCTTATTACAAAGTAGATACACCTAAGAATGAGATCACCATTTGTATTTAACATCTATTTCAAGTAAAGTACATGTAAGGCTATGTAAATCAGATTAGGGGTATGGACTCTGTCTCTTGTTTATTTTTTGTACTTATCCTTTTTTCTGGGCATACCAGGTTTATTTGATATTTGTACTTTTTTCTCCAAAACCTAAGTCTTAACTATTTTGTGTGAGAAATTCTGTGTATTTCTGCATTAGGAGGTTATTAGAACTATAATAATATCATTGTGCACATGTTTCTTTTACAATGTTGGAAGAACTTGTTAAAATCCTGGGCTTAGTCAATTAGTCTTTTGTCCTCGAGCATATTCCTTGTAACAAACCTATGTTAATAACTAATAGGCTTCTCTAACTGATGCATATGACTTCCACAGAAGGTTTGGACCAAAACCAAAGTAAAAAATCCTGGTGCAAAATGGGAGATGTAAATAGTCTTATTCTGTTCATGCTCAGACAGATTGTGTGGTCTATGGTTGAAAGACAGTAGTGTGTCTAGGACCTGTTTCTTTAAGTACCAAAGGTGAAATGGCTCAGCCAAGAGTGTCTGCCACAAGCCTCTCTGACTTGTTAGGGTGTTCTAGGTTGAACCAAGGAGCACAATCTGTAACAGCAGCAGAATAAGGAGCATAGGAAGATGAGCTCTCCACTGTTCACAGAATTTCCTTCTGATCTTGTGCTGTGGACACTGCCACTCTTTGCTAGAAATCTTGGCTTTTATCTTTTGGAGTTATGTATTTTGATACTATTCTTCCACTTCCTCTGTCTCTCTGTTCAGCAGAGCACAAAGCAATGACTATGGGCAGGTCTTACATAAATAATTGGGTGGGAAGGTCATGTTCTCCAAATCCTGATTTCTGCATGCCATTTTTGCTAGAAAGGGACCCAATGCACAATTACTATGTACAAATGAAATTTACAGCCCTAAGAGGAGCTTCAGACAGAAGTATCACCTTTGAAAGCTGCCTAGCAGCATATGATCCTGCACATGATACTTCAACTGGGTGTGTGCAAGCACAGATCAAAGTTTGATCTTTGATGTTCCAGCCTACCTTAACAAAAAAAAAAAAGCAAAAAACAAACAAAACAAAAACACCCAATAAACCCCCCTCATAAAATTGCCACTCAATTCACTTTATACTTCCCAAAGTTAAAAAAATTTGCCATTTTTTCAGTAAAATATTAAGTATTGCTCTTTCAATAGAATACATTTTAACACAAGCAGATTTTCACAGACTCCTTTACCTACACTTTGAAAAAGATCCCTGGCAATAGTTTCACAGAATTGGGCAACAGTTTCACTGCAGGAGAACAAAATTTTCACAAAGTTAATTATCTTCAGTCAGCAGGGCTATGAGAAATTGTGTTATTTGCCCAAAGCTGTATGTACTTCATTGAAAGGTGTTTGCACAGCATAATGGCTTTGTTTCCTGGGTTCTGATGAACCTTTATTGTTAAAGAATTGTATTTATCAATTACTTGAGTGTAAAATCAGATACCCCTGTTTTTCCTCTTAATAAACTTTGACGTATGATTTGTCATCAGCTTGATGAAGTAATTCTTATGAAAAGGAAAATTGAGATGACAGAAATGACTGAAACCGTTGAAATTCCTTCTGTTGGCTATTATTTTCTTACCTACTTTTGCTTAGGTTAAATAATTTTATGAACTAATGTATCATATGGTATGATTTCAGTTAACATTAGTGCAGTGATTGTACTTCTCTTAGTCCCAATACCTGTTTATCCCATTTCAGTAACTTACCTTAGAGCACTTCAGGGAGTTGGTCCCCTTACTTTGGCACAGTCAGCTTGTAGTTGCAAAGATTCCTGTTTGCCTGGTACAAGGAAAATTCAAAGTATTTCTTTTTCCTTTTGACTGAATTTTCAACATCTCTTATGTTGTTGCCCTTATACCAGAAAAGCTATTTATGTCAGTTTTCTAGCTGGAGACACAAGACCATTATCTATTGCTTTTTTGTTGTGGGTTGTTTGTTGCTTTGTTTGTTTGTTTGGGGGGGGATTTAATGAAATATTATGTTCTATTGCTTCAGTTATTTGAATTATACTCTCTTTTTTTTTAACTTTAAAAGTTATCCCTGCATTTTGTGAAAAGAGGGTTCTAGGCCTTTCAGGATTTCAGCTATTGCACAAATCTATTCACTTTGTAGTCTAAGGTAATACTTTTAGTAGCTGTTTTCAGAGCAGAAAGTAGAAACAGCCACCTCTTGACAAACACAACCTACCCTCTGATAAAAAAACCTGCAGGACAAGAAAGAGTAGCTTTTGACTGCTGTGATTTCCATATGCTTTAACAACAGTGTAGCTAAAAAGCAGCCATCATATAACATTTAACAGTCTATGCACAGTCTCTTTGTGAATGGACAGAAGGCCTTCACTTCTCCTGACATACTTTCAAGCGCTGCATAGCAGCTAGGCCTTACCATTCTGCTGTGTACAGCTGTAGCTGGGGCTTCACACAGTTCCTAATGCACTTGCTTCTCGGGGTGTATGAATGCTGGTAAACCTCTTTCTCCTACTTAGATAAATCCTGCTGCTGCTGGTGATGCTGCTTTAATACTATTGTGAGACCTGACAATTCTATGACATCTTGCATTTGAGGACCTTTACATGTTTACAGGTATTAATGCTCACATCCCAGTTGTATCCTTGGGGCAAAGTGGAAGGAGAATCACTGGCTTACGATGGAGTCATAGGAAGCAGTTGGTATCTCCAGGATACTCATGGAGTTTCCTGGAGTGTGTTGTGCCACTATGCCTTTCCATGGGAGCTGTCCCTGGACTAGTCCAGACTCTTGTGTACTGACTAGACACAGTTAAACATAGTCTGAAGCCCTCTTTGCACAATGCTCTTTACATAATTTGTGAGAAGGGGAGTTCAGTTTATAACAAGATAAACATGGCTAAATGAACTGTAATAGGTCTGTTAACATGGTAAATACACTAATTATTATGCTACAGAAGCAACCTTTCCATTCATTTCTACATCTGATGAAAGGTTTGCAGATCTTAACTGGTGTCATGATGAGATTGTTAGGAGTGGTGGAAAGGAGAGCTTGAGTCTGGTTGTCTTCCCAGTTTACACTTGAACAAATAGTACATGATCTGAAGTCATCAGGAAGTATGTTCACCAGATGAAAGAAGTGAGACTACTAATTCAGAACCAAATGCAGCAAAACATATTGGGCAATATTTGATGTGACTATTGATGCACAGCACCCAAGCTACTTGATTTCTGCTGAAATCAATCTTCAGAACTTTCAAGTGACAAGTTTTTAATACATTAGACACCAACTACATTGCTCAGTATTCAGTTCTTGAAGAATGTAATCAGTTTCTGAATTACAAAGATTTTCATTTCACATGAATATACAGTAACACTAAATATTACCTTTGGAAAACAAGTTTTCCAGCAAGCTATCTGGAATTTACATACCAGTTATGATATGGTAAATAACATAAAAATACATCTTTCTTTGAATTAAAATTAAAAGAACAATAAAAAATATATAGGCATTGAAAACATTTCCAGACCTTGTACTATCTCCTCAGCTCAGTTTCTCTGTAATGGAATTTGAAAATGTGTGGGAAGCTCTGTCACATTAAGGTACAGGCATACTAGAGAGTCAGCAGAGCCTTTTGTTTCTGGATCATCCATCTGATGAGGTCAAAACAGAGATTTTCATGAGAAAAATAAAACAAAATGTCCCTTTAGTGTGCTGAGCAGAGGCCCATATAATCATAGAATCATAGACTGTTAAGGGCTGGAATGCCTCTTAAAGACCATCTAGTCCCAACCCTCTGTGCCATGGGCAGGGACACCTCCCACCAAACCAGGTTGTTCAAGGCCTTATCTAACCTGCCCTTGAACACTACCAGGGTTGGAACACCCACACCCACCCCAAGCAACCTGTTCCTGTGCCTCACCACCATTGCAGTTAAAAATTTCTTCCTAATATCTAACCTAAATTTCCTCTCTTTCAGTTTGTACCCATTACTCACTGTCCTGTCACTACAGTTTCTGATGAAGTGTCCATCTCTGGCCTCCCTGTAGGCCCCATTAGATACCAGAAGGTTCCTATGAGGTATCTATGCAACCCTCTCTTCTCCAGGCTGAAAAGCCCCAACAGCCTGTCTTTTAGGGGAAGTGTTCCAGTCATCAGCTTCATGGCCCTCCTCTGGACTTGGTCCAAGAATTCCATGCCCTTCTTCTGTTGGAAGCACCAGGACTGTACCCAGTAGTCCAGGTAGGGTCTCACAAGAGCAGAGTAGAACAGGAGAATCACCTCTTTCAACCTGCTGGCCATACTCCTTTTGATAACAGCCCAGGACACTGTTGGTTTTATGGGCTGCAAGTGCACACTGCTGGCTCATGTCGAGTATTTTAGCAACCATTACCCTCAAGTCTTTCTGCAGAGCTGCTCTCAATCACCTCACCACTCAGCCTGTAAGAGTGTCTGGGATTGCCCTAACCCAGGTATAGGACCTTGCACTTGGCCTTGTTGAACTTCATGAGATTCACATGGGACCACCACTTGAGCCTGTCACAGTCCTTCTGGAAGGCATCCCTTTCCTCTGGTGGATTATCTGCACGACACAGCTTGGTGTCATCAGCAAATTTGCTGAAGGTGCATACACAGCATAAGTGAAGGCCTGAAAGCAGAGTGCCCCCCATCAGACCTAGGAGCTGCAAACATTAGAGGCAGGGAAGAGAGAATTGTGTCCGCAAGCACACTGATGCAGAAAACTAGATGTTGTTGCTGGGTTGGGTTAAAGTTTGTGTTCTGCTTCAGTCTTTCTGTATTGGCTGTGTTCCTCCTCACTAGTCATTGTCTTGGAAATTTTAACTGGAACCAAAAGTACTGGCAGCTTTCTCAGCTGCCATTCATTCAAGGCACTAAAATTTTTACATACATCTTCATACTGCTACTCTCCACTTGGCAAGCATAAAAGCATGAAAATTACCTTCTTTTCCTGAACAGAGCTAAACACTGCAATGCCACAGTGTGGCATTTACAGTTGTGTAAAACTTTAGAAGAGCAGGGTCTGTCTTTTTCTTCTGTTTTTCCATTCTTCTGTTTGTGCAGCTGATTGCACACACTGTGATAGTGCTTATAATTAATAATATAACTCCATGTCATTCCCTACCCTCTCACAGAAAAGCGACCATCTTAAAACATGACCAGTTTTAATCTCAGCACAATTAAAGTGAAGAAAATGGTCACTTTATCAAAATCTGTCCACTTTCCATTTCATGAGTTACCTGTGAAATGAGAATGTCTTTAATTCTAGAATTTTTCAAGGGCATTTTCTGCCAATGTATTTCTGAACTGATATGGTTATGGAAATTACATGCTCAATATCTGTACCTATTTTTCAGTCTTCAACCTAACACAATTGTTCATAAGTCCCATGGTAGCAGTTTTAAATTTTATTCTTTATCTATTAAAATGACCTGAAATATCAGCAGAACCCATATTGACTCGTTTTTCCTCAACAGCACATATTTATTTCAGCATCTGTGTGAAAAGTAAGGAACAATTCAGCTCTTTAAAACTTTGATCTTTTTAGAAACGCCATTTGTGATCAAATTCCAAAAGTCTATCTGATATTTGCAGATAGTATATAATATATAAAGTGGTCTTTATCTACTGAAAAAAGAAAAAAGTGATTTTCCATAAAAAGAAATAATTAAAAAAAAATAGAATTAAGGATGCTGATTGTATGCATGGAGGAGTTGCCAATAAGAAACCACTATTCAGCACTAAATCACACAGCCATGTTTTTCATCCTACTGTATTTGCAGGAAAAAAAAAACATAAATCACAAAAATATATTTTATATTAAAAATAGGCAACATGTGCTTTTCAGAGACCAAGTGCATATGTGAACCTCAATGAAGTCAGCTCAAAAAAATTTATTGTCTTAAATTGAAATCAAGCTCTTCTAAACAGGCAACCATACTGCCTTCTGAATCCCATGTAACTTTGCCACAAACACCCCCCATGGCAGAGCTATGGCAGCAGGCTGTCCTGATGCACAGGATGCTGGCTAACCTCAAATCCTGCCTAGGAAGCGACAGGCAGCTGTGTCTCCCTGGGTGCCAAATGCATGCCCAGGCCACTGCTACCCTCCCACTCCATAGATTCATCTCCTCCTGTGAAAAAAATAGGTGATGAGCTATTTGTTTAAACATTCAGGAATAGCTGTGTAGCTGTTACATCTTTAACCTTCCATGCCAGCTTTCCCATTTCAAAATTTAGTATTTTTGGTACACTTATTTTTTATAATTAAATAATAATATTAGTATATAATATTAAACTACTATATTCATTAATATTAATTAATAATATTAATTATTACTAATACAACCCAGTATATAATCTTTTAAAATACAACATCCATGTGGGCTGGGGTGAATACATCTAGGGGAAGTAGAAAAGCAAAGGACACTGTCAGATGAAAGGATATTCTGAATTATCCATCCAAAAAAAGGGAAAACAGAAATCATCTTTGGGAAGAGTATGAGCCAAGAAATGTACAAGGTGACCTCCAGAGGTCCTTTCCAACCTAATTTACTGTATGATTCTATGAAATCCTAGCTGTAAATGGGATGCATAAACAGAAGCTCAATTCATTTGTATCTTCATTGCAAACAAGGATATATTTGTGGTGAACAAATCTAATCACAGTGTGAGCCTATAGGGAACCTGACTGCAAAAGCTGTGAGGCTGTTCAGTCATCATGTAAGACCACAGGGAAACCAGATGTACCAGGATTCTCCCACTGTGTCTAGTGAAACTCAATCCCTGAGGTATTAAAAGGTTATGGAAAAAAGGGAGCAAATGCAACACATGTACACTAATCCTCTTTTCGGAGTGGAATTTTTAGAGATGGGTTTATGGGGCTAGTACTGTACTCCAAATGGAATTCAACTGCTTCAGTGTAAAGCCCCAAATGTGAATTAACTCCTGCCCAAGTCAACACTGAAAATATTAAGATCTGACAGGCAGAATGAAAGGCCTTATTGCACACGGAGTTCCCATTGGCATCAGTGGGAGTTTAGGACAAGGTCAAATACAAAATACAGCTTTGGTTGCAAGAAGATACGTTGATAGGATGGAGGGGTCCCTGCATTGGACCAGTAGTGCACCTTGCACCAGATGGTGCTCATTGGGAACTGCAGCCATGTTAGTCTCCATCTACATCTCCTTCCTTAGAAAAATATTAGCTGAATTATTTATTATGATAACTGAATGCCAAATTTTCATCTGGTTTAAAAACAGCCTGAAGTTGCTGAAATCAGTGCAGTCATCCTGATTTAAATTCATTTTGAACAGAAAACACAAGAGGTTTCATTCTGACCTTGCACCAGCCCTTATACTTCTGTGTAACGCAGTAGAATTATTCTTGATTTCCATTTATATGAAAATCTAAATTGGTTCTTAAAATAGAACCTTTTTTTTTTTCTCTCAGTCTGCTACCAGTAAATTATTTGACCTACATCTTAATAAATATTAAGAAAAAATTATTCTCCCCGCTCTTATTCCACAAATACACTTCAGAACTTGTGTATTCAACTTAGCCTCTACTATTTTGCCCCCCCAAGATTTATCAACAAAGGCAAAGGAAAACCCACAAGTCACCCCACTCTCAAGGACACCATACTAATATAAAGTGCCTCTTTGCACACTTTCAATGTATGTGTGCCATACATGACTGATGTACATCTGCTTACCTTTCTGCCTCGTTGTTCTTACTATTTTAGTAATAAAAGCAATCTGTGTTTGTGTCAAACTGTTCCTTAGGAACTCCTTTCACCTAGTCTACATGAGATTCTATGTATTAAATAAGAACTTCATAGATTTTCTTTTCCTGTCCAAAAGTAACACTGAAATCCCAGTAGAAAGGATTACATACTCTCAATTTCAGAAGAGTTAGCAAGGAAATTATTATAGATATAGATAGAAATGTAAAGGACTAGAAATCTGAAAATTCGAGTTTTTCCAGAGGTTTCTCTGCTTAACTCCCAATAGATTTAATAGGAATTAAGAATTAAAATCCCTTCTGCTTCCAAAGGGATACTGACCTTCCTGTAATGAATGTAAAGTATGTGATCACTTTATGTACACTACCAAAATAATTTGAAATTGACTGTACATAATAATTACCAGTCTGCTGCCTTAATATACCATAATGTCAACTGTTGTAACTCAGGACAATGAAAGTTGCCTAATTCAGTACAAAATACAGGCTTTGGGAAATAAATGTCATAGAATCAGGGCAGAGGCACTGACAGACATACCTTAAATATATTCTTTCATGCAGTAGTAGCTAAGCAATTTTGTCAGTAAGAATTCCATATCCTCTTAGAGCACTAGGTTTTTGATTTTTCGTTATGTGGTGCTGCAACCCCACTTGCCTTTTGTCCTGTGCTTCATAAGCTGAACCCTGGTATCACAAGAAATAAATTCTTGTGGTATCACAAGAAATAAATAAAAAGTAAATAAACTTCATGAGTGAAAAAATGTGTTTTTCATTTTTGAAATAGTTAATTCCTGTCACCTGCTTGCAGTAACTGTTTCTGGTCTTATTACAAAGGCAGAGGAAGATGTAGTTTTTATGAAACTGGGACATTTGTAAAGAGTATTTTAAGTAGATACGTTTCTTTAAACTTACCACCAAAGTAATAGAAACACATAAACTACACTGGTTCTAAAAGTTCCTTCTAGGATGCTCACACTGAACAGACCAGAACAAATCTTCCACCATCCCCTGGTAGAGAGGCTTAAAAAATCCTTTCTCAAAACTGCTATCTAATGCACTTTTTTTCACATCACAGCATACCTAAGCCTTAAACCATAATGCTGACTCAAAGTCTACTAACTTGTTTCTCTTTATTCATTTTAACACTTGGAAGTTCAATGTTAAAGTCTCAACATATTATTAGTACAAGCAATTATTCATCCTCTTACTCTTGTATTTTTCAATTTCAGAAGCCCCCAGGCATGAATTAACATGTAGACTTTTTATATTAAAAAGCATTACTTTGCTTTCTGTTTTGAAAGTGTATCTGTTCACTAGAAGCCATATTTAAATATCCATACCTCCAATTAACAGATTTTTAAGTAAAGATTAAAGAGTTTAAGGGTTGCAAACCTAACTCACCTTAAAAGAGTTTTAGGTTAAGTATGTTCATAATTGCATTTCAAGACTGCCAAGTATACCAGAAGTCTGAAAGTCTCATAATTAAGGCCTTTACTTTCACTCTCTCCAACTTCTCACTGTATCCACCAAAGGTTATCCCAGCTCCATTTATTGTCTAACTAGGTTTGCCTAAATTGGTCAAAAATGAATTTGAATCTAACCCTGTAATTCCACTAATTTTTTGTTTTTAACTGTCTCTGTCTGGCTGTGATGGTAGAAAATAACGTCTTACATTCCTGCAACAAGTTTTTCTTCTTATTTCTTATGTCTTACTCCAGAATGGCCATTAAGATATCTTCCCTTTTTAAATTTTTGCTTCTCTTCCCTTTTTCTACTTCTCTTTCAGCATCACCAGGCTTTCCCAAGATGTGATCCATGTTTTGGTAACTAATCTACATGGGAATATAAATCATTCTTGAGCAATTGCCACCTCTTTATGTCTGAAGGTCTTCCATCTTACTTCAGCTTGCCAGCATTTCATTGTGTTCCATGGTTGGCCTTGTGGCAGTGTCCTTTGAAAATTCAGTACACTGAAAAGGTTAGGAGAAAAGAAAGAACTTCTTTCTTTTCATCAACATAGAACATGCAGGTTGAAACAGATATATCTTGAGGACCTGTAAATTCAAAGAGAATTCATAAGTTTTACATAAATTCTTCAAATTGCCAGTTTTGTTATGCATGCATATTTATGAAGAGATATTATACATAATAGACAGATACAGTATATCAACTAAATGTTCTGTTAGCTTTTGAAGCATTACATTAATACCAAATTTACAATGCAGCACAGAATTGCACAACAGGTATGTTTTACTTGGTTACTGCTGGTACTGTACTGTGAGGAGATGGTATGTTGACTCATTAAAAGAGCACTTTTTTTGTCCACGTACATATATCAGATTAGGAAAACCAGATTAATAGTATTTGGATCTCTTATTTCCACTTTTTGTTTTAATAATGGAGAACAAATAAGTACAGTGAGACTTAATGAAATTATGCAATGAGGAACTGTAAGAGCTTAAGAGGTAGTTTAATTATCTAAAACGTTACTTGAGCAGAACTCAAAAAAGGACCCAGACATCTCTCACTGCACCAACAGAAAGACTTATCAGTGCTAACTTTACAATTGACATTTGCCCTTCAGACATAAGATCACAAGGTTTCCTTTTACACAGAACTGACCAAGAGTGTGCAGTGCAGAATCCCGGTGGTCCAGATGTGAAACAGAGCAGAACCTAAATGTCTTGCTTCCAGCAATGTCCCTACAAGACTCTGAGCTGAGTGATGTGTTCAGGTAACTGCGCTCAACAGCAGTACCGAGTCCAGTCAATGCCCAAATGCTGCAGGAAACCCAGCTTTTTTTCCGTTTAGTACTTACTGACATTGCACAAAATAAAGATCTGGAACTCAAGCCCAGTTTCCCACCTCCAAAAAAAGTTCTCTAAAGTACTAGACGGTACAGTCCTGGAAATCATGGTCTCCTGTTTATTCTGGACTCTTCAGAGTCCATAAAAATGCAAGAGCAATGAGAGAGGGAGAGTGGGATGTGGGCAAATAAGACTGACTTCCATTTTTGCTGATTCAGATAACCGCCTCTTATGGCAAAATTTAGGTCCAGGTCTCAGCTCCATAGCCTAATATTATGTAATAAATCAGAAAACAAAATACAACCAGCATTAAACAATCTATGTAGCTGGAATCAGATCCCATGGATTTTTCCTGCCAGAAGACTGTCTCATCTAGTACAGTGAAACATCCTGATTCTGCTCAATGTTTCACTCTTTACTTTAAATACCACACTCAAACATTGCCTGACAACATGCAAATACTAGTCCAATTTAGCAAAAGATGCTGCCATTTGCTACTATTAGGCTTGACTAATTTTGCAGGTGACATTTAAAAAAAAAGTGTTTATTCTTTCATACCTCCATGAAACAGGCAATGCAGTGGTAAATTAATATTTACAGTTTTAGAGTTACATCAGAGCTGCATTCATGCAGTTCCTCCTACTGTGCCCTCACAGTGCTGTTCTGATAATATCTGCAGAATTCAAACTGTTGTGTTTCTTAACAAGATGACCTACCTTTATTGAGAGAGATTGTTCTCCTCATCTCACAAGTACAAAGCTTATTTCTCTTTATTCTACATATAAACGAGAATATTTCATGTTTAATATCCAACAAACTGAAAAAATGGGACCATGGCATAAGGTTCTAGGTATCAAATTATTTGCAGTGAACAGTTAACAACTGATCTGACATGAATATCCAAAACTATTTTCACTTTCTAGATCATAAGAGCTGAAGCTTGGCAGTAGAACATATATTTGTGGTAACGGTCGCAAAACAATGTTCACCCTCCACCTGAGACATTACAGATTTGACTCTCCATTGTCTCAATCTTGTGCATTCAAAGCAATTATCATTCAGCAGTATGCCTTTTAAAACAATTTATATCTTCTTTGCAGAGCTTTAAATCAATACAGAGTCATTAAATACTATATAATACACATATATATACATGTATATAATATCGACCCATCCGTATATATATATACACACATATATATGTATATATGTGTGTATGTATATATATATATGTATGTGTGTATATATATCTATCTATATATATATAGATATAAAAAATGTGTACAATATATGTATTAACTTAAAACTTATAGAACAATAGATTTGTAGGATGGCTAATGCCTAGATGTGAACTGGCCATATCAGCAAAAAATAAATATCTCTTACATTGACACTGTTAATTTTTGTCCCTAAGCACAGCCTAAAAGATGGCTTTGAAAGATGTCAGTGACAGTTATCCTATTTTATCCTATTATTTTTAAATCCCCCCTTAGTATATTGCTAGAAATAGAAAATTCTGTTGTCAAATAGTCTCTCTAATCCTACAACATACTGTCCATTCCATGGCTCACCTCTAACATACCTTAAAGATAACAGAAAATGGAAGTATTTATATATCCCAGCTCTACAAAAATGATTGATTTGACATATATCCCTATGCACTGATAACAGTCATGCAAATAATTCCATGAGCACAGGGAGAAATGGTGCAGTAACTGCAGCAGATGCAAGAGGAGCTCAGCAGTGTGGCTGTGGATCAGTTTGATACTGAACTGGTCAATAGGGTGTGCAGCCTGACACAAAACCAGCATGGCCTTTGCTACCTGCCATTCTGCCCCGGATGCAGAAACCACACAGTGACATTTCCAGGGTCCTGTTTGGCTGCACAGCTGAGCGTAGCCAAGCCTGGTCACCAAGACACCTGAATGAGAAAGGGATTAAAGCTCCAGGTCGTGACCAATTTTGACCAGCAGATGAATCACTGTATGCTGAAGCCTCAGTTACAGACCAGGGTCCCTAGGGAGTGGTGGCCAGTCTGAAACTGGAGGCCAGCCAAGGGAAAAAGGTAAACTCTAGGACAAGCAGCCAACACCTACATTCACAAAATTTATAGGAACTTCACCTGCCTCTGAGACCTCTCTGCTCATGTATCAGACTTCACTAAAATCAGCCTTCAGGTTTAAAAAGAAGGAAGGGAAGAAATATGCATAAATTCACTTAGGCATTATATGGCTTCATGACAGAAGGTACATGAAAAATAATGAACCATTATCACTCCTTTCATTAGGTCCCAACTACATCCTTGTCCTGGGTTGATTATGATGTTAAATTGTATCCCCATTCGTCCACCTAACCCAGACACAGGTTTTGTATTCTTAAAATTTCATCTAAGAGTAAAAGTGAGTGGAGAAGAAGCACCGAGTCTGTTATCAGAGACTGTACTTGCTCCCCCCAGCATCGGGAGTTTTGACTACAGCACAGACAGACAACAAGACACAGATCGCCTTGGCTTTCCAACTAGCTGGAGCAGAGAGGTCTTCCTGGACTGTTTTCCTTCCCTTTTCTGAAACGAATCGAACCTGCTCTGGACTGGGGACTCGGGGGAGCACCGGGAGCTTGCACCCGTGGACTACCGGGAGCCCAGCCTGGGCAGCGGCATTTTCCAGCGACGAAGGGACTGATAACAGAGCGAACACCCACAGGAAAGAGACCCTCTGAAGTTTGTCATCTCTTCTGAACGGCGAGAAGTTTTGTAATTTGATATCATTCATTTTTGTGCTGGTAGTGCTGTACCTGTGAAATAAACAGGTTTTTTCCACTTCTCTCAGAAGAATCTCTTCCCGAACCGGTTGGGGGGTGGGAGGAAAGGGCCACGTGGGTTTGCCTCCCGGGAGGGAGCCCCACTAGAGGTCTTCTGCCAAATTTGCCCTAAACCAGCACAAATACAATCCTAATAATCTCTAGTGAACCAACAGCACTAAAAGAGATGGGAGAACAACCTGCTAAACCAGCCAAAGAATATTCTGCATATATCTATACATGCTGGAAAACTTGGGATAGACTAGGTTTACATAAGAGGTAAAGTTATGTGTATCTCACATAAGTCTGTCTTTGCTTTATACTGGATGCATAAAAATGTTGGATACAACTCAGCTGGAAGAAGTCATCTTTCCCCTGTCTCTCGAGCATTCTTTTCTGTAATGTCACTAACCCCATTCATTTTGCTCCACAGTGTTCCACTGGCGCCTGTAATGGTGATAGGAAAAATGTGTTCCTGAATGCTGTGATTGGCGCTGTTAATGACCATGACACTGCAGAGCTGCTCTATGCTTCAGCAGAGTTAGCTGATTTCAAGACCTGAATTTCCATTTAGCAAGGTAAACCAGGAATATTGTATTGCTGTGTGAAAGCATTTTACTGAAAATCAAATGCTAAAATCGCACAGACAAAAGGACTATGAAACATAAGACCCGAGAAGGGGTGAGGTGCACAAAAAACACAAACCACTTTGTTTCAGAAAGAAAATCTACAAGCTTTCTAAAGCTACCAGACAACACTTCCAAAATCACTGTAACAGATTCCCCCACTGCAGAAAATTAACAGAGCTCTCCATGTCAGTGGTGCTGACTTGCAGGAAATCTTGTCTTGTATGGGAATGCTCCCCTTCTACCTAAAAGTCATTGATACAGTGTCATATGGTAAAATAGGAGAACAGTCATTGAAGAGGCCAAAGTTGATTGGCTGTGCACCAGAAACAAAATATCATTAGCATGACCTTGGGTCAGTGCTCCCTATTCAACTTCTAAATCCCAGAATACTTTCTACCTTTTTCTCACCAGATCGTTTTCATATTATTTGTTAGATGAGCCTCACACAAAAATCATGCTTTTCACCCATTGGTGATTTAGTCATGAATTCCTAATGTGTTCAACTGCTTTCAAATATTTTGGTTGTTGAATTGTACCACTGTGATGTATTTGCATTACCGTATGTCATGCAGAGAAAAACAAATAGTGAATGGAATGTATTTACAGTAGTTGAAAGACATATTGCATTGTAGATTATACTAAAAGATCTACAATTAATTGCATTAATTAAACAGCAGATGAAAATACATTAACTAAATGAATCACTATTTCTGTAAGACTATTCCTTGTGTCTATGTATATGCTTTGACAAATCCCATCTACAAGCTTTTTAAGGAATGGTATTTTATTTTTTGTATAGAGAAAGAAGAAAGTATTCTCCCTCCTGTTCCACATTCAATTACCAAAACACCAACAGGCTTTCTGGCATAGAAAGAGAGTGAAGAGACTGAATATAGAAGGAACTCCACTAAGCTTGGTTCACATTCTCTTGATGTTCTGGCAAGAGGATCTTTCTCCTCCCTAGGTGTGCAGGTAAAAATAGTCTTCCTGCAGTCAGCAGCTCAGGGTCCTGCTGTAGGCACTGCTACTGAGGCATCTTTACAGTGCTGCCCATATTAACTAAAACTGTTAATGTAATAAGAATTTCAATGCTTCCCACAAGCAAAACTGCAAGTTGAGAATAATTCACACTAGAAGACTTGTTATACATACATACAAAATAATGACCATCCTCCACTATGAAAAAAATCTACCCAAACAACCCAAAACTTGAACTAAACAAGTTGCATAAAGATTACATATTGAATATTACACTATTTACATATTTGCATGGAGAGATCCAAGATGAAAGTATTAGAGAAATACTCTCAAGTGTTCTCAACCATTCAAAAAATACTATCTCAACAAATGTATCTTCTTGAAACAACTTCTTCAGATACTAGGAAGTTCCTTTTGCTTTCCTTCCATGGAGCTCAGTCATTGATCTGCATTACTGTGTATGTGACTGGCTTTATCTTTTTTAAGTTATCACTCATCCTTGGCTGTGAAAACAAGCATTTTGGTAATTCTTCAGCACAGGACAATACATATATGGTGCACAAACAACAGAGACAGCATATGAACCTTTCTTTGACTCACTAATACTATTTTTTCTCTTTTTTCCCTCTACACATATATGTAAAGCCACCATTTCTGAAGTCCAGCAATTTAAAAATGCACCTTATCTTTCTGCAGGCACAAGTAATTAGCAATGAAATTTAACATTGTTAATTACTCATGGCCACCATCAAGTTAATTTTCAATTTTAACTACCTGATATGCAAGTGAAGTCAAGTAATTCCATGTCCACACTACCTAAATTGCACAATAACTAAACTTAACACTGCAACACTGATATAGCAGTTTATCTACAAAACCTATATGCAAAAGATGTGTCCAGTCTTTCAAATGCAGTCCTAGTGAACAAATTGGTAAAAGATACTTAGAAGCCTAAGGATACAGGTAAGGATCTAAAGGGATTTTTAGAAGCATATAGGTGCCTCACTCCCATTAGAGTCACACAGAGCAGTTTTCCTCTGCAAGACAAAACATTATTCATATGTTTGGCAAACAAGTGTATTTGCATTTAGATCTTCATTTATTCCTTTGTAAAAGTGCAATATAGATCTATTTTTAAGAACCAAAATTAATTTTCAAAGGCAACTATGAATTTTTTAATACTGAATTAAATGTTTTTGAGAAATATTTATAAAACATCAGAGGGTGTGGCTAAATGTTAACATTTAAGAATGCAATTATTATCCTTAAGAATTCTTATAGTCACATGAATGTAATTTTGTTGTAGGTGAAAACATGCATCACTTATGCAGAGACCACTAAAGAAATTTTCAGTGTGGGGTGAAATTTATGTTTGTGTTGAGAGCCTACCCAGGAGCCAGACACTGCCAACAAATGTCTTTCCTCTGAAAACACTTTACTAAGGATAAGAACTAAATATATTGCAGGTGACATTCTCTGTTGTGCAGGGGTCCCACACAGGTCTCTGTATTATATAAGTCCTACTTAAATACTACTCCAAAGCTGCACAGATCTACTGTACAGGCAAGAAAGTTCCCTTGAAAAATTCCTTGAGTCCTTTGAAAAGGATGAACTTTAGTAGCATCTATCACAGTTTCTCAAGCAATACATAAATCTTGTGCTGGCCTCTGCACAGGGGTGGGCACATCTTGTAGATTATCGCTCCTGTGTTGTAGAAATATTGGAAAATCCTACAGCGCTTAAATTTACATTATGCAGAATGGGTTGACACTGCATATATACAAATTTTAAGACAGTAAAAACATTAGTTACTGAAATGTTCAAGACAAAAGGGACTTGAGTATTTTAGATTTTAGCTATTGACAACTTCTGGCCCCATGCTGAAATCCTCATTCCACTGAAATAATTGAGAGACATTACTGACCTTAATGAGGACAATATCACCCCATCTTTCCAGCTGTCATCACTAGCCTTTCTTCTTACACAGTATCAAACTCAGACTCCATTAGTGAGATTTCTCAGTGTCAGACTTGTCAAAAACCTCTTCCATTCTGAGGAAAAGGTTCAAAACACTGGGAATCATCCAGCATCCTCACCTGGTTCACAACTGTAGTACAAAATTTCAGGGCACATATCCTCAAAAGAAATAGATGGCAAGTACCCCAAATGCTGCTTACACACCAAAAAATTCCTCTGCAATAGTTTTTACTTCCCCGTTTCTGCACTCAGGTTCCTGGCTCCTTGGCTCTGTGCACCCAAGCATCACCTCATGGGAGTGAACTTCCCAGACCTGCAGATGATATCAAAGACTGAGAATATCAAAGTAGGGTTCTCCAAAAATACTGTCTTGATCTGGAAATGGACATAGTGGATCTAATTCACTAAAAAGTGTTCCTTGGTCATTCTTGAATATAACCTAATTTGGAAAAAAACCCAAAGACTTGCAATAGAGAATTCTCAGTCACCACCAACAAAGCTGAGTATTTCACCAGTTATTTTCTTGGCCATGATAATTAAATAACTCAAACAGGAGAAAATGAAAGAGGTCTGTACCATAGCCCTCAAGAACTTTATAGCAGAGTTGTCCAAACCTGGAGATGGTTCTCATCTTTGATCTAAATCAGAAAATCAGCGAAATTGTATTTCTTCTCTCATTTTCTAGTGAAAGTTCTAATCAATCTGCTGGTAACTCTAATGAGGTACATGAACCCTTTTGTGCTTGTGCTTGTGCTCCACTTACATGCTTTCCTTTTACCCTTCCTTTATGGGGCAGAGCAGTACATAAGTAGGAAAAGAAAAAAAAAAAAAAAGTCAAGGAAATATTTTTATTTCCCTAAGAGTAGTCACTTCTTCTGATATGCTTGTTTGGGATCACAGGTCCTCTGTGTTTTGGAGTCTCCTTTGTGTTGCCCTTAGAGTTACCCCCCTTATACTGTGTGGTGGGCAATTTACTCAAGATTTAGGATCTTTCCTTGCGTCAAAACCTCAAGAAATTCTTCTTAGCTACCCCTAATCCACTCACTTTGCAACATGGGCTGCCTCACACTTTTTTTCCTGAACCTTTCATATCTCTAGGCCAGCTATTTTGAAGAATTAGTTATCACAGATGTCATCACCTGTCCTCACATAGCTCTTCTCCCTGCCTTCCAATTGTTCTTGCTTCCTGGAGG
The DNA here is from genome assembly GCF_030490865.1 of Poecile atricapillus. NCBI lineage: Eukaryota > Metazoa > Chordata > Aves > Passeriformes > Paridae > Poecile > Poecile atricapillus. The sequence goes on along the minus strand of NC_081288.1, from coordinate 50,516,675 downwards.
ATCTTTGTCTGACATCTGCCTTCACCTTCCAGATTCTCAGCCTCATGACTCTTGGATTTTTTTCCCTACATGGAGGACGTGACCTGCTACCTGTGCAACAGTTTAACGAGACATGATGTCACTCCACTCTCTTACTTTGAGACAAAAGTTTTTCTTGACTGACTCTACCCTTAGAACAAACAGAATGGAGTTCAAGCCATATGATGGACCTTAGATTTGTGTCTCAGAATGAGATAACCTGTTCCCTAATGCATCTATTTCTCAGCAATTTCTATGATAGGAAACTAACTTTGTTATGTGGCACTTCAATCTTGATATTTGTATTTTGTTGAACAATTAAAACACTTGTTCTCGGGTTACGCCTATGAAGACAAATGGATTTATGCTGAACTGGTGGTTGAACACTGAATGAATTCTCAAGTTCACAGATTACTTCTAAGGAGTTTGCTACATGTCCAAAAGTAGAGCAAGTTTTAAAATATTATATAGCAACAAATTTTGTAATCTCTCTAAAAGAAAGCCCAGACAGAAAAAAGTTAAAACCTATGGCACTGGATCTATTTTATGACAATGATGATTGTGTTGCATTGTTTACTCCTAAAAACATCATAATTCTTACACATATCAGAGTGTATTTGGTCCTGACCATGACCATACTACAGTCATTCAGTACCACATATTATAAATCTTCCTAATCCTACATTGCAAATGTTTCATTTTCATGCATGGCATTTAGAGAACACTTTGCTATATTAGACAGATCATTAAAGCTACTTCCTTGCCCTTCACATTTTAAGAATTACTTCAAAGGTCATTGTTTGTGTCACTGTGGCTACACATATTTAACAACAAAGAAAGGATACCTGGGGGATATCTGCATAGCTTAGGTGATTGTGACATGAGAAGTGCAACTTGTACTAACTTTAACAACCACCCAAAATGCCAGTTTTTTCAAAACTGAGCTAACACCTGCCACCCCATAGATGGGCATCATCATGTCCTCATAATTACATTTGCAGAAAAGAATTTTAAATCGTGTGGTACCTAAGCTTTGTGTCAGTTTTCTGCCCAAGAATAAATTTTATCTGAAACAAGTCACATGGTTAAAATACTGCAATGTTGGTTTTAAATAAGTGTATTTTCCAGTGGTTGCAGACCTCTAGGCTTGGTCAGGCTACTACTGAAGCTAATTTTGTGGTTTGGCAACCAATTCCAATGCCGTATAGTGAACGTCAAAAAAAAAAAAAAAAAAAAAAAAAGAACCCAAAACTGACGACAGCCTTAAAAAATGCCTGTAGTCTACTAACGGGCTCACAGATGTGACACACATTATGAATCAACCCTATAAATCTGTCCCACAGAAGGATTTATTGTGGCTTGAATGGAAGCTCCCAGCGAAGAAGTTCCTCAGGATCCAAATCTCTCGACCCAAAACAAGCTGCTCCTCAGCTGCCTTGCAGCCAAAGCCAATTACTCTTGGGGCACGGCTTTCGTGTTCCCACTTCTCCCGGATAAACTTCCATACAAACCGAAGAGGCGGGAGGGCGGAGGGATCCCAACCCTTCCCGCTTCCTCCCGCTTTTGCCGCGGTGGCACCAGCGAGGGTCAGTGCCAGCGGGTGCGGGGGCCGGCGGGAGGCCCCTGCGGCGGCCCAGGCCACAGCCCGCCGCCTCCCGGCGCCGCCGCCCCGGCCCACCGGCCCGCATGACATCATCGGGACGGCTCGGGATCGATCCCCGCCGGCCGCCGGCTCGGGCGGGCGCTCCTCCGCGGCGGCCGCCGCCGCCGCCCTGCGCGCCGAGGGGGAACGCCGGCCCTGCCGCGGACGGAACAGGCTGACACCAGATCCATCCCCGCCGCCATGCAGCGAGCGCGCTGACAGCTCTGCGCCGGCTTCGGGCTGCGCGTCGGGAAGCTGCTCCGCGGGCTGCCGGGGGGAAAGGTGCGGTGTCCTCACGGCCCCGCGGCGAATGCGCCCTCCGCGAACAACGGCACTTGTTAAAGGAGCCCTCCCTGGCTCGGGGGTCAGGAAGAAGGAATTCACCGGGTGGGAATCGGGAGGAAGGAAAACGAGCCACCAGCGGGAGGATCAAGCAGCGGCAGCTGAAGAAACCGCCCGGTCCCTCTCCTGACAGGCTGCGACGCGCAGCGCGGCGGGCGCTTCCAGACCCCCGTTGTAAGCGAGTGGGGCGGGAGGGGGAGCCCAGAGGCATAAACAAGGAGCGCAGGACCTAATTCCTTCCCCTCCCTTTCCTCACTGGCTTGCCCAGGCTCGCCAATAAATCCAGCTCGGCTATACATCGCGATGGGAACGTGCTGCCAAGGAGGCTGCCTTCCCGTCACTGAGGATGCTGCCTTCCCCTCACTGAGAAGGCTGCTGCCGCCGGGGCTGCCTGCACACCACTGAGGACGCTGCTGCTGCCGCGGAGGTTGCCGTGCCCTCTCTGAGACAGCAGCAGCAGCTGCCGCCGCCGAGCCCGCCGTGCCCTCATTGAGGCGGCCGCCGCCGCTGCGTTACAGGGAGAGATTGTGGCGCTGCGACAGGGGAGGACGGGGCTCGGCGCGCAGGGGGGAGGCGCGGCGAGCATGCGCCGCCCGAGCCACTGACTGGATCCTCAGCCAAGGCACCGAGGCAAAAAAAAAAAAAAAAAAAAAAAAAAAAAAAAAAAAAAGGAAATTAAAAAAAAAAAGAAAAAAGAAAAGGGAATAGGATTGAGAGAAAGAAGAAGAATGAGTGACGGTAGAGAAGAATAGGAAGGATCGCCAGGGTAAAGCAGCCGCCGGTCGGCGGGAAGGAGCAGCTCTGGCATGTGGGGATCTCCGGCACCAACAGGTAGGAGGAGAGGGGCTGGGGGCTCCGAGGGCTGCCGCGGCTGCAGGTGCGTGCTGAGAGGGCTCTCCCGCTCAGGCGTGCGGGGCTTATTTCCAAAGCCCCTTATTTATGATGGAAGCCCTCACAGACAATGCCTCTTCCGCTCTCCCCAGCTCCCCGCCGCGGGGGGCTCTCGCACGGCTCCGGCAGATGCGGCTGATGCCAGGCAGCGGCACCCGGGCTGCCTTGCAGCGCGGCGCAGTCCAGCCCTGCATGGCCGGGCGTGGGGGAGCGGCTGTGGCCGTGAGTGCGTGTGTCAGCGGCGGTGTGAGTGTGGCAGCAGTGGCGGTGCACAGCGTGCGGGCTGTGTGTGCGGAGGCAGGGCCGGCCGCCGCGGGGACAGCTCCACGGAGGAGGGGGAGCGGCGGGGCTGGCGGGAGGGGGGAGGGGGAGCCTGATTTCATGGTTTTAAAACGATGCCATGATCTGATCAGCCTCTGTTTACACAGCAGCAATCAGGCTCTTTTGTGGACGGTAAGAATGCAAGGATTTTGCTGGGATTCAGTGGGAATATCCTTTGTACACCCGAGGTGGCATAGGAAACACTTCGTGTGAATAACGAAGGAGCCTGATCATGCCTGCTGTGGCTCCTGTCCCTGGCTCTGGAGGGAGAAAAAAAGAAAAACAAAACAAAACCAAACCAGGAGGGAAAAAAAAAAAGGCAGCAACAGACTGTTCTTTATTTTATTTTATTGCATGAAACGTGTTCTGGTACGATTCACTGGGAGGATTAATGAGAATCGCGGAGCCCTAATTAGCTTGAAAAAAACCAAAAAAACCCAAACCCCCAAAAAAAAACCCAAAAAACAATTTATGTGTTTATTTAAGCATAACCAAAACTAGCCCTCCCGAAAGGATGGGCATTATATCTTGGCTGTGCTGCCTATTTTTGCTCAGTATTTACACTGACCGTTGCTTATTATGAATTATGTCGAGGCTTTAACAATTTGCATTAAAGCACGGGGAAAGGAGGGGGGAGGCCGGGGGGACGACACCCTAAAGCATACTGCTATCGACTGTCTAGATACCTGTTTCTCTTAAATGATAAAATTATGGTTTATAGCAGGGAGGGAGGGGGATAGTGAATACTGTTTCTCACAAAATGCATAAACTAACACTGTGTGATTAATGTGCTTTGGTGACTTGGGTTAAAAAACATAAATTCTGCAGGGTTTCTTTGGGTGTGATCCATATCAACACAGCAGTTGCCTCTAAAAACATTGACAAATACTGTAGCCATAAAATAAATGTAGGTAATGTCAAAGCATCAGCAGTCTATGGGGGTTTTTTAAAAAAGATGTCAATGATTAACTCTTGGGCTTGCAAACTGGGAATCTTTTGATTCATAAAATCTCTGAGGCTTTAACTGTGGAATTATATGTGCTACCAAATATAAGGGGCATTGGTCAGTCGTGAAACTGTAACAAGCCAAATCTGCCAATAGTCAATCATACTAAATAGTCAGAAAAAAAAAAGCCTCATTTTTTTTTTAAAAAAACAATAGTACTCAAATTTACAACTTCATTTGGTTCTCCGTAAATTAACATCTTTGTTAGCACTTTCTGACATCATTTTGTGTTAACTTAAGAACTGATAGCTCAATTTTTTTTCAGATATTTTGATGGCATGACAAATCAGAAAGAAGAGGATGTACTGTATGACTAGACACAAGATCAGTTCTGTTTGTGGATTACATTTTCAGTAAGATGTATGGATCTATTTTTTCCTTGTTCTTAAATATAGATCATGAGACTTGACTGAGGCAATATACATATCATCCATCCATCTATGGCGAACTACAGCCATGCAGCTGACAACATTTTACAAAATCTCTCTCCTTTAACAGCTTTTCTGAAACTGACTTCACTGGGTTTCATAATAGGAGTCAGTGTGGTGGGTAACCTTCTGATCTCCATTTTGCTAGTCAAAGATAAGACCTTGCATAGAGCTCCTTACTACTTCCTGTTGGATCTTTGCTGCTCAGATATCCTCAGATCTGCAATTTGTTTCCCTTTTGTTTTCACCTCGGTAAAAAATGGCTCTACGTGGACGTATGGGACTCTTACTTGCAAAGTGATTGCCTTTTTGGGGGTTTTGTCCTGCTTTCACACTGCTTTCATGTTATTCTGCATAAGCGTCACGAGATACTTAGCTATTGCCCACCACCGTTTTTATACGAAAAGACTGACCTTCTGGACTTGTTTGGCTGTTATCTGTATGGTGTGGACTCTCTCTGTAGCCATGGCTTTCCCCCCAGTTTTAGATGTGGGCACCTACTCATTCATTAGGGAGGAAGACCAATGCACTTTCCAGCATCGTTCCTTCAGGGCTAATGATTCCTTGGGATTTATGCTTCTTCTTGCCCTTATCCTCCTAGCCACACAGCTTGTCTACCTCAAGCTGATATTTTTTGTTCACGATCGCAGGAAAATGAAGCCAGTCCAGTTTGTTGCAGCAGTGAGCCAGAACTGGACTTTTCATGGTCCTGGAGCGAGTGGTCAAGCAGCTGCTAATTGGCTGGCTGGATTTGGAAGGGGTCCCACACCTCCAACCTTGTTGGGAATCAGGCAAAACGCGAACACCACAGGCAGGAGGAGGCTACTGGTTTTAGATGAATTCAAAATGGAGAAGAGAATCAGCAGAATGTTCTACATCATGACATTCCTCTTTCTGACCTTGTGGGGTCCCTATTTGGTAGCCTGTTACTGGAGAGTTTTTGCAAGAGGGCCTGTAGTACCTGGGGGATTTCTAACGGCCGCTGTCTGGATGAGTTTTGCCCAAGCTGGAATCAATCCTTTTGTCTGCATTTTCTCCAACAGGGAGCTGAGGCGCTGTTTCAGCACAACCCTTCTTTACTGCAGAAAATCCAGGTTACCAAGGGAACCTTACTGTGTTATATGAGGGAGCATCTGTAAATCTTTAGCCTTGTGAAACACTACCATTCTCTGCTAAGCAATTGTGGCCTGTAGCCATGTCTTGAGGAGAAAATCAAGAACGGGATGTCAGCAGCTGTAAGGATTTGGGCAACATTCTGCAGTCTTTGCAATAGCTCACCTTTAATCCTGTTTTAAACCTAAACATGTTCCTGCTGACCACTGCTGAAGGTTTGTAATTAAGAACAAAGGACTGAACTACTGCCCTGAATTCCTTTATGTGGTTGAAATCTAGATTATGAAAGTAGCAGGTGCTAAGTATCAGTGCTAAATGCTGTGTATATCACTACATAAAATAAGAACATCAAAAAGATTAGCATTGGACATCTTAATAAATTAAGTTGATATGAGGTTAATGTGTTGATAAAACTAATTTTAGACATCTGAAGACCTTTAAAACATTTCATACAATTATTATTTTGCAAAGACTGAAAACTGGGGACTCAAGTACTGTAACTGATTAAAGATGTGCCATGCATTATTGGATTATCACACTTACAAATCTGTTTGCCTTGTGAGTAAGTTTTGGGGAGCATTCCAAAGCAGTATTTTTGTTCAGATTTTGACTTTAATTTTTTTTTCTCCAAATATATTACTCTTTCTAATTACCATTTTCCTTAACAGTGAAATTACTAACATTTAACTGTATTCTGTGTTTTTTGCTGATTTGGTATAAAGTTTAATAGACTCTTATTTATATTTTTTAAAAAGCTAGATATCAGTCTGTTAGGCAACGTTAATGATAATATCCAGTCATAATTGAACAGTTATAATTATACAGAATAAACACATGTTGCCTTAAAGGGTTATCTAGTATCTTCCATTTTGTTTAGCATTGAAGCAAATAAGCAAGGAAAATTGAATCAATAACTCTGGTCAGTCATTTGGGAGTGCATGAAAGATCACTTAGTCCTCTTTTTTCCTTTTTACTCCAATGGTTCCCAAAATCAATATGCACATCACTGGGATTATGTGATTTCTTTCCTAGGTGTGCCGCCCTTTCTAGTTTGTTCTGGGAGACACAGGCAGTTGATGTATGTTTATATTTTAAGACAGCTGTCATGGGGAGACCGCAGCCTTAGTATGATATCTTGCACAATTTGTGAAGCATTTATTCTACTGAAGGCACAGTCTTGTTTATATTTTCTGCACATTTTGGTGTATTGGTTGTTTTAAATTATTTAAGTTTTAACTTGTGAAAGCATATAATATGATTTCTTAGTATTTTAGAGATACATTAGAGTCTGTGAGTCTTTCCTTCTTTAAGATACAGATGTGTGGATTTCAATATAAAGTTGCATTTGCCAAAATTTACCTGTGTAGCTTGTTAATTTTCTTGGAATAAAATTTTACATTTTTCCAGTTATACAATTAACCTTTTTTATTTTGTCTAGTGAGCTAGCATGAAGTACTGAGAATGTAGCCATTATGAATTATTATCCTTTGCAGTCACTGTATTCCCAAACTGTAAATGCATGAATGATGGGGACCACAGGATTGATAAATTATATTATCTGCAGTAGCACTATTGTGTAGTTTATCATAATTACCCATCTATCTGTTCTAATATGTCAGTTATATTTAAAGTTACAACACAGTATTTGACATTAACTTCACAGTTTAATTTTGGAAATGTGTATAACTGAAGCACAAAATCATGAGTTGATCAGTCATAAAGAACACAGATTTTTCTTAATTTTGGGATAGACAAGACTAGAGGTCTTAACTCAATATTTGTATATCTTGTCCTTTGTTGTAGTTTTATGACCAGCAAGTTAATGTATACGTACACGAGCAGCAGTCAATAATGAAAATGCTTAAATTTGTATGATAGCATTATACAACATATGCAACAATTCAGACAGTTGTGTCTATATGTGATCAGACAACTTGATCAAAGATTTGGTGAGCAATCTGTTTGACCTCACTTACACTTTCATACTGAGGTTGATCGGTTGAGAGGCATGGCTTTATATACTGTGTTGAAACAGAAAAATTGCTAAAATAATGAGTCCTCATCAGTATAGGAATGTTTCAGAACGTGATTTTAAATGGGACCAATAAACTTCTGCCAAAAGGACATTTTTATTACACTGAAAAAGGCTTTGAAATTAAGGTAGTTAAGCAATTGTCAAAGACAGCAGGAGTGAATAAAAACTGAATCGTATGTTGAGAAAAGTTCTGAAAGTCATCCCACTTAAGTTTATTAAAAGGTTGATTGGCAATAACTTCAGTCTAATTTCTTTAAAATAGTAACCTTTACAAGGAACATTGATATTACATATTGTAATAAAGAAGTACATGTAAATAAAGTTGTAAATATTATATAGTTGTAGAAGTAGTCAGTTCTGAGGATTAGCCAGAAAATTTTCAACTATGAAATTTCAAAATCTGCAAATCTGAGGCCTGACCTAACTCTTAATAAAGTCAGTTGGTGTTTTCCCATTAACTTCATTTGGAGCAGAAGCAGGCCCTAGCATTTCTATAGTACTATACTTCTGAAATACTAAGAAGGCTGTGTTTACTATGCAGTGGGAAAAGAAAAAAAAAATTTAAATTATTTCCCTGGAAGTTTTGCAAGCAGCAACTGATGTAAATTAAAATAATAAACAGTAAACAAATCTGAAAGCAAATATTTTGATAAATGTTTTTCTTTTGATACAAATATAATTCCTTTGGCTATATGACAATACTGTATTGCTATCTGAGAAAGGGCAGGTACTTTTTATTAAGTGGATTTTTAGGATTGTGCCAGTAAGAAATCTTGTGACAGAAGTATTTAGTTTTATTTTTCTCCAGCATTAAAAGGACAAGGGGATGTTCAGTGAAATTAAAAGCCAACATATAAAGTAACATTTTATGCAAAGTTATTACTCAGTGGTACACACTGGTACAGAATGTCAAGTAGTTTTAGAGAGATTCCTACAAGAACTGTATGTATACATGAATTAAAGCAGCGCTTGCACTTTTTGCCATCAGTGTCATTTTGATCCTAGTCAGCATATCAAAAGTAATGTATTAAGGTATAAATTCAAAGGAGCAAAAAGGTTCATTCCAATTCAGTACACTGTTGTGTCACAGTATGAAAAGCCTTTTGCTTTCATTTTAGTACAGGAGTTAAGCTATTGCCAAAGCTAGAATACAGGGCTGGTAGATTAGTCCTTTTCAGAATAGCAAAGAGTATCACACTATTTTATATCTGTATTGATCTTTAATGCTCATGGGTAATGTGAAGTCAATAGTTTTAATTTTCTGATGCGAGAGAAAAAAAAAAACAGATTCCCTAAAGTAAAGGCTGTCTACCCCTGTTCCTTTCCTTCCCTCTGTTGCCCTGCCGGCCCTTCAGCAGATTCTCCCTCAATGCTTCTATAAGAGTAAATGTTTCATACACTGAGTACTGTATTTCTTCTGCTCCTTGAGAAGTGTCTCTGCTATTCCTCCTCCCCAGCAGATAAGCTCCTGCAGCAGTTTCCCAGGGTCTGTCAGTGTCTGGGTTCCCTTCCTGAGGATGGAGATGGATTGCCAGTATCTTCCAGCTCAGCTTCCTTTGTAGTTCATGGATCTTAGGGCACTTGGCTAGCCCACTGAGTATCTTTTTCTTTTGGCTTTGCTCATGAAATACATGCTGTTTATATTGTGCAGAGAAAAATGAGAATGGGGAGGGGGCAGCAGAAAGCAACTTTCCCTCACACAAATATTTCACAAGGAAACAACTGTTTTTGTTGCACTGGCCTAGAGCATATAGTATTTTAAAAGCGTGATCAGTGTTAATTACCCTCTAAATAAATAAAATGTACAATTAGCCAATTAAGTCAAGGCTTTTGGTACAGCTACAGTCTTATTATAAAATGGCTTTTTGTCAGTCTCGAGGCCTTGGGGCCAGAGGAGTCCACTTTGTCTGTCTGCTTTTAAGTGCATTGTGTTTGTTCACTTGTTTTGCTTTTGCTTTGACTTTCAAGCATCTCAACATATTATTTATATTATAAGAATCCAGTATTGCAGCAGGTTATTATCACTCATGGGTTTAAAAAGATAATATTAAAGGGAACTCTGATGATTTACAAGGTGCGTTAGGTATTTTGGCAAGTAATTGGTTTTTAGCAAATGTTAAATAAACCTGTGGGCTGCTGGGCTCTTCCATAGTTACACAGTTACACAGTCAGTTCTTAATTATTGAAACTAACAATGGAGTAGACTAACCCACATAAAGCTAACACACAGGTAATACAAAGCATGTCCACATTAGATAAGAGCTTCCTATGTGTATTACATTTATCAAGGAATAGAGTTAAACTCAAGTAAAAAGTGAGATCAGAAGTTCAAAGAAGAATGGTGGGTGTTTTTCCTTTTTTTCTGCTTTGTTTTAGCATAGCACTGCTAATCTGCAACCTGGGTTACACACCCACATACAACTGAGAGTTGCCTGTACAATTCTGCATAGCACATAGGCAACTTCCTTCTAGTTTATATTCATTGAGAGCTCTGTGAGTGCACACTACTAATCTGATTGACTTTTTAGAGAAAAGAGAAGGCTCAGTCTGAGATACTGTTCTGCAAAATTAAAATTCAATAGAATTCTGCTTTTGTAAACTGAAGTGATACTGAGTGTGAAGAAATCAGTGATTTAAATCAGCAATGATCATAAGTATACTCTGGCCATAGCCATTAAAAACAGGACAAGATGACATTTTGCAATGCATATGCAACAAATCAAAGAGTTTGATATTATACACCAAGACCTTATGTGAGTGGGCTGAAAATAGTTCGTATTTTACATTTAGAAAAAAGTATGATGAAGCTATCCATTTAAATGGATAAACTCTTTAACTAGCCAGTGTGGAAAAAGAAGGGTGAACTTTAAAAATTGCTCATTATAAATAGTAAACAGTTTTGGTGGTGTTTTTGTTCAGCTGAACTGTGTAATTATATAACTATATGATGATCAAAGGAGTGTCACAGTGAATAAGTTAGATTTTTCTTTAGTAGTCTAGAAAGGAAATAACTATCTTCAGACATTTGAAATTAAGTAATTACAGTCATCTATATGTTTTATAACATTTAGATAACAAAATGATTATTTACATTTTCTGTACTTATTGATTCATTTACTTAAAGAATAATGTCTTTAGTCAGTGAGTTGGCTGATGCAACCAAATAATGGAATTTGTACCACAGGTTTTGTACTATGATTTGTATGTAATAAGCACAAGACATATAAAACCAGAATTTATCTGATATCAACTTCAAGCTCTGCATTAGGTACAAAACTTCTCCTAGTGTTAAGCAAATTATTGTCTCCAGATATTATTCAAAACTGTTCTGTGCTACTTCACAAGAATATTACTTCACCTTTGTTAAAGAGCAGTCTGGTTAAAGATGCGTATTTTTTTTCATTTTATAACCATCAAGTCCAGGCATGCTCATGTCCTTATGCAAACTGAAGAAATTGCTAAAAATATGAAGTTTCTTTGTATTTTATTTTTGTATTTTTCTTTGTATTTTTTTTATCAGATTCTTGAGATAGTATAAAAGGGTGGCACAGACACTCAATGACTATTCTAGGCAGAAGGTGGAAGGATGCAAAAAAGTATTCATCCCTTTGTAGGAGCTGTTTAAAATCCTGCTGTTGTCCCACAGTGAAGCCACGTTTGTGGAACTGGCCCACCACAGGCCTGCAACCTACCCCATATTGATTTAAGCAGGACTTTGCTTGCACATATTCTGAGTACTCATGGGAGAAATTCAGCATTAGCAGAGGTCAGATATTCAATATTCAATAGACAATATTCATAGGCTACAGACAAGTGATAGTTGCTTGTCTCCTCAAAACAGAAGTCTGTCTAGGGGCCAAGAGATAAATGCTTATTGTAAATGCTTGGGATTTCATGCCCTCTTGGGTGACTAGAGGTGACTGAGAGGACTTGTTTCCTTCTTGACTTTTCTTGGGGTTTTTTTTGGGTTTTTTGTTTGTTTGTTTTGAAAACACATGCCATCTCAGTTGCTCTATCCTATCCCACCCACTGCCAGTTGAACATTTGATATCATGCTTAATCAAGTCTATATATTCTTTAAAATACATATCTAATAATGAAATGTATTTGTAGCTTTGGACTGATTATGCAGATATGTATCACTGTTTGTTCTTGCTCATTTCCATAAGTATTTCCTGTGTTTCAAACACACAAATCCTATTTTTGAAATTAAGGCACTCTACAGTCATGTGTTTCCTGATTTTTCGCTGAAGGCCTTTTAAGTTTTGGATGTTTCTCCTGTTTGGTCCAAGACACTAAATGCAGATTCTTAGGACACTTCACAGGGAACATTTGATTGCTTTGACTGAAGGACTATTTGGACATCATGAAACTGGAAATTTAGGTCCTGTATAATAATTTATGGTAATGACTGGGCTATAGAATCGATAGTGGTGTGACTGCTGGTATAGGATATTTTGGTAACTGTGGATTTAAATTACATCGTAAGACATCTAGCACAAAGGAGAAATGCTCCTTTTGTAAGATAATTATGTAAATGAAAAGTAAACACACACAAATGAGTACAGTTCTATAGGATTTTGATTAACATACTCAGTCATAGCTGTAGCAAGATGGGCATAAACAAAAAAAAAAACAAAAAGAGAAAGTATCTTACCATTTGAAACCTAATCCTTGTAAGTTTGGCTTGATTCCTGCAATCAGTAGGAAAAATTTTCCTGTCTTTTGTGGAAACTCATCTCAATAAAGACTACAAGATCTTGGTAATTTATATCAATGTTTATGTTTTTTACTTGACTAGTTCTCAGTGAGAGCATGACACAGCAGGACTGGAAATGTAATCTCTGTCATAGTGTATGTGAAAAAGCAATCCTTCAGTGGGTTTTGAGAGGGAGTCTATACACACATAGATATATTTCTCAGTCTCTCCAAAATAATGTAGTACAGTTGATACCAAGTAGGGACAGCTCAAGCCCTGGAAGGGCACAAGGTATCACACTTGAGTATGATAACTGAGTTTAAAATCAGATGCAAGGAGGGTGAGGGAGATTTAGTAATAACTTCCTATCTAAATAGTTGTAAATAATGCTTTTGACTAATTTGTAAACTTCCTTCTAAGCTCCTAAGTAGTGGTAGGGGCATCTGCAGTAAGATAGGGTGTCATGCTGCAGTTGAGTCCTTATGTCCCCCTGTTTTAGGAAGGGGTGGACTGGAAGCAGTACAGATTATAGACTGGTTCTTCCACCAACCATCTTGCATAGTAGTAGCATTCACTAAGCTCATCAGCCTAGAGATCTGCTCCAGATGGATTATTTGGTCACAGTCAAATTTTTGAAATTTTTCTTTCAGTGTTTGCTGTGAGTAGTTCCTGTTCATAAAAGGTGGAACCAAAAGCATGTAAAGGGAATGCATATGTTGAGCCCAGTCTTGGAGTGAGGACTTTTTGTAATAGTGCAGATAGGTGGGGAAGCCTCTCATAGTTTTACCACATCTGTCAGACACTCCTGTTCTTCAGCATGGTTAGCATACATGAACATAAGGGTCTCACATGGTGTTCTGTCAGCATTCAGTCTCCCTTTTCCCTGTACACCAGCAGAAGGACAGACACCATTGTTGTGCAGGCTCTTCACAAACAAGAGGCACTTCCTCCAAGAGACACGTTGTCACAAAAGCTGGGATTTGCTGTATCTTTTTGTATCAGAAAAAGCAAATCAAATTTGTATGTTTTGTATTAAAACTTCATGTTGAAATTTCTTCATGTGTAGTAACTGAAAGGCAGTATCACAAAAAAGCCAACTGCTCCCTCCCAACCAGGAAGACCACCAGTCTAACTGGTAAACACACTCTCAGTGGGAATATCATGATCCTTTTTTATCAGTTAAATATTTGATATAATAATAATTATTACAATATTTGATTATACAAAAGCTCTGAAAGGGTTAATTTTCTGCTTTGGCATTTTCCTTATGTAAATACCCTCATTCTATTTCATGCAAGACAGGTTTGGCAAATGTGGATGTTTTGGGTGGTTTTGACATCTAAGTTATGCCATCTAAGGACAAGTGTTGGCTGATGAATAATTTATTCACTTAAATTTCAGAAGAGACTGTGTAAAACTAGCTACCACCAGGGAAAAAAAAAAAAAAAAAGTTGTTTTAAGTCATGCCATGTGATCCTTTAAATATTGGCTTTGGAACCTGGGTGTTGTCAAACTTAGCATTCAAACCTAATACAGAATGAGAAATCAAGCTGCAAAGATCATTTCTGACTGACTTTAACTACAAAATGTTATTGTTATATATATTCTGTCTTCTTCACAAATATTGAAAAAAATGTGTATGATAAGATCCAGATGGAATATCCTTGACCATACTGAAATTAGTAATAAAATGTCTATAGCTTATAGTGAAGACAGCATTCTATGTATAAACCTTTATTTCTAAAGACAGTGGATGTATGCCATACAATTGATGTACATATTATGTACACTTACGTATGGCCAGCATGTCTGAGAAATGAGTTTTTAAGGTCCAGTTCACATTCCTAAGCTTTGCAGTTCTGTTTTCTTTATATCAAGGTCTTCATACTATGCTCTTACAGCACTGAAATCTAAAGTCCTAATTTGTAATTATAATTGTAATTATAATTATAATTGTAATTTGTATTTATATAACCATGGTGCTTGATAGCCTCTTTATAGAAAATTACCGCTTTATATTAGGTTCTGTGAAAAAGCAGCCTCTGTCTAAAAGAAAATAATTAAAAGATAAGAAGGATACAGAAAAGTGGGATTTGAAGAAATTATGAGGCACTGTTGTTAAGTTTGTTTTGAGGCGGTGCTGGTAAATATGATGAGCAAGGCGATCCCAGTATATTCTAGCTTTTTTTTTTTTTTTTTTTTTTGGAGCAAGTGAGATGATTGAAAAGTTTCAAAAGAATTGAAAAATAACAAGGGGGTGGATTCTCAGAAGAGAAGAGCAGCCTGGGAGAAAGTACAAAGGCTGTTCCCTGAAAATGTAATTGTCAGTGATAATTGTCAGTGGTAGTCTGTCAACATGAGCAGATTGGAATCTCTTGATAAAGAGGAAAAGATGATAGGCCAAGAAGAGCAGAATGAAGTCACATTGAAGCTGAGGGAGGAACTGCAAGTGACTACTGATTCACAGCATTAGTTAGAAAGAGGCAATTAGAGGTCATGTTGAAAGTAAGGTTCAGTGGAAACAGTTGGAGAAAGCCGAGAACATTGACTCCAGGTAGTGATTGCAGTGTGAGAGCTTAAAAAGGAGAGGTAGAAATGACAGAATGGTTACCAAAATAAGGGGGATGCAGACCACCATCCCCTTTCTTTTTTTTTACAAATTAAGGAGGAGACTGCATGATGTCAGAATGGTTAGGTGAGCAGAGAGAGGACAGAAGGTGATTAACCACAAAGGAGGTGTTGAGAGTCAGAACTAGTTATTGGAAAGGGTGATGGGAGGTGAGAATAGCTGACAGGAGGCTGGCAGAAAGAACAAATTTGGATAAATGTCCTTGGAGCAACATGGGAAGATGTGGATTGACATTCCAGAAGGTGGAAGACTCTGGGGACAATGGAAAGGATGACAAGAAATGGGAATGATATCAGTCAGGGATGGGGAAGCACAAAGAAGCACTGAGCAGCTGTCTTGCCAGGAGGATAAGAGCCAGCAGTGAGGGTTGTCCAGACAGGAACAGCTTGTTTATTAGAGGTTCTGCTTATCAGTGACGCTGTGCTAACCCATGGCAAAAGCAAGGGAAAGAATACCAAGGGATTTCAACCCTTGTGAGGTCTGGACAACTGCCCCCCCACCTTGGATGAAGGTTTGGACTAGACCTTTAAAGGGTCCCTTCCATTTCCCAACTATTCAATGATTCTATGAAGTATCTCCTCAGTATTCTCAAAGTCTTGTAGCTAGTATTATACCTGAGTTCAGTAGAAGCTTGAAGAATGACTGAATAGTTTCCATTATTTACTATTCTTTCCTTTTTAACATTTTAACAGGATTTTCTGCTCTCTTTCCATATTTCTCTTGCTCTTTTTGCAATATGACTCTACTATGGAAAAATACATTCTTCATGACACTATATATTTAGAGCATGTTTGCCCAGCAATTTTGGTAACTTTCAGACTGAATGATAGCTTTTCAGAGCAGTGAAAGTGCAGTTTTAGTGCAATTTGAGAGCACTGCCGTGTTTTATTATCACTGTTTCCCATAATGGTGGTATCTTGGTTTGGGGAAGTTACCATTATGAAGAAAGCCAGTAGCTTCCAGGTTCTCACTGCAGTTTTGCCACTAAAATCAGTGTATAGCTGACCTTGGCTTTATATTTGTATAAATCAACTTTTTAGCTGTTCACTAATTTTAAGCAACTCAAGGACAAGCTCCCAGTTTAAGACACTAGTGAATCACTAGTGAATGCAACACTCTTAAGTATAGGTTCTGTTAGTGTTGTTGGTGTATAGGTAGTAAAATTGATCAGAAATGTTTGATTTGTTTTTCCAAGTTTTGGTCTTCTGCAGGAAATTTCTGCAGAAAATGAGACTTATATGTCTCAGACTTTTCTTTCCAGACAAACTGAAAACATTTTTCAAAGTTCTGTTTCCTGACCACTCTTTAAGATTAGACCCAACAGTACTTGCCAGTAGTCTTTCAAAAATGAGGTAACCAGATTAGTGGTCAGCTTGAAAATGTGTGCAAAGCACTTTTTTTTCTGGATAGTTTTCCAATTAAATTAAATGGCTAACAAAATAACTTACTTGAAAGGTGAGAGATTTAGTAACATAAAGTTTCTAGATTCCTGAAACTCATTATAAATCAGCATTTATCCCCTTTACTTGACAAGGCTGTGGTAAGATGCTGCGCTAGGAGGCAAATAATTATTATTTTCAGTTAAAGGTCAGTAAGACAGTGTAGGGGTCAGTTTTCACCACAGACTGTAGACTGCAGCCCAAAAGTTTGTAGACAAATGTGACAGATGATTTGGGATGTTCAGATAACCTCATCTTGCCAAGAGATATGTTCATTAAGTTGTCAAAGAACTGAAATGTATGCATTGCCCATTCATCTGGCATATAATTTAAATACAGCTGAATTCTTGACCTCAGATATGATATAAGCATTTCTGAGTAGACATGACTGATAAATGTGCATAAACAGAGGCTCTTATAATAAAATTGTGTTTTAAAAGCAGAGTAATAAAGCTCTGCTGAGATCTAGGGACTCGTGACAACATTGATAGATGGTAACATACTCATATAAAAAAATTAACTGAGTACTAAATAATATTTTAAAAATATTTGCACAGGATTTTTAGTACAATTAATAAAGCTCTCTGTAGCCTAAAGAAAGGTGTCAGAAGTTGAAGTGCCTGAAACTGAGATACTGAATTAATCACAATGAGTTTTCTGAGGGCTGAATAGATAATCTGCATGATTTTAAATATTAAAAACCTTTGTCAGGGTAGATGTGCCTGCAAAAATGCAAGCTGGCAGTTGCACATGATTAAGTCACAGTTGTCTAGGCAATTCTATATCTGGGTTACCACAAACTATTATAAATAAAAACAAGTATTGATACCTGAAGGTTTTTTTTAATTTACGTCTCTCAGGCAGCAATGTTGTCATCATTCAGGTGAATTTTATCAATGTAATTTTAAAACATTTAGATTTGAAATTGTATCATACCAATGCAATGTTAGAACCCAAACATGCAAAACTTGTGTGACCTGTAATGACCCTGTGGAAAGAGTAGCACTGTAGAGATCAGGTGTGTCCCTTGGGGGCTCACATGGGCAACCCAGCTTCCCTTGAGCATCAGCGGAGCTTCAGCAAACAGGATGATGGTTGGATTGATATTTTTGGAAAGAGGTTCTCTGATTTCTGGAGGCTTTCGATGTAGGCATCTGAATCAGAGGCTGAGGCTTGATGGTGAACACCCTTTCAGTCTATTTTCAGGTCTCGCTATATGAACACTGCCTCAACTCTCAAGACTGTGAGAAAAAGACTCATCTTTCATAGTGCAGGAGATCTGGTGCATGAGTTTAAACTTCTACACAAACAGCTGGCAACATTTTCTTTTCCACTCCCTTTTCTCAGCATGGAGCATTACTGTCTTCAAGTCACAAATCCTGAGATATGTTAATTGATAGAGCTAACAGCAAAGCTTGCTTGTGCTGTATGAGCGATTTTAAAGAGTGATGTATTTCTCAGTCTCATGAGGATGTTGAAAACCTACTTCACTTGTGAGCAGTTCCAAGCATCTTGTCAATAGCTGTTCATGTCAATGAGGCTATTGTAGATACCCATGGGGCACCCATGTCACCTGTGTGGGTGCAAGTGACACCTCCTCAAAATCCACATAGAATTTAGTAGTATCATAGGGCAGAGACTTCTGCCAGCATCTAACACAAAGAATACAAAAGCAGACTTGTAACATTTTGCTGGAGATAGAGGGTTTAAGTATTTCTATGGCAACTGTCCTATTAGCACTCGATCTGCCCAAGTACTGTCCCACTCTTTATTTTATCCTTCCTCCATTTCCTTTTGATACAGGCATAAGACAGTGTGTTCTGGAGGACAGCAACTGAAGAACTGAATCACATTTCTCCCTATTCAACAAAATTTCAGCAAAAAAATAATCCATGTCCTGAGCTCTCTCTGCATGATGTCCTCATACTTGCTGCCATGTCTCACTGTAGGAAGACAGAGTTCATGCCTCAGTAAAAACTTGGACTTACCCTGCCAGGACCACTTAAATCTGTAAAGATTTGCAGCACCCACTCTTTAGTCTGTCCTCATTGTTTAGTGGTATGGAGGCTCAAGAGCAACCTAAAGTGCAAAATGTTCCATGACCTTTGTCACAGGTTCTCGTTTCAGCTCCCAATGACATTCCCATAGTACCTTCCTATGCATATCATCTGCAAAGAATCCAAACAGAATGGTATTCTGGGACATGTCTGGTGGGTTCAAGCTGTGCTATGGGCTTGAACCTGTCCAATTGCTACTGCTTGAAGGGCATGCTTAAAATAAGAGGTGGCATGCCAGCTCTTGAAAGTGTCGTCCCAAATGCAGGCTTGCATCCAAACAGTTCAAGCTATGGCTGTAAGCCACACACAGCTCACAAGGTGTTTTCTACAGTCTGAGGGGGTAAAGAAGTGCTTTTATACTTGAGAGTTGTGGTGACATAGGATGTCCTTAGGCAGCTAGTTGATGAGTTAAGAATACTCCTAGCTTTGTTGTCATTGCTTGTGCCTCTAATCCAAGTGGCACCCTGAGCAGTAAGAGCTATCTCAGGACCGAGGAAACTAAACCATGGTCACTGCAAGGAGGACAAAGGGAAGAACTGCAGCAGGAGAACAGTGGTGGACACTGGACTTTAATCTGAAAGAGGAGAACATAGAGATGACAGGAAGTAGAGTGTCAGAAGGCAGGGTACCCAGGAGCAGTGTGGGTGGTCAGAAAAGAGGGGTGATGCGGACAGATGACAAGAGACATTGGGGTTTAGGGGCAAGGAGTAGAAGAAACACGTGGACAGGTAGATGTGTGGATCTGAGTGGGAGAGTGTGGTGGTGTGAAAGGCTGCTGGAATGTAACCATTTGTTAGTAGCCGTTCTGTGCATCACACAGACGCAGACAAAGTACCCGTGAGAAACACGCCTGAAAAATGAGAAAAAATGCAGTCTGAAAATTTTCAAGGAGTCTGAAGGGCAGTGGCAATTGGACCTGGTGATCTTGTTTTTTCCAGGTCTGTAGCAATTCTGGTGTATACCTCACTGAGGCAGAAGAAGTAGGAGGGAAGGTGTGAGAGACCATACTTGAAGGAGGTGTGTAAGTTTGATGCTTTCCCTGCAGGCTTTCTCACAGTGTGCTCCTGAGAGGCCTTAACTGGAACTGAAAACTGCTCTTTTGCAGAACTCCTGAGGGAGAAGGGGAACAGCATTGCCTTGCACCCTCGTGGGGATGTCTTCTTTCCTTCTTTCCTTGCAGTATGATACAAGGAGGGAAATTAATATTCCAGCCCATTGAACCTCCTTGGTGTATCTGGCATAGCATTATTTAGGATGACTGATATTTTTACGTCTATTTTTTCAATTGATTTAATCTAACAGCATTTGAAAAACTTTCAAGATCATAGTATGTGCACAAACTCAGCTAATTTCTTTGTTGCAAGGACCACAACCATAAAGTGTGTATATCTAAGGCAATTGTGAATTCAGACTGAAGCCATTCAAGCAAGTCTGTAAATAACATTCAGCAAATAACATTCAGCCTCCTGGTTCCCAAAAAATATCCAGGCAGAGCCAAGAGAAATGATGCTTTCAGCACAACACTGCCCTCTGGAGCTCTCAGAGAGAGAGTTTGTTCATTGCAAACCAAACAAAGGAAAAATAGAGGGGAAAAATAGGAAAAGGCCTTGGTCTCCAACGCAAAAATGCATAGCACAGTGTACACAGTGTAGTGAGTAATGAAAGCAGCTATGCTGCAAAAAAAAAAAGGAAAAATAAAGACCTTCAACCCCATCTCAAATGCCAGGAAATATTTTCCAGCGTTGAATGGAAGGCAGAAAGAAATTGAGAATTTTAAACAAACCTGGAAAGAGTGACCTATTGCAACAAAAATTCATCCTAATATTGATTAAAGGTGTTGGCAACATTCTAAAAAAAAAAACAAAACAACAAAACAACTAACTATTGGGAAGGAAAAAAATAATTTGCTCTCTCAAAAATCTATTTTAGTTGCAGTTCTTTTTCTGCTGTGCATCCTTTCATATTTTGATAGTGTTTGTGTCAACACAAAGATGATATGTTACCTTGTGCTGTCAAAAGCTTACCAAAATAAACCTCATCAACATGGCATTAAATAATAATATCACCTTTCCCCTGAAGTTTTTATATTCTCTGTGATGTACTTATGCATATTTTTAAAGGAACTTAAATTATTGATTTCCACCTTCCATCAAACCTGTCTAAGCAGTGAAGTGTATATAGAATGTTGTGTTGTACTAAGCTCTGTGAAAGAACAACCCACAACCCTTAATTGAAAGCATGGACCTTTTAGAAGTGAATTTCTAAAGTTTATGAAAGGCTGAGTCTTGCAAATACAGCCTATAACCAGTAACCCGTCATTGCTATTTCTGATGGCAGATATTATTCTCAGTAATATGCATGCATGGAATTGGATTCAATGATTTAAGAACCATTCCAATACCTTCTCCACAAAGTATTTTTCTATTAAAGTAAATGCTGGAA
This sequence comes from Poecile atricapillus, assembly GCF_030490865.1. Lineage (NCBI taxonomy): Eukaryota > Metazoa > Chordata > Aves > Passeriformes > Paridae > Poecile > Poecile atricapillus. Next base: position 50,495,613 of record NC_081288.1, on the reverse strand, counting down.
AATACGAGGTTAGAAGTACCCTCCGGAGATTATCTAGTGCAAACATCTACTCCAAGAAGGGTCTCCTACAGAAGGCTGCTCAGGGCCACATTCAGTCAGGTTTTGAGTGCTTCCAAGGATGGAAGATCCACAACCTGTTTGAGCAAATCGTTCCTTCTTTGACAACCCTTACAGAAGGTTTCTTCTTATTTTTAAGTTGTATTTCCTGATTCTCAGTTTATGCCTATTGTTCTTCATCCTGACACAGTGGAGACTCTGACTATGACTTCTTTACTCCCCCAGGCAGGCATTTATACACAGTGATATACACCCCTTAAGCAGTTCCATCTCTCTTAGCCTCTCCCTGTGTGTCAGGTGTTCCAAACACTTAATTGTCTTTGTGGCTCTTTGTTGAACAGTCTCCAGTATGTCCCTGTCTCTTGTAATGAGGAGTCCAGTGCTAGACCCAGCGTGCCAGATGTATCTCTCCAGTGCTGGGTAGACAGGAAGGATCACTTCCTTCATCCTGCTGACAAGGGTTCTCCTAGAGCAGCTCTGGGGACTGTTGGCTGCCTTTGCTGCAGGAGCTCTTTGCTGGCCCGTGTTCAGTTTGGGGTCCACAAGGATCCCAAGGGCCTTCTCTGCAAAGCAGCTTTCCAGCCAGTCCGCCCCAGGCTGTGCTGGTGCCTGGGGCTCTTCCTCCTGAGAAGAATTCATAGTGCAATTCAATGTTATCAAGATGTAGTTGCCAATTTTGAAAAGAACTGAAATCATGACTTGGGAATAAATAACTTGTATTACTGTAGTTGAAAGAAAGGTTATTTGAATACCAATAGACTAAGGGGAATGTATTGAAACAAACAAAATGGCAGCAAAAGGGAAACAGTGATCCTCATGTGAGTGAATGTCTGATCAAAGAAACGGAACTCCTGAATTAATCCCTCAGGACTTGAGCCAGTATATATTTAAGCCTGTGAGAGCTGTGGTTTTGGGGATACTGAACAAAGCCAAAATGTACTATGAAGAAAGGGAAAAAGTTTGCATAACATTTTTTTTCTGTTTTGCTAATAATAAGCGGCAGCTAAGCAAGGATCTAGAAATAGTGGGAAATTCTGAGAATATTTCATAAATTGAATTTAGGTTATGGAAAACAAAAATATTAAGTAAGAACCTTAGAAGTTAGCCTCAGTGAGGTAATTGTTTACCTGCAAGAAATTAATTATGTGCATAAATGTTTGCAAGACTGATACATGTATGGGAAAGGAGATCCAAAGTAAATAACACAGAAAATCTACTATCCTCTCTCCATTGATCAGGGTAAAAAATTAGCTTGGCACTAAAAGATTCAAATTCCCATAAGTGTCCTAGGCAGTTGACTGCTGTGCAAGTAGTAGGAAAAAGAAATGACCATACATTTTACTCGGTGAGGCTAGTTATGAAATACTGATGCCAACACTGCAGTATGTGATAGAGCTAATAATAATTAGCAGGTTTCCTTAGCACCCTTAGTGCAGATGGCCAAGTTTAATAACATGTTTTAATTTCACTTCAGATCCAAATGGATAGCATGGGTCAGCATGGCTGATCTGCAAATATATGTATCACGATCATTCTTAAAAGCTGCTTTTCCCTTAACAAACTGAATTTCCCCAATACTTTATTTTGTAAAATTTATAAGACAGCAGCTGTAATTCAAATACATTTTCTTCACACAATACAAGCTGGAATAATATTGGAAGACAATGTTTCCAGCACATGTAAGTGAAAGGATCTGATTTTAGGACCATGGATTACAGCTGCTTTTGAAAGATAACTTATGAAGAAGATAATGACACTTCCTCTGTGTCCTAAAGTAAAAATAGATCAGAGACCTGAGTTGCTTTTTTTTTCATTTCAGTGTTTTGTTAGATAATCTACATTTTCTATATAGCATTCCAAAGCTTACTTATTTTACTATTTCCTTAAAAATTGTTCTAAAAATTCTAAATAGAGGCTCTTCTCTTTGCAAGGTAAAGATATCTTCACTTCCATGCTCACTGTGCATTGTATATTCACTGTACAAATACACTGAAGAATGTTTAAACTAATTTTTGAGAGTCCTTCCAAATAGGATTGCCAAAGAAGAAACCATTGATGAAAAATCACTGCAGGAGTTACATTTTTTCTTCCCAATGTTTATACATCTCTATCATCCAGCCACATTTTGGTGGATGCTAGCATTATGACTTAAGATCATTGGGACTTTTTTCTAGCTGAATACCTGCAGACACAAAATCTTTGCAATGTTCCTTTCCAGGCTGGGATAGTCAAATTTGTCTTAAATAATTTATCACTGATAGCATTGTTATCATTGTTTAATCACTAAAGGAGTGGAAGGTCTTGTCCCCAAAAACATCAGTTTAAGTCCAGCTCAATGTATGTATTTAGCTAACTCAGAGGACATGATGTAGCTCATAGTGATTAATAACTATGTTCTCCAGAAGCTGGCATCTTCACTGAGGTTTGCAGTATATCTAATTGAATTGGCCTCACTGAATTTAATCTTGAGATCCTCAACACCAAAATTAAGAACAATTTTAAGTATAGTTATTAAATTAAACTTTCATTTTGCTAGAAAATGTGGGCATCTAACACTTTAGGGACAAATGAGATGAAAGATTAATAATAGCTCAACTAAATTTGCAACAATTTACAACTTTTCTTTAGAAATAGAATGGCATTAGTTTTTTTAAAAGAAGAAAGAAAAAACCCCAATTATTTGTATATTTACCCATTATTGGTTAAGTCATTATTTGCCGTAGGTCCTCTGATATTGGCAGTTATACTGAATGATCCTGATGGGTACCTTTCAACTCAGCGTGTTCTGTGATTCTATGATAGTAGAGAAATCAATATACAGTTGAGGATGTGGAGTATCATCTGGGCACCCTGCCAGCAAAGTCAATGACTCTTTAGCCTTGACTTAACCAAAATGGCAATCAAAATTACCTTAATTTAGGAATTGGAATGGCTAAAGATGAGGCAACTATTTCCTACTTGTTGATTCAGAGGAGTGTTGACATATCATTAGGTGGTGCATCAAATTAATGGGCCTACACAGAGGGCAACCAGGAAAGCCTACGAACTGAGCTTGCTGATAAGTGACAGTGGGCCCAGAAACACTCTGCCCTGTTCTATCAAGATCCAGAGCACAAAATCCTCTCCTGAGGAAGGCTGAGAACCAAAGGGAGACCAAGCATGAAAGAATTTGGGATAGTTTTTTAGAGATTATAACTCTTTGCTTAGAGATGTCTGCACTGGATTGTAGCCTTCCTGATAGTCTGTAAAATAATTGCTAATAATCTTGGCCCACAGTCTGCAAAAAGAGTTTATGCTGGGTAAATAATTCTAAGTGTTTTGTTAAGTTGCAAACTCATTAGCCTGGTATCAATATCACGGTAGATAAGGAACAGATAGAAAAACCTAAACAATAATTAGTCTCAATGATGGTATTCATGATAGGATTAATGAATTATTAATTCCAATGAAAAAAAAAAATCATTGACTTATACTCAAATACTTCTTACTCAACTAAAAATGTAATTGTTAAAAGAAATATTGCAGATTATGATGATTTTGCTTTTTGTCAGTGACACGGAAGAAAAACAAATCATGATGGAGAAAGTGTGCAGGAATAGAGGGAGCAGTAAACCATGAGGGAGCAGTAAACAATGAGGCTGACAGATCACTGATAGATTTGGATTGTGTTTTTGAGCAGAAATATGCATTTCTGCTCAGTTTATTGACTCATACTTAAAGATCAGGAGCTGTGTACTAGTGAGTAATCACTCTGATGATGCCCAGGTAATCAGCCAGACACCAGTTCTCAGAGCACAATTGTGGCTGAAGGGACTAAATGAAATCCTTTAAACAAAGCCACGTGGAAGAGGAGTAAAGAGACCATCTCACTTTCACATTTGGTATGGATGTGACTGCTTCCAGAATACTGTGACCAATTTCTGTCTGGATAAGTATAAAAAACTGATCAAGATTTAGAAAAGCAGAGAGAAGCACTTAAAAGAAACTTGTGCAAAGACTATTAAGCTTGAAAGACTAGACGAACTTTTTTATTTTAGGGTACTGTTTAATCCCATCTAGGAAAAAAAAAATTGTTTAGCTGGAAGATCAGTGTGGTATAGGTCAGCAGAAGGGCTAATCAAGCAGCAACTGCACCAAAGTCCCTTACTGGGTTCATGTGTGCACAGGGAGAGTTAGAAATGTAGTGTTTTAATACTGGAGTCCTGTTGGGACTGAGTGATTTCACAGTAACAAAAGACTGTAAAAACAGTCTAAGTTAAAGAAAGGATCATATGACTTGCCCCCTCATTGCTATCAGTGCTGTGCAGTGCCAGGTAAACAAAACAGAGAAGGTCAGATTAGATAATCACCTTAGATCTTGGTACTTACCTGAACCATATGTTTATCATACCCTACTTTAATGATTTGAATCAGCAGAATTATTTTCTAATCTTATTAGGACAAAATGTCCTAAAACAATTCATATTTCACATGTCTAGTCAAGCTCTCCTTTTTGGGGAAAGTGTATTTTTCCATAATATCTCAGCACTAAGTCAGAAGTGCACCAGAAGTGCTTTGCAAAAATGAGGAATGGGGGGCAATCTTAATTAAATTTCTCCATTAAAATAACTTCGTCCCCAGCAAGACCATTGTTGGGGCTTTTCAGCACATTATTATAACTAAAAGGGCAAAGCCATCAGCGTTTGTTAGTTTGGAAACAGCAAAAATACGAAAGATAACATTTGCAATGCAGTAACCCACTGCAAGCATCCCTGCATTTCTGAGGGCATTTCACATGCAGGCTGCCTTCCAATTAGTGCAAGCCAGATGAAGTTTTGAGCACTAAATATAAGCTGGTGAAATGATTTTGCACAGTAATTGACCTCCCACCACATGTCATTGATACAGTGTCCTTTCCCCTAGCTGTGGCCTATAATAGAATTTTTTGGAAGAATATTAACCTGGCTGTATATTATTTTCTGGTTCATTAAATATAATAGCAATTCTGACAAAGCTTTTAGTTGATGAAAGAGGTTTGCTCTCCACAAGAAAGCGTCACTATACTGAATGCTGGATCCTTATCTAATTTGCTTACAGTCAATACATTTCTGAATGGAGACATTAGATGGACCACAAAGGACCATTTATAATTCACAGCCTACAAAACTCTCCTAGTTCTCAACTTTATCTTTACTGGCAAACACTTCCCTAGTCCTATGAGATCTTTAATGGATTTTGGTGCTCTTTGGCCATGAGGATTCTGAGGGAGGAACAAGCATATCACCCTTTTGATGGTATCACTCCTGTACATAAGACCCTATAAAACAAAAGGGCTCAAGGGTTTGTTTTCAATAGTTTATGCAACCTTAGAGCATCTTCTCTTGCCCTTAGAGTGTCTCCTTCTTTCAGGTCATTTGTCACTGTCCCAGCTTGACTGGCAGTGAAGTTAACCTTTGCTTAGCACCCTGGAGGTATTTACTTTGTACTTAAATACATTTTCTCTCTTGCATACTGATAAAACACCCACATTTACAGAGGATTTTTTTATCCCAAAGGATTTAAACAAGCTGTGCAAGCTATAAATTTACAGAAGTACTGTACAGGTAGTGTAGCTTTTTGTTCAGTACAAAAGACAGTAGACAAAGTCTGGAAATCCCAATGCTTTAACAAGCAACTGCTGAACATGGAATTTAAGCAGAGGGATCTGAATTTTTCTGAATATTAGTCTAGGATGTAGAGCTAGGTTCAAGTTACTGATAAACCCGTGACCACAAAACTTACGCAGGTGTCCTATGGGACTCATGGAGTAGCTAGTGCAGACCCACAAAGCATATGGACACCTGACATTGGATGTCAGTGGAACTGAAGCACTTCATCCTAATAGTGCAGCCCTCAAAGCCAAGTCTGGATCCTTAGGCAATAGAAAATCTATCAACATCTTAATTTTCATGTTTCTGATGGTGATTAAAAAAAACCAAAACAGCCATGCTGGTATTTTGCAAACACATTATTCAAACTTCAGTGATGCTGCCCAGACTAAAAAACAGTTATGTCTCATACTCTTTCCCAGTTAAGACTCACAGAGAATCTGTCCTTCCCAGGCCTTCTCCATTATGCAGGTTTAGGCCAAGCTTAATGCAGAGTGGCAACAGTACTAAACACTGTATTACAACTGCAGCAGGAGAAATCCTAATTCAGATTCCTGGCCTTGGCAGGATCTGTCACAGATGGCTGAGGGGTTTCCATCCAGTCCTGGTTGAATATGAAATCAATAAAGTGCAAGAAGAACAGGGAATTTTCTCCAGCTTTGCCTTTGGTCAGTGTGGGGACTAGTATCACTGAGGCTGAGGAAATCTTAAAACTTGAGGGTCCTTCTCCCTGAGCAGGCATGGTAACTGTTAGACTGGTTTTACAGAAGACGGTGCTTGGTTGAAAGGAAACCATGAGGCTTGCTCCACTGTTAGAAGGATATTGGTGGTTGTTAGGCCTCAGAAAAGTTCTATCTTGTCCTCCCTCTATCTCAGCTCCTCTATGCCAAAGGCATAGATCTGGATTCAGAGGCTACAAGGAAACTGCTGAGCAGCCTTTCATATCCCTCCAGGCAAAAGATTAAGGGAGAAAGACATTGAGTTCCAGTGCAAAGGATATCCACATTCAGCCCAGACACATGTCTCACCCACCAAACAAACACCCAAAAAACAACCCACAACAAAGTTAGCTTTCCCTCTTCACACTAGGAGGCTGCACTGATATATAGTAACATTTGAAGCCAGGATTACTTCCAAATTTAAAAATCTGACATATTCAGAATCTTACCTAAACCAAGCAGTCATTTTTGAATTTTTGGCCTCAATATGAAGAGTTGGCATTGAATCACGCCAGGTTAGAAAAGATCAATGTTTATATTGTATTTCTATCATAAACCAAATGCAAATTTTTACCTTTCCTCATTTTCAGTTACCTCTGGCTATTTAATACATCTTCCACTACTTCTGTTCTGCACTATTGGTCTGGAATTTAGTCTGCATCATGAGAATCCTTTAGTTGATAGCACTTTAAGCTCATCTATAAACAGCTTTTGATGACTAATATACATTTTTCTGTTCCTGCATTAAATTTGTTTCAAGAAAAAGGAGACTGTTTGGAAACAACACGTTAAGTTCTCTCATAAATCAGCTACTTAATATTTAGTTTCAAATCATGCTGAGAAAACAAATTAATTTTTTCTCAGGATTGCATCTGAAGCAAAAGATGTAAGATAGCTGCAAAAATATAGAATTAACATCATTCTGATATGGATTATTTATTCTTAAGCCATAAGGAGAATAACTTTATGTATTTGCTTTATATTGTTCTATATTAAAAGACGGTCACTTTAGATTAATTTAATTTTAATTCCTACATGGCAGCTCCAAATAAAGAGGATGAATAACCAAATGGAAAAATCCTTTGCTTATACCCAGCTCTGAAAAGGATCCATTAATTAAAATTTTACCGTTAAAAATGAACCATTTTCACAGATACAATGAAATAGATAATTTTTTTACAGGCATTCTTACAACTCTGAAAAATGTGAATATCTGTTTACTGGCAAGCTTTTGAAAGGTATCCTTAGTAGTATAGGCAAAAAGAGACATCACAGATGTCTTCTGTCCTACATTTTTTATGCCACTGTCAGACTAAATGGCACTAGGCTTTATCATACCTTTTTTGTGGAGTCTTCTTTTTGTGCTATGTGCAGTCCCTGCTTGTATCTGCAGCTAAAACCAAACTAGCTCCCATGTTTCATGATTGCTTCTCCTGTTCTGTGTTATAAGACATCTCTACTTAATGATACATGATTTACACAGCTGCCTCATCCTGGCCAAAGACAGAATGTGTAAATGCCCTGTCCAGCCTTAAAAGAAGCAATCCAGCCCACAGATGATGCACTGAGCATGTTTCGTGTTACTGTCAGTGGCTCTAGTACAGTCTTAGGTGGCTGGCTGCAGTTTAACCAAGGAAACAATTTCATGGAGTAACACATGTGATCTGGACCGGAATCTAAGGATTGAGAAGTCCTGTCAAACCAAAATATAATTTCCTCTCCTGTCCACAAAACTGAAATGTGTGATTCAAGAGGATTTCTGATGCAGGTGTGATGTACTGTGGGCACGTGTAGCAGCGGTAATGGGGAGATCATGTAATTGGCATCCAAGAGGAGCAGCAGACCCAAACCCCACAATTTAGGTAATTTGGCTGATCATTTCCTTCTCTGAGTTCTCTCATCATTCTTGGGATATCTGTTTTAGCTAAAGCAAACAGCAGAGAACTGCATTACCTAAAATAGTTCTCGAAGGAAACAGGAAACAAGCAAACTGAAGACTGAGAGTTTGACATTAATATTTTCAAGAGGTAACGACTAGCTCAGTCTTGTCACAATTCTGTTGCAAACTCAGATTTCCACAGTTGTTTCTGCTGACTCCACGGAAAAGATTTTGCTACTAATATGCAATTGTATTTTGTGATGCAGGTCCCTACTTCATGCCAGTTAAGCTTCTATGCCAGTGGAATTACAGGATTGTCTGTGCTATTCTGAGTACATTAGGAAAGGTACAAGAAATTTATTCCTCAAAAAGTCACCAGATCAGTGCAAAATGACCTCTAGCTAAAGGCTGAGATACAGGTTAATAAGGCTAATATTTTAATAAACAAATATTAATAATTAATCAGTAATATTATAAGCTAATATTAAGGCTAATATTTTTAGCTTTCAGGCCAACTCATAGAGTCTTATTCATTCTAAGAGGTGGTTCATGCTCTTCAACATGAAGTATGCGTGATTTGTGGGTTTAGTGCACTCAGGCTCCTTTACTATAATATCTACTGTACAGAAGCATCATTTCTTGGTGTCATGAATTTCACCCTCTCCAGCAGTCTAATTAGGTTGGTATAATTTGTCTGACATGGCTGCTGGGCTTTCCTTTCAGCCAAATAGAAGTACAGAACATACTTTTTAGTAATTCAGAGCATTTTTAACTCCAACATGGACTCTTGAGAAGCACTAAAACAAGTTTTTATTGAGGTGAACAGTACATGGGGGAAAAAAAGTAATGTTTTTAGCTTAAAAGCTGGAACTGAATGGAAGGTGGAGTTTTTCAGCTTATTTGAAAACCTGCACTGATTAATTGTCAGAATTCAATCAGGCAAGTCATCCACATTCCTACAACTATGTTCCTATTCTCATTCATAATTTTGCCTGGTCCACTCGACAAGCTAAGACAGTCCTAATGGGCTCTTTTATCAACAGAACTTCTGTTTTAACCAAAAAAGGGGCATTTTTTACTAGTCCAAGCAATAATTTTCCCTCTTGCAGTCTACAAGTTGTATTTTTCCTTACCATTTAATAATAAAAGGACGTGTCGATGTTATTTCTTTCCGCAATTTTGAAAAATTTGTTTCTTTGTGCAGAATAGCTGGTGCCATCATAGTCTGTGATATTCTGGGCCATATCCAAAACACCTGGCAAGTTAGTTCCATTCAGTAGCCTACCTTCTCATAGTATTTTCTCTTAGCTTTTTTTGAAAGTAACTCAAGACTGTCCCATGAAGCTTTTTTCTTCACAGTGAATAAAAGTGTATGATGGTCAGGGAGTACAAAGTATTTATGTAAAACTTTTGAATATTTAATCATCCTGTAGTTCTTCAGTAGGTCTCTATTATGGCATGAAGTAATTTGACACTTTGCCTGGTTATCAAACAACAGGCAAATTTTCATTATGATGACATTTATTATGAATGATATTTTCATTATCTATGAAAATATCATTCTTGATTATTGCTACACTTCAGTGATACAGTTGTTGAGATTGCTTCAGAAGGAAAACTTCCTCTGGGGATTTCAGAGTCAGCCAGCTGCCAGTCGTGTTTTACAGTAATTTAAGCCATAGAGTTAGTTTTAAAGGCTTGTATTTCATACTGATGTTTCTTTCAATTAAATGTATCAATGATACATTTGATAAAAATGGTACAAATTATTCAAGACAAATACTTGTCAGTTTTTAAAAAGCTGAAAGTAAGTGAAACGCAGATCATATTTCTGTTCAAATTGACATGGCTCAATATTTGCAATACTTTGTGATCAGATTATAGGGACAGCAGGAAGAGTTTATACCAGAATGCCTTCAGCTTAATTCTCTAGTATAGTTTCTTCAATGACATAATTTCAATTTATTTGAGCTAGTAATAACATTGCACCATATGATACTGTGTTAAATGTTGGGCTCGATCTTTATCTTTAAAAATGCATTAAACATAAAACATATAAAACATAAGAAAAGTGTAAAAGAGCATGATAATTCACAAATTAGCAAGGTTTTGTCGTTAAGGCTATCTGGTTAGCTGTTTTACTATGCAGCCTACTCATCCCCAGCACAAAGCCCCTAAGTAGCATCTGCTTTTTGACACAACTTAAAGACATTGGTCTAAGTTATGCAAAGACTTAGCCTATGTGTGGGAATGCAGCAAGCATGAAGTGACATCTGAAACACTGTTATCATTAAGCTGCATATTTTCTGTATTGCGCTTTTTATGTTAATAGTAGGGGATTTTTGCATCACCACCTCACCTTCACTGTGTGGGTTAACAGAGCAGCTTCTGTGCATTACTCTTGAGCCAAGATTTCTCCTGCTCATGTGCATTTCCAATAGACCATCCTAACCAGAAACCTCTGAAAAATTGCAGCCTTATATGGTATGCAGAGAACAAGTATAAGGTATCTTTAATTCGGTCAGTTAGAGTAAAATTTTTACATCTTAACCTGTGTTCCCCAACCCTATCTTCTGTTTATGTGGAGAAGGCAGCAGCAGCAAAAGGAGGCTGTCAGCCAGACTGCTGTTGGGGCAGAACCAGCCCTCTCTATATCCTGTAGGTGCTGAAATCTGCTCCTCACAAAAGAGCACATTTTGTAGCCTTTGTTTCTCCTTGCCTTGTCTAAAGCAGGATTTCTTTTCACAAACAAAATGTTTGTTTATGTTCAAAAGGACTGAAACTATTCCTCCATGATTCTTCTGGCTTCTGCCAGTGGATTCAGCCTTGTTTCACAGCAATGCGTATATAATGCCAGTATTACATATAACCCCATGAACTCATTCAGGGAACATCTTGTTGAACAAGCCGGGATGTTTCTTTCATTCTCTGCTACAAGCCACTCAGAATAAATCCTATTAAAATAATGCGAATTGTGGTCATTAAGAAGATAATCCTGTTTGGCCTATATAGAGTTCACATTTTTCTCCAGCAAAACGTTAGAAATTATTGGTTCATTCACCAAACAGCATATAGACTATGCCACTGGAGCTGAAAAATAACACAATATCCACTTTTCATTTTGTTCCCACCCTCAAGTTATGACTGTTTTATGCAAAACAACTGTAAACCCTGGATTTAACCTAGCAGAGCTTATAGGTGAGAGTTATCTGAAGCAGGGATCACTAGTGTCCTGTGCATTTGGTCTGACACTGACTTGGATAAACTTGTGCATATTCATTATATCTCAGTATATACAGTATATCTCAGTATATACAGCACTTAACATACTATGTTAATTCTGGTAATATATTATACTACATATACAGTCATTCAAAATGAGATTTTGTTTCTGAGGAAATGACAGCAGATCCTTTGACAAAAGAATTTAAGCTTCTAGGACTTTGGTTTTATGGAAGATAGCACAGTCTGTCCAAATGAAATCCAAAAGACTGGCACCCCGTAAGTTTAATTCACAGTCCTAAAAATATCATGCTGTCCTTTCTGAAACTAATGTAAACCATCACATTAACTCACTTTGAAAATTCCACTGAAGGGTTTGGCTTGGAGATGGAATAGATTAAGCAGGCAAATTGACTGCAAGTACTTCAAACATCAGTTTTATTTAGAAACAGGGGTTTTCAGCTGATACTCAATGCACCTTATTAAATGAAAAGTTGAAAGAATACTTTAAATGACCTGCTTGTGGCTCAAGATAGCTTTGTACATATTCTTCATTTAGAGTACCAGGAGTACCTTCTCACTGTTCCTGGAAATTTGACTTATATAGAATCAGCAAAAAAAAATATGTAAAAGGAGCTTATTAAATTAAACATGATATGTTGTATTTATATATATATATGGGATGGATGGTAGTATAATGCCTTTCTAATTGTTTATTAATACCTTAAAATCTGTCTAATACAGCAATGTTAATAGTAACTATCAAACTTGTTTACTAATTCTTTCATTTTCTTCAGGCTACAACTCTCTTCTTAGGAAAATGCCAGAGCTACTGTCCATAGGCATTTTTAGAATAAAGAGATTATTAAAATTCCCTGTCATAACAGTGCATGAAGAACTGCAAAAGAGAGCACATAGGCAAAGCCAAACATGGATTCACAAACAGGAGGTAAAGCTTGAATAACAGGATGTCCTTCTATCATAGGACTAGAAATAAGCTGGCTTGGTAGATGAGGGGAGAGAGGTGGTATTTTTTCTACCTAGACTTCAATAAAGCTGTCTCCCATTGGCTGGAGAAAAATGTGAACTCTGTATAGGCCAAACAGTCAGATGGATTTAAAACTGCCTGTAGAGGTTGGCAGGGGGTGGAGATCTGTACTACAAAGTCCTCTTGAAGCCAATAGCTAGCCTTGGTTATTATTACCCCGAGGGGTTAATACTGTGTACAATTGTGTTCAGTGTGATCAGGATAGTGGGGCAGAGTGTGCCCTCAGCAAGTTTGCTGATTAGACAAAACTGATGGGAGTGGCTGATACTCTTGAGAGATCTTGACTGGAGAAATGGGCTAACAGGGACATCCTGAAGTGCAACAAGGGGAAGTGCAGTCTAGTACCAAGCGTAGAGCAAGCTCAGAACCAGTACTTGCTGGGCACTGACAGGGTGGAAAGTAGAAAAGGATCTGGGTGTCCTGGTGGAGACACATCAACCATGAATCTACAACAGTCATTGTGGCAAACACTAATCATATATCCTGTGCTGCATTAGGAGGAGTGCTGCTAGCAGGTTGAGGGAGGTAATCCTTCCCCTCCACTTAGCACTGGAAGGGCCACCACTGAAGTATCAAGTCCAGTTCTGGTCTCTTCAGTATAAGAGAGACATGGACATAGTGGAAAGAGTCCAATAAGGGCTATGAGCATGATTAACTAACTGCAGCATCTCTCCCATGAGAAAAGGCTGGGAGAGCTGAAACTGTTAAGCCTAGAAGAGATGAGAAGAGATGGCTCCAGGGGATCTCATCAATGTATATAAATAGGTGAAAAGAGGATGCAAAACCAGAGCCAGGCTCTTTTTAGTAGTATCCAGTGACAGAATCAGAGTCAATGGGCACAAACTGAAGCACAGGAGCTGCAGGCTGACCATCACATTATGTGAAGGTGACTGAGGCTCAGCAGAGGTTGTGCAGGGAGACAGAGGGATTTTCATGTTCAAAGACCATCTGGGCACAGTACTGTGCAACATGATCTACATGGCCCTGCTTGAGGAGGAAGGTTGGACAAGGTGAACTCCAGGGGTCCCTTTGGACATCAGCCCTTCTGTGGTTCTCTGAACCAGAACCCTATTGTTATTGTCAAAGATTGTCAAGGGAAGAGTTGTCATGTCTTCTGCAAAGACCAATTATTTTACCCAGTGATGGTGATGCTGACAAAGTTGCAATTCTTGTTGGCTATACTGAGGCAGTCCCAAAGGCAGTGGAAAGCTCAGACTTCAGTGTTCAGCCTCCTAATAAAGCCTACCCTGTCCAGACCTCAGTACAGACCTCAGAAAAAAGGCCAAGTAGAAATTTTTACTTGAAAGTTATTTGTTTATAGAACTGTGATAAACATCTGAGGATAATAGACATGGATTCATTAGCTTTCCATGCCATAATGTGTGTTACTCAAATGATGTCAATTTTTACAAATGTTTTTCTTGTTTTGTTCACATTTATTTAGACAATCACATCTTAAACAGCTGACACTAAATGTTCCCTCCTTAAAGTTCCATCATTACAGCCTTTCAATCTGTTTTCAGACTCGAGATCTGTTCTTATCAGGTATTGAGTATTTTTTATTATGTTTTAGAAAGAAAAACATATGTTTTTTTCCACAGTTGGTAAAAATTAGTAAGTCAGATTTCAATGCCGCTTGCAAGTTTTTTACGGATTTCAAGCATTAAGGGGATAACTCCTCATTAAAAGATCTTTGAAATTATTCCACAGCCACAGCATTAATGTAGTATTTATTTCTATCAAGGAATATTTCTACTTCCGTTTTCTTTTTCAGTTACTACAGTGACATGAAAAAGCATGAAGTCCCATCTTCATTCAAAATGACAGTAGTATCAATCCCTATAGCAAGGTTCTTTTGTCATTTTATGACTTTTAAAAATCCACTTAAATGAACTGTAAGGAAAAAGTCTGTATAGAAGTTAATAACTCACAAAAATTTAGTCTTGGATATACTATATCAGAATATTAATTTACATATTTTCTGTGATCTGCCATTTGCAAATTCCTAGGATGGTTTTCATTCAACTGTGATCCTAACAAACCTTTCCATCTGTGTATTTTTCTATGAGAAATATTCATCGGAATTAAGATGAATAAAATAAATAAGGCCCAAAGGCCTTATGGACTCAAAAATCTCAGTCTAGTTCCATCATTTTCACAGGAAAAGTGATAAGGAGTTCAGGAAAAAGTTAGGATTTTCTTAGGCTTTCTCAGACATTCCAATGAGTAAATCAACTACATTTTGTCTTTGTAAACACTGATGTTATCAATACTATGTCTTGATGTCCTTCTAAGTTCTAAAATATATTTTCTTGCACACAACTTGTGTGGAATATTTGTCACTTCAAATCTTCTGAATTCGACACAACTTTATAAACAAGGATGATTATTCTGAAAAATAATAATTATACATTTTTATTTGATTTCTGTTATATTTCCTGGAGGCTCCAAAAGTTCTCCCCAGAGAGTTGCAAATTAAACACATCAGTATTCTAGAAATACTGGAATATTGATGTAGGTAAAATGAGGCCATAAGAAAAAAGCCTGCTATTTCCTAAAATATTTCTTGTTCATGTCAAATAGTTGCCTGTGGTGCTGGATACGAACATATTTGACAAGTGATTTATAGCAAAGTCCCAGAGAAAAAAACTTGTTAGAAGAAAAAGATCTAGATATACTGAATCTCAATTCTGTTTTAATCTTAAATTGATCATTAGACTTTTACTGACGGAATGGAACAGCTATAGTATATTACAACAAAATTTTGTGTATAAAGGAAAGATGTTACAGTTTCCTGAAACCAAGTTCTCAGTGAAATATAATTCGGGAAAGCACTTCAGTGCACATCTGAAACCATTCTTGTTTACAGAACTGTTTTACAAAAATGAGGTTTTGGTGTTTCCTGGTTCAGAACACAATTCCCCTCTTTTCCAGAAACTTGTAAGTGAAGAGGTAAATGGAACTAAGGGAATGAGAATCTTTCCAAGAAACAGGAAGACTGAGGAAGGGAATAAGCACTACCTGAAAAATGCATCACAGCTTCGTTTAAAATAAAACATAATTTAAAGTAGGCCATCCAATAAAAATATGCATTTTCCTGCTTTATATTGAAATAAACACATTGAAAGGAAAATATTTAGGTACGTTTTCAACTGTAAGAGTGTGCCTAAGTGAGGCACTGAGTAAACAGACCAGCAGAATCAAACCACGATACAGGTAGGGAGCTGCTTTTGCAGGAAGTAAGGCTTAGTTGGAAGAACACAAAGACAAGCAATGTGCTCTGAACTGGACAGAAATATTAATCTTAATGAGATATATGACTTAATACTTTTATTTATTATTCTCTTTCAAGTCAGCCAAACAAACATTTTCATATTAGATGTATCTTGCAAATCCAGTAAGACACATTTGTCATGTGAGGCACTTTGCCAACAATGGAGCACAAAATAGTGTGTCCTATATCTAAGAGGTAAAAGAGACATTCTACCAGCTGACATCAAAAGGAACCAATATCAAAGAAGGACATTAAAGAATCAATCAGTGTAGAAAAAAAAAAAAATTCAGACACCATAGCACACAAGCAGCATTTAAACATATTGGCCAGTGCATTCCTAGGACCAGAAACAGACCTAATTTAATGGGAGATGCTGTTATTTTTGCCACATGATAGAAGCACATCTATCCAGTCATGTGTTGATGAAGGGACTGTGGAGGGAAGGAATAAAGTAAGCAGGGAACACACCACAGGCTGGTGAAACCATGATTTCAATCACCATCCCACTCCTTACTCATGCCTGTGGGTACTTGGGAAAGAGGCAGCAGGAACAGGTTGTGGGCTATGAAAACTGTTAAGCAGACTGTATCCATCTGATGGGTCATACTTTGGGCTAAATTATCAAAGAATTTTAAAGAAACAAATTGAGAAGCCTACAGATGCTGCTGAAAGTTAAACTTCTTTACATTGCTGCTTGTCAGAGAGAATAGAGAAGCACCTTCTTGCTCTAATAGAGTAGACTAGTATATACTATATATATACCAGTCTATAGATATAGATATAGATATAGATAGATATAGATAGATATATAGACTAGACTATATATATAGTATATATAGTATATACTATAGTATTGAAGTCATGTGTTCAAGACAGCACTAAAACAAATGGATAAAATAAAGGGAAACTAGTCCCATAGTACAGAATGAATTTGCAGTGAAACTCAAAAGGAAGTTGAGATAGAGAGATAGTCTGCCCCATGCACTGGGACATGGAAATCAGAGTGATTAGCCGTCACACTGGTCTCCTGGCTGATTTTGAGATCGTCACTGCACTTCTGCTTCTGTTTCTACAGCTCCAAAATTCTCATACAAATTAAGTGATTTTGAGATCTGGTTTTATTAATAAAGATTGAGATTTAAAAGGAGATGCAAGCAGAGGTATATGATCTGTTGCTAAAATCTTTATTGGAGGATTAGATAGAAATAGTGTTTTACTGCTGTTTTCAGAAAACATTTGAAGGGTGAACTCGAAATTACTAACCAGTAAGACTTAATCCAAGTCAAGGTCATTCTAAATGCAAGAAATAATTAAAACCAAAACAAAATAACACAACTAAGTTGTGACAACAGAACTTTGTACTTTAAAATAAAAACTAACAAAACAAATAAACAAGATCATGTGTTTTAAATTTATTGGAATTATTTTGTTTGCAGACAAAAGACAAAATAAAGGAGAAATTGTTTATATTTATATATTTACTAGTTTTATTGTGGTTTTGGGCTACTGAACCTGTGAGAAAGACCTAGTTTTTGAAAGTTCAAGGCACTTTCAGCTGGAAAGGAACAGTGATGGATTCTACATTACCTGGAACCATACAAAGGAAATATCTGGCATTTGGAAAGCTGGAAAAAATAATAATATTAATAATAAAATAAAATTTAAATAAAGGTAGACTTCATTTTAAAAGTCTTAGAAAATAACCGGTAGTACTTCAAATCCACATCCTTGACTAACCTTCACAAAATACTAAGCGGAGATTAGGAGGATCAGAAACAAGATGACTGTTGGAGAGAGGAGATGACAGCAACCCTGTCCAGAGTCTCCTACAGAGAGAAAGAGTCTGGTATTGCTGTCTAAAAATGTTCGCCTGCGGTGAGAGACTTCTCCAGGGTCAAGCTGTTTAGGTATAAGCAATTTATTATAAGGGTAAAAGGAGGGGGAGACCCGTGTCCGCCACCAGCCTCGGCGTTCACATGGTCCCGGGGGCAGTGGGGAGAATGCAGTGAAGGAGGGAGAAAAGAGGTTTAGAGATGGGGAGGGAGGAAGTAAGAGCAACAGAGGGAGAGCGGGGGAAACCAGGGAGGCTTATGAGAGCGGGGGAAGACAAGAGGATAAGAGTAAGAGAGGGAAAGAGGGAAAAACCAGAGGGAGAGAGCAGGGAAAACTAGAAAGGGGTAGGAGCAGGGAGAGGAGTAAGAAGTAAGAGAGAGGGGAAAGGCTATGAGAGGAGAGCTGAGAGCTGAGAGAGAAGAGTTAAGAGGTAAGAGTTAAGAGGTAAGAGCTCAGAGGTGAGAGCTAAGAGCTAAGAGAGCGAAGTTAGTGTTACAATACAATATATCTTTTTCTATAGTGAATATTCTAATTCCCAGTAACCAATCACTACGAGATACACCTACTAAAGAATTTACATACAGCCTCTGAGCATCCCCATATTAACATACAGTGTTGCACTTTAAACTCTACAAGCTTTACAAATTCTTCCCTTGCTTCTTGACCTTTGGACTTTCTATCAGCAGAAGGACATTGTTTTATCAGCAGGGATTCTCCTTTAGCTGGCTAGGCTATTGTTCTTTGGTTATATAGTAACTAGCACTCAGTATCCTATGACTCAAAGCATGCTTTCATTTCTACTTCGATTCTAGGCTTCATATTTTCAGAATCTTCTGCCAAACAATCACATTCATAAGGTTTCCCTGCTTCACCCTCCCCAACAGTCTGGGACAGACTTCACCTTTGCATTCATAGCAATGCCTTGCATGCTGCTAAATTATAGTCCTCACTTTAGATAGCCTGCAGGCACTCCTAATGAACTACTGCATGGAGAGTGCTATAATGTCATCACATTATATGATCACATTAATGCCACAATTTCCCCTTTAACACTGTCATAGAGCTCATGAGTAAAGCAGTTTAATTTCCAATAATTTTTGTGATCAGTCTGTAGTAAGAGGTATCTTTTAACACTCAGAATTTCATATTGTCACAATAAATAGGCTACAATTTTCTTTCAAGAGCTAATTTAATTATTTAGACTTGTAGAATTACAAGCAGTGCTATGCCTATGAAATTTGGTAAGATACCGTTTTCATTTCTGGAAGAAATATTTTAGGAGACTTTGCAAATACATTTCTGGGAGCTGTGATTTGATTTTAAAGATATTTTACAGAGAGTGGGATGGGCGAGTGTGTTGGACAAGATGAATAATATGGAAAAAAAATTATATCACTGCACCAAAATGCAGTGGTTTCCAAAGAGGAAGGTGATCCTCTGCAATGTATTCTATAGGAACCCTATACTCAACTAAAACTTTTTCTGATGTCTAGGGTGGTGCAGCAAGTAAACAAAAATGCAAATTTGATGTTTACTTAGCATTTATACAAGGGGTTGTGCACTGTGATACAAAGCAAGGAAAGACTGGATTTCTGATTTCATCTTGGCAGATCATAAATTTATAGAGCTCTTTTGAGCAAGGAACTATGACGATTACCAGTTCCTAATGAATTCCTGAACTTTCTTTGCTGCACAGATTTTTGTTTCCTCCATCAGAATGTTGTCAGACTAGGTCTCATTAACCACGTTTGCTTATTTGATACCTTTGCTCATTAAAAGCATGAGTTACTTAAATGAGTCCCAAATAGTGAAAAAATATTCTGTCTAAAACAACAAAGAATGTCTGGCTGGAGGGCTCCTAATGAGACATGAGATATTGACAATGGAAAAAAACCCTTGTCCCTGTGCAAGATTTTGAAAAGCATTTTTAAGGATAGCTTAATATTGCAGTAAATAAAAGAGAGCAGCCTGAAAGCTCTTTGCTATGGTATATTTTTAGTAGCAGAATTTGCCATAATTTTGAGACAATCAGGTTTCCCAAATTCCAAAAAGGACATGAGTGTTTTCAACCTTACCTTTTTGAGGTTTAAGACTCTGCCACAAAGCACAGGTTGGTGTGTCATTAAGATACCAGTTCTCAGCAAGTGACAGAGCTATTTCTATAAATACATCAGCAACAAAAAGAGGGCCAAGGAGAATCTCTAGCCTGGATTTGGGGGGAAACATAGTGACAAAGGATGAGCTACTTAATGCTCTCTTGGCTTCAGTCTTCAAAGGTAGGACAATTAAAATATCCACTCCTCTGAGCTGGAAGACACGGGCAGAGAGCATAATCAAGCCCCCATGATCCAAGGGGAAATGGTCAGTGATCTGCTGCATCACTTAGAAACAAACAAATCTATGGAGCTGGATGGGATCCACCTAAGGGTGCTGAGGGAACTGGCAGAATAGCTCACCAAACCACTGTAGCAGCAGCCCTAGATAACTGGGGAAGTCCAAGCTGGGCAGGAGCATTGATCTGCTGGAGGGTAGGAAGGCTCTGCAGAGGGATCTGGACACGCTGGATCAATGGGCCAAGGCCAACTGTATGAGGTTTAACAAGGAGAAATGCTGGGTGCTGTATTTGGGTCACAACAACCCCAGGCAGTGCTTCAGGCTGGTGGCAGAATGGCTGGAATTTGCTCACTGGAAAAGGACCTGTGGCTGCTGGCTGACAGCAGCTGAGCATGAGCCAGCGTGTGGCCAGTGCTGGCCTGGAACAGCAGTAGAGTAGCCAGCAGGAGCAGGGCAGTGGCTGTCACCCTGTGCTCGGCACTGGTGAGGTTGTGCCTCAAGGGCTGTGTCCTGTTCCGGGCCTCTCACTGCAAGAAAGCGCAATGGATCTGGTGAAGGGTCTGGAGCACAAGTCCTGTGAGGAGTGACTGAGGGAGATGGGGTTGTTTACCCTGGAGAATAGGAGGCTTGGAGGGGACCTTATTGCTCCCTACAACTACCTGAAAGGAGGTTGTAGCAAGGTGGGGTCTGGCCTCTTCCAAGTAACAAGCAACAGGACAAGGGGAAAAGGCCTCAAGGTGCGCCAGGAGATGTTTAGATTGCATATTAAGAACAATTTCTTCTCTGAAATTGTGGTCAAGCATTTGAATAAGGTGCCCAGGGAAGTGGTTGAGTCACTATCCCTAGAGGTATTTAAAAGACATGTAAATGTGGCTTTCAGGAACAGGGTTTCGTGGTGGATTTGGCAGTGCTGGGTTAGCAGTTAAGCTCTACAATCTTAAAGGTCTTTTCCAACCCAAATCAATTCTTCAGTTCTAGGATTCTGTGAAATAACACCTGACTTTCTCACAACAAAAGTTGCTGAAGGACAACCAGCATTTTCTCAACTCTTAAAATGCCTTTAAAATAAATATATATTCTTATTTTTTCCAACTATAAAAAATGATGGCTGTCTTCCCTTAGATTTTTAGCATGCCATGGCTGAAGTACCCTGACGCTGTCAGAAATTATTAGATCAGTGAATTGAAGATGCCAAAAAGTATCTCTTAACTGAAGGGAAAGAAATTTAGTGTGAGACATTTTCGAGACAGGAAATGACCATCTTTTCCTTAAATGAAAAAGTGCTGTTAACATAGGAATCCTCAGTTAAATTAGAAGCTTATAGCAACAGAGCAAAGAGATGGGTTACAGAGAGATACCTTTGTTAAACAGGTATTATTCATTCACAATGTGTATTTATTCATGCACATTGTGCCATATAGGAGAATGACACAAGGGAGATTTTTGTTAAGGTTTATTTTACATAACAGCAATTTACCCATGGCATCACTGCTTATATGAAAATCATATCCCTGTGCCAGCCAGTCTCCTTGGAGGGGGATTCATTCTCTCAGCAAAGTCAGGCAGTGTCTCTGTCACTACCCTCTTTGGACTTCCACTGTGGGGCAAAAGCTGTATTTTATCCAGGCTGTGTAGGAGCCCTGCCAATAACAGAGAGCATCTCAGCTTCTGCTCCTCCTTGAATGGACAGCTCCCAGTAAAGGTAGGAAACAATGCTCTCAGGGGCCGAGATTTCTAACTCATCGGTGCTTTTGTTCACAGTTGACTTTTCTGTCTTTCTCTAGACCAATTTAGTTTTATATTATTCTTTATTCTGTCATCCTTATCTGAGTAAAATAATAGAAGCTAGTCTTTTCCAAAAATCCACCTTAGTCTCACACACAAGTGATAGCTTACATTTCTTTTATTAAAACTGAGGCCTCTATTAAAAGGATGTTGATATTAAATTATAGCCATGCTCCTAAGGAGGTTCATACATTTATTTGAGTACCCAAAGACATGATTAATGTGATTGCAACCAATGACAAGGTAATGCAAAATGAATATCACCCTCACATATGTTATTTTTAGAGTATCTATACCAGTTGCAAAAACACCATGGGGAACTGGGCACAACTTTCACAAACACAGTATAAGATGTGAAATCTAAGAGGAATATATTAAGTTACTGGCATCTGTTTGTCTAGAAATAGAATCATCTTACAGTATGCCCTGTCTAGAGAAGGAAAACACACACTTTTCAAAATGAATCAACATTTTCTAAAAAAGATACTAATTCTGAATGTGTCGTGTTCTGGTTGCTCAGTGTGGACACGTGGATGCTGCTTTGTTCCTTGAATGTCTCTCCACATTTTCAGCCCTCCATCCATGTGTTTTCTGTCACATATAAAAGGGAAAGCATGACCTCCTACACTAGGAGGTCCCAGACACCAGATCCCATCTATTTCTCTCACTGCTTGGTATCTGCCCAGTGCTGAAAGAAAATAACCATTTTGAAATATGTTGATTTTAACCATTCATTTCTCTTAAATGTTGAAACTTTTATTTCACTCAAAAAAACTCCTATGAAGTGATAGCTGAGACCTACAGAACTGCCCAGATTGTTGAAAGGCAAGGTGCCTTACAGACCATAGAAAAAAATTATTAGCATGATCTCCAGAAGTTGCAACAACAGTCACAATATGAAAAAGCATATAAAGTACTCACTTTATTGGTTTTCTTATTGCTCACTAAAATTTTCAAATGCAAAACTTTTATTATAGGTAGGATACAGCTGGTAAAATCTCAGGAAAATCCTGTTCTCAATGTTTTCATTTTCAAGGTAAGTTTCTACAGAGAAGTATTTTGTCAGGATGTTAATGCCAACTACTTACCCAGCTCCACAAGATGTAAGAGTAGGAAGTTATATTTTCAAAAAAAGGTAAAGGCCATGTCTCATTATATTTCCAAAAAGCATAATTCTTTAATTCATGTTCCTGAAACTCTTTTGAAAAGTTCTGCGTGCACACATTACTGCCGCTATTAACAATATTAAATTATTTGCATTTAAACAGAAAAAGAAGAAATCATGCATAATATTGGTTATGAAGGGTAGGCAATAGCTATTACAGGTGTCTACTTATTTTATTTGCTTGGTAATATTTTATCATGAAAATTCAACCGAAATTCTGATAGCAGCATATTCCCATATCTTAGCTTACATCTTTCCTCAGACATTTCTTGACAGCTCCAGCCCAGGAAAGCATCAGTGTGATAAATTCTATTGAATTCAAAATAATGACAACACAAGTTCAAATTTAAATATATGGTATGAGTGTTTACCTAAAAAGAGATGGATTTGTGCACTTTTTTATATAAATTTTAAGGAAAAATTACACCTATTGCATTATTTTGTCTTATACCTTGCTACCTGCTGTAGGAATACTGTGTAGGGTCATAATACCTGTGCTTGGTAAGAGTCTGCAAAAGCCTGGACATAAGCTGGTAAACTCAAGTTCAATTGTAAGTATATTGTGATGAAAGTTGTATGCAAAATTACAATTTTGTCAAATAAGATGAATTTTACTGTTTGTCTTTGCACCATATTATGTTTCATCCTTTCACTCTAAATGAAATTCAGTCATGATTAAGGACAGCATGTGGATACTGCTATGGAGCAATGAAAACATGGTTTTTCATAAAGACTGTCCCATTATCACAGTGGAGCTGGGTTTTGTCACTGAGAAGGGCTGTCAAGTCTTGTAGGACTGTATAATTAAAGACCAAGAGGATCATTGATAATCAATACCACCAACTGAAGTGATTCTAAAAACTTTTGGAATGTAATGGACTATGATAAATCATTCAAAATTCCATACACTTGGTTAGAAAAAAATCTGTGAGAATGCTCCAAATTAAATTCTGTAGAACTATCATTATGTGTGGATCATGTTGTATCTGTGGAATGTTTTAACTGCTGTCTCTTAACTTCAACAGAATATTGCAAAAAGCAAGGTAACCCTGTTATTTTGAATCAGAAATTTGTGTATTTTCTCCACATGTTTTTATATAACTATTAATCTATTTTCTGGACAGAGTTACACCTATGAATCTTTTCCTAGCAATTTTCTTCAGCTTCAAGTAAGTATCTCATGTTTGAGTCAAATTTGTGTAACCAAACCGTGTTGCATGCTCTGTTTGGTTTGGTTTTCCTAATCATTTCAGATCATTGTTGATTGGTTCCTAGGCCACAACCAGAAATACTGGAACATAAGTTCAAAATAGTAATTTCTGCTCCTCAGTGGGAAATTAACTTGTGAGAGACGGCTCAGAAGGGTTTCTGTGCAGATGAATATGGAGTGCAACATCTTCTCAGAAATAATCAAGGTCCCAAAAAGAAAATGGAATAGGTATTAATTCCATCCTCCGTAAGGTGAAAGAGATGCTAATGTAGAATTTTCATTTAATTTTCCTCTGTAATAGTTCCTGGGCGATGTCATGTTGTTGATGTAAGGTAAGACAGCAAACTTCAGTCATGTTCAAATTATCAAAAAGTCAAAAGTAGGCCCAGAATTTGGTTTCTTTTATAATTTATTATTATGAATGTTCTTCCATTACAGTGTAATTGGACAAGTCAAAACTGCACATTAATTGACAAATTAATTAATTCCCAAACATTAAACAGTTAAAACTTGTGACAGAACTTCTGTTTGTATTAAACTCTCATGCAAATTCATAGATTCATGTCAAGTCATTAAAATGTTGTGAGCAACCAGAGACTATGTCTCACAATGCCTTTAGGCCTCCATTTCACTATGCAAAGATGTCATATTTAAGATTCATTTGTGGTCAACAAATGTTCTGCATGAAATCTCAGCCTTACTGTTAAAGTAGGAGATGGATGGATGGATGGATGGATGGATGGATGGATGGATGGATGGATGGATGGAGGGATGGACTGATGGATGGATTTTTTTCATCACAAAGAATATCCGACATCAGCTATAAAGCTGGGGCTCACCCTTGAATAAGTCTAATTCTTTCTGGCACTCTGCCAAGTCAGTCTTTTTCAATTACATGGAGTGAGAAGTGCCTCCCATTTTGCATGATCAAAAACTCTTCCAACAGCAGTTTGAACAACTGTGGCCAAGGGAAGAGGAGCGGGAAGCAAGCTGACTTGTGCACTTTCCTCTGATCCACTGCTACCAACATGGCAGGGGTAGATCTTACAGGTTGCCGTTGGGAAACACGATGTATTTTCCTTCATCTCAAAACTAAAGAATACATTTTCTTTCAACTGATGACAGACAAGCATCTTCATGTTAAGCATTCTTCCACAAACTGTGAAATTAAGCATTCTTCTAACATGAACAGTGTTAGACTGGGTTCTCCAATCACCCACTCTCCACTCTATTTCAAAAGAATCCATTTGTTTTGAATTGCATCGTAATAAACTCAGTTTTGCTGTCCTTTCTCAGGCCTTTGTAAATAAGTATAAATAAGCGAATTACACCCTTTTCTGAGTAATCATATTTTAGACATAGCTTTTAATATTTTTTTTAAATTTTGGCATCACTTAGCTCAGGTAAGAAAAAAAATAAAGTGTGAAATGGATTGTCAAATTCATCTGACCCAGTAACCCTGGGAATGTTTGTGTTAAAAGCTTTGAAATGTTTTATCCCCCTCCAAAAAAAATGCCCTCACAAACTGTAACCTTGGACTCTTAAGTCCATTTTTTATGGTGACTGATACAAGTAAATGAAAACCCAATACTTTTTTCTTGTCTGCTACAATTCCATTCACTTTGTAAATGAAATTCACGCCCCACTGAGACAATAGATGATTTATCATTGATTCACTGAGATAAAAAAACTTTGGATTTTTTGCAGCTTCAGTGGTTTTTTACTTATCTGGTTGTGGTGGGAAATTCATATTAAGTCCACATGTGCATTAAAAATATGAGTTTTCTTACAATTAAATTTGGACCAACCTTCTTATTTAATTATTCACTATTTGTTTATGGGTTTACATAATCAAGTAATCAAATTGCCATTGATACAATATTTCCAAAAACTGGAAAAATTGAAACTTGTCACCTTCCCTAGAAAATACCAGAGATTTTAATTTTAAAAACTTTGTCTCAAATTTATAACCGAACACTTTATTTTCAGATATTGTACTTTATGGGCCAGGTTACTGATATCTCAGCAGACCTTACAGCTTTAAGTAAGGGAGTAGAGTCATCCCTATTTCCCAGGGACATAAACTCTTCTCACTTTAACCTCCCATATTTTCAGGCCATTCTGTTCCAATTAGTGACTCCCAGACTGAGCAGAACAACTCATGGTATGAAAAGAAAACTAGAAAGTTATTCAACTTTGTTCAAAAATGATAAAAATGATGAACTGGAGCAGAAACAATGAGCTGTCATAGGGAAGATGATAGTGGAGCTGAATATTGAGCTTGCTTCTCCTGGCTCTGTGCTAACCATGCTAACACCTTGCCCTCCAATCCACTCTACCCAAGGCAGATTCCAAGAAAAAAAAGGCAAAACTTCTCAAGATTTTAAACAATGGCAGAGCTCATGAAATGCTCCTGACTAAATGCCACCTTGTCAGGCTTAGAACTTTGCAAAAGAATTATTCTCTCTGAACTCCTGTTAAAATTCACGTAAATAAGGGGTTTAACTGAAACACTGGTCAAGGACTTTTCCCATTACAAAATGATAAACCAGGGGCAATCAGAGGTGTAGGTTCCTAATGATTATGAAAAATAAGTTATTTGTAGAATTTCTACACAGGGGTTCTGGTTTCTTACATCTGACTTTGCAAATACAGTCTTGTGTTCCTCTTCCTTCGCAAAATGTGTATGAAGAGCAGGCTTCTAATAGGCTTATGCCAAGAGAAAATTCTGTCAAGCACCAAGTTGCTCCATTCCTGGAAAAATTCTTCAGCAGGGGTAAGGTAAACCCATCTACTCTCCAAGCAATAACAATGCAGGGGCATCATGCACAAGAGTTGGAATCTACATCAGATTGCCAAAACTTCTGTGTCTTTGCTTGGTGATCCTTGAAGAGCGCAGCATCTGAGAGGACATGAGAAGCTTGTTCATGACTTAGCCTCCGTCTTTGTAGATCAAAGAGCAAACTTGTTTGGCTTGCTCTGAAACACACATAATCTGAAAAGTAACATTTTCTTAGGAAATCAAAAGACCTAAGTATTTATATTAGAAAACTGTATTAGTCTTAACCTTTATCTTCTATCAGCAGAAAGTCTCCATCAGGCTAAAATATTCTCTGCATCCAGCTGAGGAATGTGGCTGGGCAATGAGGAACTCTGCAGGAGGAAAAGAGAATGAGTTTTTCCTTTTTTCCTTCATATTATCTGTTTCCATGCTCCCTTTCTCCAGAGCAGCAGGATACTCAGCTGCTCACAATTATGTATAGGGTTCCCCCATGCTGTTTTCTGCCCTCTGTGAAGTTTCACCAGTGTTTGTTCACAGTAAATGGTACAGTATAGTGTGTGCTTTATTTAAAATAATCCAGCAGCTTTGTGGCAGAGGGAAAAATATCGCAGCTGATGACGTGGAACAAGAGAAAGGGAGGTAAAGATGGAAAGAAACTGCCCTTTCCTAAAATACAGCTGTGTTTGCTTACTTGGAGGAAGAATTGGGTTTGCAGGGAGATGCTTGGGAGGAGCAGGGTACAGAAACAATGTTAACCTCAAGAGTGTTAAAAAGCAGGAAGCTTCTTAGGGAACCCTGGAAGTTGCTGGACTGGAAATTGAGACGGGGAGAAAAGACTTGTCCTACAGATTCACTGGGAGTTTTGTTTTCAAATCCTGGTATTTAATGCCTCCTTGAGTTGGCCTGTTGGACAGTGAACTGGCTGTAGTGTATTATCCCGTGTATGCCAAGGCTGGGAACCTTCTAAGGTGTTGACAGATACTGACAAATTCTACTCACATATGCTGTTAGTTAGTTTGGGGTTCCCAAATATTCTTTTTTCCTAAGATGGACAAAAAAACTCTTTCTGTATATCCAACTCTTGCTATATGACAGTAGCTATTCGAAGAGTTTTGTTGTTTGCACTTAGAAGTGCATCAAATTCAGGGACTATCTTATTGTTTTGTTTGTTTGCTTGCTTGTTTTTTGTTTTGAAATTAATAAAGTCTTGCAAGGCCATACTGTAGACCACATTGGAACTCCAGATACTTGGTACTAGCTCTTATTTTTCCATTTTTTATCCTTTTTGTGGCTGGACACCAGGTGCCCACCAAAGCTATTCTACCACTCCACTCCTCAGCTGGACAAGGGAGAAAAAATTTAAAAAAATACTCATGAGTTGGAATAAGGACAAGGGGAGATCACTCAGTAGTTACCATCATGGGTGAAACAGACTCAGCTTGAGGATATTAGTTTAATTTATTGCCAGTCAAAGCAGTGTGGAACAATGAGAAATAAGGTCAAATCTTGAAAACATCTTCCCCCCATACTTCCCCTCTTCCTGGGCTTAACTTCACTCCCATCCTACCCGCAGTGGCACAGGAGCAAATGGAATGGGGGCTAAGGTCAATTTATCACATGTCTCTGTTTCTCCTTCCTCCTCAGGGGGAGGACTCCTCACACCCTTGCTCTATTCTACAGCATGGGGTCACTCCCACAGGAGACAGTCCTCCACAAACTTCTCCAGTGTGAGTTCTTCCCATGGGCTGCAGTTGTTCACTAACTGCTCCAGCATGGGTCCCTGACAGGAAATGCATGTGTGTAGTCCTTCAGGCTCCAAGGTGGGTCCCCTGCAGCGTCACAAGTCCAGAAAACCTGCTCCAGCATGGGCTCCTCTCTCCACAGCTCCAGGAGTCTGGTCCAGCATGGGCTTCTCACAGGCTCACAAACAGAAGGCATCCACCTGCTCCAGTGTGGGGTCCTCCGTGGGCTGCAGGTGGATCTCTGCTCACCATGGACCTCCATGGGCTGCAGAGGGACAGCCTTACTCTCCAGGGTCTGCACCAGGAGCTTCAGGGGAATCTCAACTCTGGCCCCTTCCTTCTTCACCGATCTGGGTGGCTGCAGAACTGTTCTTCTCACATTTTCTCACTCCTGTCTCTGGCTGAAATTCTGCAGGGCTTTTTCCCCCTTTCTTAAACAGCATATCCCACAAGCTCTACTGCTGTCACTGATGGTCTCAGCCTTGGCCAGTGGCAGTTCTTTCTTGGAGCCAGCTGGCATTGGCTCTGTCAGACATGGAGGAAGCTCCTGGAAGCTTCTCACAGAGGCCACCTCTGTGGCCCCCTACTGATAACAACTGGCCACCCAGTAAAGCCTTTTAACTCTCAGGACAAAATTTCTTTTACAGGTAAAGGCAAATTTCTGAATTTCTGCTGCATTGTGAGTAAATCACTTGAATTTCTTTCTGTGAACAAATGCAGTTTCACAGCTCATTGCTCAGGCAATGCATAGCAGAAAAACAAACAAAACAAAGAGAAGAAATGTAGCCCTTAGTTAATCTAGTGGTACCTAACCAGAGAAAGGTTTTCATTCCAAGGACTGTAATTCCTCTCATATACAGCCCTGAAGTGGTACAGAGATGTTGGCACTTCAGTTCGGCAAATAGACATATGGTCTTTTTTCTTCCTTAAGCCATCAAGAATAGATATAGGTTTGTAAAACTCTGTCTTGTAATCTTTGCAAGTAGACACATGCAAGACAAATTGAAAAAGCTGAGACTACTTAGACTCACTTCAGCAGACTGCAGCTTTCCACAAAGGCCTTATACATCAGCTGAATAAGATAATCCAAAAACAGAATCAGGTGATCTGCATTTTTCTACATTCAGGAAATAAATGCACAAAATGAACTTAATTGCTCTCACATTTGCCCAGTTTTCAGACGAATTCCTGTATGATTTCTCGTTAGAGCATCTCAAATGAGAATAAAACGCATGGTTTCACTCAGCAGCAGTGAATCCAAATAAACTGATCTGCCTTTCCACAGTGGTGAAAATGGGAATACTATTTTGGAACATCTGTGCAGCTGTTATATATGTATAATATGTCCATATGTCTTCAGTCAGAATAAGAGAAGGTATTTCAACAGGCAGTGCTTGTGAGATACCAATTGTACCAGGTATAGAAGCCCTTCTCCCACTCCCTCACCAGGCCGGGGATTACACGGAATGCCCATGAAGCTCCATCCTGTCCTTCTCTTAGCTCCTTCTCATAGGAGGTGGGATCCAAAGGAGCTTCTCTCAGGGGTGATAGCAGCACTCCAATGCAGCAGCTTAGGGTCCTGAGGAAGCCATCATCTCTCCAGGGATGTCTGCCAGAATTGAGAGTGGTTCTTGTGGATGTTTGCCGCTGCACAAAATCCAGCTCCCATTGGAAACACCAAAAGCAAATGCCTTAAAAGCATCTTTATCGAGATTTTTTTTCAGGCAGTCCTTTGGGTAGAAGTATTTCTGAAAGAATGCAGAGGCTTTTCTTGAAAAAATATTCAATATATTCACCTTACTGCCTGCAGGAACTGCTCTTTAGAATCCAAGAGCTGTTCATGAGTGGGTCTGTGACTCTGTGCCTATCTTCTCCCGTGAGCATTTGTATTTTTTCTCAGCTGTTAACACCTTGGTTAATTTCCCAAGGAGACTAGAAACAAGGCCTTAAGAATTGCAAATGACAAATAGTACTGAAAATAAAAGGCGAGAATTAAGAAGACAGGCCCTGAAAACAATATCTATTTTGCAAGGATATGGTTCTGCTGAGGAACACTTTCTAGTGGATGTCATCACCTTTTCCAGATGATAGGAACTCATAATAGCTGCACTCTTCTGAGTCTCTTCTCCTCTTTACTTTTTTCCAAGTGAGTTCCTTTTAAAAATGTCACATTGTAGCACTGCTCAAAGGCTACTTAATATTCTTCTTTTCTTAAAAGCGCTGTGTATTTCCTGACATCTGAGGTTTCTCTAATCAGCTCTGAAAATGGCCCTGCTTCTACATTGATTTCATACTAAATTAGAAGGAAACACACAGAAAGCCCTCTAATCTGTATATTATCCATTTGACTTGGGAAAATAATGAGCTTTGGAAGCAACATTTTAATTGTTGAGATTCTTCCGTTGACTAAAATATTACTAAAGATAGAGGATTTGCTCTAGTCGTGTTTTTTAAAAGTGCTTACAAACCTAAGCATTTTACAGAATCTGACTCACTGTCTTCAAGCTTAGAAGGCACCAAGCATGTCATTATAAACTTCCTGCTCATGATATGGAGCAATATCAGGTTTGAACTGGTTTTAGTGGCATTTTTCAAACAGTGAAATAGAGCCTGTAAGAAAACAGAATGTGTAAATCAGTGGAAAATACTGCATTTCACAGTGTTTTACTCAAAACAGGGATAAAAATGTAAAATCAGAATTATATTTATACAGAAGTAATATGATTTCTTAATATTGGAACACCTACTGTTTTATATAAGAACATTAGAAAATATTGGTATGAAAACTATTACATTAAAATGGACACTTTAGCATTCAAATCTACAGTGATTCAAAATGACAGTTGAACTGAGAATTTTGTCTCATAAAGATGAGACATTTTTCTTCACTTATATTTAATTAAATTTAATAAATTTAAATAAATTGTCTTTAAAATGGTGAAGCATGTTGTACTAACACTTAATAAAACTATAGTCAGAAGATGTTTAATCAAAAATAATTATGATCAATTTTAAAGTAAAATAATCCTTGAAATACCTGCACAGGTGAAAGTTCTGATGTATATTTTGAACCTGTGAAACTGAAATAGGGTGGAATGTTGCATGTGTACAGCTTAAAATGTTGTGAACGTATCCCTTTTCAGAGCTGCAGTAAGAAGACAATAACTGTATTTAACATTGCTTATGGTGCAACATAAGCACTGTTGAGTATGCTGAACTAATTTTAACTGATTTTTTTAAAAAAAGTAATTTTCCTTCCCTCCACAAGTATATTTAGAGCTCTGGAAGGCACAACACTCCAGCTTCATTACATATTTCTTACAAAAGCCCTCAAAAACCCCAAGCACAGGAGCTGTGATGCATAGATACATCCTGTGACAGTTTGTTGGAGTGAAGCACCAAAAGCAGGATAGTGAAGAATATACAGGAGGATCGTGGATCTTTGCAGATTCTGCTATTCTCCAGTACAAAGTGCAAGAAGAGCAACACCTACAAAGTTTGCTTAAGTTATAAAATAAACAGTAAAATAGGTTCCCTGCTACTCCTGCAAACTGTGATGAAATTCCCTCCATGGATCCTAACAAAAAAATTCCATGTTCCTTCCCCAGAGAAATGAATGCAGATTGTATCGATAATCTCAAGTATTAATAATAACATAGTTGAGACAAATTATAAATTCCATTTTAATATTTTAATAATTTTAACTAATACATCTTTAATTGTTTGTTAATTTTCTTGCAAGTGTAAAAGTTGTAAAAATAAAACTTTTACAATTTTTTTCCTTAATTGTTATATTTGTGTTTATGAACAGGTGGAATTCTATATGTGCCATAATTTCAAGAGTTACTTGGTTCCTACTGGAACAGCTCCATTCAGATAGGTATGAAAATCAAGATAGAAAACAAGATCTTTGTGGTTTATTTCTGTCTTTACAAGTTGTAGACACTGAATTTCTTGTAAGTTGAAGGGAAAAGGATGATGAAAATTGCAAAGATCATAAGGATGTTTGGTCTGTCTGAATGAAAATGTCACAATTCCCAAAAGACAGGAAATCTTAAGCTTACAAAGGATTCACCCACAGTGAAAGAGATGAATCCTTTAGAGGCTCATCAGCACCTCTCTAGTGACATGCTCTAGCCCTAAAATGAACTTTGGTTTGGCAGAGCTGCAGAAAAATTTTGTGAGTGCTAGAGGAGCAGTAGTGAGTGGGTTAGCAAAAGGGAGAATAGGCAGCAAGCAGGGAAAAGCAGAGGCATTTATACATATTATTTATTACATATATCTAAGATAACCTAATTCCACCCAGTACCTGCCACAAAGCACTGTGGGGGATGTGTAGGCACCCTCAGGGCTTGAAACTGCTGCTTTTCTTCTATTTGAGCTCTTTTCCAGTCTGCTGTTTCTTCATGTTCTGATGCACAGCACTTAA
Source organism: Poecile atricapillus (assembly GCF_030490865.1). Classification (NCBI taxonomy): domain Eukaryota; kingdom Metazoa; phylum Chordata; class Aves; order Passeriformes; family Paridae; genus Poecile; species Poecile atricapillus. The sequence goes on along the minus strand of NC_081288.1, from coordinate 50,462,507 downwards.
CGGTGCACAGCAATGGGAACTTCAGTTTAAATGAGTGATGAATGGGTTCCTAAAATTTCACTAGATTTGTCACTTCAGGGAGGGGTGTACAAACATTTCCATACTAAAGCACATATCAGAAGCACCAGGAGCTGAAGCACAGCACGTAAGACCAAAGAAGGAACTAAATGGATAAACTTCTCTGAAGATTTCTTTTTCTTTTGCTAAGCATCAGATCATATCAGCTTCTCTTCTTGCCTGTTGTAAGCACTTTCAAACCATATTGGCAGTATAAAGCACTCCAGTATTATTTTTAATAGATTCTGTACCTCTTTAAACTTTGGATCTAGTCAAAAGAATAACAATGCTGCATATCTTCCACCCTCTATTCATCTTCAGAGTCAGACTATTTGTTGCTTGATGCTCTGTAGCTCAGTGTGAGCTATCAGCAATCTAGGAACCATTACAGCAATCAGATGTAATCTGCTTTATCACCAACAAAGATGTTGCTGGAAAAATTTCAGATTACCACAATTTTTATACTAATTCAGTAAAATTGTACATGGTATTTAAAGCATGTCTTGATTTTCAGTTCTGGAGTTGTATTTTCAAGCATGAAATTTGTGTGGTTTAGGTAGCAATTTTGTTTTATTGAGCAAGTGCATACTTCACATAAATTAGGAAGGTTGAATATAAAACACCAAGGTTGCATTTTTAGCAAGAAAATTTTGCTAAAAGCCAAAATTTTAAGCTGAATTTTACTGCACAACGAATTCGTAAAAAAATTAGCTGTGGCCAAAGAGAAAATTTTCATTCAGCCTTATGGCTGAAATGTCTACTAAATAACCTCTCTCCTGTGTGTGCCAAAGCAACCCCTTTTACTGTGTTCCCACGACTCCCTCTGGTGGCAAACCTCTCATCCAAGCTGCAGGACAGCATCTTCCCTTGGTTTTCTCTCTGATGTTTCACATGGATTAAGAGGCGTGCTGGTGGATTCTCAGCTCATTCAGGCACTGGAAATCCCATTAGAGTTTTTTGTCTGAGTTTTAAGAACTAAATATTTTTCTTAATTCCTGTAGGAACTACCTCATCAACCCAATAAAGAAACTACCATTAAATATGCCTAATATTGAAAAGACCATATAACAATGCTAATTTGAATAAATAATTTGTAAATACAAATAATATTACATACTTCCCTTTCACATAGCCCACCACTACATACACACCTCAGAAATGGTCCTGGTTTTTCTCAGGCCAGGCTGCTAAGGGCAAGAGGCTCATCACAAATGCACAGATAAGGGCTGTTATATAGCATGACTGTTACTGTCATGCTAGGAAAACTAAAGCTGGATTTGCTTCTTAAGTGGGGAAATTTACAGCTCTCAGTTATATACAAGAACCTTAATGCCTATTAACTCTCTTCCACTTTAAAGGTTTTTCCTTCCCTGCCACTGCCCACCTGCTGCAGCCCTCACAGGCCATCCTCCCTGCCTGCTGCATAGGCACATGGCAGTGGAGCCTGGCAGCCTCTGTGTGCAAGAAATCCTAGAGACATGGTAGGAATCTGATGACAGAAGACCTGCCATAGCCTGGCTGGCCAACCAAACTGATTTGGTACCAAAATCATCTTACATAAGTCACTTTAATGATGGCTGAAATAATTTGTTCACATTGAATTGCAACTTATTTTCACTTGTGACTTGCTATTTCTTGTGCCCATCTGACTCACCGAGCAATGCCAATGGCTAAAATATTAAGAGAAATCACAGATTTTAAAGAAAAAGTGATCACCCTCAAACTCACAGCTGAAAAGAAAATTAAAATACTTCTGTTCCTCCTGCTGTCAAATCAAATGTGTTCATTGGTTACATTTCAGAGATCATTAACAGGGGTTTTTGCAAGGGCACTGTGTTGGTAAGTCACATTCCATACCCACACCAAACATGTAATTCCTCCTCTCATCATGAATAAATCATCTTAGCTGAGTATAAAAGGATGATGTGCAAAAGCAGCATGACTGACCCAAAAGGCAAAATGGTAAGTGGAATGTCTGAGAAATGAAGGGAGAATAAGATACAAAGCCCTGTAATGCAGGATGATGATGTACTGGTGCTCAAAATAGAGCAGGCTGCTATTAAACCATAGTGTGCATTACTGGGAGACTAAGGAGCTCTCCTTATGTTACCTCTGCTAAACAGGCACCTACTATTTTTAACATTTTAATTCAGGTTATAATTCAGGTCTCTCTTTCAGACACACATGCGTCCCTGACGAAATATACATTCACAATATATGTGACATGATTTTCCATTGCCTACAGTGGAAACTTTTATTCAGTTCAGTGATTTCTTATTCCAAGGCTGTTGTTATTCTGAAAAAAGGTGGTTCCAGTTACATGATCTTAGTGAATTCATTATGACTAAGAATCTGGTCTTTATTCTGTAAGTATCTATGTATGGGCTTTTTATGCTTGAATTTTATTTATTATAAATGAATCATACCTATTGCAGCTCCCATGAAGCAGAAGTATGCTTCCTCCAGTGATGTGGAATGAGAATAATGGTGAAAATGGAACCTGAACACATCAGTTCTGTCCCTGTCTGACAAAACAGAGTAAACCCTTGCAACATGTTTTCTCCTCTTCAGTTTGTCCTGTATTAGACCTTCTCAGAGTAAATTGAGGACTGACAACAATAAAGGTAAAGATCAGCACCAGAGATTATTGTCAGAGCCCAGTCACATACCAATGTCATCATCATTTGGTTGCATTTTTCCATCCTGGAACTTTTTTTCTTTGTCCAAACGGATCTTTTCTAACTGCAGAGTGATTCAACTACAGCTGAAGGCAGAGATAGCTAAACCAGCTGAAAAAAAGAGCTTTCCTTGTAGAGGGACAATGTGGATCCAAACAGCTACAAACTTAGGAATGGGTAGAAATCAGAATTTCCTGTTCCTGGGTAAGTGCTTCCAAATGTCAACTATAAGTATGACCATATCAATAAACAACAATGGATTTTAAACAACAATGAATTAAAAAGGTCTGGATTTTGTCTCAAGCATTCAGTGCTGGGGAGCCCAAAACTGAACTGCTCTGTTCAGTGTGGAGTTGTTGGCATCGCAGTCTATGAGATGAACCAAACAGAGAAAACACTGTAACAACGAGAATGATGCAAAAGCTAAAATCCAGAATTTAGAAGGAAGGTTGTAGAAGAGTTCGGATTGTTGGTGGAGGTCATGACCAGAAATATGGGTATCTCAAAACTGACTGCTGCTAAGTGGATAGGATCTGTTATCAATATCTGTGGTGATAAGACAAGAATCAGTAGCCTTTAATCAAACAGATAGTTCGATTTGATTATGCACTAGAACAGCTCACCAGGGGAAACAGTAAATTCTCTATCACCAGAATTCTTGAACTACAGGTTGGGTACAGATACAAACTCGCCCAGCCTGGTATAGCAGAGGATTTGATGACCCTCAGTTCCCACTTCTGTTGCTATTTTTCTAGGTGTTAGGATTTTCAGAGCACATCCGAGGGGTGAACGGAGGTGAAAAGTCACCTTAACTCTGGATTGCAATAGATGTTCTTCAGGGAATATATTTTGCATATGTCCAAGTGAAGTAGATGCCTGTATTTAGATGTCTGAGGAACTTTCAGAGTAACCTTGGGAACATCTCCAGGATAAGGCAAGGGCAAAGATGCTCTTTGCAAAGATGTTTTAGACACAACATTTACAGCTGAGCACAGTAATATCCATTCACTGTGTATTGGCATGTGACAAGCAGAGAATTTTAGACCTCAGTGAAGCACAACTAGCTAATAATAACAATTTCATAGTTTACTTATGGATGTAAATTTACATGGGTTCCTCAGGGCCAGTAAAGCCAAGAACCAAAAAATTTTCTTCTCCCAACTCTGCAACAAAATCGTGCAATTATATACACAAAAACATACAGTTAATTCTAGATGGATAATTTCTTACCCAAGTGGTAAATGTGTACAACTCAGGTTTAAATATGGTATAATTCAGGCACAAACTCCTTTCCATACCTAGGTAAGACTAAGTATCCACAGTCTATCTGTTCCACTTTTTCTTCCTGCTCTGCTTCTTCATTAACCAGTCCAGCACTTACCCCAAGTGCCTTGGAGGAGGCTACTCTTTTAGATTCTTCATGAGTTCAACTGTCTGAATGAACAGAAACCATAATTGCCTACTGTCCATACCAGGATCTCCTTGAATATCCCTGTTTTTAAGTACAACGTTGATGGTGCATCCCGAGATAAAACTACAGTGTTCAGGATTACATACACTTAACAATTTATTGAAGGATAGTGAAAGTACAGATTCATGGTCCAATACATCCAGGTATTTTTCAGTGCAACTTCCTGAGCCATTGCCTGTCAACACACTCTTGGGTAAAAGCGGATCTTGTAAGTGGATGTAATTTTTTGTACAAAAATACGTATATCAGTGGCACCATATGTAATGAAGACATGCAGAACATCATTTGAATGATATCCTTGTTCTTCTGTGACTTTATTCATCAAAAAATCTTGTGGAATAGATATAATTAGTATTGCTCAAGTATTTTATTTCTTCCAGGGATTAAAGCACTAATTGTCACATTACACCCCAGACATTACTTCTAGCCCCAATCCCATCTCTCTTTACCCCCACATTCCTTCTCTTTCCCCAGCCTTGCTTCTTCCCCAACCACAAGCTTGATCTCGTTGGGATTTGTGGCCATTCCTACTAATGCAGCAATGTTACTGAGACACTTGGAGAAGGGTGGTTTGTTGACGTATTGCAAAAGCGTGTACTTTTGCTAACAGGTAGTCAAGCTATTAAAGGCAATGTTCTCATTCCTGTAAATGAGCTCATTGGCTTAGTCTAGGAGAAACGATGCATATATACAGGAAATGGATTCAACAATTTAAAATTTTTTTTTATAAGGTCCTACTAGTTTGCCAAGGTTGAAGGATTGTATTTATATACAGGCTCCCTCAGGGAATAGATTTTGTTTGAGTTTGTGGTCAGATAGGACCAAAAACTGTTTCCTATAGGTATGTTCACCCATCTACCAGGGTAACTTCTTTCCCTAAGTTACTTCTGAATAATCATTTTTTCATCACCTTCTTTTCTGTATTTTTCTCCAATCACTGGATACTTTATTTTTCACTTACTGCAATATTTTTCATGTACATTTCGAATCTACTTCTTAAACTCCTTGGTGATTTAATGAAATTCATATGACTTTGATTTCTTTCCAGAATTGCAGCCTAAAACATATTTCCTATGCTCTCTTTGATGTTTTGCTTTAGGGGAATGTTCTTTAGATGGACTATTCTTAAATGACACCCTCTGTGGAGACTCTATTTCTTTCTGTAAGTACATTTTAAGTTCCTTCCTCTAGCATTCACCTTTAATGTCACCCTGCTTACCACATCAAAGTAACATTTGTCCGTAGCACTCCACTGAGGTGCCATGAACAGTATGTCTGACAAACATCCAAAGACGTGCATGTGAGTACATTTCAGTGGGGTATCTCCTGAAATCACACCCTGCTTGAGAGAGAACTAAGTACACTCCTTTCCAAATGAGCAGATTTGTCTCCAAGCTGAAATAACAGGATCTCTTACCAAATTCCTGTCTAGAGGAATAAAACTCTTCAGAATGCCCTGGGGTGAGATACATGAAGCCTGGAGAGAACTGAGTGCCTCTGAAGCCTTGCAGACTGTCTCCTGGGTGGGACTGGCAGGGTGGAGCAGCTCTGTTAGATGGCACTGCTTCTGCAAGCACGGGTCATACAGGACACCGCGCTGCAGTAACGTGTGGTTACTGCCCTTTGTGCTGGAGTCTCACTATCTTTGAATCATAGGAAGGTCAGATATTTCCGATCACGGCCTCACTAGAGATGACTAAGTGTTTTCATAACATATGCATTCCTCAGTAGCCTGCTACCACTGTAATTCATGCTGTTCAACCCCTAAAGACTGATTCTGAAATAGTCTCTTCCCCAGGCAAACACCTCCCCAGCTGAAGAGTTCAGAGCACCCGGGCAAGGGCAGACCGATGAGCGTTGCTCCAAAGGCACCTTCAGGGCTGATGTGTTTGACATTGTTTTGCTTACACTTTCTGCTGCAAATCAAGATGACACTTAGGAAATTAATATCTAAAGCCCCTTTGTTGACCCACTACCTCCTGTTAGCAGCTCAGAGACCAGCTGGGATCACTTGCTTGCCAAAGCTTCCTATTGACACCATGAAAGCATGAAGCTTTTAATCAGAACACACAGAGATAATTTTTTAACTTTTTTTCCCCACACTTTCTCACTTTTCCCTCACCAGTGTTGCTGGCCTTGGCGTTTTGTAACCCAGCAGAGATGCATTCTTAGAAAAAATTGTCAAATCCATCAAATTCGAATGCCCCATTTGAAACCATTCAAAAAATAGCATACATGAAATAAGGGTTTTCATTGTGATTTTCAGTGATTAAATATATATCAGAAGGATGTCACAGGGACACTGCACCAAAAATTTAATGTTTGGAGGGGGAAGTATATACATATGTTCTTTAATAGAACATTTTCTCTGCACTTTGACCACTCTACACTTCCTGGTAAAGATAATTTTTCAAAAATAATTGCTATTGGAGCTGTTCGTAGTATTAGTTTTCATAAATTCATCCAGTTATAATTAATATGTGCCTTTCAAGGACCTAAAAGGGAAGGCATTCAATATTTCTTGTCTCTAATTTTAGTATGATCTGATTTTCCTCTGGTTGCCTTTCCAAACACCTGGGGCCAGCCATATGAGTAAATTAGATTGTGCTAAAATGCATATTAATGAAGCTCAAGCAATGACTCCCCAAAGGGACAGTAAAACTATATATAGCTCCTTTTTCTCCCCTCTCTTGGTTAATGTGCCTTTCAACACATTTAGATCCAAGTAAAATCACTCCATTTTGGAATAGCCAAACAAAACAAAGCAAAGCAAGCAAACAAACAAACAAAAACTGCAAAGAAACCATTAAAACAAAAACTGAGAAGCACGTTTATTTGAAGTGTCTAAATGATCACTCCTTTTAATACTTGCATTTTAAAATTGTTTCCTATTAAAAATGTATTTTCTATAAACTGATTTAACCATATGAGAAAAATAAAATATCAAGACATTTGGGGTAGTAAGAAGTGGCATACTTTTAAATTGCCTATGGCAATCTCCACATTCTCTTCTCCGTTAAAAAAACCCAATTGCTCATTATAATGGGTAGCTGTGGAGGGCAAAAAACAATTATCACATGTGAGTCAGTAGACCGACTGAAGAGTTTTGGAGAAGGACACAGTACTAAATCCCAGTTCCTCACAAAAGTTCACTGGAGCTATCAGGGATTGACTACAACAGCATTTCAGTCTGGACAAGGAGGGTGTTTTTTAAATGAATCATTGCTGACTATGCCTTGGTTCACACCACAGAGGGATCAAAGAGCACATGGACCTGATTTGTGGAGGAGAAACTAAACTGGAATATAGACTCAGAAGGCACATTGAAAATGCCCTGACTGCTAACAGGCATCCAGCTTACAGAAAGAGACTAAGTGAAGTCCAAGCTGAAACTCCTAAATGTGTGGGCACTGGGTCCTCAGTACCACCACTTTTAAGCCAGGTGGATGCAGAGGAAACTGCTTGAATGGCTAGGGAAGCCCAGGTCACCATATCAGAAAAAAAATTGGTTTGGTTATTAAAACAAAGGATTAGAAGGGATGTGACTCAGTGATTAACTACAGTCAGGGAACAGAACCACCAAGTCACAAAACAAACTGACACGAAAACAAGTATTAATTACTTACATCCTAGAAATTAGAAGGAAGATCTAAATACAGATCTAAGGATTAGAAAGAATATCTAAACAAAACTGAACTTTTGCAACAACCTTTCAACTGGAATATCATGGTTTATGAGAGCTCCAAATATTTCTAAAATATAGTTTGTGGAAGGAATTGTATTTTTTTTTTTTCAAGTGTAGGAGGAAGAATATGAAAGTTTAATCTGTTTGAAAGTGATGATTCATTTCTAAGCATTTTCAAAGCACTTATCTAAGTTCTCCTTCTTCCTATAATCAAACCACTTTTTAAACAGGTTCAAGTAATTTTAAGTGCCTTTCAGTGTAAAAAGAGAGGGGAAATACAAGATAACTTACTACTAAAAAAAAAATTAGGCAGGTCTTTAGGATGAAGAAAAATATCTCTGCGAAACTGCATATTTGTTAATTGCTTACAGCAATCTCTGCATTTCTCTCTTTTAACGTACTGTAGTACCTGTATATAATGGATAACAATTTCAAACAGTGTCTTTACAAACAGTGTAATGGTCATGCAATTGCAGCCTGTGGATCTGCATGCCAGTAATTGCTAGTCAGCAGTCCTGCCCAGGTATGTATTTATTTTTATTGCACATTGTAAAGCATATCAGAAGAGGCAATCAAGAGCAGTGACACTCAGATTCAGTGGCTACTTTTCCAAGAGTTGCCTGTCAGCCAGAGACTTTGCCATGCATGATTTTCAGTTAGAAAGAGGAGATGTGTATTCAAGAAGCTTTCATATAATTATTCAGGTTGTCCTTTTCTTCTGAGAACAGAGTCAACAGTTGAAAATACAAGATAAAAGCTCTCTGTATTTAATGAAATTTGCTTCTTTCATTCCACTCTTCTCTCCCAGTGAAATGAAAAATTTAACTGTGCCAAAGCCTTACTTGTTACTTCAGTAACAGCATTCCGTTTTACAACTATTGACGTTTCATTTTCAGGTTTTTATTATTACCATTATTTGCTTTCTTCCCCTACTGCTTGTGCTGTTTCCTTCTCTCTCCTCAAATACCCATCCTCTTGCTTTTCTCTTTGAAGACAATCCCAGCCTCCCCTTGCCACCACGGGTAATGTTTGGAGTCTATTGGTTTCCATCACCAAGAACTGCAGGAACAAGTATCTGCTATCTGTCTCCCCTCTCCCTCCTCACAACTACTTATCTCTAGGAGCAGGCAAAACATGTCTGTCTTCTCCTGAGGATGAGCAACAGCTCTTGAGGTAGGTATCCTGGTAGGAAGTGATCATTTGCTTCCACTGGTTCCTCTGGAACTGCAGGACACTGGCAGAATTTGACTCATTTATGTGCTATCCATCCTTGATGTGCATAAAACTGGAATTAACACTGTCCTCTCCAAGATGTAATGATTTTGGAAAGGTTTTGGGATCACTCATGATGAGTGGAATGGTAGAACAAAGGCCACCCACATATAGGTGCACAGGAAAAGAATTCTCTCACCCAGAAGGAGTCCGTGGGCACTATGAAGGAAAATCTGTGATTTCAGTATGTTCTCCCAGGAATGAAACATTAAATCAGAGCTCTCACAGAGTTTTCTGAGACTCTGCTTTTATTCTATAACCATAGCATGGTTTAATTAGTCTTTGAAAGATTAAAATGCCAAAAATAAATTTGTGCATATATTAATAAATGTAGAATTTCAAACTGAAAATAATGACAAAGCAAGACTTAGCTGAGATTTTTTTATTTCATCTGACAGCATCTTTCTATAAAAGTAATTCCAGATCAGTTAAATTGCTCTTGGAAAAATTTAAACTTATGCATAAATATGCAAGACCTTTAACTTCTCATCTTTTGTGTTTTAATTGTATGGCAAAACATTTTGCTAAAGTAATTTTGTGCATTTAACTTTGAAGCAGTTTTAAAAAGTCAATGACATGGTTTTAAAATATAGCACATGAAACGATATTTCCATCAACATGCAGCAGTTGCCATAAACAGCCTTAATTTCCAGTCTAAATTAGTGCTCTAAATATATTCAGACAAATTAATGCAATGGAAAATTATAGAACCCAAATTGTATATTTATTTATTGCAACATGTTTTACTTGCATCTCATCTGCCATTCATACAAGGTTACTTCAAGTTTAGCAATTTTTCCCCTTTTCATGCTCAAATTGAGAGGAAAACATGTCTCCAAATGTTCATAACTGAGTTGAAAAACATATTTTGAACTAATCTGTTCACTAATCAGCAAAATTATTTCCTATATATCCTACATTATAATTCCATTTAAATTGTTACTGTTGTGTTCAGCTGTTTAAGACCAGGTAAGTGAGCAATAAGTAAAATTGGTTTTTCAGTTTATGTGTGGGCTGGGTTTGAATCAGCCGGCCCTACAAAGTGAGCTGAGGTGCAGAGAATCACCAGTACATGTGCAGGCTTTTTTCACTGTCTGTCTCCTGGTAATAACTTTGTAATTGGTTTTGGAGTGGCACACAGTGCAGGCAGTCTGAAGTGGGGCACTGCTGAGATTGGCTTCACTGAGAGATGGTTATATTCTTTGAGAACAAGAGTTCTAATAGCAAAGAAAACACTCTTAGATAATGATATACCATTGATCATCTCAGGTTGGGACAACAGAAAGTAGATCACTCTCCCCAACAATAGCAAATGCTGAAAATCAAAAGTGGTGAGTGGTAACTTTTATTTCATGGTCCTAAAAAAGAGAAGACTTCTATGTTATTAAAAAGTATTATTATATTATTAAAAAGTGGCTTCTATGAGACAGCAGACTGACTGATTTTCTAGATTATTTTAAAATTAAGTATTTTTCTCTTCTTTTAGACATTGTAACTTATCATAAACAGAAACCTTAATTGTTCAGTATGCCACCTGTTTGACAGAAGGAAATGAGGAACAACTACTGTCTGTGGATTTCACATGTAGCTGGAAAAGACAATGGAAAATGAAACAAGTTATGTTTTATACAGGAAAAAGAAAATAAACCATTTATGAGCACCAGAAATAATAGCTCTCTTTGAGATGTAAATAACTATAACAATAATTTTTTTAAAATTATGTCTCACAATTTAATTACGGTAGCCTCATCTTCTTTCTGGTACTTTTCAAACCTCTCACTTGTCACACTTTGATATGGTGTGGGGAGCTGGAGGTGGAAATGAGACTGAGGATCTTCTGCCCCTGCATGTCCATGTAAGCCAAAGAGAACTTCTCTGCTCATCCCAGGAAGGAGAAGGCTTTGTGAGCAAAACATGTTGTGTGCTGGTCCCTTATAGGAACTCCTTAAACATCATTAAACTGATTGCATTCCCAGTTGTGGCTAATCTCAGTTGAACAGGTCAAAGGCTGGTTGTGAGGAGCTGAAGTAATCACAAATATGAAACTGGAATAAAAATGCAGAAATAAAGAGAATAAAATTACATATAAATAAATTTATATTAATTACAAATATGGTTGAGTCACTGCAAAAATCTGCTGGCTCTTTCACATCACCTCTGTCCCTTCTTCCATTCACTTCAATGGTCCCTCTGCCTGATGAAAATACTCACTTTGTGTCATGTCTGACACCAAGTAAGAGGAATCTGGAAAATCCCACCCAGGACTTGTCAAGACCTGGTGCCTCCAAAAGATCCAGATTTGCCCAGGACACCAATTGGATTTTGAGACTCTCGAAACCACAAAAAGTTTGTGGTGAATGACTTCAAGCTGGGAAACCAATGGCCTTTCTCAAATCTCTTGGAGCAGTGAATTTATAGCAAATAAATAGCTGCTGTCTTGAACATAGATATAAATATTCCATCTGGGGAAGTCGCTATTGAGATTTATCATAAAAAGCTGAAAGAGCCATTACTGCCAGCACGCAGGTCAATCATGGGCACAAAAAAAAATTTGTATGGGCAGCATAGGGCTACCCAGCTCCAGATGTATAAAAGTTCCTTTTTCAGATGCCTTACATGCAAGAGGAAAGCTATGTCCCATATGCTTTTCATGCAGTGCATGGGATTAAAACATGTAGAAGAGGAAATCTTACCTTTTCTCTGATATATGGCAATCCTAACAGCAGCTGCACTGCCTCGCAGGTCCTTCCAAACCAGTGCCCAGAGCCTAGACTTTGCAGCCATGGATCTGCTCAAGAAGGTCTGAGAGAGACACACTGAATCACACCACACACCTCTCCACAGGGCTACCCTTGGCTTGGCCAGCAGCAGCAGCAGGACAGGGTTTGTGCCTGGTGAGAAGTTCAGTGCTCACCAAGCCCAGGGTTGCAAGGCCCCTGGCAAGGGCTAGAGCAGCAACCTTCCCTGTGCTTCACATGTGCTTTTGGAGGTGCCATGCTTTGGGAAATGAGCACCAATGGACATTTTAACCATCAACCATGGCAGTGAAGATGAAAATTAATATTTTTCAATTAAATTTCCTTAGAAAGAAAAGTTGGCCATGGAGGAAAATAGAGTTGGGTTTAAGCCTGAAGAACATTAAAAGAACATTTAAAGAACATTTTTTTCAGGGTTTACAAAAAGTCATAAAAGCAGGTACATAAGCAGTGTACAGAAGCTGCCATAACATTTCAGTCTCTCACACATGCCATCCCAAAGTGCTCCAGAATGTTTTTTCCTCTTAGAAAGGTAAAACAAATGTACCAAAGCCTCTCAAATATGAAACATATTTATTTCCCCAAAATTCTATGAGAAAACATACTTGAAAATATTTTTCAGATGGAGATCTACTCAAGTACAGCACTGTGGTGCTGGGTTGACCCTGGCTGGACAAGAGGTATCCAACAAAGCCTCTCCATCTCCCTCCCCCTCAGCAGGACAGGGGAGAGAGAATGAAAGACTCATAGACTGAGATAAGGAGGAGAGATCAGTCATCCACGGCTCCATGGGCAAAATCATTTGACTTGGGGAAATTAGCTAAATTTATTGACAATCAAATCAGAGGAGGATAATGAGAAATAAAACCAAATCTTTAACACCTCCCCCACATCCCTTCTTTCTTCCTAGGTTTAATTTCACTCACAATTTTTTCTCCATCCTCCTCCACCCAGCACAGGGTGACAGGGCATGGATGTTGTGGTCAGTTCATCACACGATGACTCTGCTGCTTCTTTCTCCTCAGGGAGGACTCCTCACACTCTTCCCCTGCTCCAGGGTGGGATCCCTCCCATGGGAGACAGTTCTCCACGTGCTTCTCCACTGTGATTCCTTCCCATGGGCTGCAGTTCCTCACAGACTTCTCCAGTGTGGGTCCTTCAATGGGGAGCAGTCCTTCAGGAACAGAGTGTTTCAGCTTGGATTGCCCAAAAATCAGAAATCCTGCCAGAAGCCTGCTCCAGCATGGGTTTCCCATGGACTCACTGCCTCCTTCAGGCATCCCTCTCCTCTGATGTGGGTGTTCTACAGGCTGCAGGTGGCTCTCTGTGCCATCATGGATCTCCATGGGCTGCAGGGGCACAGTCTGGGTCTTCCCCACAGGCTGCAGGGGAATCACTGCTCTGGTGCAATTGATATTTGGGCAGGCTATTTGCTCCATAAAATACCTTATTCCAGAGGCACTACCACCGTTGCTGATGGGCCCAGCCTTGGCTTATGACGGGTCTTTCTTGGAGCCAGCTGGCACTGGCTCTATCTGACATAAGGGAAGCTTCTGGCAGCTTCTCATAGAAGCCACCCCTGTAGAGCCCTGCTACCGAAACCTGGCCCTGCAATCCCAATACAAGCATCTTTCTTGCCTCTCACCTCCCTGCCCCTCTAGTTTGCCCAAGAACTATGTCCTGAGAAAATAAGTTGTTCTTGTAGTTGGTCCTGATGATTGTTGTATTCAGATTTTGGTGAAGTATGACAGAAGACATAAGAACTATCGAGTATTTGAATTAATCTCAGCAGGTCAATTACTACAACTTTTTTTGCTCTAGCTGCTTGCAGAAAGATGTGCACTTCTTAAAATCCCATCTATTTCCTTAATTTATTTGCAAAGCAAGATATAATGGTAAAAAATCAGCTGAACACAACAGTTTTATTGGAGTTCACCTGCTACAACAATGTGTATGAACACAAAGCTTCTAGCAAGACAAGCAAGCAATCCTGGAGCTGCTTTCAAAGATTATCTGCTGTTTGCAGCAATGTAGGATGAGCACACAGTCAGTTTAATAGGCTTCCTCCTTGATCAATTATTTAACCTTCCTTTTCATTTTCCTGAAAGTTTGGGTTGGTTGGTTGGTTGGTTGGTTTGTTTTATTTAGTACAAACAGTGCCTTTATTAAAGGGTGTTTCTCTGTACTTCTGCATGTTTGAATTTGGAAAACCATAAATCCCTGCTTTTGTATCTCTGTTTCAGTGGTTCCTGTCTATCCCCAGAAGTTTGTCAGGCAGGAGAAGGATAAGAAGTCAATACAAATTCCAGCAGATCAAAGAATAGGCTATGTCAGGTCTCTACTGCCTCCACATCCAATATTGTGTTGCAGTCCCCAGGGGCCAAAGCAGAAGCTTTTATATGAGAAGTTGAACCAAGGAAGTTCCAGAATGCCAAAAAATGGATGAAAGCCAAATAAAGTCTGCAGGCTTGGGATTCACAGAAATAAGGGGAGGATTAAGACCATTGCACACAACCAGAGTTGCTGTATTAAAAAAAGGATATAGAAGATATCTGAATAAAATTAATTAAAACTGCACTGTAGTCTTCAAGAGAAAAATAGATCCTTTTAAAAAATTTCTCTGCAGAAATCTCATACCTTGTATTTATTTCCATACATTTTTTTTTGTTGTTTTTATTCAAGTACTTTATATACACTTGAGATGCAATTGATATTTAAATTTTTTTCAATCCCTATGAGGTTCAGTAGACAGAAGCAATTCAATCAGAAACAGAGAATAATGTGAAAAGTGGTGAGGGAGTGCTTATTCATTCAGTGCACAGAAAAATTAACATCCACAAGACAGTTGTTAAACAAGGAAGATTTTTTTCATTACTTCAGTACTAAAAACTACACTGATTTGTTACAAAGCAAGCATAATATGCTCAAGAAAAATGGGTGACAGAGATGAAATTTGCTAAAAGGTGGCAGGGGAGAAAATGGTCTACTTATTTGCAATGAAAAATACCACAGTAAACTACTAACAGCTGTTACTTTACTCACATTAATGACTTTTGTTTTTTTTAATACAAAAAAAAAAAACCCAACTGATTTTGTCAATAGAACAATACACAAATCTCCTAGCTGCACACTTAAACAGCAGACAGTGTTGAGTAAGATGTAATAATTAGTCAAACTTACAAGTTTATATCCCCAGTTAGAAGAAGGAAATTATCTTACCATTAACAATCAGCAATTAAGTAAATAGAAATGGCCTTCCCTAAAGACCACAGGACCAACAGTAGTGGAAGGAAACTAGACAAGCAAAGCAGCAAAAAAGACACAAGCACTCTGCAAAACCTGCAAACCCACAGGAGCCCTCAAAACCCAAGCCAGGTGCAGGCAGGTGCTCGGTGCTGGACTGCAGGGGCAGAGCACGCCAGGCGCTGGCCTCGACTCACTCCTGGATCTGGACGGCTCCTCTCAGCTCAGCAGGGTCAAAGCTGGGACTAAAATATCAGATAGTTTCACTCCACCCTGTTTCTTGTCAGAGGAATGAAACAAGGTGCTGTAACAGCTAAAGCTGGACAGTAGGAACAGGTGAAGCCCCTGGAGAGGACTTCCCCAACACATTGAGCAGAAATAGAGTTCTGGTCAAAGCAACTGGCTTTGCTGGAAACTCTGAATGATGAGAAATAGCTGAAACTTTAACTATTCAAATAGCTTCATCTTCTAATGCATTGCCATGATACACCTTACTCTCAACAAGAAGATTCTGCATAATGACACCAGCTTTAGCTCCTTAGTACAACTATCTGAAAAGAGAATTTACAAGTACAGGCTAAGAAAAATCCTCTCCGCAGCTCCAGCACAAACTGGGGTAAAACCATATTTTTCCCATGGGTCCCAAAACTTCTCGCAACATCGAGGTGGTGTATCAGCCAATGCAACACACCAGATCTAAACTCTCCTCCCTCAAAGGGAGGACCACATTTTCAGCACAGTATAACAAGAAGTTTTATAACTAGTTTGAATAGGGAGGAGAAAATGAGCCTATTGTTCCTTATCATCTAATCAATGCTTCTGTCAGTTGAGGGCATTAAAAATATAATGTACTGCCTCATACTTGCATCAAAATATAAAGAAGACATCAGCAAAAAAAAACTTATATTCTTCTCCATACAACACTAGAGCAAATTTCCTATATTATGGAAAAAGAACCCATATTTGCACAAAATCCACAATAATGAAAAAAAAAATTGAAAAATTAGATTTTCTTCCTAAGACTAAAATTAAATATGGAAAAACAGTTAAGGGTAAGTTGGAAGGGAACATTTACATGAAGTACTTTTTCTCAGAAAAGTGCCAGAAATTTAAAATAACATTTGAAATTCCACTCTTAGAGTTACATTTCAGTTTCTCACCCATTTTGACATACTAATTATAGAAAGACAAGTTATTTTAATTTAAGCTTGCATATGAAAATTCCTATAAAATGTACAGATGTAACACCCTGATGTGTTACAATGGTTTATAGGAGCGTTGGCTTTGTGTAAGGTGATGACATCATACATGACATTTATATTCCATTAACGTGGTTAGTAATATTAACAAAGCCTATACAGCCCCAGTTTTAGGGTTGTTCTAAACACAACACAGTGTTGTTTTAAAAACTTTATAACAACTCTACATAGAGGCAGTTGCTGCTGAAGAAAAATGGATATGCGTTTGTTCTGTAGCAACGCTATAAAATTGGGGTATTTTTTAAATCCTACTTCTGGGCCACACAAGCTTTCTACTTTCTAGCTTTTCATTTTGTTACTGTAGGAATATATAAACAGGAAAAAGCCTTTTCTTAAGTACATTGTTTCCATCAATTTAAAGATGCATTAATTATGAATATACAGTGGTAATACTGATAAATAAGTTATATGTATATCTCTTACTCTTTTACTAGAGAGTGGTTTTCATGAACAAGTAACTACTGGAAAATTTTCATTTTTTCATGTTTCCTAACCAGATTGTGGAAGAATGCAGCCATGCTGCCACCTATTAATTTTTATAATGCAATGGAAATAGGAAAAAAAAGGTTACAATTTTTAACAGGTAAGGAAAAAAAGCCAATAAAATAAATATTTACAATAAAAACCAAATCTATAAAACCTAAAATCCTGAATGCAGCTTCAACACTAGCCTTTTCTGACAGTTTAACAGCTGAAACACAAGTGAGAAAAGAGCGCACATCACCAAAAACTAAGCAAGGGAAGATAACATAAGGAAAGATAGCTGATGATTACCATGTAATCATGGCTGGCAAAAAAGAGACAGATTTCACAGCCAGATTTCTGTTGACTGGAAGACTCAGGGAAGGCTCATTTCAGTCCCAGCTAATGGGATCTGTAAGGAGGAAGAAACCACATGCAACACTGACTGTGCATGTCCCTGTTAGAGCAGAATGGCTGCTGAGCAGGAAAGGACAGAGACTTTTGGTGTGGCCCCCAAAACCCTTTTGTGCTGGGTGCTCAGCCAGTTTCCACAGCACAGCTGGACGTGGAGGACAGAAGGACGCTGTGCAGGGTGCTCCTCACAGAACACAGAATGAGAGTGGCCCTGGGAAGCAGGTATTTGTCCTTGGCAGGGAGGTGCCAGCATGGCTTAATGTGCTCCATGCTTCAGCTGGCTGGTACCAGAGGGCTCTGAAGCCTAACACCCATCTAAACCAGGCCCTGACACACAGAGCCCGTATGGAGATAGCTCAGCCGAGCTGGAAAGAGCCAAACAGAACAGCTAAGCCACCTCTCCAGAGCCAACACACCTCACAATCCCTCTGTTCCCACAAATACATCATTTTTAACTTTCATTTGTAAGGTAAATATATAGATTTACTTCATTTGCAAAAAAAACCTCAAAATCAAAAAAACTCATCAAACTCCAAACTCTTTCCCAAGATTTCTGAGGTGTTATCTGAAAACAAACTGTAATTTTACTGTTCTATTACCTTCTCTCTTATGTGTCACACACAAATGATCTCTGAATAATTTTTATATAAGTTAAATAGAACCAGTTATATTCATATACCAAAATGTATCCCCTTGATGTACCCCTTTTGAGTTTCACTGTACTTTTTCTTATGAGCCTGGAGAAGTTAGAAACAAGGGTATGCTCTTTTTAGAACAAGAATCAGCAGATTTAATATAATTGCATTGGAGTATTCGAAGTGCCTATTACCCACAATATAATAAAATATATGGGGTTACTTAAGTCATTAAAAGCCAACAACACAGATCCAAGAGTGGGAGAGGTCTGAGCTGAAGATGTATGGTAACAGTTCTTTATTAATTAGTGAGAAAACAGAGCCATTAAACCCCAGCAACCTCAGATTTCTATGCCAACAAAACCAACCCAGATAGTAAACCAGGAAAGTTCAGTTCATTAAAAGTATTAAAAGTTCCAAAAACTGATTTCAGAAAAGTTTACTGTTAGATGGGTGATGGCAAAAAAAAGATTTAAATGTTTGAAGAGAGAGCCTGGCTGAACAGTCTTTTCCCAGTTACTTTTAGCTAGCAAGACATTCTGGCAAACTGGTGTCTGCTAGAATCCGATGTAAAATATGTTAATTCTTGAATTAATTTTCTACACAAGCTGAGGGGAATCTGAGGTACAAAATAAATGTTATACTACCCTTTATGAACCAGTCATCCTTATTAGGGCACAAAGCAATTTAGGTGATAGGCTGAAAATTGGCCAGAGCAGAATGCAGATAAGACCCAATTAAAACAAAAAGCAATTTGAGTTTACTGAATAAACTATAAGAGCAAATGACAAATTAAAAAAGTTAGAGAAAATTATATGTAGGTTTTGCTAGCAGTGCACAACTGGAAGTGCTGAAAGTAAACAAACAAACAAAATATTACCAAATAATTAGAGTGGGGTAACTTCACATTGATTCTTCAATAGTGAGGGATATAAAAGGTATCAGCAATTTAAATAGGTTTCAGCATTAAACCAGCTGGGTTTTTTTTTGTTAGAGGAAAGCTAGGACAAATCAAAATGCATGAAATGGCCCAAACCCAAGACATCAGCCAAATGATCTTACAGAGTTTATGCCAGCAGCTCTCCTGACCAAACACGTGCCCGCATGTCTGGCCATGCTTCCCCATGTCCTGACCCCACTCCAGGGTTGAGGATGTTGGTTTTCCTCATCTTCTCTTAATCCTTATCTCTGGCCATCTCCTTTCACCTTCTCTCTGACAGTGGCCACACTGGAGCCTTCCAACAGGAGTGTAGGCACAGGACCAGCTCCTGCAGCTGCGGGAGTCCCGTGGGCACCGCCGCAGGATGGGGGAGCGGCCGCCTGCAGCCCCCGGCACGGCCCTGGCAGGCGGCACAGGGGGCACCTACAGCTTGAGCAAGGGCAAATGAAGACAAACAATAACTCAAAGCTATGATTGAGATCCTCAAGCTTCCTTTTCCTTTTTGGAGACACGGGAACTCTTGCCGTGAGAGAAATAACTGAGTTCCCCCAAATCAAAGATTAACAAAAAAAATTTGCAATTTATTTATTTTTAACTGGAAGATTTAGGCACGCCCATAACTGTGTGTCCTGGCTCTTGTGTATTTTTTCAGAGGCAACTCCTGCATGTTCAAGAAACACAAACACTAAAATGAAGGTGAGTTCTACAAAGACACTGAATTGAAATCTTACCTGCCACCATGAGAGAACATAAGTGTTCCATTAATGTATGACTTTTCTCCATCACTATTAACATTAGCAGTGCCAGTCTGAAATACCATACCCCAATTCATCAGCTATGTACAAAGCTATGAAAGCTTATTAGCGCTATTTACTTTTTGGCATCTACGTTTCACAACATTCAAAGTAAACTCTGAGTGCTCAGAGGGCACTTCCTGGAATTCCCAGAGGCACTTTGGTGCCTTGGCTATTAACCAAAATGATAACTTCACAAGTTTGGTTGCAAGTCAAGCCAGGAGTTATTCTTCAGACCCTTATAAAGATTGCTCCACTATAACACAAGCACACGTTTTCTCATCCAGCATTAAGTCTGCAGGTACAAGTACAACCCAGACGGTTCCTTTGAACTTGCAAGGCTGAAGCATGACTAGAGAGAAAACAGAATAGGCTTTTTTCCTTCACAGTTCTGAAAACAAGTTCTAATAATTTAACTGCTAGGTAATAAATTGATATAAGTGAGTAAGGATCAAACTGAAAAGACACAGAAAATGATGATTTGTAACAGGATTATGAGTGACTGATTTATCTTTGAGTATACATTACAGTAAAGTTACACCAAAGAACAGAAGTCCTTAATGTTAGCATTTGGTACCTATTTCTCATGGGAAAGAAGCCATATTATTATTGCAGTACTTAGTAGAATATTCTACAGCAGTTTCTTATTAAATTTCTATTTTAGGTAGGTCTTCCTTTACCAGGAAGAAAAAATAAAAGACCAGTAAGATATGCTTATTAGGGCCAGGAGCTTTCTGGAAAGAAATGTAACATGTGAAATTAATTTAATCTCTTTTTGTTTTGAAATATGTTGCAAACAGATTGTGATTTTCTTCAACACATTATACAAAACTATTTAAGGATTCATTTCAACAACAATTGACATCCTGAACCTCATTAAAAAGTAGTTTGCTCCCAGTAGTCAGTATTTAAAATGAACTATTTCAATAGATTAGTCATGTTGTTTTGTTGGGCTTTTTTTTAAACCTTGATTGCACTGATGTAAATCAGACAATAAATTACCCCATGTGAAGACAGGAATTCAGTACTGCGCTTCACCAATATTTTTCAATATTCAGTTATTCTCCATTTTGGCAATTACTCCTACTAGCTAGATTAGTTGCTATTCCTGCAGAATTAAGCCACCAAAACAGTATGAAAATAGGCTACACGAGTCTCCTAACAAATGGGGTAACTAAAGCATCAGCCAGTCTCTAGCCACTGTACAGTTAAATTAATTTTTTGCTGTTTTTTTCACACTGTGTATTCATTTACACGAACATCATGTAGGTATTGCTTTCTGTTTGCACACGTGACTGCAGTGGTAGAGAAGGCAACACCAGGCCTCTCCACCTGCAGACCAGAGAAGTGTTATCAAAAGCAGAGCAGGGCTTTACAGTTAAAGTTTCAGTGACAAATAAGGCAACTCAACAGAAACAGGAGCTCTCCAAGAGCAGCATATTCCATAAAATCATATTTAGTTTCTTTACTTTTATACATGTAACTTCTAGAGAGTCGTGCTGTGCTGGCTTTTCTTCAGAAGGAGGGAGGGAGCTGCAGTACTTCACCTTCTCTGCTGCTGTGGCTTCAAAGAGCCCATTAAGGACACAGAGCTCTGCTTTGATACCAGTGCCTCGTTCTTGAGGACAGGTAGACAATGGTCTGCCCTTCAGGTCATACAAGCGGAGTCCCTCTGGATCACAAAGACAGACCTGCCCTGTGTCAAACTCTGGGAAATTGAACTCTGCAGCTTCTTGTTAAGTCACTGCTACCTTACTAAAACAAGCCTCAGCATCCTAAAAGTCACTTCAATAGCATAAGACTTCCTAGGCTCAGCGAATGCACTGCCTATACAGGAGCTGTTTATAGGACTGACAAACATAAATCCAAAATGTACCACAGGATTATGTTTTGGCTGCAATTTAAACAGCTTCACAAGTAAGTTTCCATCCTCTCTATTATTTAAAAAATTTAGGAGAAAAAAATGCAATAGGAATTTTCTTAATATGTAATTGTGCTGTTGGTTTGTTGGCTATTTTTTTGCATTATCACAAACATCTGGAGCAACCATTCAGCCATGAAGACTTAGTAATCTGCAAAGGGAAGGTTGCCACATTTTAGTAGTCCTCCTTGTGACTATGTAGTACTCAGTACTTCAGGTCAGTTGTGAGCTGAAGTTCACAAAAATGAACTAGATGGGGTCACACAGCAAAAATTTTATATAACATTTCCCTTATGATTTCCAGAAGGGAGTTCATCTCTTCTTGAAAAAACACTGTGAAGCTAAAAGCAATCTATCAGTCCTTACTGTTCCTTTCTGCTAAGATGTTTTCTTCTTCTGTTACTCTCTGTACTGGAAGACAGCAGTTAGATTTTGAGACATCTAAACACTGATGTCACACCAAACTGTTACATGAATTACAGCTGTTCTGCTGAAGAGGTTGTCTCCCCCTTCATCACCCAGCCCCTCTTTGTGGAAAGTCAGAGCTGCAGACTGGATTTCAGCTTCTCACAGTATGACTCTGCCAGCCCTCCCTGAGGCTGCAAAGACCTGACCTTTCAAAAGTAAAAATAGAAAACTGAATTCCCTGGAGAGAGAATACAGCTAGAATTTGAGCCAGGAGGATATTTACTTTGTTTTCCTATCAATTAAATAGATTCCTTAGACTACATATGCCCTTCAAACTCTCTTAATAACATTCAAATCTTAATTGCTAACCAGCCCCTTCTACTTCCCCCAGGCAATTACAACAGAATTAGACTCAGGTAACTCAATTAGACATCAGACTAACCCAGCACTTTCCAAGAGGTCTCTAACCAAAACTCTCCATGAGCTTGATGAAAACAGCATTGGGATTGCTTTGTTGAGGTCAAACTGCATATGCTTTCAATAATCACTGAAGGCAAAATGATGCCTTGTTGTTTAGTCTATAAACCTCTCCACCTGGCACTTGAATCTCTCATCCATTCCCACACAGAAATTGTGCTGATCTGCTAGGTCAGTATGAGGTTGACCTTGTGCTTTTTTCCCTTCAGTCCTGTTTCTTCCCCAGACAACACTGCTTCAGACACATACATGACACACAAGGGGGCAGGTAGCAGCAATCCTGAGCCTTATTTCAGCAATCTGCCTTGCCTTTCCTCTTCTGCACATCCCCCCCTTTGCCACCTGAATGTAGCAGCAGGGCTTTACCTTACAAATGAAAACACAACATGAACACGAAGGAGGTGTTAAAAAAGGGCAGCTCCAAATATCTGCATAGGCAAGGCCTCAGACCTCAGTCTAAGTAAATTTATGGCCATTCTAAAATGAATCCTTAGTCCTTTGCCTCTAAAGGGAGATTAGGATAAGGCACAGAATCATCAGTGCAGTACATTGGGAGAGGCAGGTGCCTCCAACCAGTTGTCCAGTTCCCTAAAAACTTGGTGTGTTGCATGTTGGTTCACATTCACTACCTAAAACCCTGTGACTTTCTTGTTCTGGGGAAGCTCCCCACCTCTGTGTTACCACCCCAGACTGACAGCTATCTGCTCTCCAAACACCTCATGGCTGTGCTCCTTGCTCCCTGGCATCCCAGAGCTGCAGAAGGGGTGGGAGGTGCCTCCCTGGTTAAGGAGGCAGTAACCAGTGCAGTTTGACAGGCTGAGAAAGCTGATACCTTGGGCTTGCTCCCCTCCTCTGGGCAACTGCTCCGTCTGCTCAGCTGTTATGCAGAAAGTGGGAAGCACAACCAGACAGAAGGCAAGGCTTCTAAAATTATGTGTGTTTGCAGACATCCAAAAATGGGTTGGAGTTCTTGATACAAGCTCACCTCTTTTTTGAGGCTAGACATTAAAATTCCAAAAAGGAGCAAAAGTTCAGACATAACTCTGTACTCGATGTCCCCCACCACCAAATCAGAGGAGATTCCTGTTGCACAAGGACTGGTTCAAACCTCATCTCAGGCACTTAATTCTTCCTGCTGCCTGAACAAGGAGCTTGGATGCTTTAATGCATAATTGCAATTTATTCCAAGCACTTAGAATTTGGGCACTGGAGCACCTAATTCATGGGTATTAAGCCCTTTATAATACCTGCACATCATCAGTAACTTACCGACACAAGCAAAATTGATATACCAAGGGTTAAAAGGATTGATAGAAGCCTACATTACAGATCTGCACCAGAGGAACCAGATTGATTTTTAAATTCGCTTGATTAAATGGGTGTACTTTTTGAAGACTGATTCATTTAGCAATTTCTCCCTTTAAGGTTTCACTGGTATTTCACATACAGTGACTAATTACTTTTCAGAACACTGTGTACTTGTTCTCTGCTTCTGTGGACTTTAGTGACTTCTGCACAGTCACTATGTCTGGGTAAAGTGGGTATAATGAACTCTTCTGCTTGACAGTATTCCATAGCACTCTGCAGGGGTGTGTGAGGGATCACAAAAGGGGCAAGAGAATGTCTGACAGCTGCTATTGGAGGTGGAGCTGCAAACAGTGGGAAAATACATTGCCAAAGCCATTCCAGGTGGTGGGGCTGTCACACTGGCTCTGTAGGGTGAAAAACACAGTCGTGGTGGGAGCAGAGCCTAGAGGTGGTTGAGCCCCTGCTATGGAGAGCACAGAGAAGGAGGAGGAGGAGGAAGAGGAGGAGGAAAGGGGAGAAATGCAGCCCTTCACCACCTGCCCACTCCACCACCGCTGTGCCATAGGGCACAAAATCCTGTCTCCAGGATACCTGTACAATTTGTGATGGGCACAAATGACAAGTGGTGATTAAATACCTGCTCTTTTCCTTTTCAGCATTCTTTTTATGCTAAACTCTTGAACTATTCTGCTCTACTACTGTGCCTGGGGTTTACTTCCCCCTCTTTCTTAACTTCATAAGCAGTTTTTGTGCAGCTACTTCTAAGGTTTTCATAGCTTGCTTTTTTTTTCCCCCCATGCTTCCTTCATGTACAAATGGATTTCAGTATAAAAGTCTGCCAAATTTTCAAAAATCTGCTGAACATTTACTTCTCAGTCAAGCGCACATCAGTAAAAAAGTCTGCAAAGTCTTCTAAAACCTAAAACTTCTCCTCCACAGAAATTCCCACAGAACCTGGGCAGGTTTGGCTGGCAGTTATACCATTGTCCATTATTCTCACTGCCAGCTTGTGCTCCCTGATACTTTTTTATTTTATTTCTGTGCTGCGCTTTAGCTTACACAAGAACTGTTTACTTCATGGGGCAGGGGCTGAATTTATGTTCAGAGAATCGTATAGTCTTAAGGTATCTCCAGCTATGCAATACCTGGGTTTTACCATCCACTGTTTCCTTATGTAAAAGGAGTGTGCTCAGATACTCAGGTGCTCTCCTTCAGAGGAAAACAGTGCTTGTGGACCAGTGTCAAAGCATGTTTGTAAATGGACATAATTAGTCCAGCTGAGAACTCACTCAGGCTGTGCCTGCTTTGACCAGCAGGGAGATTTGCATTCACTCCCCTCATTCTCACCCCAGCGGCAGAAGCACATAGGATACAGTTCTGGAAGAGCTGACATAGCTGGACAAGAGCCAGCACAGCTCTGGCTTTAGCCTATACTTGCTTGTCTACCATGGGCACAGTAACTGCCCCAGACAGGACTCCAACAAAGACATTCAGATCTCTGCATTCATTCAAGTTATGGTAGTCATATGCTGCCCTAAACTGGTCATCTCATTAAAATTAATGCACCATACTAACGTTCTTATCTAATACCAGCAGTCTTACGCTGCCAGTGCTGTCATGAGCAGGAGGAAGAAAGCCCATGGTCAAAAGTGTTTACAGAAGAGATCTTATTTCTTAAACTTCATTATTTTGCTTATTGTAGTGGTTAATTTCACATGCCCCATAATGACAAGAGAAGCAAAACTGGGACAAAACCTCCCCAGAGACTTTTCTCCAAAGCACTGAGATATATTCTTTTGCACTCTGTTGCAATGTAGGAAACCTGGCTGCTCTGCCTCACATTAGCACTAGCTCACCCAAGCTCACACAAGAGGAGTCTGGTGTTCCTAAGCCTTCCCAAGCCAGACTCATTTCAGAGCTGACCTTTGAGTTACTCTCCTGCTTTAGAGTTGCTAGAAATACTAAAATTCACTTCAGATGTGTTCACAGATCTCATAATGTTCTGTACTTAACAGACAAAGAGTTCTCTGAAAAATTCATTTTAGTTTTCTTCCATGTAGCCAGGCAGGGCTGAAAGGGCAGTTTATAGCTACAACTCCTCTGTTCCTTGAAGGCAGCTTGAAACCAATTTTGAAATTTCCAGGGCTGTTAGTGCCACCACCTGCTCCTTGCTAAAGCTGCAGGAGCCACTTGTAAGTATACATAACCTCTATTCTGACCAGTAGACAGCTCAGTCTAAAGAAATAAACATGAATAGTTCAGTGAAGGAGATGTGTGCCAAGACCAGCTCCAACTGGACTCTGCTCCTGATGGAAGGAATGAAGTTCCTGTTCCAGAGTCCTCAGCTACAGAACAAGGTATCTGCCCACACTGGAATGATGTAATACTTACAGGACAAAGTACCAGTGTAAACCCTTGTCATACTCTAATAACTGACTTTAACATTGATGGATAAGATGTGAATCATAGTGGAAATAAGAATTTCTAAATTGTTACTAACACTGAGCAATAGAAAGAAAGGTAACAAAGGTCATGCCTGACCTCAAAGAGACAAAGCTACAGAGACAAGGACTTTTCAAAGTAATGGAGCTAGAGAGGATGGGAAAGAGAGAAAGTGGATAAGGAAAAAAATAGTTTGAAAATTTAACTAAGAAAGGAAAAAAGCCAAAAATAGGAAAACCTTTTCACAGGAGAAAAAGATTAAAAAAATAAAAAACCAAAATGTTGAGGAAAGCCAACACACACCAATTTAAAAAAGGAAAACCAGACCAAACAAAAAACCAAAACAAACAAACAAACAAACAAAAAAAAAACCCCACCCAACAAAACAAAAACTCAGCACAAATAAAAATAACAGAAATAAAAAGTTTCCCAAACATTTGCAAGTAGTTTTCCCACAATACTCTTTATTCCTCCTGTTAACACTTTGCATTCGTTCCTAATGTTCTTTTAAAATCAAATGATCTGGTTAATCTAATATGGAATATATAGATAGCCTCCTTGCTAAACAACCCAGGAAAAATACTGTATAAGTTCTAGAATATGACTGGTATCTGCTTGTCCCATTAGTCTCACAAATTTGAAGAGTAAATTAATATGATTTTAATACATAATGATTTTATTCTCTTTTCCCAAACCAATCATCCATCAGAATTCCTGATTCATTTTGTCAGACACCACTCGTATGAGTTGAAAACACTTGATAAAAGAAGACACTCAAAACATTTAAATAATCACTGGGTGATTAATCCCAGTTTTGAGGTTGTTTTCCTTTATGATTGACAAGGTTAGCACTTCCAAGGTCCCTCCTCTTTGTTCATGTTCTGATTGGACTAATGACTTTGACACAACATAGATTTTGTTGTCCTACTTTCTACTTTAGATAGTAATTCACCTCTTCCTCTGACAAGTAAGATTTATCTTGGAAAATTACTAAACTATACACTACACTGAACATAAGTCAAAACAATTTTCCATTCAGTTTCCTGGCCGCAGAGGAAACTGCTAGCATGTGTGTATTGCACCCTCCATAAATGAATGCATGAATTATACATCAGTGTTATACATCTCAATTCTTTTTAGATTATGAGTTGTTTATAGAGTACATTAAGATTATACAGAATTTAGCATGCAAAGTCACACAGCAAGAATAAAGGTACCAGATCATATCTTCAGAGAATATCACTATAGCATTTACAAAACTAGAAACAATGGAAAGCTTCAAAAAGCAAAACAGGAGTTCACCTGCATATCAGAAAAACTCCAAGGCCCCACTGACAGACCATCAACAGAAAACAGCAAACATAACTGTATCATCATAGGCCCTAGGTGTATGAGTGAGTATCTCGTCTAGTCTACTAAAACCTCTAAACCTCACATCTTTCCCTGGAAACCTGTGAAAGTTAACAATAGATGCGGAATCTCCAACTGCATATATTTTTCTGATCATGAGTCAAAGCTAGCATAAACCTTCAAGGTTACACAGGCTACAATTTTATGATCCTGGAATCAAAGATTTCAAGCTAGGGAGAATCCACCTTTCTGAAGAACTAATCCAAATTATCACCGTTTTCTTGGCATAACATGAAAAGATCTATTTTCAGAATGTAAACAGCTATATTCCAAGAAGCATACTTCAAGGACTTCAGAAAGAGCAAGAACATCAAAAACAGGAATCCATGTTAGTAATGCTAGGAAAATAGGTAAGAGGATTATGAAGAGCTTTACCACGTACATATGTGAAAGAGTAATAGGTTGAGGATTGGGGCAGAAATTAACAATGATTGAGAAATTATTACAGTTATTTGATATTGAACTGAGTCTGGAATCCAAGCAACATGTAAGAGAAAATGACACATTAATACAAGTAGACAAATTCAAATAAAGGAAAACATGAAGACCTTCACATTTAAATGATGAACTGGGAAAAAAGAATTTGACTGCTTTTTGTGTATTTAGGGAGAGCA
Organism: Poecile atricapillus; assembly: GCF_030490865.1. Taxonomy (NCBI): domain Eukaryota; kingdom Metazoa; phylum Chordata; class Aves; order Passeriformes; family Paridae; genus Poecile; species Poecile atricapillus. The sequence goes on along the minus strand of NC_081288.1, from coordinate 50,434,261 downwards.
ACCATTGAAAGAAGGAATAAGAAAATAAATCCCCCTCAAAAAAAATGGATTTGAAAATTAATGTCAGGTAGAAAAAGACACTTTCAAACTATCCCCAAAAGTCTAATTTTAGCATTCATAAGAAGGACTGCCACTAATTTATCACTACCTTTAAAGTAAATGGATATACTGAACACTAAATATAGAAAACATTTTTAGAGATCGGAAATTACAAGCAGAAAGGCAAATCTTGAAAGAATTACAACTGGTTTGAATTAAGTTTAAATGGTTTTTTAATTAAAAAAATTGTCATTCCAAAATTACAGTTTCATTTCCAGTCAGAATGATACATTTAATGTGAAGTAAATCCAAACAATTTTAAATCTGATTTTTATGCTTGCCCCACAACAATATCCATTGCTCACACAAGTCTGGCAAGTGCCTTTCATTCAGATGAAGGAAGGAGCAATTAAATATTCCCATGTATGATGACACCTGAAACAGAAGCTCCTGCCTAAGGTTAAAGTCAATATTGTAAGCAGTTAAGCCAGCTCAGTCAAAAGACTTCTCTGATTTCTCAGTTGATTGCCAGGCAATTGGCAAAGGCATAGATGTTTTTATCTCTGCATTATTAAAGGGTAAAAGCAACCCAGCAGACAGCACAAATTTTGTTCATTGGTAGCAAATGCAGGGCTTAGTGTTGTACAGAACCAGTTGGAAAGTCATACTTGGCTACCATAAGTTAAAAAGTTGCTTGTGGAAGTCTATTTGTATACTGTGATAGGGAAATTAAGCTAACAGAGTTGCAAAATATAATGACCAAGGATTATCAAAATCTGATAATTATTGAAGGATGCCAGAAGAGCTTCCAAATACTGGCAAACGATTTACGCCAAAGGACAAGGAATTAGTATGAAGCCACTGTTCAGAAAAAATATCCATATGAAGAGGCACAAAACCCAAGAAACAGAACCTCATCTGAACCGGCCTCCTAGGTCACAAGGCCCCCATGCAAATGCAGTGTGAAGGGGGAGAAAGATGCATCCATATACCTAGCAGATATTTGTACGTTTATGTCTGCACAGAACCCTTGCTTCTGCCTTATACCACACCTTTGAAAAGAGACAACTGCCACTAACAGTAGGCCTGGCTATGCAGCACCATTCAGTTTTTTTTGTCATTTTTTGTGCCATGCTTTCAAATCATAACACACAAGAAAAACAAACAAACAACAGAAATGAAAAATCACAAACCACAGCATCTGCCATGTACAGTCCATCCTATTTTTTGCAATAAAAGTTGCATATGTGTTCATTCATCATCAGGTCCATGAGCTTTTATACATGAAGGCAGGCCTTGAGCTCCACATCTGTCTAGCACAGAGAGTAATGAGATCAGACGTCATCCTGGACCAGTGTCCAGGAAAGAGCTGCCTCATCCTCTGACTTTTCTGTTGTCATAGTCAGATTCTTTATACCTGGGTTGAGAGCTGTTGTCCTAACCCATAAAATGTCTTTAAGGGCCTTATAGGAGAGGAAGGTGACCTTGAACCTAACGTATTTATTTTGTGGCGAGACATAAAACTGTGAAGGCAAGATAGGTCACATGCTCATGGAAATGGCATGTATGTATGTATGGATGTATAGGCACCTCAAGGACACAAAATACCAAACAGCAACAAGATTCTTACTTTTTGAAAGCTCCCACTTGGTATCACCAGTAACAGATCTTACTTGGTATTAATGCCTTTGTTGTAGCTTGTGTGTAATAGAGGAAATGCTGGGAAAAGGATGGCAGTAGGGTTTGAATGCATCTAACATAAATGTTACTTCTCCTTACAAATAAGGTAAAAGAAAGCTTATGATTGATTATGTTCACAAATATTTGTTTCCTAAGGAAAAATATCCTCCTCAAAACAAGAAGTTGGTAATTGAAACTTTGTTCAGCTTTTCAATGTTTTACTTTTCTTATGTATAAACTTCTCACAAAAAGAGAGTTTTTAATTCTCCCATTGGCTATTTAGTAAGAGATTATTATTTACTAACTACTTAGGCCTAGAAGCAAAGATTTTTACTTCCAAATATCAAATTTTTTTTCAGCTCCTTCTTTTAGAGTTTGGAGCAAAACTCTGTTACATTAGCATGCAATTTAAAGACTGTATATTTTTCTTGGCATTAGCCACATAACCTTTACTTGTACACTAAAGCAGCATCAAAATATGTCTGGCATCATGTTGGTGTTTGGCATCCATGATGTTTTTATCTCCAGAAGATATATTAGAGATGTATAATCAGACTAGGTAAGGGTCTTCTTTTACCAAATTATTTGTAAAGCAATTGGACAAATATAGAGCTTAGGTTTTTGGGGGGTTTTTTTGGTCTCATGTTATAGATAGATCCAGTATTTTTATGCATTACATATTAAAACCACTGTAAACAGTGATAACTGATGAAAGCCTGTGAAAACCTTGAAGCTGTCTGGAGTTAGTAGATGCATTCAATCTGGCAGCTCCTAATTACATCATCAGCTGTTTGCCTGTTTTTAATCCACAATATTAACATCTTACTACCCTAAGCAAATGGCTAATACCACAAGCTAGCAAACATATTGGTCTTTAGTATTCTACCCATGTACTAATACTTAGTTCTAGACCTGTGTTTTTAGGTAAAGCACTTTTCATGACTGATATACTGCTGTCTCCATGCATGGCTATAAATGGAAAGAAATATGCAGTCTTCATTTAGGTTTGCTGAGGAGTAATAACTCACATGTTGTAAAATTACAGAAAAAGAATAACTTGTATTTTTAAGATCTGCTGGCAGACAAGCCGATATGGGGGTGTTTAGTGCCTCCTACCATCCTGGTTTTGATGCATCTGTGACAATTTTCTGTGATACAGGAAATACTTTGCGGGCTTAAAATGGTACAAAAAGACACTCTTGAAAGAGGGCAAAATCACCAAAGCTCATTTAGAATTAAATGGTGGGACGGTTATTTTCATTTCAGGACATTCTCTTTGTTTTACATCAGCAACAGTTTCACATGACTGAAATATCATAGGTTATTCCAGGATAAGGAACCAGAGTAAAATCTCAGCATTTTCTTTTTATACTTAAATTCCTTTTTAATTCCACAGGAATGATTCCCCAAGACCTTAGGATTACTGTCAACTGTCCAGGATTCCATCAAATTTTCAAAATATTTTTAAGCCTGGACATGTAAGCAAAGTTTCATGAAGAATTCTTTTTCTGTCCTTATAAGTCACATTCTATTTATATATCTGGTACAATACTAATTTTTTGCAACTTCATCACATTGTGAACTCCTGTCTCATTTGCTCTCCATCACCCTCAGGTCTTCCTCTGCATCTCTACAACTTATGATTAGGGAACTGGCCTCAAGTAAAAATAACCAACTCAATCAACTCTTACCCAGAATTTTGAGAATTCAGACAATCCAACAGAATATTCCCCTACTCTCCCAACTCCATCTTCTCTAGTCACACTGCAAATAAGCACATTTACTCCCACCACACAGTAATCCTATTATAATTACTTCTCAGAAAACCTTTGCTGTGGGTTGAGAGGAAATAGAGAAGAACATAAAAAAAAAAAAAAAAATCCAAAACAGAGCCAGAGGCTCCAGTGCTATCAGAGAAAGGTTAAGTGTTCCTTCAAGCACCTGCCACAATCCTGCCATTCTTTACACCTCAGAGTAGAAATAAGAACTACTGCTTTATAATCTTTTGCTCCAGAACCTTTTCATTAACAGCTCCTATCTGAAGCATTTCATTACCATCTCCGGTTTCCCTCCAAGCCCCACACAGCTGGAAAATTCCTGCTTGGCACCAAGGGGACCATTTTCTTCTGCTTGGCAAGGGCATTATACTATTAAATTTGGAGTACACTGAAGTTATATTTTATATTGCATTTCTGCAATCAATAACATCACAAACTTACACATAAAGCAGGGTAAGATGACATTCTTAGTTGATATGATTCTAAAAGTTGATGCTTCATGAAAATCAAGAAAATAAAACAAACCCCACTTCACAACATGATTTACTTTTTATGCACAAAGTTAATTGCTGCAAATTTAGCTTCCTGATTTGAAAGGCAGTCTCTCTTCTGCTGATTGCATTTCTACCAAGCAGCAAACTTGTGAAAAAGGAAACACTATGGTCAGCTTGTTTCTACTCATGTTATACTGCACATGCTGATAAAGGCAAAGGGATCCTCATCCCTGGAAGTTTTCCAGACTTGGCTAGACAAAGCCATGGATCTGATTTAGTCCCAGGATAAGTTCTGCTTCAAGTGGGAGATGGGGTTCATGACATCCACAAGTTCTTTCCAAACACTCCTGAGAATCTGGTCTGTCTGTGAAAGTGGTAGGAAAGGCAATTGTATCCCAGTACTTTATAGATGTCAAATATTAAATAAGGCAAGAGGAGCAAATGCATCTAAAAATAAAAACAGAGTCAAAGGATGCTTTGTTTTTCCTGTCTCACAACAGCAACAAGAGCCAGGAGCAGGCAGAAAATACAAAAAGATCTTTTTCTCTCTGGCAGCTTGGGTGGGTGACTCACAGCAAGTAACAAACCCTTTGCATACTGCTCCTGTCAGCGTTGAGCGAATTCGCCTTTGAGCCCTGACCTGAGCCATGTAACTGCAGATGGAAAGAGGGAGCTTGGATTCTTCCTACAAGTTTCATCAATAAGACATAATGCCAAGGACAGCTGAGGACAGCAATCACTGAAACTTAGACTTTGCAAAGCATATAAAAACCAAGTGATGAGAAAGCGGGTTGAGAAAATCCCAGCATTCTTGTATCCCACAGCTGCTCTGAATTGCAGCATGCTTAGTCTCTCCCAAGACTTTTCTCTCCAGAACTCAGAGTGCCTTTGGATCCTTTTACACCTACCTACTTCAAGCCAGAAAAATGTATGGTGTGTGTTCTTGTACTTCTCTAGCAGTTAAGCTCCCCTCCAAAATTTGCAACTTTCCTTGTGACTTCTAACTCACAAACCAAACCTAAAGACTGAACATAGGCAGCATTTGCTTGTGGGGAGCAGGAAACAAGATTTGAGTATGATTTTGTATTTAACTCATTTTTGTCCAGATATGACATAATGTAATTGCACACAATCAATGAGGCACTGATGGCACATTTCTCTGAGAGTGTCATATATTTTCACTGTGCTTATAAACCTCGAGAAAGCTGCTCACATTCACATTCTTCCACAATAATAGGAAGACAAGGTCTCACTGTAAAGATTTGGTTTTAAATTTCCACTTGTGTTCTCAAGAACTGATGAGCTTGTGTATCGGCTAAACTTGCTATTACATTTATTAGACACACACAGTGGAACTGTATTTCATTAGACCTCCATCCATGGGTGCTGGCTTTCAGTCTCCATAGCTCAGACACCACCACACCAGTGTCTTGCTTCTCCATGTAAATAGGATTTTTCATATATATGTAAAAACAATGAGCAGTATGGCTGTGACATCTGCTCCAGTGCAGCTGTGGCTCCAGCTGATTTTCTTCCCCAGGGTAAATGAACAGCATGATGCTTAGATTCTGGGCAGGAGGTGGTGGGAGGGTGAGTTTACTGTAGACAATATCTTCATAAACACCAATAATATCAGTTATTTGTTTTCAAACAAGTTGTTTCACAAGAAGTATAATTTAAGTATAATTTAAGAAGCATTTTCAAAATTTCTCAAGCTTAAGAATGACAAACCTGGGTTTCAAGTCTTTAGCACACAGTGTGTTGCTGCTTGCACACCAGGCAGAACAAGAACATATTTTGCCTGCTTTGCACAGCTCAAAGCTAACCACAACCATCTCTACATTGTGCAGGCCTTATAGCTGGAAGTTTCCCTGATGAATTCATCAGCACAAAGACCAAAGTGACTGTTAATGCAGCGCTGGTGGAAGTCTTTAGGTTCATACCCTGAAATGGATCCTTCTTTCCCACATTCTGGAAGTGGCTCAGGAAATGGCAGCGTACTTTCCTCTTTCCTGAGGATTTCCTCCTTTATATCAAAGAATAAAATATTTTGTAAAGAGACACGCATTTATTCTGTGCTGAAACAGTCCCTCCTAAGAAGTCCCTTCCTCACTTATACTTTCTAACCCCCTACTTCAAATCTACTTTAGTTCCATTTAAAGAGCAGCAAACTAAAAAGTTGCACATGACTTAGGATGACCTATGGATGCTGAGAACACACGTATCACAGGCTCTCCTGTGACTGTGGTGCATTGGTCCTGCTGAACACAGTGCCTCTCTTCACCACTCCTAAAACAGCCTGCAGACACCATCAGTGACCCAGCTGCCACACAGGCATTTACCCACTTGAAACTGTCCCTGACAGATACGAAGCTACTGAAAATCTCAAAGAAGAAATTGTTTTTAATTCCAATTAGGATAGACCTCAATCTGTGACTTTAGCATGAAAGAGAAGTCGTGTGAACTTCCTACAGGAAATTCAAAGGAAAGCTGCATGATATCAGCGGTTGCCTCCTTTCTGGCAGCCAGTCTCTGTTCAAGGTCAGGTAAGGGCAAAATAAGTGAATACAAAAGTAATTGTTTAAGGAAAAAAAGAGGCAACATCGATAAGACTTGGAATTTTAACTGACATGAAAGGAGTTTATGCTTGTCCTAAAGTTGCAAATGTTGGTACATAAACACACATTTTCAATTGAAGATAGAACCATTGGTCTGTTTACCCTTGCTATGTTGTCTAATTGATCATATCTGGATGATTGGATTTAAGTGTTCCTGGCATGTGATCTTTCCTTCTCTTGGTTTCTATTTCTCCAGTTTTTAGAGCATATTAGAAATCAGTTTGCAACTCTTTTTTTCTGATTGCTATACCAAGATTTTTAGATGCACTAAAACAATTGCAGACCACTCTTACATTATCTCATTATTTTAAACACATTATGAGCTTTAGAAAAATGTTCTATTCCTTCGGTTTCTGTCTTTAAGTACTGTATTTATTAGGTCACTTTCCATATACTGGTAAGAAATCTACAGTTTTTACTTACAGGAGATCTGCAAGTACTACAATTCAGCATCAGCAGTATAAATCAAAAATATCTTTGTGAAAATACAGTCTCTGAATATAAGTATTATATTCACTTAATATGTAAATTTAAAATCAATCCGATGAAATCTAGAAAGACAGATATTTCATACAAGTTTTAATTTTTGCTTTTCTACTGTGGTTCATTAGGTCACTTCCAATTGTGTACAAGGCACACCGTAAATTTTTGGTTTTTTAAAATAATACTTTGCTAAAGTTGCCATTTCAAACTATGTACTCCTGAAAAATGAAGTACATTGCAATTAAAATACCAAATTGTGAGTCAGAAATAATAGAGTATCAAGACTAAAAGCCTGATTTATGGCAAGTTGCTCCTGCAGCACTCATGACCACACTAAGCACAATTACAGGAAAGGTAAAAACAGTGTAAAGTGCCAATAATTCATATATAAGATTGAAAAATTGGTTTGGGGTTTTTTTGGGGTTTTTTTTAATTCTGTTTACAATTCTCTTCTGATTGCAATGTCTTCTGGTCTTCTTATTTAAGGACTCAACTCTACAAGTATGTTTATAAATAAATTTACACTTACTTCTACCTACGTGAAATTATAAAACCACACAAGAAACAGTGAAGGACTTAAGTGAGAACATACTGACTCATACTCTTCATGAGTTTAAACACACTGACAACTATTCCAAATTGCACCAGTCCAAACTGCAGCCTCTTACAAAACTGTGAAGCTATTTTGCCTATTTATCAATCAAGATTTACACATTTACACACCAGATGCCAGCAAGCGATTTAATGACCATTACCAGTTTTGTGTTAGAAAAAAGATTGATTGCATTGGGCTGGAGCCAACTGTTTGTAAAAGTGTTGTAAAAAGAGTGTATGCAGAGGAATAGTGATCACAAGTGGCTTACTAAGCATACTGACCCGAGTCTTGCTACTGAGTTTAAGAGATTCAAATTTAGACCTGATAAGCACCTGCTGTCAGAAGTGGTAGCTGCTTATGTCAGTCATCTCCAAGACCCAGCAAGCACATGTGAATTCAGAAATCTCCAGTAGCAAAAGAAGGCCTCAGACTATAGTCATTTGCTTGTCACCTTCATTTAGGTGCCAAGTTCTGCAGGAAGAGGAGCCTCAGAAACATTCACAGATGATCTGCTAACTTGATATATCAGAACAGCAAGTATTATAGTCACTGAGCATATACCCCAGAGTGGAGAGAAAGTAGAAGATAATTTGTTTAAAATAAAATTCCATTAGAAATGTGACTCATTGAAGATTAGCTAAGTCTTTCTGAAGTCTCTTACCCCATACCAGTAACAGGCATTTTGGAAAGTCTCTCTCTTCACAGATTCAAAAAGGAAATCCTAGCAATGAAGTCTCAGCAATGGAGAGCTTTAAAAGCTCACCATTGTGTCGGTATTTCTCTTATTCAGGATAAAAGAGGAAATTATATTGGAGTACAATTCAAAATAATAACAGGATCAACCTCCATATTCCTTCTCACCAGCCCAAAGATTACATGTTCCTATTACCTTCAGGGCGTGTTAGAAAAATCCCTAGTGTGTAATTTCCAGCTAATCTTCTTCAGAAAGAAGTCTAGTTCCTGTCCTCCAAAGGCCTTAAGTAATACAGCTTAAAGAACATCAAATGTTGGAGATTCACAGGCAGGGGCAATTCACATCATAGGAACATTTATGTAGTGCTCTTAACTGCTAATGTAGGCAGACCCATTCAATCCCCAGAAGCAAGCATTTCTTCCAGTAAAAGAAAATTGGCTATGGTCCCATTCATGACCATCTACATGAAACAGCTATTGCAAAACTTGCAAGTCAGGTATGAATTTGAAGTACAATAGCCATTTGTCTTGCTTCTCTCACCACTCTGTCTTCTGCAGGTTACACTGGGATGGCTACAGAAGCTGCTGTTCACAGCTGGACACATCATCTCTCATTGAGAGGTTTCCCCTCCACTATTCATGGATGGGAATTGCAGTGGCTGGGCCATCACAAATTACATACTAAAATTAAGGAAAAACTTCAGGCACAAATCATAACTAAGAATGCATATTTGTCCTAGGTAATCCCAGGCATCCTAAGCAACATCAAGATCATAGAATAAATGAGATTTGTAGATAGCCTGAAAAGGAAAATGTCAACAAGGATTCATAGGATGCCCCATGCTGGATCTGAGAACAAGGTGAAAATACAAGTGACCCCAGGAGTACTCGCCAAACACGATTTAAATATAACCGGGGTCTATACCAAGTAGAAAGTCTTTCACATTCCATCTCATTTGAGATGCCTCTTTCATAAATGATCCTTTACAGGCCAACAGAATTTTATTTTCCCCACACAGGCAACTTCTTTTGAAATAGCTAATTGTGTAAAAATAATTACTAACATGGAACAGCCCTCCAACAACAGTAAGATCAGTCAGATCTTCTGATATATCTGCTAGTCTTTAGACTTCAGTCTGAATGGTAAAAAAAATGAATGCAGCCTTTTACCAAAGGAATGTACCATCTGCAATATTTTTAAACCAAAAATTTCTTCCCACCTGTTAAGAAAAAGAAAAAGAAAAAGAAAAAGAAAAAGAAAAAGAAAAAGAAAAAGAAAAAGAAAAAGAAAAAGAAAAAGAAAAAGAAAAAGAAAAAGAAAAAGAAAAAGAAAAAGAAAAAGAAAAAGAAAAAGAAAAAGAAAAAGAAAAAGAAAAAGAAAAAGAAAAAGAAAAAGAAAAAGAAAAAGAAAAAGAAAAAGAAAAAGAAAAAAGTTAAGAAAATCACTGGCTTTATTATTCTTAAAAGGGATTTTTGGTTATGCTTCTACTTCTGGTTCAGGGACCTTTCAGGTAATGATGGATAAAATTCACCTTCATGAGTACAAACAGAGCTTGAAAGGTCACAAGTTACTTCAGAAAATTGGCCACAATTTTTTTGATGCTTCAGAAGTATTTCCATGTCTCCTAAAAAAATGCTGTTTCTATTTATGTAGAAAAGCCTCCAGGAGACCATTCTACCTTCTAAAAAGGCAAGGACAGCAATACTTCAAGTGCCTGTCAGGTTGTGTGTTAGGCCACAGGCTGCATTTTTCTGACCATGTTAAGCTCCAAAAGAGGTAAATACTTTATAATATGAAATTATGTTCCTGCTGAGAATATGTCCTGGTAGCTGACAGCCATTTCTCCTGGATTTAAAGCAGTCATTCAGCAAAAATCCACGGGTCATGTTTCAGCAAACCGGAGCGCGGTCTCTGGTTTTATTGCTCTGGTCTCATGGCATTACCTCCCATGTTATAATTTTGTCTGTTTTGTAGTATGTTGTCATTATGACTTCCAAAATGAAGTCTTCTCCTTGGTGAGCAGTGCAGAGAAGTGAATAGCCAAAATAGATTTTTTTATTATTCAAGCATTCTTTATACCATCTCCCTGTCATGAAGTTATCAACATTTATAAAGAGCATTTGCATTGGTTCCGAAACTTTTCTGACAAAGAATATCACATGCAATTAGTTTCAAGAAACATGTAAAATGGCAAATGTGAGGACTTCAATACTGGATCCCCAGAAAAATTTAGCCACTTTTGAAAAACAGAACATACTTTCTGTAAAGACAAGGGATTCACTAGATAACAACTCTGAAGAAATTAAGAGGTACTGCCCTTGGAAGAGCTGAAAAAATATGCAAATGCAGTACTTAGAGATATCATTAGGTGGTGAACTTGAAAGTTCTGGGTTAATAGTTGGATTTTATTAAATATGAGATATTTTCCAGTCTAAAGTTTTTCTAGGCATTAATAAGATGGGTAACATCCAGGAACACCTTTGCACATAGAGAGGGGATATAGATAATTTTATTAGCCAGAAATCTGAAAGACTTAAAGTGTTAACTAAAATCTGAACATCAGTATGAAATGGATGTCTCCATTAACTGCTACATACTTTCTGTTCTATTTCCTATCTTTTTAAATACAACAGTCTATCAATGTATCCTCAATAAATTGAAATGGTTATTTAATTTTATCACAACTCTACCTAGCTTTAAATAAGCACTTCAGAACTGCCTTCTTCTGCAGTATATAGTGTAACTCATACCGCAGGGAAGCTGCTATCAGATCATTCCTAAGCCATAGTAATGGGGATAAAATTTTGACAAAATCTAGTGTGGAGGATGCTCACTTCATAGTATTTGTGTCACAGTTGTTTTATGAGATATTCTGGAGAAGTCAAAAGAAACCATTCTTTGAACAGATAATATTTATCTGTGGAGCTCATATGGGAAAATTACTGCAAACCTATGTGTACTTCCAGTCAAAATTTCTGAAGCAGCATTAATATTAACGACTTCATTTTTACAACCACCATTCTTCACACTTCTTCAAAACAATGAAGAGAACAGGAGCCCTTATAATTTTATTGATAACATCTTAGATACTACTGTCACTGAGGCCAGACTTAACCAAACCTAACACATGATCTGTGCACAAGCCAAATACCATTTGTGCAGGACAAGCTAGAGCTTTGGCATTCCTCGCTCTTCCTGAATATCATACTGCCTGCAATATGTTGTCCTGAAGATAAAGCTCCGTTTGATGCTGTATGAATAGACTTTGTTGTTGTTCCCTCATCTGCTTAGCTGAAAATTGACTTGAACTTCAGTAGAATTCCAAATAAGCCACATGACAGCATTCAAGAGGCAGGAGAGATTAAAAGGAGTTGGGCAATCATTGGAACAGACAAGAACACTTTATTCATTCTAGAGATGTATTTCTTTTATAGGTCATATCTCAAGATACCTAAAATATCTTCTCTCACTCCTTCCCAGGACTTAGAAGGGGAAAGGAGAAAAGTGAAATGACACAGCATACCCTGATCTGAACACGGCATCACAGAAATCGATTACTCCTCACAAATTTCTTTCCTTCCCTGACTCAAAAATTCACATGCACTTAGCCTTTCTCTGGGTAATTTTTAACATCCAATCCAATCAGACTTTGAGGTCATCTTAGTTTATGAGTCAGGCTATCATACCTGCAGTACAATGTTACAGGAAACTGCAGTGTTTCCCCAGGTGAAAATGATCTACTGTACACCTATATTGCTGTTGAGAGGTACTAGAATTTTACACACCTGACCTGTACAAGAAGGCTGGAATTTTAAACCCAAAAATTGAGAACATCTTTAAGACTATCAGGTTTCTCAGATGCACAAATAATCAAACAAAAATTTTTCTACTGGTACCAAACTTTCTTAAAGTTACTGTGTCTGAATCAGTTACACAGCAAGTTTTTACATAGCAGCTGACAGAAACATGAACCAGTGCTAAAACCACATACTATTTTGACTGACATTGGAAGAAAACCAGTTAGACCTGCTGGATGTTTTGACATCTCTTGCTAAATCAAAGCCATTTTATGAGTTAATCTTTCATGGCAGAAAGAAATCAGCTAAGAAGAAATTTGATGTAGAAAGAGTGGCTAGTAGTTTTTGTTAAAGCGATCATGATATTGGCTCTGGTCATTGAATAATTCATACATTCCAAATAACAGGGGAATGTGCTCAGACTAAAATCTATTTTAAAAAAACAACAGATTTTTAAGGGAATTTAGGATTGATTTTTTAAAAATTATGTTTATATTTAATGATCTCTGTTACTAGAGAATTAAGTGTGTTTGTGATGCTCATGTTGCAAAGAAGTCTCAATAAATACAGCAATTATTAGAAAGTGCATTGTCCTCAGCATTAAAGGCTTGTTTCACTTTCTACTCATGCACATAATGTCCAGAATAATTTAGGTATAAAGTGTTTTGCTGCTTTTCAGTACATATATCAGTAGTTCCATGAAATTTAACTCCCACTTTACTATTACACAAGTGATAGTCTGAAGGGATTTATAAACTCTTAACTTTTCCCTCCTGTGTAAAAAGAAACAGCTCCTTTCCATGGACAGACACAGATGGTACCTGCTGGCCAGAATGGAGGTAGAGAATGTACTGTTTATCAGAAATGCTGGCTGCTGTTAAAACTACTCCTGCCATTTTGCAACACAAGCTAGCAAGTAAAAGACAAAATTTCAATGAATAGAATCTTTTATCAGTATCTAATTTTCATGATCTTAAAGATACTTAATTAGATTCCACAATAAGCCCCTGTATGGGAAGTATTTTAACCCTTCTACAAGCTGGGTGTCTCTACCTACTTGAGGAGCAACTTTAATTTGTCCTGCAGCAGAAAATCCTCTGCTTTCCAAAAGCAAAATGTTTATTTTTATAAATATTGGGACTTCAGATGCAAACCAAAGTCAATATCAAACCTATTTTTTTCCACTAAAATACACAGGGTACTAAGTAAAGGGACTGCTGGTGTGTATTTACTTTCAAAGGTGTCAGTCTCCAGAAATGGAATCCAAGATCTGCAGTTATAAAATTATTGTTATGAGATAGCAGTTTTAATTACTATGTAACTTTAATTACTAAATTACTGCAATGTGTAGTCTGGAGAATGTAATAATAGACCGACTCTAAATAACCGTATCAGTGCAAATTCAGGGATGTGACTCTCACTTTTAAAACCAAATTATCTTATTTTCATGGCTTATAAGACTCCATGGCTAATGAAGAAGAAAATCTTAATTTCAACCCAAATATTTCACTGCTGCGTGTTTGTCTGCCGTTCAGATCCATATAGCAAAACCATTTCCACAAATAACATTCTAAAGAACATTTTATTCCTTTTAAATTACCACCATGTTTCAGTGTTCCATTAAAACAATTACATGCATTTGGTAATATTTTTGCAGATTACATTGCATTAGAGAATCTTCTGATGATGTCATCACACTGGGCAGATTCTTCTCTTTGATGTCCTCTTTTGGGTTCTTTTTCAAACAACTAACATCTTCACGATAGAAGAGATGAAGAGGCTGAGAAGACTTGATTGTCAAAACTGCCACAGAAAAAGATGGAAGGAAAGCATTGCTGATTCACAGCTCACAAAGTTTTTGTTACTTTTCCTCCACAATTACACTGGGAGAAAGACTGAAAATATAGTCTGCTGTCACCCTTCCCTCAGGAAGGAAAAGCACTTCCACTTCATATAATCTCATAGTGAAGATGTGGGTTCAGATCCCTGCAGGCAGAGTAGAGATGTGGACTGGTTTTCCCACAGCCTCAGTGAATGTTCCAGCCACACAAGTACTGGGAAGTGCTGTCATTATTTGTCCTCCCAGTCTCTGAACCAAGACTTAAGATTCCAATGCTATTCATGAAAAGTGACGGGCATTAAAATATTTCAGAAATGTCAAAAGAAACTATTTTAGTCTTCCCTAAATTGGCTTTTTAAAATAATTAATTTATTTAGAAAGCCATTATAATTTATTTAGGAAGCCGTTATAATACACAGAGGATCATTCATCCATTTTCTACATTTAAGGTAGTAAGTCCCGCTGCTCAAAACTGTTCTTTCCCAAAGAGTGAAACTCCATCACTGCTATCAGGACACAAGTAGTTTATTGCTTTTATCCCCTTGGAGTAAGTGCATGCATCCTTATTGCTCATTCTATTCTTATGCCTCAGGGACAAATACATTGATGTTCATCTTAATTTGTTCCTTGAGTCTTCCTGTAATGTGTTCAAGAAATGTATAGATCACACATGTTTTTTCTCCACCTTGACAGAGCACGAGGACAGCAGTTCCACCAGGCCTTAGAGAACCAATCCTGCTTTAATTGCCCACTCCATTTCCCACCAACACCTCCGTGCAGCGCTCTGGGGAAGCACCTCCTTCAATCATTTCGCATTTGAAGCCTGTCATTGGGACCCAACTCCAGTCACATATTCCAACGAAAATATCTGTGTGTCCTGTGAGTATAATGCCTCTTCGTCAAATATTCTTTAATTTTCATGGCCGGAAAGACTTGACATCTGATAAATGCTCCCTACTTGCTTATTGAAATTGAACTTCTGTGTCACTTCATTGTGATAAATGAAAACTACTTCGTATTTAAAACCACTTTGCTAGTTTTAGAAAGAAATCCTGTGAACTGAAAAACAACAGTGATAACATAATTCAAATAGCAACTTATTCTGAGAGAGTATATTTCACATAAGTGTAATTTCACCCCAGTTTTCCAGTTCTACAATTAGATTTCTGATTTTCCAAACCACAAGCACATTCATATTTTGACTGTGTAACCTACACTTCCAAGTCTGGAGGCTCATGACTGGGAGTGTTGATGCCACAGCAGTATTTGTCAGGCATCCTCCAAATGCCTCCATCTCTCTTCTGTCACTCTGATACTCCTACTCTTCTGAGATGCCTCCCTCAGTACTCTCCTAGTATGGTGCCACACACACAACACTGGCTCATGCTTTTCCTCCTCAGCCTGTGCTTCCCCAAATCCTACACAATGTAAAAATGTAAAGAACATTAATCACCATGTAGGTTCCCTGTTAACTGAAATGTTCCTAGTAATTATCACTCTAATCTCTTTTTACACTATCTTAATCCTTCTTGCATATAAAATTAGAAATAAAAATATTTCAGAAAGATATAATTAACCCTAGCATAAAGTTTTATTTCTGATTCAGATGTAACTTCCAGAACTAGTTTGATGAGTATGGAATACAATAAACCACACTAGAAGATGACTCTTGGAGGTTCTCCAAGTCAAAGTAAAATTAATATACACTGGTATATTTTTTTCATTAACACATGATCAGTTATTTCAGTTTCAGAACTTAAAGGAAAACGTAACTAAAGGAAAAACTCAGTCACTACATTGATTTTTTTCTTTCTTAATACTGATGTTAGCAGCAAAAATTTAAATTCTCCTTCCATTATTCTCCTGTATTTTGAGGGGAAAAAACCCCAACAAAACAAAATGGAAATACTCTGACAATAAAATACACAATAGCACATAAACATAGTGATGAAAGATCCAAAATACAATGAAGTTGTTTAAACACTCTAAAAAATGTCAGCACAGAAAAAGTTGGACCTTTGAGCGTTATGTGGGCACTTCAAGGTGATAGGCGAGATCAGTGTTTGCCTATCTCAGTGAATGTAAAAGGGATGACTTTGCAGTCAGTAACAATGAGAACCTTTTCTTTGGACACTAGAATTTAGCCTTGATAATTGCACCTTCAAAAGAATTTTATCAGAACAGCATTAAACGACCGTGTTCTGTGATTAGCTGTAATTTTTTTCTGGCAGGACCATCATGGTGCTGATAAGAACCTGTTACACGTCCCACACAAAGTTGTGTATCACGGACTTCTCATCAGGATGAAATCTCAACCCTACCTACTGGCAGACTTGTCACAGATTTACTTGCAGCCGCAACTACCCCCTTAATGTTTTGTAACATGTTCGAAGAAGACAATTAGCAGCTTCTGGCCACGTCAAACAAGCAGCTTCATGGCATACTTCCCCGCTATGATCTCGTAAGGAATGGCTTTGTCTATACAATTTCCAACAATTAGTAACAGAGAGAACATAAATCCTTTGGATTTGGGGAAAGGCTGAGGCCGGGCACAGAGAGCTGCAGACAAAAGCGCCCGCTGTTAGGGGCAGTTTTGCTGGCTGCAGTGCTGCTCCTGCATCGCCACCCAAATCAATGCCAGAAACTGGCCCAGCAGCTCCATGAAGACATTAAAAAGCTGAACAAGACTTGTGCTCTTCAAGCGCCCACACCACGGACACCCAGCCGCCCAGGTGTGTTCCGAATTCAGGTTTTTTCCGCAAGGTCGTTTGTAGGTGGGGAACGGGATTTGCCACCCCGCATCCGACGGACTCCCAGCCGGCTCTCTCACGGGGGTCTCCAGGGAAGGCCGTGAACTGGGGTAATGCACACAAGCTACAGGGGAAATCGCACTGCCCCGGACGCTCGGTGTGTTTTCCGCGTCACAGTTTTGCTAAGCACCGCGGAGCGCCCAGCTCCAGCCGCGCTTCGTGTGAAGCTCAGCCGGCAATACCCGGTCCCGCAGGCCGGGCCGCTGACAGCGCGGCCCCGTGCGGAGCCGGGAGCGCGCGGAGCGCCGAGACGCGGGGCGTGGCCGCGGACTCCATGTCCCGGCATCCCGCGCGGCGGGGCGGTGCGCGCATGCCCGCCCGGCGCAGCCCCGGCCCGGCGCGCGCCTCCCCCTGGGCCGGGCGGTGCGCGGCGAGCAGCGGGAACACCATGGAGGCCGCTCCGCAGCCCCGGCCCGGCGGGGCCGCCGCCGCCCCGCCGCCACCCCCGGAGCAGGAACGGAAGCTGGAGCAGGAGAAGCTGTCGGGGGTGGTGAAAAGCGTCCACCGGCGGCTGCGCAAGAAATACCGGGAAGGTAACGCGGGGGAGGGGGCCGCCCCGGCCGGGCCGCCCCGCTGCCCTCGCCGGCAGCGGATCGGGGTGTCCCCCGCGGGCGGGGGGCGGCGGGCCGGCCCGGTGCCCGCGGCCGCTGCCGAGGGGGTGTGTCGGGGGAGGCCGGCCGGGAGCAGCTCCGCGCTCGCTTCCTGCTCCTCCCCGGGAGACCGTGGTCGCCGCTGCCGCCGGCTTCCCGCAGCCCCGCCGAAGGCACCCGGTCGGGTCTGCCGGGGTTATGCCGCTTTCTTGGAGCTGCTGGCAGGAGAGCCCTCTTCCTGGCTGAGGAGGGAGCTTCCCGGCCGTATAGCAGTGTTTTCCAAACTGAGGATCTGCAAGCGTGAAGACAGTAGACGGTGAATGCCAAAAGAGATTGAATGGTGATCTGGAAAGGCACACGTCTTTGTGAATTATTTGTGCCTCCTGCCTTTCAGTCGTAGTGCAGTAGTTCAGGCAGGAGCACTAACTGAAGGGGTTGGGGTAAAGCTGTTGTAATTACTCGTCGTCTTTGCAAAATCTACTTTGTCATCAGTATTAATGCCCTTATGCAAGGTTTTTATGGGTGGTATTGGAATGCTTTAAAACATCCCTGAAATGGTAGCACCGGTTACGGAAAATTCATCCATCCATTCTTTTAGTGAGCCCACAGCTCACCTCCAGAAGAGCACACATGAAATGGGACCTCTTCCTCTTCTAGGCACAAGTTCTTGCCTCTCCTCTGTGTTTGCATATTACACTTCTGTTAAAGAAACAAGGTCATGCTGCCTTCTGGACTCCCAAAATCTCCCCTGGAGCAAGTTCATGGGATTTGGGCACAAATACCGACCTATCTAGATACTGATCAAAAGTCACTGTTTATTTTGGCCTTGGTGAGGCAAATCTTAAGGGAGGATCTCCCTTCTTCACTCAGATGTTGGGAGAACGAACACAGTATATTTAAACATTCAAATCCTGGCAAAGCAGTCCAGCTTTTAGTAGTACACATTTCTGTGTTATTTCAGAGTGCCTGCCGATTAAGACAGACAAGGATTGGTTTAGTTAACTTTTTTTTTAAAGTGAGCAATCTCTGTAGCAACTGATTTTTTTTTTAGATGAGAGCCTAAATAAGGAGGAAGTTTTTGTAAGCCTACTTAGCAAAAAGCAAGTTCGTGCTCAAGGATAAGTTGTGTGTAGCTGGTTAAGTGAAAGAGCCAACAGTGTTTTTATTTACTTCCTATGACTAAATCATGCATTAGTGAAAACTTTACCGTGATTTTTCTGGTCACTCCAAAGTAGCAACATGATATGTCATTTAATTAAGAAAGTTAAAACCAAACAATTCATCACATCTATGCAACAAGAAGTTGCATGCTACCCATTACCCACTCATTACCTACCCATTACCTACCATTACCTACTCATCCAGTAGTAGGTGGTCCTTACAAGGACCACCTTACTAGTGCTTAGTAGCCAGTGGTACTTCCTATATTCGGTTCTTTCAGTTTAAGAATTTTACTTTTGGAGTATTTTCTACCTACATCTGCCTCTGCTTCTAAAAGAGGACTTGAGAATCTCCTTCTTAAATGCCTTTAATGTCTTTCTGAAATTGTAATACCAGGGATATTGATCTCTGAAAGATCTTTCCTTGGATTTTTTTTTTTTTCTAATACTTGGTGATGCTGACTGGCAAGTATGTTACCCTGACAAAATTAAAGTTGACAATTTGTTAAATAGAAGTTAAAAAAAATCAATAAATCATATGTAATTTTGCTGTACAATTTGAATTATGACTTGAGTATGGAAAGGCAAAGAGCAAAATCCCTTCATCCTTACAGCTTTTTACACTAGGAAAGCCTCTTGACTCCACAATTTAGTGCTCTCACCTCCATACGAAGCAGAAACATTATTCTATAATCCTGTATTGGCTTTTTTTCTCATTTCTTTTTCTACTTTGCCTCCTCTTATGTTTTACTAGAGTTCTATTAAGCTAGTTTCCATTTTGTGTAAATAAGCAAGCACTACTAGAATTGCTGTTGCAAGGACTTCAGTGCTTTGTCTGCAGAAGCCAGAGTAGAATCCCATATTAATTTTGTTGGTAGATGAAAAATCATGTTCATTATCCTGAAAGCTATATGATTATTTTGCACAGAGTTGGTATTGTAATATGATCCTAAGTTACTGTCTTCTGTTAGAAGTGTTGAAAGCAAATAGATGTATCCTTGAGACACTGAGATATGTGTTGATAGATTCTATTTGGACTTGATTTTAGTAAGCTGATTTCTTAGCTATTTCATTTGCCTTGCTGACAATATCAAGGTTTCTGTTTTAAAAGGTAATTGTAACAGGCAAGCCAGTATATTATGTGAGTTGCTTGTAAGTGCACCATTGTTATAATTTCGTTTCATTTTCTGCAATGGTTCCCTTCTTTTTTGAAGATGAGCCAGTAAAAAAGTGACAGTATGCTCCAAAATTGCAAGCCAACATGTTTTTGGAAAAGTTGCATACTTGTCAGAAGTGCAAGAGCAATATTTCTTAATTAGGGAAGCATTGCAGCAAATTTTTTGCAGTTACTAGGGAATTACTAAAATAAAGTTTACTCATCATGTCATGTAAAGGATTTGATGTTGATTTTTTTTTTTCCTGGTGAAAAACTGTAATTCTGGAGATTAATCAAAGCTGAACCTTGATTTATTTTTTAATTTCTGCACTTGCTGAATCGCTTATACTTGTAAATATGGTGGATGGATTTTATATGTAGTTTGGTACTGTGCCTCATGTCATATCATAGCCCCATACCATTCATGACAAGCATTTACCATTTTTTAAATGATGCAGCTGAAATGCTTTTAAGTTTGCACTGAAGTGCATTTTTTTGTTTTCTTCAACAATTTTAGTTTTTTTGCTGTGTGACTAGTATTTATCTTTTCTATTGTTTGGATATTACCAGTATGACTTATACTGGCTATATTTAGTATTTTTTCTCCTCTTTTATCTCCCTTTTATCCTTCTTTATTTCCTTCTCTTCCCCTCTTCGCTGTTAAGAAGAAAATAAAGGGAAGCATGTTGTCTTAAATGCCATGGCAAATTTGGTATTTTGAAATTGTAGGCTGCTTTTTTTTTTCTACTGTGGGTCATGCAGTAGTATTCTATGTGATATTTTGAAATTATTTAATGAAGTTTAGCAAATGAGTGTAGGTTTTAAATTAAAGTGATTGTGAGTGAATGTGTCAACTAAATCAGCCAAGCAATAAGAAGTTGTTTCAGGCTAATTTTAGGTAGTGATAGAGAAAGAGTACCTATATAGTGATTCCTAAAAATAAACATTCATGAGGTTAGCCTATAAACTTTATCATCATAAAGAAAACTTTAAGTGAGAATAACTCTGAGCTGTAATACGTTCACTTAGGTGTCTCTCATTACTATAAGGCTCATGGGGTTTTTTAGTTTTATTCCTGCACCCTGTTCAGACAGAGTAATTTAATCTTATTTTACACACCACGGTAAAATACAAAAGCTGAAGCTTCTCTCAAGTAGTGAATTACTTATCAGAAATTTCAGGGTGGTTCTGGATGCTTGACACAAGCACTTAGGAAGTACAGAAATTAGGGTTTTTCATGATGTTTGAATTTCTGTTACTATGTGGAGATGGGGAAAAAACAATGTTTGATTTAGTTGCTTCCTGTTGGTTCTGTTGCTTGGCACCACAGGTGACCCCAGGTTTTACAGAGCTTTCCTCTATGCATGTTTCGGGCACCTGCAGCCATGGGCTGGGGCGTGTTTTATGGGTTGCATATATGCATGAATGTTTCATATACATGAATGTTTCATGTAGACTGTGTGTGTCAAGCCTGACAGACAGACCTGTAAAAGCAGATTTAGTGGTTCCTAAGGAACTACGCAAGATCTACTGAACATCTGCTATGTGATCTATGTTTGTTTGCTCCCTGTTGCTTGTAGTAACCAAGTAGGTTTAATTTTTACTGGGATAAAAATCCCTTCCCCTGATACAGAGGCGTTTTGTTTTTCTCTCAGTTGTTTATTACCTTTGTAGTCATGCAGAGCTGTATTTATCAAGTAAACATTTTTTCTGTAGCATGACCTGCAGTTATAGATGGTTTTCTGTATAGCCTGAAAGATGATTTACGGGACTACTTTTCCCATAAAATCTTGTAATAAGTGCAAGTGGAAAAAATTGCTGAGGTATCTGTAAAGGTATTTTATGAAATGTTTTTCTGTGTGTTCACCAAAATAGTTCATTTCTCCTAACATATGCCTGCTAAAGCTGTTGAGACTTGGAGAATCAAACAGAATTGCTGTTTGTCCAGTTACTAGTTACCACATCACAGAAGCTGACAAAAACATTGCAAGGTGGCAGTTTGATTGATTAAAAGAAATACTTCTTGAAACTTCAAAGAAAAGGAACTTCTTTAAAGTTTTTTTTCAGAAAATTAGGGAAAATTTACAGGAACCTGCCTGATGATAATAAGTAACCCAAGTAGGTAAGTGCTTTAGGCATTTGGACAGAAGGGTTGTTCTGAACTCAGTTGTTTCATGGTCTCTTCATCTCATTTTTTTATGAAAAACCATGAGAGAGCTTAAGTTCTTCCTGATGTGAAACAGGAAACATTTTGAAATGGTGTCATTTTTCACAGGACAGGAAAAACTTTGTCATTGAGCTCCACACAATAGGTTAACAGTTGTTACTCCTTTTTGGTTAAATATAACTAGTTTGCAGTAGAAATAAACCTAAGTTTTCAAGATATTAATTTGTGTTTTACCACTTGCATTAAGTTCCTGGAAGAGGAAGTAATTTTGTAATAATACTAACCGTTGAATTTTCCAGCAATAGAAGCTAAATTTTATTTAATTAAAATGAAAATTTATTCTAGTTTATGACATGAGCTTTAAGGTATGATTACCCTTACAGTTTGCACACCACAGTTTTGCAGCAAGGCTTTCATCAGAAATCACATAAGATTTATATTTTGGGGGATTTAATTATTGCTATCATTTAGTTAGCCTGTGAATCTGAAAATGTACTGCCTTCAGCATGGGCCTGCACTCACTGAACAAACAGGTCTGTGTCACCTTCTCTGCTCCTTTGTTGCCCTGGCAGGGAAGATGGTGTTCCTGTTACAGGGTCAGTATAACAAAATCTGTACTTATGCATCAGCTACTTGTAAATTTTGCTCCTGCATTTGCAAAAATTAACAAAATCAGTAGTTTCTGTTGAAATATTCATCTCTGTGTTGGTTGTGTTAAGGTACAGCACATAGTCCATCCCAGAAAGTCAGGTTTGGGAAAGAGGAGAGGAATGAAGTTTCCAGTAGAGTCGGTCCAACACCTGGGGGCAGTAATTGCTTAAACTGTCACATACATGCTGTTTGTGTGACAGCCATCAGAGATTTATAGCAGATCATAGACAAAAATTATTCTTCAGAGTGATCTAAGCTGACCCCCAGTAGATGCTGAAATATCAGTCAGTTGGGCCCTCAGAGCCTGTTTCATGTAAACAGATGGATAGGAAGTTTACCTGAGAGGTCAAATATAGAAATCCACATTTTGTCAAGTGGATCCTTTCCATATAAGTTGAAGGGAGGACCATTGATACTGAGATAGATAAAATTAGATTCTTGCACTTGAATTTTTAAAAAAATATTTTATTCTGGAGTAGTTGAAGTAATTCCTAAGAAATGTGAAGCAAATACTAGTCAGACATGAGAAGGAAAATATTAACTTTGATTGCTTGAACTTTGTCCAAGTTGAAGTTCATGTTCTGTATATAGACATGTAAAATTGGAAAACAGACAAGCCAAAAATATCTAATGTTGTTTGCAAGGAATGCTGAATACGCTTTTAGTAAGACAGATGTTCAGTAAGCTTATCTTGTATACAGTGAAAATGATGAATGTCATAATATTTGCTGATATTCCTAATGTAATTAATTTTTCTTATCATTGCCACAGCATCCATACATTAGTAGTACAGCTAAATTTCAACTGACAGTGTTAATGAGGAAATTTTGTCAGATGCTCATAGGAATTTGATTTCAGCTTTAGCCTAGTAAACAGTATAGGACTGCTTTCCTCATTTACTATTTAGCATGTTATAGAAGCTAGTTTATTGTTTCCAGCAAGTGAGAGGTGATCTTAAGAGACTGAAAATGAGATGGATTCTTTTCATTCTGCAGTCCGTTGCCATCCACAAACAAAATAGCCTCAAAAATCTTGCTAGGCATTGCTATGGCCAGCAGCTGGTCATCTGAATTTATCCAGCATTGTCATAGACACTTGTTAATTGTGGAGATAGGTTTCCTTTTTACAATAAACAATATTTATTTATTTTTATTAAGGTAGTGTTAATATTGTGGAAATACTAATGTGTCAGTTTTGGTTTTGCCTTTTGTTGTTAGTCAATAAATATATTAAGGTTATTTTCTCTTCTACTAGAGCCATCAAAGTTCTGGTGGAGGAGAAAATAGGAAGGCAATGTGTTTTTAAATAAAGGTACTGAAAAGGAAGTGGATTGAATCTGGTTTTCTACATTACTAAGTTATACCAGTATGTAGAAGACTTCAAACCTTTAAACACTTAGGGGTGGGTTTTGGTGGGCTGGGGAGGTTTTGGTTTTTTTTGTTATTGTTGTTGGGGTTTTTTTGTTTGTTTTTGATATTGTTGTGGTTTTTCCAATTAGAACTACCTTGAATTGAGAAAATTTTAGTTTCCCAGAAGAAAATAATGACAGTTCTAGTTACCCTTTTCTCTAATGTTTTTTGTTTGTTTGTTTTTGGTGGGTGTTTTGTTTGGAATTTTTTTTAGAGGCTTTTTTTTTTTTTTGTGGTTTTTTTTTTTGTTTGTTTTTTTTTGAGGAAGTTGTTGCTTAAGATCTAAACCTGCATTATATGTACCTGAAGACTTAAATGCACAATATCAGTTAACTTTTGGTTTGCAAGGTCTTGTTTGGTGGTGGATGAAGTATTCTGTAGTTAGGTTTGAGATTGTACTGGAAATGACTGTGCTATTTTTCCAAAGAACACCAGTGGACTTATGGAAAATAGTAATTATTACAAAATAATTGTAATAATTATTACAAATCTCTTCTTGTGGGTGCAGATAGTACTTTTATAGCTGTATGTGACAATTGTTGTGTTGCTTGATAAAACCAAATTGTTCAAATCAGTTGTTTGCAGTTTCGTCCCATTCCAAAATGATAAATACTGCCTTTAGCAGAACTGAGCTATATTTCTTCTCTATTACAGAAGATTGTGTTTTCTCAAAATACCAGTAGACGTAATTTGTTCTGTCAGAAGTTGAAGAAAAACTGCCTAATTAATTTTTTTTGTTTATTTTATAAGCATACCTTAAATGAAAGTTCAATTTAACGCTCTACAAATAAATGCCTTTTTTAAATAAAATATTTTTTTTAAAATGGGATGGGAGAAAGATGGATTTATTTTTTTTCTTTTTTCTTAATGGCAGACTACTTGGAGAGAAGAATTATGGTGTAGGTTTCTCTCACCAGGAGTGGCAAACCTGATCTTCTCATGCTGTTCTGGGAACCTCTGATAAGGACTTGTAAATAAATGCGGAACAAGGAGAGTTCTTTGTATGATTCTTCTCAATTAAAAATGTTTTTAGTTGTTGAAAGTTACAGCTAGCATTTGGTCTCTATTGCTGTTACTCACAATTAAAATTATCTTGTAATTAGGATAATTTAAAAATAACTTCTACGTGCCTGACCTGTTCTCTCTGTGACAGTATTCAGCAACTGCTGATTAGTCTGTGGTTGAGTTTAGGGTTATGTCTTGGCTATTCTGTGGACAATATTAATGTGGGTGGAAATTACTTAGAAGGATTCATCTGTTCTAGGTAAGTAGTATTGGCTTTTTGTTACTGTAAAGTCTGTGTTACAGAGAGCATGTTGATCAGTCATTTGTTCAGCGATAGAATTCTAGGAAGCAGTGGGCTTTGACCTTTTTTGTTTTTAAAGGAATAATTAATCTTCAGGGTGAAGAGTAGGTTATTTATTTATTTTCTGGGTAATTCTGAATGAAATAGAACAAGCGTCAATTAATTTTAGAATAGCATGAGTATAGTGATTTGAGAGGTGTGTGAAACTCCTATTATGAGCTAGTTTTGCCTGTCACATTTTTCAGCTGGATAGTGGCCTATCTGGCTCCTTGATGGAAATCTCAGGCCTATGAAGATCTCTGAAGGTTTGGCACTCAAAAGAGGTTTTAAATTGCATAAAAGGTAATCTGTAAGTGTAGAGTACAAGTGTTTAGTGACTTAAACTTTATATATGGTATGGTCATGAGTACGAAAAGTTTAATACACAAAGTAAAGTATTAACTTTTCGATGTGTTCAAAGACTCAAGACTTTTTTTCTATTAGATTAGCCTACCACAAACTGCTGTTTATTTAATTTAAAGTGTTGCTGATTGCTCAATAGAAGACTTTATCTATCTTATTTCTCTAGTAACTACTAGTTTTGTCATGAAACCTTCCTGCATATTTTGTTGCCTATTTGTTTACATAGGCAAAAATTTATTGATTCATAAATAAGTGTTTAGAGTATCAAGTTGCCATATTTGCACCTGGATTATAATGTATTGCTTGAAAAATTAGTACACAGTGGATTATAATATACTGATTGAAAAAAAAATTTAAATTAATAAATGAATACCTGTGTTCTGGATGTCAGTTTGAAATTGAATGTTACAAGACTTATTATAGTTACTATCTCAAAGTCTCAACAGATAGGAAGGCCTGTTTACATTTTCAGCTCAGTATGGAGCATGATTCTGGATTTAAGGTTCCCCATATCTAGTGTGCCTGTTTGTGTCTTCTCAAAGCTCATTGTGGAGAAAAACCACAGCAAAGCAATGCTCTGCTATGCTACTTGCTCAAATCAAATTAGACGCCAGACCCTTTGAAAGGCCCTGCACAATGGTGCCAGTACCTTAAGATGACCTATTGTCTGCAGTGGGTTGGAGCTTGTATTCATGAAAGGGCAGAAAAATGGGCATCTATCAAAATCAATACTGACAGTGGGCCAACAGCAGATGCTTAGACAAGAATAAGTGAAAAATGCTGCTGGAGTATCACTGTGTGCTTGCTTACCATTCTGTCTTTCAGTGTTACTGTGCTTTAGGAGCTTCTGAGTTAGAAATCTCATCTTTCAATATGGAGTTTGTCATGGATTTTCTTCCCATAGTTTGTCGAGCTGCATGAACTTTGTGAACTTCAAGCATACATTTTATGAGGAAAAAACTTCTTTTTTTGTCTTCTAAGCTGCTCTTTCTGAATGTCTCATTCTTGGAGCAGCCAGAAGTTGTTCCATATTTGCCTTCCCTCTGTCAGTTGTGATCATGTGGAAGTTGTTTCATCTACCTTTTTCCTTCCTCCATTTCAGTGTTCCTCATACAAAAGCAAGGCTGTATCTGTCTGGTGCAGACAATTTCTGTATCTTTCTATTGGTAAATTAAAATAAATCAGAAGTGCTCACAGAGTTTATTTAATATAGGATGTGTGACTAAATTACTCTGTGATGATTTTTTTCACTTTTGTTCTTCATCTCTCTCCTCATGGTCTATATCATTCAATTTTATTTTCTTGTCAGCTCAGAGCCAAGGAGCTGTTACTGCTATAGGCATCTCCATTGTAACCCAGAGTTCATGTCCCAGTGTGCTGGTAGTCAGGTCTGGGTCTGTTGCTATATATCTCAGTTTAAGATCCCCTATCTGTGGATGCTTTTAACCCTCATCTGACTTCCAGGGAGAGGTGCAAATCTATGCCTTGTTCAGAAGGAAATTAGAGCAGCTGATTTGGTGTTAGAAGGCATCACTACTTTGCTGTTACTAAGGGTAGGCTAGTTACGAACATCTGGTCTTTGCATATTTCTTCTTTCCCATCTGTCTTACTTCTTAAGTTTTAAGGAAAGGGTGCATTTGGAAGTACAATAATTGCTTCAGGATAGACCAGATAAGTGAATAAATAAAAGAACATTAATAAACTTTGGATTTTATATTTGTGGTATTTTCCTTCAGTAAGCGTTCATTCATTTACTTTTTATCTTTCTAATCGACCATGTATTCAAACAAATGTTTAGCAACTGCAGTTCATTGAAGCGTTTCACAGTTGTCTGGAGCATGCAGTAGGATTCAGAGTATTGTGTCAGAGAAACTATGACACTTTATCTAAATTGCACCAGGATTAATTTGCTATTGAGAATCACTTTGAACTTTGCTAGTGCTTTCTGGCTTGGTGCAATATAGGTTCTGCACTTTGACACAAAAAATATAGATTGCCAGGAGTTGTGTTTATTTTGTCCTCTGTGCTGGTAGGCAACTGTTGATGCCATTTTCTGCTCTCTTTTGTCAGTAGGGTATGTTCTGTTCTGCGTGTTTGTTTCTGCAGAAGGCTTTCCTGAAAGCTCTGGAAAAGTGTCCCACAGGTTTTAGCAGAAGCCCCTGTGGGGATTTGCCTGCAGCTTGGGTGTTTGCTTTGGTGGTCAACCTCTGACCTTGCTGATACCATTTCTTATAAAGCATACCTCTCTGAACTTGATTCATTTGGAAAATAATGAGGGATGCCATTCAGTATTATAGCCTTTTCTTTTTGTCCAGTGTAATAGCTTTCTTATATATGCTTGTTGAATAGCAAGTAGAACACATAATTTATTGTACAGCTTTCCCGTTTTGATAACATTAAATTTTGGCCACTCCCTTCCCTTCCATCTCAACTGCCATCTCAGACAAGGGAGTATAAACACCTAATTTTAAATATGACTCACTTTGATGATTGTACAAGTGTGCTAGATGCTTATTTCTGAAAATTGCTGTGACATCCCTAAACCAAACCTAAGTAGGGAGTAACCTGGATGGTTGATTTAAATCTTTTAAGTATACATCTATACTTGTCCATCAGGGCCAGTCTTTCTGCAAGTGGAGGACAAATGAGGTGAGGATTGTTGCTGCTTTGCACAGGACGAAAAAAATAAAAAGGTTGCCACTGTAAAAAATCCTTGATTTGTTGCTAATTAAGACAAACTATATCAAAGAAATTGCCATAAGAAATCTCGTACTGGTGTGAGGACAGGTTATACTGTAAGCTACTTTCAGGCTTTAACAGACATTAATTGTTAGCTTATGGCTGATATACTTCTAAAATATTTCCTTCTCATATAAAGATGCTACAAGATGGAACCATGTGAAAAGTGTGTTGTTTATCAGAGTTAAAGCTTAAAATGAAGCTGTGTTCTTGAAAAGTTATTTTTAGCTGTATTAGCTTGTAAGTTCAAAATCAGTACATATTTATTCTGCAGATTGACATATATTCTACATATGTGCACACATTTGTGATTGAGAAACACAAAATAAATTTGTGAACACCATACCAGGAAAGTGTTTTTCTTAGGGCAGAAATACCCTCTGAGTAAGGTATACCAAGGGTTTGCATACTGTATAGGAATTGGGGCTAGCTGTGACTAGCACTTATCTTGTTTTTGTTTAGCAGTACATTATGTTAAAGCAGGCTAGGAGAAGTGGATATTTAGGAGCTAAGAAGGAAAATCATTGTGTTTAATTACTTTGCAGTGCCAGAACTTAACCTGCAAGACTTCTTTTCAGCAAGGTGAGGAGCATGGAAATACATCTGTCCCTAGAGATCAGCAGAGGAGTTTGTCTGAGATTTCCTGATCATAGTTAGTTTGATTCTTCAGTACTATCCTTAGAAGCTAATTTACTGGGCCTGGCTAGATTAGACAGCAGTCAATGAGAGTTTGAATTCCTTTTTCTTTTCCAGCATACTCCAAGAAATCTATATTGTGGATTTAACTTTCATGGCTTTTTCATGTGATGTCATCTACAGTATTTGCCATGGATGTGAATGCTAGTAGAAACCTTTAAATCTTTCACTTCTAAAATGTTTGTCATGTTAATGCTCATTCACAGAAATCTGAAAGCAAAACTTGCCAGGGACTTTAATTTCACAGAACAAACTGAACAAAATCCATGTACTGATATTTCTAATTTCTCAAGTACCCAACAGCCCCTTCCTGTCCCAAAACTTGGAATTTTGTGTTTATGACTAGATAAAGGAGGGCTTGTTTTTGTTATGTGCAGGTAGTTTCTTGGTGCATTATGCAACTTTTTAACTGGATGGGGATTTTGCTGTGTAGATAATGAGAGACTTTGTATCTGATGTGCAATTTTTTTGTTTTGTTTTGTTTAGTGGGAGACTTTGATAAGATCTGGCGTGAGCACTGTGAGGATGAGGAAACCCTGTGTGAATATGCTGTGGCAATGAAAAACCTTGCAGATAATCACTGGGCAAAAACTTGTGAAGGGGAAGGCCGAATTGAATGGTGTTGCAGGTAAATAATGTATTTGAAACATGCAATTACATGCTTTTACTTGCAGTTATTTATAATACAAAGTGTAATTAGTTTGTTTTTTTTCTTTTTGCCAATGTTTAACATTTGTCCTATAGCATACTAATTATTTATTGCTTTCTTAAAGAAATAACTTCTTAGTGTTCCAGCTTACTAAGGAAATAGCTTAAGAAGTGGTTTGGTGATCCTTTTTTGATGTATTTTCAACAAACATTTTTTTTCTCAAATACTGAAGCTGTTTGCAAATAAACCTGTGAAGTAATTTTCCACGCTTTTGAACCTAAGCTGAATAAATGCAGTGAGTGTAACTCAAGTTTAATTTTCAGGGGTTTGATTTGATTTGTACATATAATAATGTTTGATCTCTAAATGCAGATCTCTCTCTGGTGCTTAATTTTCAATTCTTAATCTCCTATGACAGACTTTAGCGTTGTGAAACTTGTTTTAAATGTATTTAAAACTCTAAAATTCCTATTAGTCATATACATCTAGTTTTTGTTGGGCTATCTGAACTGTAAAGTCATGAAAGGAGGAGCTAAACTATTTCAGTCCCTGAGGAAAATAATTAGGAAAAAGAGGAGAAATGCTGGTCATTCAGAATTGCTGCATACAGTTGGCATCCACGACATAGTATGGAATCTGTATAGCAGAATAAAAAAAAAAATGCTCTTGAGATTTAAATGGGAAAAGAGTGTATCAATGGTCTTGCCATTAGGAAGGGAATGACTTCAGAAAGCCAAAAAGTAATCCCGTGTGCAAGTTTGTAGGTCCTGCAGGTGAGTGTTGCAAAGTGCTGAGCAAAGAATAGTAGATGTGGTTTTGTTAAATTTAAATTCTCTTGAGCCCATAAAACAGAAAAGACAAGAGGGAATTGACTGTGAAACAGTTAATCTTGGTGGCAGCTTGAGCTGTTTTGTGCCTTCTGGAAATGGAGCAAGTAATAATAACCTGAGTTTTTTTTCCCTAACATAAACCCTTAAATATTTTAAAACCATTCCTTTACTTACCAATGTTTTATCCTTTAGCTTAGAAAAAAACTGTCATAGTGAAGTGTTTCTTTATCGACACTCTTCTGGACGTGCTTTGTGTATCTATATCCCAATTACATGAGAAGTGTCTCAGTTATAAAGACCTGAACCCAGAAATGGACGGTGTTTCAATGGCTTTGTCAGGGATAAATAAAATAGATTTTATTGAGGTTGTAGTAGACTTTCATTTATGCTATTGATCTTGGTGGTGGTGGTGGTGGTTTGATACTGTTGGTTTTGAGTCTTGTTTGGCTTTTTTTGTTGGTTTTGTTCTTTTGTTTGGGTGTTTGTTTTGTTTCTTGGCGATTGGCATGGCACTGACTTTCACTCCTTTGTGATCCCCAGCAGCTTATTTCTGTGTTACAGGCTTCCTGAGTTGTTGGTTGTTTATTTGTATTTGTGCTACTCATTACTTCTGTGGAAATGCTGATACTTATATTTCTCTTTATTACATTGCACTCCTTTGAATCATACTGAATTCTAATACAGTGATTTCTTGCAGCATCTTCCTCCCACCCTGCCTTGATTTGGCATCATTCTCAGATCACTTGTAAAGGAACTGAAACTGACTGTTCCACAGTTCAGGTTATCTGTGAAAAAAATAGTTGTACTGGACCTAGGGGAGATGTCATGGAACATTGCTTGATATTTTCTTGCAGTTTGATTGTCAACTAATATATGAAACATTTTCAGTAGAGATGTGTGTTCTTTAATTTCAGCTAAGGAGTAATCCCTTAGTTTGTGGCAAGTTTGTCTGTTACTGTATAGGACAGGATAATGTTTCTTCGGACAGTGGTGACTTGTTTATAGGTTTGGGGCTCTCACTTGGTTTCTGTTGTAGATCATGTACAAAGTAAACATTGAAGTAAATGCCCAGTTTGGGCTTTGCAGCCTGAGCTCATATTAGGAAGAGAATCCACCTGCTAAGAGACACTAGAATGCTCTGTCTTAGTATAAAGCTTTAGATAAAGCACATAGCTTTCATTTTGCAAAGTCAAGGGATCAGGAGTTTTTACAGAAAAGGAGAGTGTACTTGTCAGTTCTCAGATTTTTTGAGGCCTGGATTGCTAAATACCAGAGCATATCAGATTGATTTTGTGTTCTGCAATTTTTTGTTCCTTCCCAGGGGGCCAAGAGGTGTGCCAGACTGGTGGCAGGTCCCGTTGTTGTTACTCCTCCTTGTGCCTGGGTGCAGAACTGCATGCAAGAGAACTGTGTGACTGAAGTGAAAGCTTTCCCTCAGTGCTTATTACTATGTTACCATGACAGCAGGAAAGTAGCTGTTTTGTATTAAGATGAATTTTAGTTTGTGAGTGCAGTGCTGAAAATCGTTTGGAGCCACCAGTGTATACCTCCTGAAGAAAGGAGAGACTGTTTTGTTTTAATTTGAAGGAAGATCTTTTCAGCGACTGGAAACTGAGAAGTGTTTTTTCCATTAGTTAAAAGGGAAAAAAAAGTACAAAAGACTTTGTGGGTTTTTGTTCTTTCCTTCATTTTCCTTGTATTCTCCTAGAATCTGATAAAATAAATCTGATAGTGTAGAATAACCACTAGAGAAGCTATGTGTACTTCTCAGGATCAAGAATAACAATTTTGTTTTTCTTTCAAAACTCTTTCTAGCTATTTAGTTGAAAACAGTGGAAAAAACCTGACATTAATTCTTAAACCAAATGACATAAAACTTACTGTTTTACTTCTTCATTAGTGTTGATTGAAAGAACATGTATCCAGACTCTAGAAACTGTAAAAGATGGAAAGCAGTACATGATAGACTGTGCTAGTGACCATATGCTGAGTTCTATAGGGCCAATTTTGTTTATTGTTTCAGGGAAACATTACAGAACTGTTAAGTCGGGAGAGGTATGGGGGAAGAGGGATTAAAACTTTATCCGCTTTCAGATCCAGGTTTAGGATCCCGAGTGGTGGTGTAAAAAGCCTGGGCAACACTCAACTGTTTCTTCCGTCCTTTATATATATTTTGAAAATTGAATGTAAGTAGCAAGTAGTATTTGCAAATTAACACTTGTGTTTCTCATTTATTTATATTACAACACAAAACTTAAAACAGGTTAAGATGGTGTTTACCCTGAATAATTGTAACTCTTTAATTTTTGCTGGAATAGGTAGGCTGTTGTACCTTTGTACGGACAATGAATGCCAGCCTGTTCTGGTTCTAGTTAAAACAGAATAAGCTAGACCAGCAGGTTTGTTTCTTTCTGTTGCTTTTGCCTCAGTGTTAAGACTTGTGTTGACTTGACTGTTTTTTTAAAGAACAAGAAATAAAGTCTGCTTTTCTAATTATCATGACAAAACACTACCTAGACCTGCATTTAAAAAAAAAAACACAACAAACTCTGACTGTTTAATGAGCAAAGAAATACAGTTCTGATGAAATAAATGACAGGCAAGTACAGAACTGTTTGGAAACATTTGCAGAGAATAGATGTGAAAAGATTATTTTTAAAATATTTTTAAATTCTATTTTTAATTTTTTTACTGAGAAGGATTCTGGCAGGGTTTATCCCTGTATCCATAACTAATCAATACTTTTATTAGCAGTCTGCTAAAGTGTATTAAATTTGGAAATGAGACCAAAGAGAGAGAACTGTCACTCTGAGAGCAAAATTAAAATTAATACAGTTATAAACTATACTAAACATTATCTACTGTATTAAATATCAGCTGTACAAATAAAGGCCAGGGAATAATTAATTGTGACAGTCTTTCAAAAAACTATTTGGATTCTGAAGCAGACCATAAACTGAATATGAAGTGGTCATGGGATGCTTTTGCAGAAGAAGCAAGTATCATACTTGAGTGTGTTAATGAGATTGTCCACGAGATATGTAAAGTACTACTCTGACTTTATTTAGCATTGCTCTTAACCAAAATATCACCTTGGCCACTGCATTTAAAAAATAACAAACAGCAGATCAACTCTAAGAAAGATAAAGAAATTATCAAAAACCTTCTGTTTTTTCCACAAAAGCTCTGATGTTCTTTTCTAGAAACTGGAGCTATCTACTCAAGAGAAGGCTAAGTAATCTATTGGAGGATCTTTGAGAGTAACAGATCTCTGCTAGAACTGGAAAGCTGATCCTGTTTAATTGGAAGATTGAATGAATGAGTGTTTTCAAGTCCCTTTAATACCGTTTTGTAGGTTTTTTTGTTGAATGCAGTTAGTTGAGCAATTCACTGCAAGGAGAATGGAACTGAGGAAGGCGGCAGAAACAGCAGGAGGGGAACCATTTGAAATGGGAAAAGACAATGTTCAATGTTTACATTTACATGACAGTCTTGTTCTTTTGCTGTTAAACACATTGTTTGCTGATGATACTAAATTGTGAGGAACTGTTAACTCCCTTGAAGGCAGACAGGCTCTCCAGAGAAACCTCAACAAGTTAGAGAGCTGGGCCATCACCAGCTATATGAATTTAGCAAAGACAAGTGCCAGATTCTGTATCTGGGATGGTGTAACCCTGGATGTATGGATGGACTGGGGAATGAAACACTGGAAATCAGCACGCGGGAAAGGGACCTGGGGGTCCTGGTTGATGGCCAGTTGAATGTGAGCCAGCAGTGCCCTGGCAGCCAGGAGGGCCAACCCTGTCCTGGGGGGCATCAGGCACAGCATGGCCAGCCAGGAAAGGGAGGAGATTGTTCTGCTCTGCTCTGAGCTGGGGCAGCCTCACCTCCAGTGCTGGGGGCAGTTCTGGGTGCCACAATAAAAGAAGGATACAAAGCTGTGAGAGAGTGTCCAAAGGAGGGCAGCACAGATGGTGAAGGGCTTTGAGGGGAAGCCTTTTGAAGAGTGACTGAGGTCACTTGGTCTGTTCAGCCTGGAGAAGGGAGGGTCTCTGAGGGGAGACCTTATTGCAGGTACAACTTCCTTGTGAGGGTAAGGGGAAGGGCAGACACTGATCTGTGGTAACCAGTGACAGAACCCAGGGGAATGGCCTGAAGTTGTGTCAGGGGAGGTTTAGGTTGGATATTAGATAAAGGTTCTCCGCCCAGAGGGTGGTTGGGCACTGGAACAGGCTCCTCAGGGAAACGGTCACAGCACTTGGTTCAAAAAAGAGGTGTTTGAACAATACTTTTGTGCATATGGTGTGACTCTTGGGGCTGTTCTCTACAGGTCCAGGAGTTGGACTTCAGTGACCCTGATGGATCCTTTCCAACTCAGGATATTCTATGACTACTTTGTTCTGACGAGAGCATAATTTGTTTGTTGAACACTAGAGCTAATTAAAGCAATGATCATATGATAACTGCTGACTATTTTCAAGTTCTTGGAATCCTCTGGCAATAAAAGATGTTTCCTTCAGAAACTGGCTTGGGGTGGCCACACCCCAAGAGAAACATATGATTACAGATCTAGTTGCATTTCTCAAAAGGAAAATGTCTCAAACTCCTAGAATTGAGACCAAATATAAAAAAAAAAGGGAAAAATGTATTATATACAAGTTTGTCAACTTGAAGTTTAAAAATATATAATTATGCTGATAAAAAAATTCCGGTACTTTACACTGAGAAACCTGGTGTTCTTACCTATGCTGAACACTATTTCCTTAACTTGAAGCTGGATTGTTGCACATGACAACCACAAAATATTTTTAGTCCAAGGGAAACTTGACTGCTTTTCTAGGTATGATTAATGTGTACAAGCACAATTGAGACTCCTCCCTCCCTTCACTTTGGAGGTTGGGAGGTAGATGGCTTAAACATGTAGAAGCATTTGCAATTTTATTTTTTTTTTCAAGCTAGCAGCTCTGAGAGTGGCCATTTATGAACTTGTTCCTCAGTGTGTGGAAGGAGGAGAGATATGTTTTGCAGCAGAAGCCATGATGAGAAGTCCAGACATTCCTTCAGCTCTGAAGGGAAGTTTGCTATTTCTCTGTACCTTCGCTGAAAGCCATCTTCAGTATTAGCTTTTGGTTAGTAACTGTTCTGAGGAACACAAATCAAGCTCACCTTTTCCTCATGATAATGCAGAAAGAAAGAGTCGGTCAATAAAATTAGGTGCTTAAAATCCTCAAGTATTGATTACAGCTATCAGAAACTGCTTTTTGCTATGATAAAAGCTGACCACACCAGCTTTAATTTAGTTATTTGTTATTACTTGAGCAGAAGAATTAATTAAGGATTCTATTATGTTTTTTAAATTTCATATGGTGTTTCTTGGCAATGTCCCCCTCTTTTTTTTTCATTTTATATTCTACTGAAAGTCATGGATTTAGTCTTTCTTTTTGAAAACAAAGCTTCTCTTTTATTGCTGGTGAGTATTAACAAAGTCATATGTATTCATATTGTCTTTTCCTGAGACTTCTTTTATGTGCCCAGCCCAAGTGGCAGACAGAGCAGGGGAGTCAACTGGAACAGGTTATTTACTGTTTGAGATTTGAAATAGGGAAGATAAGTTTCACTAAGGAAATACAAAGATTTGATTTTTTGATTTTTTTGTTAAAGCAAAGACATTGAACTGCACACTCCACCCAGAAACCTAACCTGTCTCCTCATCTAGGAACTGAAACAGTTTAGACCTGAAATATTTATTTCACAGTTTGTGTGAACTGTAGCAAGTGTTAGTTCAGATAGTATTTACATTGCACAATTCTTCACAAGTATGTTAATTGTAGAG
The DNA here is from genome assembly GCF_030490865.1 of Poecile atricapillus. NCBI lineage: Eukaryota > Metazoa > Chordata > Aves > Passeriformes > Paridae > Poecile > Poecile atricapillus. The sequence goes on along the minus strand of NC_081288.1, from coordinate 50,397,845 downwards.
CTAATATTGTGTCATCAAACTGAATGTTTGTCAGTTAAAAATGGAGCTGTGTCAGTTTTTAGAATTATAAAACAGATTGCTTAATTTTCGCTTTGAAGGTAATTGAGATGCTCCGTTCCTTACTTGCGACAATTGTTTTATAGAGTCTTATATAACTGCATACTCAAAACCAGAGTGATCTATGATGGATTTTAATGGCTGTGAAGTTAAACCTCTGGCTACATCAGCAAGCTACCATGAGATAAACTACAGAGTGCATTATCTCTGCTAACTGCCAGTGCAGTGAGTGTCCATGTGCTCACTGTTAACCCACAGGAGGTGTGGGGGTCACTTCTACAGGGGAAGTACATAGACAACTCCTCTGAGAGCTCAGGAGCCAAAAGGGCAACATGTAGTAATCATGCCAGAATGACTGTGACGTCAGAAAAGTGTCAAGGGAAGATGACCCTCAGTGACTATGAAGTGCAGTATGATCTGAGGTTTTTTTGTTTGGATTGGATGGATTTGGCTGGGGATTTTTGGTATCCTGTGGTACTGCACCAGTTGGCAGAGCCTGGGATCTGAATGTGAAGAATTTTATCCATTCTTGGGCCTTCCTGTGGCACTGGGCAGTTGTCCACCAGAAAAAATGCAGAAGTAGATGGTTCTCTTTGTGGTTGACTTTGATAGTGTCTTATATGCAAATGAGGAAGGTCTGTTATGAAGAATATAGAATCAGGAGAACTTACTTGACATGATAGGGGTAGAAGGATGGAAAAAACACTCACATCAATACCAAGAATGAGGAAGAAATGGCTTCTCAGTGACAAGAGGAATTTGCACTTTACAAGTAGGGGGTTCTCCTGTGCTCATTAAGTGTTAAGCTGTGTAGCATACCAGCTTCTAGGGAATTAAAAGGTTGATAACATGAATACTTGAGAAGAACAAGAACACATTCTTCCAAGGCTGAGAATTCTCTAGTGTCTTACATGTCAATGCAACACTACTTAAACTGCCGTTGATTTTGGATGTTTTAAGACATGTAATGAGAAAAAAAGACTTAGAATAAAAATAAAGAGACTGCAGGGTGATAACAAAGTTGTGCAGTAGCTGATAAATGGTCAAAACCAGTTTTTCTTTCCAAGTTTCATTTCTTTGACTAATTGATCCACAGAACTAAATAGTTCTAAATTGATCAGCTGCTTATAAATAAATAATACAATGTGTAAAATACACTTTAATTAGCATACTAGCAGTAATGCAAGTGGTTTTTTTCTGGTGTTCTCATTTGTTTATTGATCTTTTTAAAATCTCTTTCCTGCTAGTGACTGGCTTCTTATACTTAGTTAATTTTAGAATTGTTGTCTTTCCATACGTGCAGTCTCTAATGGATGCAGCTGCTATAATTTTGCAATCTGTATGTCTGGTAGTATTGCAGCCTAGACAGGAGCATCTGTTTTATGAGGAAAGGTTGAGGGAGTTGCACCTGTTCAATCTCAAGAGAAACTGAGAGGGGACCTCATCACTGTCTACCAGAGGGTGTCAAAGGGATGGATCCAGGCTCATGTCAGCCAATGGGACAAAAGGCAGTGGGCAGAAACTGATGCACAGGAAGTTCCACCTGAAAATGAGGAGAAACTTCTTTACTGTGCAGGTGACTGAGCACTGGAACAGGTTGCACAGATAAGTGGAAATTCTCTTTGAAAATATTTATTTATATTTTTATATATTTAAAAAACCCTCTGGACACAATCCTGGTCCATGTGCTCTGGGATGACCCTGTTTGAGCAGGGAGGTTGGACCAGGTGACCTGCTGGTCTGGTTTCTAACCTGACCAATTCTGTGACTGCACATTTCTGACTCAAGGTGCTTCTTTCCTACCTGTCTTGGGGTAAAGTTATTTCTATCTGTACCTGTCAGTGTATGTTTCCATCTAAGAAACTCAGTGCCACTCCAATGACATTTTTTTCATTGTCCTTCACATCTTATATGATGGAAGAGACTGGGTATATTTGATGCCTAAAATATCACCAAGCCTTAGATAAGCCCTGTGTATTCCAAGTCCTTGTCGCTATCTGTGATTTAAATGCACCATTATACCATCGTGTTCATCCTTAAATCTGTGATATGAAGTGTCATTATGTTGTTCCTGCTTTGTATAAGGTATTTTGTATATTTTTGTATAAGATATTATTAAACTACACTCACATTTGTTTTGTGGAATGTTTCCTTCAAACTTCTGCAGTTTTGTTAGAGGAAAATGAAGTGAATTTCAAGAAAGCATCATAAAAATGAGTTGTTCAGAAAACATTATTCAAATAAGTATTATTTCTGTTAAAATTTCCGTGCAAATACTTGGATGGCATATTTAATTTAAAAAATTGAATTGTTCAGGGTGAGTCCAGCTTTTTAATTGCACAGCAACAATTTTTTCCGGTTCTAGTTTTGATGAAATTTTGTGCATGAAATTCAGTTATTCTCAAACATAGTGCTTGGTTCTCGTACACTAATGCTGACTATTGATTGAAGAACAGAAGTGCTCTTTAACTTCTTTTGTTACACTAATTTCTTTAAACTGGATAATATTTCTGTTCTAGAATGATTAGATTATTTTGTTCTGGTTCCTATGAGAAAAATAAGTAAATATGGGGAAAAACTGAAAGCTGGAATAAGTCTTCCTCAGTAATACAGCTACTAGCTGTTACTTAAAACCAAAATTACCCAGGCAAACTCAATTAAAAGTAAAAACTGTTGGATGTAAATTTGCACATAAATCTGGATTAGGTTTATTTTTCCCCAGTTTATGTGCCAGCAAGACACACATTTCAAAACCTTGTATTGATGGGGATCTAGCTGATAACTCCTTGCACTATAGTGGAGAACTGAACTGAAGTTTATTGTCTGGTGGTGTTCTGACAGGACTTCTGCTGTCTTACTTTAAAAGTCTATCCAGATAAAAATATTTTGAATCTGTTTACTCAGCTGTGACTTACAGGGTAATTCTGGGGGGGGGGGAAGCCCAAACAACTCACCACTCCATTTTGTGTTGTTGGGTGTACTGCATCTTTTTTAAAGCTGGTTTACCAAAGTTGAAATAAAACCCAGATTTGTTTAAAAGCTGACAGCACTTGTATCTCTTATCCATCTGGTATGTATCTTAGCTATAGTAGTGACTAAGAAGAGCATTCAGTTTTCCTGGGGAAATTTTTTTTTGTCTTTTCAGTGTATGCCGAGAGTATTTTCAGAATGGTGGAAAAAGAAAAGCACTTGAGAAAGATGAAAAAAAAGCACTTCTTGCTTCTAAGACCACTCCAGCTTTAAGTGTTCCTCAGACTCCCAAGATTGAAGATCCTTTGCCAAACTTTGGCTTGACAAATCATGAAGCTATGACAGAAGAGTAAGTTTTACTTGTTTTTACTTTTTTCCCCTCTTTTTTGAGTGTTAAAACTTACCATGACATTTTTTTGCCGTAACATGTTAGATCAGTCTGATGTATTTTTAATAGTTAAGAAGGGGAATTTTCATTTGAATATATGCATTTCAAGAGCTGTTTATGTTGTAGTATATTTTGGTGAATGCTATAAAAAAAATGCTTGAGAATGACAACTTAGTCATCTTCATTTTAGTGCTAGAGCAATTTCATTTTAGTATGTCATTGGTGTGCAATGCAATTTATATTAAACCTTGAGGTGAAATAAGGGAGATGTTAATTAAGTTAGAATCTAATGGCTGTTCAGCACTGTTGAAAAGTCAATTGCTTATGTAAGTACTAAGTGCCAAATGTAAATATCAGAGTACTTAAAACTTTCTCTTCATAAATAATTGCAGAGAAACTCTTGATTCCAATTACACACTTCAAAAGCAATTTGGAATTACAACCTTTAACTTTTAATGTGCTAACTTTCTGATGACTGGCTCTGCAGAACTTGTAGTATCCTTGAGGTATTTTCCAAACAACAGTTTTAATTTTGTTTTTGACCTTCACTCAAGTAAGAATTGTATTTTTGGCATCCAAGACTAACTTCATTATTTCTGAAATGCCACCCTCCATTTTTTTTTCCTAAATAACATGTCATGTTTGTGACTATTCCATGTGTGATGGAAAAAAAGTTGTATTTTGCAAATACAATGAAATAATGAATGCATAAGCATAGAATCTATAAAAGTTATAATTTGTTTCATATTCTTTATAGGATAGTTGTTATGACTTCCCGCAATAGTGTTTTTTCTGTTGCATACAGATTTTTTTTCCTTTATTTTAGCATGTCTGCTGTGATCAGCAGTACTTGAAGCTAGGTGTAGTATCAGTTAGGGAAAGAATGACATGTTATTAATGTAACTAGTAGGTGTGTCTGTCCTTAGGACCTGGTGCCTTTTGTCTCTCTCATGTTTGTTTAAATCAATAGGTTTGATGATCATATATGCTTTAAAGCTGTCTGCCAGTGGGAGACATTGTCAGGATAAAGCATTGGTTCTCTCTTTGCATTTCTTTGCTCTCTCTTTGATCTGTCTTCATACTTTCTGCAGTTAAGAGTGGCTGTTGCATAGCTAGCTTCACCTGCCTTCTTGCTACCAGTTGTTTGTAGCCTTCCTTTTTGTTCTAATGTGTACAGAAAGGAGTTAATAGAGAATTTTTATTAATTATTTTTAAAGTATTTGTTAGCATAATGAGTGCTGATGATGTTTATTTTCATTCTCAAAACTTTAAAAATATACCCACCCCTTAAGACATACCTGGAAAAAGCAAGTTTTATAATATTTACCTGAATAAGCTGCAAATAATAATAAGTTCTTAGTAGCCACACAGACCTTGATAAACAAGGCATAACTGGTCTAAGTGACCGGCCAGAGAAATCAAAATTCTTGGGGTTTTTTTTGATGCCTTACAGAAGAAATTACAGAGTTTATCAGAAAGAAAATGGACTGTATATTACACAAAGCAGAGATCTCTCCTGAAATGCTTTGTCATGTCTACACTGACCTAGTAGTGAAGTCTCAAACTTGTATCCCTTGGTACAAGGGATATGGGGGAACCTACACACAGTTTTTAAATACTGTCACTGCATTTTGGTCATGTAACACTACAAGTAAGAGTTGTGGGTTTGTCTGTCGGTATGACTAAGCCTGTGACTCTTTGTTTTACTCTGCTACGTGTAAAGACACTAATTCTGTTCATCCCATATATAATCCTCTCTCAAGTAATATATAAATATATAATTAAGGTAGCTTTTGTAAATAGGAAGAAAGTACTCATCATAGTTATTTTTTCAGTGTACCATAGCTGAAGTGGCTATCCTGGAAATTAGAGGCTTCTGGGAGTTGCTGCTTAATTTTAATCTGACAAGTATTTCATTGAACACTTAAAAGAGAACATGTTTAGATCTCTAGAGGCTCTCTCTTTTTTTTATGGGAAGTTTTCTCTGCACTGTAGCATCCTGTTTCCTCTTGTTATGCTTCCTGTGGTCCCATGTGTCCATTGATTTGTTGTTACCATATTGGACTCTAATATAGAATGCAAGCATACATACAGGCATACATTTTTGTGTTTGAATGTGGAAGGATCTGCCATTAATGTCTCCATTTGCTAGACAAGGAGATATACTGGTCTGAGAAACCTCAGGCTACCCTTATGTGGGAAAAGACACTACTTGACTTCAGTCTGTGTTTGAGATTTATGGGTACTAGGATCTGTGTCCAAATCAGTATCCAAATTCCTGTTCCAAGTCTGGAAAAATTGTTGCTTTCATCTTCATTTTGAAGTCTCACTCGGTACTGATTGACTTACAGGGTAGCTTGGTAATATTTGCAGCTTTAACTTAATTGTTACACTGTTTGCCTTGGCCATAGTGGTATTTTGAGAGAAGTATACCCTGGGTTTCTTCTGTTCCATGTAGAAGCAAAATGCTTAAACTTGCCATTATGATTTTGCTGAATGCAACAAGACATTTTCTCTTGCTTTTCCAGCATCCTCTCTCAGGTAGGTTACTGGAAGTCTAGAAGGAGCCCAGAGAGCCTGGATCTCTTACTGCTGTTTAGATGTTTTTCTTTTTCTGCTTTGCTGTTGCTATGAGCACAGCTATGGCTTGGTTTTATTCCATTGGCCCTGCACCTCTGTTTCTGAAAGTCTTTGCAGTTATCTGTCTCTCCAGGGCTGAGCCTTTCCCAGAAACAAAACAAGTTATAATTTGGAGATGCCAGTTGGTTTTGGCTACAGAAACTTGAAGCAAAAGAACATTTTCTTTCTGGAAGGTTATTAGCATTCTCAGCTATGTGAAGTCCCTGTGAAAGCTGTGACTTTGTCTGCCCCTGTTAATGGATTTTGGATATTCTAAGATGTTACAAATCATCATGGGATTTTTTTAGATTGCATCCCTGTAAATGATGCAATTTATGTAGTTGTTCTCTGTTTCCCTTTCCAACTCATGAAATTTTAACTCTGGTATCTAGTGTGACTTCAAAATCAGTAAGTACTACAAAAAGTTAAGTGAGAAACACAATATGAGAAAGCCTGTCTAGTGGACACGCAATTTGCCATTTTATTTACTTACTACAAGTGCACAAGTTAATACTACTATAGCTGCTCTGAACAAAATTCTCCTGCTTGAGGACCATCTGCTTTTATTGGATGGAGCTTGGTTCTTTAGTATCTCAGCAACTGAAGTAAGGCATTCACTTCTATTAGTCACTACTCTGGTGTTCTGTGAGCATCTTTTGTATTAGTTACCTGAAGTTGTAACTCAGAATACAGCTTTAAAAGTTACACTTGATAAAATTTAATTCTTGCTGCTTCTTAGGTTCCTTCACTCCTTGGGAAAGATCAGATTACTTGATGTTGGTAGCTGCTTTAATCCATTTCTGAAGTTTGAAGAATTTCTAACAGTTGGCATAGACATTGTTCCAGCTGTTGAGGTATGTAATGTTTCCTGTATTTAATATAAACTTGATCCTCAGATTTGTGGAATGCCTCAAAATTACTGTAAAAAAACTACATTTAATAGTTAAATGCTTTCTAAATATCTGTTTTAGTAGGAACTAAACATTGCATCCTTTCCTGTAAACAGGCTCTAAAGTTCTAGTGTTTTCTTTTAAAAATAAGATTTTTTTCCCAGAGACATCTTTATAATGGTGTTATTAATCTCGTAATTGGAAAATTTTAGTAGCCGTCTTTTAATGGTGTTTCAGATGAGTCCTTGCATCTTAAAAGGTACAAATAACGATTAAGTAGGCATATGCTTAGGCAAGAACGTCTCAGAAGCTGCATTGACTGACAGAAGAAAATGATCAGTGACTGTATTTGGTGAGTTTTTCTGGGGAGATTTAGTAATCAGAAATACACTATAAGGGAGCATTTCTATTTATTGCTAAAAGTATTCTTGAGCTTCCAAAATCCAGAGGACAAATTTATCAGTGTATTTGGGGTAAATTGCATTTTCTATAGGCAGTGAGGTTCTCAAATGCCCTAATTCTGCTGTAGTCATATCTTCTTTGTGTCTTTTACTCTTGACCCAACTTCTGTCATCACTAATTGCATTTATCAACCACACAAAAGGATAAAATGGAATATTTTTTTTTAAAAAAAGACACAGAAGTACATTTCTGACAGAAAACAGAAAAGCCTTTGACTACACACACCTTGACTACTTACAGTTAAAATTCAGGCACTATTAAAATCTGTAGCCTAAGATAACCCTTCTTAGAAGTGGAGAAGTAAAAAGAAGTATACAGGTGAAATAATGCAGTTAACTGGAAAGTAATGTTCTCTTATTTGCTGCAGTGTGATGTACATGCTAAATACATGGCAGCTTGTTGTTGTTACGATGTTTAGTCTATTAACACCTCAATTGTATATTTGCATATATGCTGAGAGATACTGAAAGATATTCTTTAAAAATTTGAGTCTGATTAAATTGCTTTGAAAAGCAATTCAATGTTAGTGCTGTCTAAAACACAAACTTCGAGTAGATTTTATCTTGCCTAATTTGAAACACAGGCATCACAATGGCTTTCCAGCACTTTGGAGGCTGTAGGACTGTGTAGGGCAGTTGGGCATGACACAGGAGGTAAAAAAGACACATGCCACTGAAATGGCAGCCTGTGACATTTAAAATAGTAATACATGGGAAGTGAATTTCTAGCTATGAAATTTCTAGCCTCAGTGTCTACATCTCAGGTTCTAAGTTCTAATTACAGTCAGTGAAGATCTATTAAAAATAATTAAACCTAAATATCTGCTGTTCGATGGTGAAATGAATTGGGTTCTGTATTGACTAATTCTCCAGTGACTATAATGGCAGCCTAGCTACCTAACATTACATGAGTTGAACCTCAACATGAATTTTTGAGTACGCCTAGTTAATTTTTTTCTATCTTCTAATCTCATATAGAAATAATGCTTTCATAAGAAAGCTACATTTGTTCTCATGAAAATCAGTTTAACTGTACAGTGACCAAAACCTTTATTGGGAAAAGTCCTGAAAAAGTAACTTCTGTGGATTTAATGAAAGAACATATACAATTTCTATGTACTAACCAGTTCCTTAGATTCTCTCCCAGTAGAAGGGAACAATAAGATAATTGATTTCTGGTCATCTGACATGGTTAGTACCATAGCTTCATGGTAGGAGTTTCCCAGAGTGCTAATTTCATGCTTACTCTGAGGCCTGTCTCAGGCTCACCAACATCTTTGATTCTCTTGGACGCTTTGGCTTATTCAGGGCACCTTGAAGCCTGGCTAGCGAGTGTTCTTGGAGGGACAGGGAGTACAGTTTGAGCAGTCAAACGCATCGACTAGAATAAGCTTAGTCCTACCTCCAAAACAGAATTAATGAGCCCTGATGTACAGCAGATGACTCTGCTTTGAGGTATATCAGCACCATAACCTTCTGAATAAATTTATCTTTAGGCCAGCAGTTGCCTGGGCTGATTTAAGATTTTCAGAATAACAGCCAAAGGTTTATTATGGTAGGTAATGTCATCTCCTGACTTGAAAAAACGTATCTTGGTAAGTTGTGGTAAAAGCTGAAAATAAAATAAACTGGTAAAATTTTCAGATTTAGCAGATTTCTTAGGTAAGATACTAAAGTACCTTTTAAAACAAATTGAAGCACAGAGCCTTCTTAGAAAGCCAATCTCTTAAATAAT